>NC_140579.1:135445384-136045384 GCF_964204655.1 Triturus cristatus | reverse complement strand
AACACTCCTTCAATGAATAATATAAGCAATCAAACAATTGCAAATCAGATCACATTTATGAGGTAGATTGATTTTACCATGCCCAAGTACAGCTTGTGGTCACTGGGGTGGCCTGGGGATGTCCCACCTAGAGTGGTCAAGGCTGGGGCCTAAGCTGAGGTAAAATGAGGGTACCCTAAGGTTCTGGCTCACCAACTACACAGTCCCTCACACAGGTCCCTGCACCAGTCTCAGTTCACCCCCCCTAGCACTCTCAGGTTGGTCCTAACACCCCTCTAGCCCCTAGAATGGTCTTTTAGGGCTCCACAGGGCCTCAGATGCCCTTTCTACCACTTACTGCCCTTTTCTCGTTGTTCGGCTCCGCTCGGCTCTGAGTCGACGCCGTGAGACGGTTCCGGTTCGATGTCGCGTCGATCTGTTCCACTTGACGCCGTGTCGATGCCGTCTGGCGGTTCCGGTTCGATGTCGCTGGGCGGCCTCGGTTCGATGTCGCGTCGATCTGCTTTACCTGACGCCGGGTCGGTGCCGTGAGGCGGCTCCGGATCGATGTCGCTGGGCGGCCTTGGCTCGACGTCGTGTTCCGGCGTCACAGGGTCACGGTTCCCCCGCTTCCGGGCGACTCCGGAGTGCGACCTCCACTCCCGACCTCCGTCGGCTCCACTTCGGGTTCCGGCGACTCCGGAGTGCGATCTCCACTCCCGACCTCCTGCGCGCTTCGTCTCGACCTCAGGCGACTCCGGAGTGCGATCTCCACTCCCGACCTCCTGCGCGCTTTACTTCAGCTTCCGGCGACTCCGGAGGGCGGACTTCACTCCCCCGTCGACGCCTCACCTCGACCTCAGGTGACTTCTACTCGACCTCCGGTGTCTCTCCACGACCTCCGTCGGCGCCCTCACTCGACCTTTAGCGGCTCCGGGTACGACGTCTGCCTCCTGTCAGCGCCGCTTCTCCACCTTGGGCTCCAGGTCTCCAGGCTTCTTGACGTCGGGTCTCCAGGAGGATTCCATCAAACAGGTTAGGAACTTGCTGTTCTTCTCCTTTAAGGCCTGTTCCGGCTGTTCAGGTCCTTAAGATGATTTTCTGGTCTTTATCCCACACAGGGCACTAGGCTGGGCTTGGTCAGTAGGGACTAGCATCAAGGGTGGGTTTCTGGACCCCACTCCAAGCACTGGTTTCCACCCCTGCTGCCTCCCTCCTTCTGTTTCTCTGTCCTCTCCCTTCACTAGTCAGGTGCCAACTGCCTACTCCAACTGCCAACTCTGAGCTGGCTTCCCAACATTCTAAACCTGCCTCACACTGTCACAGGGTTCTAGAATGTTCTGGAAGGTACTAGTAGGTTCCAGCTATGTCTCAGGTGACAATGGGTGGCCACCATTTTGTGTTCCAGGCCCTCAGACAGAAGTTCCAGGGGTAGGGAAAATGGCTCCCTGACCCTGCATCAACACTAAAATGTCTGGTGGTTCCCAAAAAGGAAAAATTCTAACAGGGTTTGAGGCAAAAGTGGGACAAAATAAATAATGATGAGGAGGGACCACCCAAAGGGCTGACAGGTCTAACACGCGTCCCCCCCAGCTGAAAGTGGGGAGAGCTACCCAACCCCTTGGGAGTTCTCATCACTAAGGCGGAAATACCTTGAGAGACCGTCTGCATTGGCGTGGTCCACTCCAGGCCGATGTTCCACCTGAAAGTCCATTCCCTGTAGGGAGATAGACCACCTTAGCAACTTGGGATTCTCCCCCTTCATCTGCATCAGCCAACGAAGGGGTCGGTGGTCGGTCTGAACTAAGAAGTGCGAGCCAAACAGGTATGGCCGCAACTTCTTCAGAGCCCATACCACTGCAAAGGCTTCACGCTCTATTGCACTCCACTTCTGTTCCCTGGGAAGTAGTCTCCGGGATAGGAAGACCACGGGTTGATCCAGACCCTCTTCATTGAGTTGCGATAACACTGCCCCAATGCCATGTTCCGATGCATCCGTCTGGACAATGAACTTCTTGGAAAAGTCTGGGGCCCTTAAGACCGGGGCCTCGCACATGGCTTGCTTCAGTTTCACAAAGGCCTGCTGGCAAGCCTCCGTCCAGACTACCCGTCGAGGTTGTTTCTTGGACGTGAGCTCCGTGAGGGGGGCCACAATGGTACCGTACCCCTTCACGAAGCGACGGTAATATCCCGTGAGGCCCAGAAAAGCTCGGACCTCAGTCTGAGTCTTGGGGGGTTCCCAGGCCATAATAGCCTCGATTTTCGCCTGGAGGGGTTGCACCGCTCCCCTACCCACCAAGTGTACAAGGTACACTACCGACCCCTGCCCGATCTGGCATTTACTGGCCTTGATCGTCAATCCAGCTTGTCTCAGGGCCTGGAGAACAGCTTGCAGGTGACGCAAGTGATCCTCCCAGCTGTTACTGAAGACGGCTATGTCATCCAGATAAGCAGCAGAGAAACTCTCCATTCCAGTGAGGATCTGGTTCACCAGACGCTGAAACGTGGCAGGTGCGTTCTTGAGCCCAAAGGGCATCACACAGAACTGGTAGTGGCCATTGGGCGTGGAGAAGGCTGACCTTTCCCTTGCTCCATCAGTCAGAGAGATCTGCCAGTACCCCGAAGTAAGGTCAAAGGTACTTAGATATTGGGCAGCTCCCAGCCGGTCAATCAATTCATCCGCCCTCGGGATCGGATGAGCATCAGTTTTGGTCACTGAGTTCAGTCCCCGGTAGTCCACACAGAACCTCAGTTCCGGTTGGGCACCCGGTGGTGCAGCTTTTGGTACTAGTACCACTGGACTGGACCAGGGGCTGCTAGAAGGTTCAATCACTCCTAGCTCCAGCATCTTAGTGACTTCACTGTGAATGCTGGCCTTCACCTTGTCTGACATCCGGTAGATCTTGGACTTCACAGGTGGGCTGTCTCCTGTGTCCACATCATGGACGCACAGGTGAGTCCTACCCGGAACAAGGGAGAACAACAAAGAGTACTGTCCCAGGACCTGGCGGCAGTCCTTCTGCTGTTCAGGAGTTAGAGATGGGGAGAGAATCACTCCCTCCACCGACCCATCCTTCTCTTGAGACGCAAATAAGTCGGGGAGAGGCTCGCTTTCCACGTCCTCTGCTCCGTCAGTCACCATCATCAAAATGACTTCGGGCCTCTCGTGGTGGGGTTTGAGGCGGTTGGCATGCAGCACCCGTAGGGGCTGGCGAGGGGTCTTAAGATCCACCAAGTAGGTAGCCTTACCCTTCTTCTCCAACACCTCAAAGGGTCCTGACCAGCGATTCTGGAGGGCGCTAAGCTCTCCTGGTTCGATCACCCACACCTTCTGGCCAGGCTCCAACTCCACCGGGTGAGCGTTGTGGTCATACCACGCCTTCATTACTGCTTGGCTGGCTTCCAAGTTGTCAGAAGCTTGCTTCCACAACTTAGCCATTTGGCTCCGGAAGGCCAGCATGTAGCTCACCACGTCCTGGGGAAGCTTCCTGGGAGTTCTTTCCCATCCGTCTCTCACCAGGCTGAGAGGTCCATGCACAGGGTGCCCATACAGAAGCTCGAAGGGGCTGAAGCCCACTCCCTTCTGTGGCACTTCCCTGTAGGAAAACAATAGACAGGGTAGGAGGACGTCCCATTTCCTCGGCAGGCTTTCAGGCAGACTTCTGATCATGCCTTTCAAGGTTTTGTTGAACCTCTCCACCAGACCATTGGTCTGGGGGTGGTAAGGAGTGGTGAACCGGTAGGTCACTCCACACTCCTTCCACATCGCCCGCATGTATGCTGACATGAAGTTGGTCCCCCTGTCGGACACAACTTCCTTGGGAAAACCCACTCGGGTAAAGATTCCCATCAGGGCCCTAGCCACAACAGGTGCAGTAATGGTCCTCAGAGGTATGGCCTCTCGGTACCGTGTGGCATGATCCACCAGAACCAGGATAAACCTGTGACCAGCTGTAGTAGGCGGATCTAACGGTCCCACAATGTCGATGCCCACCCTTTCAAAGGGGGTGCTAACGACAGGAAGTGGTTCCAGGGGAGCTTTCAGCTTCACCCCTGTTTTCCCACTGGCTTGACAAGACACACACGTCCGGCAGTAGGTGTCGGACGACACTTTCATCTGAGGCCAATAAAAGTGTGGGACAAGACGGGCAAAGGTCTTGTCTTGCCCCAGGTGTCCTGCCAAGGGGATTTCATGAGCCAATTCCAGAAGGAAGGCTCGGTAACGTTAAGGGACAACCAAGGCCCGTGACGAACGGTGCATGGGTGCCTTGGGTTCACTGTAGAGGAGGCCATCCTCCCAGTAAATGTGGTAGTTCCCCTCAACGTTACCTGCTGCCTGGGCTTCGGCCTGTCGCCTCAGTCCCTCAAGGGTAGGACACTCCCTCTGGCCCTTGCAGAATTCCTCCCTGGTCGGCCCTCCCTCCACGTGCCACTCGGCCGGGATGGGTAGGTTCTCCAGGTTGGTAACATCCCCCTCCGCGGACTCCTGGTCCACCACCTCCGGTGGCCTATCCGTCACACGGGGTGCGGATGCCGAGGCAGGCTCCTCCTGTCCCCGGTTCTTCCCTTGGTCGGCAGCCGGCTGTGCCTTTGTTCCAGGCTCCAGTCGAAACAAACTCCCTCTCCGGGTAGTCGTGGACCCTGTGCTAACACAGGCCCAGTCAGGTGTACCCAGCATCTCAGCATGAGTCCGGTATTCCACCTCCTTCCAAGCATTGTGCTCCATGTCATTCCCCAGTAGACAATCGACCGGCACGGCAGGGCTTACGGCAACTCGAAGTGAACCTGCAACCCCCTCCCATTCAAAGGGAACCTCGGCCACCGGATAGTGGCCGGTTCTGCCGTTAGCCATCGCGGCTGGGTGGAGTACATCGGGAATTACCTGCTCTGGAGACACCAGTTGACTACGTACCATAGTCATACTGGCTCCTGTGTCTCTCAGAGCCTCCCCTCTTTGGCCATTGATGGTGACCCACTGCCCATACTTTACGGTATTTGCGGGCACCTGGATCTTAGGAACCATCTCCCGTTCTCCCAGGGACACTAAAGTGACACCCGCCCACTCCCTTCCCTTAGTTAAGGGCATCTCCTCCCCGAGCACTACACTAGCTACTCCGGGGGCCTTTCCTCCAATGGGAGGGGGTGGTCTTTTTGGGCACTTCGCATCTCCCTTATAGTGTCCGACGCCACCGCACTCGAAGCAATGGACAACCCTTGGCTGCTGACTCTGGCCAGGATTAGGGTTTCTGGGTGGGTTAGCCCTAGGGGTGAATCCTGTTCCCTTTCCTTGGAAGTTATTTTGGGGGCCTTTAGAGAACTCCTTTTTCTTTTCCCCTCCCTCTTTCTTCTGGGGGGCGCCCTGTCCGGCCTTTTGAGTCTCCCCTCCAGTCCCCCTTGTGGACACCCGGGTACTAGCCCAAATGCCCGCCTCCTCAGCAAGCTTCCGGCGATTGGTCAGCTTGCTATCCACCAGGTGTTGACGCAGTTCAGGGAAACATTTTTCGAGCAGGTGTTCCTTCAACATTAAATCAAACAACCCCTCGTAGTCCCTCACCTCACTGCCTTGAATCCAACCCTCTAATGCCTTCTTTGCATAGTCCAGGAAATCCACCCAATTCTGTGTGCCCAGTTTGTGGCTACCCCGGAACTTCTGTCTGTACTTCTCGGGTGTTAGTCCAAACTTTCTTACGAGCGCCACTTTCATGGTGGGGTAGTGGGTCTGCTCATCCTGCTCTAGGGCCAATAATGCATCCCTACCAGCTGGAGGCATGTATTTGTACAATCCCCCTCCCCAGTACTTCTCTGGCACCCCATGGGCCCTTAAAGAGACCTCATAGGCCGCTAGCCACTTGGCAATATCATCCCCTGCACTATAGCTAGCTACTATGTCTTTTGGCAGATAGGGTTTGGGTTCCCTGGTGATTTCTTTGTCTTTGCTGCCACCATTAGGAACAGTGTGTGCCCCGACTTGTAGGATCTGGAGATCTATTTCCCTCAGCCTCAACTCGTGAGCCATCCTCTGTCCCTCCTTCTCCTTCTCCAGCTTTGCCAACTCCCATGTGAGCTGTCTTTTCTCCCTCCGGTCCGTTAACTCTGCTTCAGATAAGCCACCGCTAGAGACAGTGCTGCCCTTCCTGGAAAGTGTTCTGGGCCCCGCTAACAGGTTCCCCACCTCAGGTTGGTACAACCCAGCCCCCTCGCTAACAGGCTCTCCATCCCTGTCCTCCTGCTCAGCCTTACTTTCCCGTCGTGCCTCCCCCCAAGCCCTCAAGCTGGTCTGGAGTTCAGCCTTCTTGGCACCTGGGGGACAATACACCCCCTCTCGCTGACAAAACTCTCTGAGTTGGGCCACAGTGTAAGTTTCCACATCTTCCAACACAAACTCCATTTTGCCCACTCAGGATAGAAGACAGTTGCTTACAGAAGCTATGCAGGGGGGTACCTTTTGTAATACCTCCTCCCACCACCAGAAGTAAATTTGGAAAAAACAAAACTCAAAATTAGGAAGTCCGCTTGGAGAAAACTCCCGGTGTAGGCCTATGGACTACCCACAGTTATTGTCGAGTGGACGCAAGCACAGCTCAATCCCACCGCTGAACACCAATTATGTTAGAAAACCCCGGGCAACCGAGGTTAGCAGTCACCCGGTTTTTCCCAACACAAGGGGTAGCTTGGCTCGAGCGGTCGGGGGTCAGGCACCGTGTTAAGCGTACGTCACACCCTCACAATAACCATGCGTTCATCCGTTCCAAAAACGACTCTACACCGTAAAAATTTATGAAAGAATCTCTTTGTGTTTATCTTAATTTTCTCTTAGTTGCAGGGTTATGTCACAAATACAATACAAAAGGATTTTCTTCAGAAATAGCAGGTCAATTAAATAATAACACTTTGCAGGTGCAATAAATAGGATTAGGTCATAAATACACAAGGAATAAATATAGGTGTGATAAATACATAGGGCAAATAAATACTGTCAGACAATAAATACCAGGCAGGAATAAATACAGTCAGACAATAAATAACACTCCTTCAGTGAATAATATAAGCAATCAAACAATTGCAAATCAGATCACATTTATGAGGTAGATTGATTTTACCATGCCCAAGTACAGCTTGTGGTCACTGGGGTGGCCTGGGGATGTCCCACCTAGAGTGGTCAAGGCTGGGGCCTAAGCTGAGGTAAAATGAGGGTACCCTAAGGTTCTGGCTCACCAACTACACAGTCCCTCATACAGGTCCCTGCACCAGTCTCAGTTCACCCCCCCTAGCACTCTCAGGTTGGTCCTAACACCCCTCTAGCCCCTAGAATGGTCTTTTAGGGCTCCACAGGGCCTCAGATGCCCTTTCTACCACTTACTGCCCTTTTCTCGTTGTTCGGCTCCGCTCGGCTCCGAGTCGACGCCGTGAGACGGTTCCGGTTCGATGTCACGTCGATCTGTTCCACTTGACGCCGTGTCGATGCCGTCTGGCGGTTCTGGTTCGATGTCGCTGGGCGGCCTCGGTTCGATGTCGCGACGATCTGCTTTACCTGACGCCGGGTCGGTGCCGTGAGGCGGCTCCGGATCGATGTCGCTGGGCGGCCTTGGCTCGACGTCGTGTTCCGGCGTCACAGGGTCACGGTTCCCCCGCTTCCGGGCGACTCCGGAGTGCGACCTCCACTCCCGACCTCCGTCGGCTCCACTTCGGGTTCCGGCGACTCCGGAGTGCGATCTCCACTCCCGACCTCCTGCGCGCTTCGCCTCGACCTCAGGCGACTCCGGAGTGCGATCTCCACTCCTGACCTCCTGCGCGCTTTACTTCAGCTTCCGGCGACTCCGGAGGGCGGACTTCACTCCCCCGTCGACGCCTCACCTCGACCTCAGGTGACTTCTACTCGACCTCCGGTGTCTCTCCACGACCTCCGTCGGCGCCCTCACTCGACCTCTAGCGGCTCCGGGTACGACGTCTGCCTCCTGTCAGCGCCGCTTCTCCACCTCGGGCTCCAGGTCTCCAGGCTTCTCGACGTCGGGTCTCCAGGAGGATTCCACCAAACAGGTTAGGAACTTGCTGTTCTTCTCCTTTAAGGCCTGTTCCGGCTGTTCAGGTCCTTAAGATGATTTTCTGGTCTTTATCCCACACAGGGCACTAGGCTGGGCTTGGTCAGTAGGGACTAGCATCAAGGGTGGGTTTCTGGACCCCACTCCAAGCACTGGTTTCCACCCCTGCTGCCTCACTCCTTCCTCCTTCTGTTTCTCTGTCCTCTCCCTTCACTAGTCAGGTGCCAACTGCCTACTCCAACTGCCAACTCTGAGCTGGCTTCCCAACATTCTAAACCTGCCTCACACTGTCACAGGGTTCTAGAATGTTCTGGAAGGTACTAGTAGGTTCCAGCTATGTCTCAGGTGACAATGGGTGGCCACCATTTTGTGTTCTAGGCCCTCAGACAGAAGTTCCAGGGGTAGGGAAAATGGCTCCCTGACCCTGCATCAACACTAAAATGTCTGGTGGTTCCCAAAAAGGAAAAATTCTAACAGGGTTTGAGGCAAAAGTGGGACAAAATAAATAATGATGAGGAGGGACCACCCAAAGGGCTGACAGGTCTAACACGCAGAAACTGTCCAACCGGAAGGTTATCTCACAGTGCCCTCGGATGATAAGATTGGTAATGCAAAAGAGAGTTCTTGTCAGTCAGCTTGTGATGCACACCAGTTCGTAGTGTATTATTTTCCACACTGATGTCCAAGTCAAGGTACACCACTGTTTGACTATTATAGGTCCATGTAAACGGCAGACTGGCATCTTGATCATTAAGCCAGTTAAGAAACTCCAAAAGGACCTCTTCTTCTCCAGACCAGATGCACAACACATTGTCTATATACCTCTTCCAGAGACGGAGATGTCTCTGGAAGGGATTAGACTGGTGGTAAATGCAGTGCTCTTCGAACTGGTGCACATACACACAGGCTGGGCGCAAATGTTGCACCCATCGATGTGCCCGTCGTCTGTAGGTACAGTCTACCGTCATAACTAAAATAGTTACGAGTAAGTGCCAGTTCTATACATTGAAGCACAAAAGACTGTGGTGTATCATAGAACCACTCCTATTTATCCAAGGCGTGCTGCTGCCACCAGCGCCGCATCCTGGGGTATACAAGTGTAGAGTGACTCTACATCAATAGTAACCAAGAATTCGCATGAAGGATCAAAGTGGGTATCTTCCAAAATATTCAAAACATCTGTAGTGTCCTGGATGAACGATTTCTGATTCACCACTGATTCTCTAAGAAAAAAACCAGCAAATTGGGATAGCGGTTCCAATACCGACTGAATCCCCGACATGATTGGACAGCCAGGGGACCGGTGCAGTGGTTTATGAATTTTTGGAAGGATATAAAATGCCGGAGTTCTGTGTTTAGTGTTAATCAAAAACTCGGCCTCTTTCACAGTGATCCAATTCTTCTCTTTAGCTACGCCTACCATCTCTCTAATGGTATCTTGAAGTTCATTCACTGGGTCGCGTGTAAGAGGTTGGTAATTATTACGCGCTCCCAATAATCTCAACACCTCTGCGTCATAGTCTAGAGTTCATAACAACAACAGCCCCACCCTTATCGGCTGATTTTATAGTAAGCAGCTGGTTATTTTGTAGACTACTGACAGCCTGCCAATCGTCCTGACTCATGTTGTTAAACTTCTGACGTCTATTGTTTTGTTCCAGCGTTGTAATATCCTCAAGTACCTTGCTCTCAAACACTGCCACTTCTGGGTCCATCACAGTGTTGGTCGGGCAAAACTGAGATGGTTTCCTCAATGTCGTGCTAAAGAGGGAAGGGGGTTCCTGCTGTTTATTAGCAAAAACTTTTTAAGTTTTATCTTTCTCATGGTCTCATGAAACTCGACCCTGCACTTAAACATATCATGATTAGGTGTTGGGACAAATCCCAACCCTTTATTTAAAACTCTCACCTAACTGTTATTGAGAGTGTGGTCAGATAGATTTAGCACTATGACATTCACAATTGGTTCCTTCCCCGACCTCGTGTTATCCGGGGGTAGTATGTTTGCCATGTTTGACTCTGATTGAGTATAGCTCCCAAATCTTCGTTAGTCTTATCTTGTGGGTTAAACCTCACTCTGTTGGGGTTGGGTATTGGTTGACCTCCTCCTTCTTCTTCTTCGCTAAAAGTATTATTGAAGGTCCAATTCTGAGGTGTGCGTCTAGTTTGTTGTTGTTGCCCTCCCCTGGTCTGCCCTGTATACTTTTCTTGTTCTAGACGAGACTCGTAGTACTTATCATCCACGTATGGGAAAGCCCATTCGTGTGTGTACCGTTCTAAATTGCGTTTCAAACCTTTAATTTTTTGATTGATCATATAATTCCTATAGTCACTGAGGTCGTCTTGGATCCTCAGCAACTGTTCTTTGGTATCCGTGAGGGTGTTATCTCTCTTGATGCTTTCCTCCAACTCCAAGATTTCCTTCAACAACTCTTCACTCAATCTCTTCGCTATGTAACTCCAATCGACTCGGAATCTCTTGTCTTCTAAGAAGATCCTAGATTCAATCCGCACTAATAGGCTTGCAGGGGCTGTTCCTGCTCTCAAATACTCAGTCATAAGGGCCCCATGCAACGCTACTCTGACTTATCTTTTTTTGATATTACTTAACTTCTCCCATTCTTCCCTCGCTGATGTAACACTCAGTAACGGGGCGTCAGGGAATAATGATGGATCTGACAATATGGCTGCAATCTGGTCATCAGTGAAAGCTAGACAATTTCTATCCATTTCCTACAGATGACTCTAAAATAAAGCACTAAACCAAAATAATGATGTGTATTCAACTAGCACTTCTGCGTCATAGAGTGAAAAAGTGACCACAAGCTAGTGCGTAAAACAGGAGTAAAAACTTTTTAATAGCTCTCACGGCTGATCCACAATACAAAATGCTCTATCAACAAGGAGCTACAGTGGGAAAGAACAAACAGGTCGCCCTCCACTCAATTCGCTATATATATATATACAGAAGACCTGTTCATTATAGGCTCCTCATCTGGAGGCTAATTGTATAAGCGGAGGAAGGAGTTCTGTCACACTTTTTTCCAAACCACTCCTCACACTTTCATTCAAGGTGGTGTCCTCACACTCTACTGCCTAGATTATCTATATTCGCTAAAAATGTCCTCACATGACAGTCACTGTGTCTCCATACCCCCTATACATATAGGGAAGTCTACTCAATACCATGTCAGAGAAAGGTTACATCAATCTGTATGTAAACTTGAAAAAATTCTCTATGTGATAAAAGGACAAGATGGCACCTCACGTGCGCACGACCAATGGAGCTTGCTGATTGGTACTCACCAGCTATGCCTACTTATCTCATGATTGGTAACCATCTTGCCTCAAAATAATAAATATGTGTCCATTAAAAAGTGCAAAGAGTTATACCAAGTGTGGTGTTTGAAAAAACAAAACCCCGTGATTTTAAAATTGAAATAAGTGTCACAAATACCAACTTTATTATTCATGTGTGCACTTATTCAAACTAAAAATTGGCTGCCTTATAGCAAACCTTTAGGCCGACATGTTTCATTGCCAATCTTAATTTAAGGCAATTTCGTCAGGGCTGAAGGGTATTTTAATCACCAATCAGGGACACTGGTATTGTTCCACAAGTGACTGTCAAGTGTAGACAAAAAACAAACAAACATCAACAGGTCACTTCACCAAATTCGTCACTCTCAAGAAGTAAAAAGTTGACACACATATGTACACAATACAGGTATTGTCATTACCATGTGGGGACCAAGTCAGTAGAGTGTGAGGACACTACCTTGAATGAAAGTGAGGAGTGGTTTGCAAAAAAGTGTGACAGAACTCCTTCCTCCGCTTATACAATTAGCCTCCAGATGAGGAGCCTATAATGAACAGGTCTTCTGTATATGTATGTATATATATATTCACTTAAAAAACCATAGGTTTCACACATGTTATAGTTAGCTGGACATTTCCCTCGTAAAAAAACAATGAAATTCCCCCGTTATAGCTAGTGCAGGCAACTATAACTCACGCGACCGCAATCCTCTGCTGATGACGTCAGATATTACATCACTGTATTTAGACACCTATTTACACATGTCTTCTTCCATTAATCTTTAGCTATACATATATTACAAATATTTATTTTTCAGAAAGACACATATTTAATCAGTGATGTAATATCTGACGTCATCAGCAGAGGATGGGCTTAATACGCAAGACAGTCATTTACCATCAGAACTGCAATAACTTTTAAGAAATACTCCCGAACTATGGACCTCGCAATAACAGCAGAAAGTGAGAAAGACATTGGCAGATGAGCAGCCAATCTCGTTCTTCCTTCTAGCCACTGCATCCAATGAGAAACCATCTAGCAGTTTAAGTACCGACACTGCCATGCTGTTTCATTCCTTTAATGCGAGCAGAAGAAGGCACAGTGGCGGTGCGTCCATTGGGGCGCAGGGGCGGAGCCCCACTTAACGTGCGGTGTGCTTGGAAATTGTAGCGGCCGCCGGCCGGGAGTCACTCGGGACATGAAGGGGGTGAGCCGGCGGGCAAGCACTAGAGGTTGAGTGACAGTCGTGTTCAGTTGCAAGTTGCAACTTTCAGTTTTCTACAGCGACTCGCTATTTATTTGCGCATGCTCGAGTTTGGATCTCGACAAACACGAGCATGCGCATTCCCACACTGTCTGCCAGCCAGCTATGTACTGAGAGGGAGGGGGCCGAGGGGCAGAGGGTTGCCTCATGCAGCAGCCCCGTCTCTCGCCCAGGGCGAGCCCTATCCGTGCTCTTTAGCCAATCCAGGGCAGGCGCTGCTAATGCAGCGTCTCTGGATTGGCTGAGAGCCAGACAGCCTACGAAGAAACTGACTGCATTGGGTGCCGGCGTGCCGCGCAACTATGGCCAATCACTGATCACTATGTCTGAACACAGTGACAGTGATTGGCCATGAGGTGCGCAGCGCACTCTCTGCAGTCTGTCGCGTGATCGCGTGTCGCGTGACTGCATACACGACACACCTCGTGGCGGCGGTGTACAATCTGCAGCAGCATACAGTGTGTCCCGGTCCGGATCCGTCGTCGTGTCGTGTGAGTGACTGAGACTTCATTCATTAGCTTATTTATGTATTCATACCGAATGTTGGATCGTGTCTGTCGATAATATTCATACATTCGTGATTTCGTGTATGCAGCTACTCTTTCATTCATGTACTTGGGTGTCTGTCTATTCATCTTTTACATGCGTCTGTATATATGTATTTAGTTATCACAGTTGTTGGCTAGATCCGACAATCACAGTGACTGATTCGTTACTTGAGCTGTTAAGGCGCCTTGATGCCTTGATAACATGCTCAGGTTCCAGCATGGCATAATGTTCCAAAAAATATGACCCATCTCCTCCCCTGCCCCCGACCTCCACAGACGCCTCGATGTAAAAGTTACCGTCAGTGCTTCGAAGCTTTTCCAGAGTGCAGTAAGAGCCATTAAACTACTACAGAGCAGTGCGTGAGGAAAATGAACGCTCTCTACAAATCGCATGTCGACTTCCTCAAAGCTCCCCACATAGGGCAGTTCGTTATCATTTTCATCATTAATCAGTAATATTGTTGGCATTATTATTAATAATTAATATCACTAGCGTGTTTTTTTAGAACTATTAGTCGTATGATAGAGTAATAATATCTTAGCCGCCAACCCCGCTTAACTACCACAGGGGTGAGTGAGTACGTATGTTTGCTGGCATGGCGCTTAATTGCGAGCGTGTCCAGCCTCGAAGCGCCGCGCCGGAAGTAGATGCCAAGCCTGTCCGTGTGTTCTCCTGCTGCCTCGAGCTCCCCGCTTCAGGCGGGAGACTGGCACGGGGTCCTCGCCAAGTCGCCAGGCATTGCTGGCCACCACGGTCCACCCAGAGGAGCCGGGAGGTGTGAACACGGCCCGCTGCCCGGGCAGAGAATTCAAGACCCCACATGGAAGGGGGTTTTTACTGAGGGGAAGAAACCACAGAGGGGTGGATGCACCTCGTCGAGTCGACTCCTCCGAACGAACTCTCGTGTCGTCTCACTGCAACACTGATCGAGGGCTCCCGGCTCAGTGCGAGGTCAGGTCAGATTAAGAGTTCCAGAATTTGAAATTGAATTTGCCTGTCTGTGTCTTGCTTGATATAAATATATGCCCCGTAACCAGCCGTGGCATAAAGGTTCAAACCAGCTCTACCAAATAGGAGGCGGCAGCTAAAATGAGGTTGTGGGTCATTGCATCCTGAAAACCCCAATTCCTGTAAAATGTTATCTTAATCCTCCGCCTTAAAATACACCCAGGTTGCTTGCGCAAAGATGCTTTTCAATTGTATCCAGTTTTACCCGATGTGCTGTCAATGGCGCATTTGCCAGCCGGTTCCGAAGCATTCTTTGATAAAGAGACCTGGCACCCTCACTGTCTATAAAGCTTATCCAGTTCAATGTTACTTTTATAGCGTGCTCTAATATGCCACTGATTTGTCCAAGTAATCGTTCGTAGAGACCCCTCCAATTACCCTCTGGAGTTGATTTTACATTTCATCTCGTTTTCATGAGTTCTACTGAGCCAGCGGAGTACATTTTTGTCTTTTCTTGACACTTGTGGGAGCTGATGTCTTTTCAGGGGCTGCCATCGCCTAAACTAAAAAAGGTGCACGACGCTATTAAGTTTTAAGCAAAGATATCAGAACAACGTGCCCTAAAATGCTCCATTTCCCACTATATTTCTCCCAATAATCCTCTCATAGAGCCCCAATTTCTCCTTGTGAATTTGCTCCTGCAGCTCATGCATACACGTCCACTTCCTCAGCCAAACCGCATTCTGTCACAGCCCTATCAGTTAGAAATCCGTGGGTGAGCCCTGCCGTTAGGGTGGGCCTGGGCTCTGTCAGGAGGGGTCAGAGGGTCAGTCCATGGTGTCTGAGGGCAGTAGAGGACCTGAGAGCATCCTGAGGGGTTCTCATGATGGAGACTGCTGGTGCCTGAACACCGTCTGAAGCATGCCTCATCTTGTCTCTGAACTGGGGGAGGGTCGGGCAGGAGGGTTTGAGGCTAGCTAGCTATGGATGGCTGAGTTATACTTTGGGACATCACAGGGTAGGTGGAGAAACTATGAGGGCAGGATTAGTGTCTGTGAGCACTTGCTGAGGAAATGTTAAAGTCACATAAAGCCCTTGAATGCAAGCTACGAGTAGCTGGGGGCCTAGAGTAAGTCTGGGGGCTCCTCAGTGGCCAGGCTGCATCACTACTACCCACGATGTAACGGGTTTGTGTGGGATATAGGTTCACTTGTGCTGTTTGAGAGAAAGCTTGAAGGGGGAGGGGGGCGTTTGTGTGCGCATGTATGTGTCTGTGTGTCTGTTGCTTGTCCTGAACACGCAATTGAATACAGTTTACATCTAACGTTTGGGGAAGTTCCTCAAGTAATACTGTGCATTGGTTGGACAACATAAACATTGTACTGGTGCAAGACTGATTCTGAGCACCCCTCAGGATATGGTGACCTATAATCCTGGTAGCTAACAGTGCACCATCTGCACCTCTAACCTACAGGGTAGCAAATGTGTGCGTAACCTCAGAACATGACAACCCTGATCTCTAAGGCAATTGTGGTAACAAATCTATGGAAAAGTCACTTGGAGAGACAGTGGCTTTACTTAAAATTGTCATAACCACTCCTATGACAACAGTCGAGGCAGAACGATGTTTTTCAGCCTTAAAGCAGATTAAGACATTCCTGAGAAACACCATGCTTGAGGAAAGACTCAATGTTTTGGCAATGCTCTCTGTAGAGAGCAAGCTAGTTCAGAAAATCCCGGACTTTAACACTAAAGTTATTGAAAAGTTTGCTGCTCTTAAAGAGAGACGTGCTGATTTCATTTACAAAAAGTAAACAATTTTGAATGCTGCTACTTGGCAACCAGTTTAGTTTGTTAAATAAAAAACATCTGTGAGTGAGGTACTCAGAAATGCATTGTATCTCGAAGTCTGTTATGAAGCTCTGTGGTTATACTGAATAAGCAGCTAACTATGTTATGACATCTCTTTATTAATGTTATAACTGCACTTTCACAATTGCTTTATTAACCTTCCTGCTTTCTCAAATTTGCTTGAAAATGCACCATTTCTCTTCTCTTTTTTCAAAATTTTCTCGGGGGGAGAACCCCCCCGAACCCTCCTTATAGGGGTTTGGGCTCGCTCGCTGCGCTCGCTCGCAACGGTGAAGTATACCAATCATTTTACGCCCCACCACTTTAAAATGTCACCAGCCGCCCCCTGAGAATGCAGAACGCCGAAACGCGTCCTCGCTGGATGAAAGTTGAAGGAACCCCGAGAGTGCAGTGTGTCTCGAACACGGAACATGGGAGCATTGATGTTAAAGAATGGATCTACCTCCATTCTGTTATGCACCCGTCAGTAAGAGTGCAGAACACGCCAGAGGTGGAAAGTGGAGCGTTTATATATATATATATATATATATATATATATATATATATATACACAGATATATATATATACACATATATATATATTCACTGAAAAAACCATAGGTTTCAGGGGTGTTATAGTTAGCTGGACTTTTCACTTGTACAAAACCATTGAAATTCCCCCATTATAGTTAGTTCAGCTAACTATAACTCACGCGCCCGCAATGCACTGCTGATGACGTCACATATTACATCACTCATGACATGGTCAGTGACATCACTCATGACATCACTGATGACATCTCAAATGACATCACTGATGACATCACTGATGACATCATCCAGTGAATGTGTGTTTTTCTGAAAATTAAATATGTTTTATATATGTATATCTCAAGGTCGATGGAAGAATAAATGGGTATATAAGTGTCTAAATGGATGATTTGTTTTTGAAAAATTGATTGTGTAACTGACTGGTGCCGCTCGCGGGTCTGCTACTGCCCTCTACTTTCACAGATCATTGCACTCGGAACCTGTTGGGTGTTACAAGGAACGCTTCGCTGCTTTGGGGGGCATTAAATCCTACCTGGACTGCGCTGAGCCGGGACTGCGAGGACCAGGCTGCTCGCTGGTCATCGCAGCTGGTTCCTCTTCCCGGCTTCACCCCGTGAAAGTACTAAAGCCTCGCGGCCCCCGCTTCGCGGGAGCCGCTCGTGGGTCTGCTACTGCCCTCTACTTTCACGGATCATTGCACTCGGAACCTGTTGGGTGTTACAAGGAACGCTTCGCTGCTTTGGGGGGCATTAAATCCTACCTGGACTGCGCTGAGCCGGGACTGCGAGGACCAGGCTGCTCGCTGGTCACCGCAGCTGGTTCCTCTTCCCGGCTCTACCTCTTCCGGCCTTTACTCTTAAGTGTACAGTTTAGTCCCGCGCACAAGCGGAAAGCGCGCGGGACGAGTGCCGGGGCAAAGACCGGGCAAAGAGCGGGCCGTTTGAGGCCGTTCGAGACTGGAGACGCTGGGCTGGGCCACCCCCCTTGCTTGTTATTAATATATTTGATAGAGGCAACCACTATGAAAACTGCGGGAGGAATGCCCAGGACTAAGAGTACCGTCGTTGGCACTACCATGGCAGGAACTTTAGACAATTTCCTCGTAAGAGCTGCTAATTTACTAGAACGTGAAATTGATCTTACGGAGCGTCGTCTCTCGTTGGATCCTCTTATCGCCAAACGTTCGTCTCTAGGGAAAATTGCCTTAACTGTTACTCCTGTGGCCAATAATATAAATTCTATTCCAACTAATTGTATGATTAGTGAGGGGGAAAGTATTGACTCTTCTATGGTTTCAACTTTGGAAAGGAAAAGGGACAAAGACGCTAGAAGTTCAATCAGGTCTGAATCTATCCAATCAGAAGGTGTATCTACTCGAGCTCAAATACATGCAACTTCTGAGGTTATCTCCCCTTCCCCTGCCCCAATCTCAGGGGCTAAGCCAAAACAGAAGGCTGCCCCGCGTGGGAAAAAGGGGAACCAACCAAGATCGACTAAACCCAAAAGTGTTAAACTTCCATCTAATCATATCTTGGGGGCTGTTGATAAACCTTTGACTGAAGTAACTTCAGATCCACCCATGCAAATAGATGATGGTTTTTACCTAAAAATAAGGGAAGTCTTTGAATACTCAACCCGACCGATCTTGGATAGACTTACTAAGATAGAGGAGCGCCTTAAGAAATTAGAACAAACTGCTTTAACAAACCTTGAATTCAATCAACTGATGAAGATAGATTTACATAGAGAGCACTGTG
This sequence comes from Triturus cristatus, assembly GCF_964204655.1. Taxonomy (NCBI): domain Eukaryota; kingdom Metazoa; phylum Chordata; class Amphibia; order Caudata; family Salamandridae; genus Triturus; species Triturus cristatus. The sequence goes on along the minus strand of NC_140579.1, from coordinate 136,027,126 downwards.
AACATCCTCCTCCTGTCAACACTGTAAGCAACTCTAAAGAGAAAACCTCCTCCCCCTTGTCAGGAACACCTCGGGGCAAAGGTGAGGATACTGTTTGTATGGAAAATATCACAAGAACTAGCGGCCCTAAAAATATACACACAGGAGTAATGCCCCCGCAGAAACCTTCTGATGTCAATGCAAAAGCTAACAATGTCATGGCACAGACTATAAATGTAAAGGAGAATAGAATTAATTATTCCCATGGTTATGCCCACAAATTACCCACTATAGATCTCCCACCAGAATCCGCACCATATGTCATTGTATTGACGGGGGTACCTAGTCTTGAAGAAAATCGCGTCCTCGCTGGATGAAAGTTGAAGGAACCCCGAGAGTGCAGTGTGTCTCGAACACGGAACATGGGAGCATTGATGTTAAAGAATGGATCTACCTCCATTCTGTTATGCACCCGTCAGTAAGAGTGCAGAACACGCCAGAGGTGGAAAGTGGAGCGTTATATATATATATATATATATATATATATATATATATATATATATATATATATATATATATTACCTACTGGCGGTCGCCAGTAGGTAGTTATAGTTAGGACCACATTTCCATAGGAAAACCTCAACATTCTATTTTGAATAACTTTGGCGCCGGTCGACGAATCCTCGCGAATTTCTCAAAATAGGTGGGGCGCTACGCTCCGCTCCTACCCTGAAAGTCTCGGGGGGATTCGTCAAGCGGGGGCTGAGATAAAAGGGGGGTCCCAAAACGCGTTTTTCCCATGCATTTTTCCATAGGACCTTTAGAACGAGCTACAGCCCGAACGGCTGAACAGAATTACTAGAAATTTGGCAGAGAGGTAGTCCCTAGGTCAAGGAAGTGCCTTTTGTAGGTTTGGTGTAAATCTGTTCAGTAGATTCTGAGAAAATAGCCTTTAAATCAATATATATATCTGAGCCCGCTTACGGTACGCTTACCGTACGCTTACCGTAAGCTTACGGTGGCGTGCGCGAGCGCGATTCTGATTGGCTCTTAGATCTTAGTAAACATTCGAATCGGCCGAAACCAGGAAGCGGCGTCCGCCATTTTGTCTCTCGCACTGAGTGTTGTTTATCAAACATGATGGCCAAAAACATGTTACGGGGCTGTTTTGACAACTCCCTCCCACATAGTCATGTTGAGGGAGTCCCCAAACATCCCCCAAGAGCAAAAACGGTTTTATTTTTTTTTCGGCAATTTCGCGGGGTACGCTTACCGTACGCTTACCGTACGCTTACCGTAAGCTTACCGTACGCTTACGGTAAAAAAATAAAAATAAAAAAAACACTATCCACACTTACCCCACCCCCTGTGCTTTTGGTGGCCGCAGGCCACCAAATGTGCAGGGCTTATTAATAGAGAAAAAAAACGTAATTTTGGCAACATGAAATTATAAAATCGAAATAAAAAAAACACTATCCACATTGACCTCACCCCCTGTGCTTTTGGTGGCCGAAGGCCACCAAATGTACAGGGCTTATTAAAGTTGATAAAAACCGTGCACGGAACGAACTGCGTTAAGTGGGCGCGCATGCCACAAATGGCGTAAAGTAACTTAGCATTTAAAAAACCGTACAAATTCACTGAAAAAACCATAGGTTTCACACACGTTATAGTTAGGAAATAGCATTTAAAAAACCTTGCTAATTCACTGAAAAAACCATAGGTTTCACACATGTTATAGTTAGCTGGACATTTTACTGATAAAAAACCAATGAAATTCCCCCGTTATAGTTACTGTAGGCAACTATAACTCACGCGACCGTAATCCTCTGCTGATGACATATGTGTCTTTATGAAAAAAAAATATTTGTAATATATGTATAGCTAAAATTTAATGGAAGAAGATATGGGCAAATAAGTGTCTAAATACAGTATTAGCATCAGCAGAGGATTGCGGTCGCGTGAGTTATAGTTGCCTACAGTAACTATAACGGGGGAATTTCATTGGTTTTTTATCAGTAAAATGTCCAGCTAACTATAACATGTGTGAAACCTATGGTTTTTTCAGTGAATATATATATATATATACACAGATATATATATACACATATATATATATTCACTGAAAAAACCATAGGTTTCAGGGGTGTTATAGTTAGCTGGACTTTTCACTTGTACAAAACCATTGAAATTCCCCCGTTATAGTTAGTTCAGCTAACTATAACTCGCGCGCCCGCAATGCACTGCTGATGACGTCACATATTACATCACTCATGACATGGTCAGTGACATCACTCATGACATCACTGATGACATCTCAAATGACATCACTGATGACATCACTGATGACATCATCCAGTGAATGTGTGTTTTTCTGAAAATTAAATATGTTTTATATATGTATATCTCAAGGTCGATGGAAGAATAAATGGGTATATAAGTGTCTAAATGGATGATTTGTTTTTGAAAAATTGATTGTGTAACTGACTGGTGCCGCTCGTGGGTCTGCTACTGCCCTCTACTTTCACGGATCATTGCACTCGGAACCTGTTGGGTGTTACAAGGAACGCTTCGCTGCTTTGGGGGGCATTAAATCCTACCTGGACTGCGCTGAGCCGGGACTGCGAGGACCAGGCTGCTCGCTGGTCATCGCAGCTGGTTCCTCTTCCCGGCTCCACCCCGTGAAAGTACTAAAGCCTCGCGGCCCCCGCTTCGCGGGAGCCGCTCGTGGGTCTGCTACTGCCCTCTACTTTCACGGATCATTGCACTCAGAACCTGTTGGGTGTTACAAGGAACGCTTCGCTGCTTTGGGGGGCATTAAATCCTACCTGGACTGCGCTGAGCCGGGACTGCGAGGACCAGGCTGCTCGCTGGTCACCGCAGCTGGTTCCTCTTCCCGGCTCTACCTCTTCCGGCCTTTACTCTTAAGTGTACAGTTTAGTCCCGCGCACAAGCGGAACGCGCACGGGACGAGTGCCGGGGCAAAGACCGGGCAAAGAGCGGGCCGTTTGAGGCCGTTCGAGACTGGAGACGCTGGGCTGGGCCACCCCCCTTGCTTGTTATTAATATATTTGATAGAGGCAACCACTATGAAAACTGCGGGAGGAATGCCCAGGACTAAGAGTACCGTCGTTGGCACTACCATGGCAGGAACTTTAGACAATTTCATCGTAAGAGCTGCTAATTTACTAGAACGTGAAATTGATCTTACGGAGCGTCGTCTCTCGTTGGATCCTCTTATCGCCAAACGTTCGTCTCTAGGGAAAATTGCCTTAACTGTTACTCCTGTGGCCAATAATATAAATTCTATTCCAACTAATTGTATGATTAGTGAGGGGGAAAGTATTGACTCTTCTATGGTTTCAACTTTGGAAAGGAAAAGGGACAAAGACGCTAGAAGTTCAATCAGGTCTGAATCTATCCAATCAGAAGGTGTATCTACTCGAGCTCAAATACATGCAACTTCTGAGGTTATCTCCCCTTCCCCTGCCCCAATCTCAGGGGCTAAGCCAAAACAGAAGGCTGCCCCGCGTTGGAAAAAGGGGAACCAACCAAGATTGACTAAACCCAAAAGTGTTAAACTTCCATCTAATCATATCTTGGGGGCTGTTGATAAACCTTTGACTGAAGTAACTTCAGATCCACCCATGCAAATAGATGATGGTTTTTACCTAAAAATAAGGAAAGTCTTTGAATACTCAACCCGACCGATCTTGGATAGACTTACTAAGATAGAGGAGCGCCTTAAGAAATTAGAACAAACTGCTTTAACAAACCTTGAATTCAATCAACTGATGAAGATAGATTTACATAGAGAGCACTGTGAACATCCTCCTCCTGTCAACACTGTAAGCAACTCTAAAGAGAAAACCTCCTCCCCCTTGTCAGGAACACCTCGGGGCAAAGGTGAGGATACTGTTTGTATGGAAAATATCACAAGAACTAGCGGCCCTAAAAATATACACACAGGAGTAATGCCCCCGCAGAAACCTTCTGATGTCAATGCAAAAGCTAACAATGTCATGGCACAGACTATAAATGTAAAGGAGAATAGAATTAATTATTCCCATGGTTATGCCCACAAATTACCCACTATAGATCTCCCACCAGAATCCGCACCATATGTCATTGTATTGACGGGGGTACCTAGTCTTGAAGAAAAAATCACTGAGTCATATCATGAGTTAAAGAACAAAACAATGCATTGGCTCAACACTAATCGATCACTCCCTCCCTGTACCTATGTTAAGATCTTGTTTGTTCGGAGAGTCAGCTGGGTGGGCAGAAGGAATAAAGACACATTGGGGGATTGTATCGTTGTCAATTTTAACAACACACAGGCTGTAAAACACATCCTACAGGCACGACCTTCTCTGCACCACACCAGTATTACTCCATTACCCCTTGCTTATTTCTACCCCTACCAAGCAAATAACAATATGTGGACTCAGGTAGGGAGAGGTAACTTAAATATCAACCCCGTAAGAGGTGGGCTGGTTCCAACTGAGCAGGGATGGTTGGAGTCGTTCCCAAGAACAAATAGGTACAGTTGCCTAGATATGGTCGACTGACTACCCTTAAACTCTCGAGCATTTGAATTTGTAGGGGAGGTTGCAAATGATGACGTATCAATACCACTGCTTGATCAACGATCCGCACAATTGTTAGCCTCCCCTAGGGACAACTCTGAAATTACCATCACAAACACCGTGGGGGAAGAGATACTAAACAATTCCACACGGCTTAATAGAGGAACGTCTGAAAGTGTGGTTCCCCGTGAAACTACTATTGCCCCTTCTCTGCCAGAGGGTGGTACAGGTTATGTTCTTACATTCTTGTCCTGGAACATTGCAGGCCTGTCTTCTAGGCTAGGAGATATAAATTGTATCTCCTTCCTAAAAAAGTACTCGATCATCTGCCTCCAGGAATGCTGGTCAGTAGATCCCATTCATATGAATGGTTATCGTACCTATCATACGCCAGCAATACAAACTTCAAGAGGGAGAAATAAAGGGGGTTTATGCACTTATGTTTCAAACTGTTTAAAGGGAACAAAGATCTCCTTCTTACCAGCTTCTGTTTTTTATCATGTTTTGCACATAACGCTTGGGGGTAAGCAACATATAAACTTGATAAATTTCTATAATAACATCCCAAAAGATTTATGGGCCTCAACACTAAAAGAATTATACGAGACCCTAAAAAATATAGACGAAAATGAACCCTCTGATATCTGTGTGATTTGGCTTGGCGATTTTAATTACACCTTATGCCCATTTAGTGACCAAAACATATGCGATCTGGGTGAGAGGGAAGGTGCTCCTTCAGCACATTTTTCCCATACTTTTCTGGGAAACCACTTAAATAACATACTCTTTTCCCTGGACTTGGGCTTCGCAAACGAACTTTGTTCCCCACGAGTTCCGTTTAATTCTACCTTTATAGGAAGGGGCTGTAAATCAGTCATTGACTTCCTGTTAATATCTAAACGATATTTTCACCACATTTGTGCGTTTGAACTCTGTGAGGTAGCAATGAGTGACCACTTACCACTTAGTATGTCCTTTGCCATTCCGATGGGTAAAAGTAACATTGACTCCTCGGTCCAAAATCTATATAATTACAGACTAGAACTTGCCAGGAAATATGGTTATACTTTAAAATGGGACAAAGTGGAACCAGTGGCCTTCTTGGGAAATTTAATTCGTTCCAAGGAAGTGGAATTTAATATCTACCTCACTGAGAACGTCGAATCTCCCAAAGTGATCGATGCATTCCTTAGTATTACTGAGGAAATTGGAAAGTTACTTACAAAACCCTTGCATTCTGGGGCCAACAGAAGTAAGAGATGGTTTGACAGAGAGTGTAGCAAGTCCCATGCCCTTCTAATGACCCAACTCAAGCGAGTCCCTAGGGTAATGGATGAAGTTAGATCTGCTAGATCTGCATACCAACAGGCAGTCAAAAAAAGGAAGAAACAAATTAAACAGGATGCTTGGCATACCCTTTGGGAAGCTTGCCATTCAAAAAATAATACTGTTTTCTGGAAAGCTGTGAATGCTCCTTTCTTTACCGATAATGAATCAGACTCCATTGAAATAGCCATCACAGAAGAGACTTGGGTGACCTATTTCCGGGAGCTCTATCAAGAAGACCCTCAGGTAGTTATAGAAGGGGGGCTAAATTTAAGATCCCAGGATGTATTGCCCTATCCAATTAATGTCGACTTTTCTATGGAAGAAGTCTTGACAGCCATTGACAAGAGCCCAGCGAGAAAGGCCCCGGGCCCGGATGGAATACCTGTGGATATATTCCAGACTAATAATAAGTTATGGGCTCCTCTTTTAACTAATGTTCTTAACAGCTTTACAAAAGTGGGTTTTCCACAGACCTGGCAGGAAGCCATTGTGGTGCCCATTTTCAAGAAAGGAGATCGCAATACTCCGAAGTGCTATAGACCGATCTCCTTACTTGACACACACATGAAGATCGCGGGGAGAGTTATACTCAACAAATTGCAAACATGGGCTGATGAAAGAGGTATTCTCTCCCAGTTTCAATATGGTTTTAGGGAAGGCTTGGGAACAACTGAGCAAGGTTTGAACCTAGCACTATTAGTAGCCAAATACTTTGAGGCCAAAAATGAGAACTTATTTCTTACATTCGTGGATTTAAGTTCGGCTTTTGACTGTATTAACCATAATAAACTATGGCTAATAATGCAGGACATGGGAGTGGACTCAAACCTTCTAATATTTATCAGAGAATTATATCGAGATGCAGGTGCCAGGGTGCGTTTTGGGGAAAAGGGGGATTGCACTTCCAAATTCCCTATAGGAAAGGGAGTGAGACAAGGCTGTATTTTAGCCCCTTTTTTGTTTAACTTATATATTAATTCGGCTGCATCTCACCTTTTGGAAGATAAGCAGGACTATCCCAAAATTGGCACCTCCTATATCCCCATTCTTTTATATGCAGACGATGCTGTAATTATGGCTCGGACTCAAATCGGTCTTCAAAGATCGATTAGTAATTTTTCAGAATACATGGGTAACATTGGCCTAAAGATTAATGCAAGCAAAACTTTTAACATGTGCTGCACAAAAAAGAAGAACCTCCACTGCAACTCTTTTTTATCCAACACAAAAATCACGACTGTCAATACTTTTTCTTATCTGGGTATTAATTTCGATAAAAAGGGTACCTGGACAGCAGCAAGGGAATCACGAAAATTGGCATTTTCACGAGCTATAGGGGCCGTCAAACATTTTTCTAACAAGGTAGGAGGACGCCCAGTATCAGTACTGCTAGATATTTATAGATCTAAATGTGTATCTACAGCATTGTACGGTGCAGGAATTTGGGGGATAGTGAATACCTCGAGCATTCAGACTTGTCAGAATGCCTTCCTTCGCTTTCTACTGGCAGTGCCTGGGTCTACTTCTTCTTATGTCTGTCATCAAGAGTTGGGTGTACTATATATCTCGGACCTTATTAATTTGGAGCCCATTTTGTTGTGGCACAAAGTCTGGTCTGGAATCGAGACAGGTTTGAACAGGGATATAATCAGGGACTGTCTAGGACTCGATGGGGCCTCAAAAATTTCCTGGTTTAAATATCTTAAAAGTCTCTTTGCTGAGATGGGCCACCCGGAATTCTTTGACTCTCCAGATAGCATGGCGGACTTGTCAAGAAAGAAGCTCAAGAAATCCTGCCTGCACTTTCTAACAGAGAAACGCTGGCAGTTAGAGAAAAGTAAGAGCTCTGTTATGGCCAACCATTTACTTTTCCAAAATCAAGGTATACAGCCATACTTGAAATTAGTCCCTAGTTGTTATTCCCGAATGCTTCTGACCCGCTTCAGGGTAGATGTCTTTTTTAGATTAGTTACCTTCCCTGAGATGAATTGTTGGCTAAAGGATCTTATTCCTTGCCCCTGTGATCAGGTCTCTGCTCAATCATCTCTCCATTGTATCCTCTTTTGTAAATATTACTCAGTACCAAGGAAAAGTTTGCTTCGACCCGTCTTAAAAAAATTAGGGCTGAGGCAATGCAGAGTGGCGTTGGTGAAACTGCAAATGTTGGATGACGAATTTCTCATCTCCTCTGTGTCAACGTTTCTTAAAACTATTTTAAGATTTAGGATCTCCATGAATTAGGCTATTTTTTAATGGTACTAACTTTGTCTTTTTAAATTGTATCCTCTTTTGTCAAGAATGAATTACTATATATGTATGCTTTTATGGTTTTGTTTTTAAAATCGAATAAAGCTGTTTTTGAACTTTGACTGATTAAGTGTATCATAGTGAATACATGGCTTAGTGAGTAATGTTTAAATATGTAAATATCTGTATCAGTCTCTCACTTTGTGTATAAGTGGCTGCATGGGTTGGTGAGTGGCTACATGGGTGTCTATATAGGTTATTAGTTGGTTTTTGAGTATCAGTCTGAGTGTCTGCATGGTTCGGTGGGGGGTATTATGTAGTGCATAGGTGCATGAATGAGTGACTCACTGTTTGTATGTGTTAAAGACAGCATGTGTGCAGGACTGTATGGGTGGATGAGTGTGTGTATGGGTGTGTTAGTGAGTGAATGACTGTCTCAATAGTGTCTTTATGAGTAACTACATATGTTTTAAACTAGTATATGTGACTATTGGTGTATATAAGTGAGTATATGTGAGAGTGAGAGATTGAAAGAGTTCCTGTATGAATAAGTATGTGTTTCTATAAGTGATTGTTTAAAAGACTAAGTATGTGTAAGTTTCCGTAGAAGTAAGTGTGGTGGTGTGTGTATAACTGTATATGCAAGTAAATGTATGTTTGATTCTTTATTAGCATGAGTGACTATGTGTGTGAGTAACTCTATGGATGAGTGGCATTGTGTAACAGGATGTATAGGTGTATGAGTACATATGATGAGTGAGTACATGTATGAGTGACTGTATAGGACTGTTGGTGAATGAGTGGATGTGTATGTGGATCTTAGAATTACTGAAGAGGTTGTTGTAACTGGTATTGGTATGTCCATTGTTTTGAAAATTTTAGTCTCTATTTTTGAATGTGTGTATCAAAGGTTATATTAGGGTGAGAGGAGGTCTGCCACTCTATCACAAGGATGATGTCATCAGTGATGTCATCAGTGATGTCATTTGAGATGTCATCAGTGATGTCATGAGTGATGTCACTGACCATGTCATGAGTGATGTAATATGCGACGTCATCAGCAGTGCATTGCGGGAGCGCGAGTTATAGTTAGCTGAACTAACTATAACGGGGGAATTTCAATGGTTTTGTACAAGTGAAAAGTCCAGCTAAATATAACACCCCTAAAACCTTTGGTTTTTTAAGTGAATTTCTGAGGTTTTTTAAATGCTAATTCCTAACTATAACGTGCCTGAAACATATGGTTATTTCTGTGAATTTCAAAGGTTTTTTAAATGCTAATTTCTAACTATGCCTACAGAGATAGGACATGTGAAGAAAGAAGAAAAAATGCACAGACAGAAAAAAAAGAAGTGCAGAAAGAAGCAACAGAAGTCCTCAAAAACGAAGAAAAGTGCAGGAAGAAGGATAACGTGCAGAAAGAACAAAAAGAAGAGCAGAAAGAAGCCTTGTTGCAAAATCATCCTGTACCCTCAACTTTTTCAGACGGATACTGGTGGTAACTGAGTCTGACTAACCAGTCCTAGAGCCAGTGCTATGTTAAAAGACACTTAGAATACAGTGAAAACACCTACATACACTAGGGAACATTATGCGTTGGGGTCCCCCTGTGATTAGCATGACCTCCTCTGTAAGCCCCTAGTATATAATAGGGCAGGGGGATTAAAACTACCTCTTAAAACAGGCAACAGGGCGTTTTTGCACATGTTAACTCAGGCCCCGTCCCCTCCCTTCACCACTGTGTAAACACGCCCTGTGTCCGTTTTTAGTTGGGAGATTAAGTTCATTTGAATCCTGAGGGTCCCTAGGGTCCAACTAGCCCACTAGGTACCTCCAGTAAGTGCCACAGAGCTGCGTTGCAGAGAGGTGTAAAAAGTGGCACGGCCTGGACCACCTCTCTGCAATGCAGCTCAGTGGCGCTTACTGGAAGCACTTGGTGGGCTAGTTAGCCCCCGGGGCCCTCAGTATTGAAGGGAAATTATATCCCCAATTTAAAACGTGCCATAGTGAGTGTTTGCACACGTCACCTCAGGCCCCGTCCCCTCCCTTCACCACTGTGTAAACGCGCCCTGTGGCTGTTCTAAGTTGAGAGATTAAGTCCCCTTGAATCCTAAGGGTCCCTAGGGTCAAACTAGACCACTAGGTACCTCCAGTAAGCGCCACAGAGCTGCGTTGCAGAGAGGTGTAAAAAGGGGCTTGGCCTCAGAACACCTGTCTGCATTGCAGCTCCCTGGCGCATACTGGAGATGCCTGTTGGGCTAGTTGGCCCTCAGGGACCCTCAGTATTGAAGAGGAATTAATTCCCCAACTTACAATTCGCCAGGGGGCGCGTTTGCAGAGTGCTGCAAGGAGGGGGCGTGGCCTCCGGCACGATGCCAGTCTTTTATTTATTTTAATTTTTTATGAAGGGGGGCTGTGTGGTTCCCCTTCTTATTCTAATTTATTGGACCTGATGACCCCATCCCCCAGGGCCTGTCTCCTAATTATATTTTTTTGACCCCAATCCCCAGGGCCGGCCACTGTTTTTTATTATTTTTAAAAAATATATATTTATAGACACACCTAGGACATGCTGGACAAACCGTACGTACCTATCACCATGACGATTTGCGTGATATTCATTAAAAGGCGACTATGCATACAATGAATCCACGTGGAATGTATTTACACCACTAGTGAAGCTCTGACATGTTTGATGCCCTACCGTGCCTAATCCCGGTAGACACCCTTGTCGTTTATTTATACAAACATGGGTAGATATTGACGGGCACATTTAATACACATGCACACCAAGCCATTCAAAGGGGATTCGACAAAAATTCGACCAAAACTATGCAAGAAACCCCCCTCACGGTTAATAAAACACACATCCACTGCCGGATGTGTAATACTTTTTATTTTACTCTCTGGAAAGGGGACGAACATCACTTGAGAGTCACAGCGCGCTCCTGGCAGAGCCCAATGCTGTGTTACACCCACCATTGCCTGCTGAGTGCCACACACCTCTGTGTTGTATTCCACTAGCTAGTGCATATGCTATGACACTCTCTAGCCCATGTGCACTGTAACACCACCCCGTGAATATGTCATGCCACACTTGTCTTCGCACGGGTTATATTGCCCCATCTAAAGTGCCTTCCTCGATGCCTATGTTATAACGCACATTGCTATGCCATACATATTACAATCTGGGATCCATATCTTTGTCACAGTGCATATGCAACGTTACACTCCCCAGCACATATTTCATATTACAACTTTAGAGTCTAGTTAGGTTACACAACACTGCCCTGTGCATATTACACTCCAAGGCGCATATCGCATAGCACGCGCTAGTGCCTGTGCTATCTCGCGCTCTCCAATGAATCTGTAATTGCGCACAATGTATTGCATATTATATTTCACGCCGGTTCATCTTATATCACACTTTTTGGTGCATAGTTTATACCATACACTATATCTAGTTTTCATTTTCAATCGTGCTCTCAGGACTATGTTCTATATAACACTGTCTTCACCTACCCTTTTCACGGGCATTACATTTTGCGAGAGGGGGTGGAGGGTCAGGGGGTGTTTCTGCCAAGTGAGCCCGGAGTCACAGTCACAAACGTCCTCTTCTTCCTGAATAAAAGTGAGATTATGCTGCATACTTGTTCATATTTTAAGTAGTTCGCACAGACACACGTTTTAAAAACAATAAAGTTCCTAATACCCGCCTTCTCTGAACAGTTAGCTTGCTGCCCCATCCCCCTCCTCCCTATCCTCTGTTGTGTGAATCCATGGACTAGCCTCCTCCCTCCTGCCATGCATGGTCTGATGTGCTGCCACTGCCCTCAATTTAGTATTGTATTGTATTGTATTGTATTGTATTGTATAAAGTTGTTCTATAGCGCTTTCTGTCACCCTACGGGTATCCTGGCGCTAAGAGACTATAGAAAAAACCTGAGACAGTAGGAACGTTTGCCGTTGTGCCAAGAATGTTACACTCTAATCTCTGCCAAAGAGCCATGTTTTAAGATTCTTCCTAAAACTCAGCAATGATGTAGCTTGGCGTAGATCTTGGGGGATTTGATTCCAAAGGCGGGCTGCCGCCGTACTGACAGCCCTGCCTCCCGTCTTAGTGCGTTTAACTCTGGTAACCACTGCCAAACTTTGGCTGGTGGACCGAAGAAGTCTCTTTGGTTCGTACCATGAGAATCTGTCGCACAGAGGAGGAGGACCAATGTTATGGAGGGCTCTATACACCATGACCAATGATTTAAACTCGATCCTTTTATTGATCGGGAGCCAGTGAAGGTCCCTCAATGCCAGTGTTGTTGAGGAGTCACGTTGTCTTCCCAAGGCCAGTTTGGCTGCGGCGGACTGTATTCTTTGCAGTCCCTGTACAGTGTACCGAGGGGCACCCAGGAACAGTGAATTACAGTAATCCAGCCTACTTAGGATCACGCTCTGAACCACCAGAGATCTGGTCTCAATAGGGAGGAGCGGGAGGATTTGGCGCAAAGCTCTTAGTAGGGCAATACAGGTGCCTATGGTCTTGTTCGCCTGGGATTGCAGCTGGAGATCTTCATCCATCATAACCCCCAGGTTACGGACTGTTTTTACTGGCAGTATCGGGGCGTCTTCCGGCAAGAGTCGGAACTCACCCGAGAGATGTTTAGGCAGTCTCGCTGCGCAGCAATGCAGTAACTCCGTTTTCCCGGCATTCAGCTGCAATGAATTGGCTCTCAGCCAGTCTGAGACTTTTTGCATGCAGGCCTGGAAGGAATTCATGGGCACTGCATGCTCTCCCTCCAGGGAGAACATTAGCTGGATGTCGTCAGCATAGTTAACCACCTCAATCCCGTAAGATTTGATTAGAGGGATCAGGGGTCTCAGATAGGCATTGAAGAGTATAGGGCTGATAGCTGAGCCCTGGGGTACTCCATGGCGAACCGGGGTCCAGGAGGAAACAAAAGGCGTTAATGTCACTGCCTGTTGACGATCCGTCAAATATGACCGTAGCCATTCCAAGGCGCGACCTGTCACCCCCATATCTTCTAACCTTGCCAGCAACACTGAGTGATTAACCGTGTCGAATGCTGCCGACATGTCCAACAATACCAACACAGAGGAACATCCACTGTCGGCACGCATTCGAAGTTTGTCCAGAACGGTAATCAATGCAGTTTCCGTCCCATGCCCAGGCCGGAAGCCAAACTGGTCCCTGTCCAAGATCAGATGTTCTTCAAAAAAATTGGACAGGGATTTGCTGACTAATTTTTCCAAGATTTTAATTGGAAATGGCAACAGGGAAATTGGGCGGAAATTAGCCGGCAATGAGGGATCAAGAGAGGGTTTTTTCAGTAATGGGGTGACCATTGCCTGTTTCCACCTGCTTGGTACAGTGCCTTCACTCAAAGATTGACAACAAATTTGACACAGATCTGAGAATAGGGCGGGTCCGAGCTCATTCCAGATCTTGTGAGGAAGGGGGTCCAAGGGTGATCCAGATGAAATCTCCCGCGCTATCTCATGAAAAGAATCCTCCGTAGGGGGGATAAAATGGCTCAGAGTAGTTTCTCTTCCGGTGTCTACGCTAATCGTGGAGGGCTCTATAGCATTCTGATCGAACCCACCCACGATGTTATTGACCTTCTCAACAAAAAAAGTAGCAATTTTGTTGCACAAGTTTTGTGATGGCTGGATAGTACTGGCCATACAGCCCGGGTTACTGAGGTCTCTAACGATGTTGAAGAGTGCCCTAGTTACATTGGGTGCCTGCAGAATGGAGTTGGCATAAAATTTCGCCTTAGCTTCCCTAATAGCTGCCTTGTATTGGAGTTGTATGATTTTTAAGGCTGTTCTGTCTGCTTCCAGGTACTGTCTACGCCAGCTATGATGTACCAGTCCACTCCTCCTGCCCTCATTGCCCAATTCTATGCCCCATCATTGACCTCCTGCTTAAACTCTGTGCTTAGCTTGCTGCCACTATTCTCCTTCCCCCTGCCCTCCGATGTCTTTGTGCATGCCCCTGCTCCATCCTTTTTGCCCACCATGTTCCATGGACCTGCCACTCCTATCTACTCTGAGTGTTCTGTTGAGCTGCCACTCCCCTCCCACCTGCCTAGCATTGTCAGATGACTGTAACCTGTCCCTGCCACCTCCACCCTGCCTGTCCACATGCCATGCCCCTATCCTCTTCCCCCTGTCCTTCATGGCCCATTGTACTGCCACACCCTTCTGCCCTCCCTGGTCTGTTGTGCTGCAACTGCTCCTCCTGCCTGCCCCGTGCGGTCTGTTGTGAGGCCCCTTCCTCTGAACTTTCTTGTCTGTGCACAGGTCCTGACCCTCCCTTCTATCCTCCATCGTCCTTTGTGCATGCCCCTGCACCCTTCTTCTTGCCCATCATAGCCATTGTGCTGCCACTAACCCTCCCACTTGCCATGCATGGTCTTCTGTGCTGCCATGGCCCCTCCCACCTTCCCTGTGTGGTCAGTTAGCTGCCCCTGACCCCCTCCCACCTTCCCTCCATGGTCTGTGTGTATGCCATCACAGTCTCAGTGTTGCTCTTCATGGTGTGTCTTGCTTCTAGTGCCCATCCTGCCTGACCTCCGTGGCTATCTTGCTGCTCCTGCCCTGCCCCCTTGCCCCCAGCCCTCTGTTTACATGTGCAGACCCCTACTCCCTCCCTCCTGGCTTGTCTGTTCCTTTGTAATGCCCCTGATCCGTCCCTCCTGCCCTTTATGGTCTGTTATGCTGCAGCTTTCTCTCCTGTCTGTCCATTATGGTCAGCTAGCTACCATTGCCTCTTGCCCCTCTGTTCTCTGTTGTCCATGTGCATGGTCCTGTCCCCTCCCTCTTGCTTTCTATGGATTGTTGTGCTGCACTCCCGTCCCGCATGCCCTGTGTGGTGTATTGTGCTGCTGCAAACCCTGATGCCTGCCCTGCAGGGTCAGTTTGGTGCACCTCTCCATGTCCCTCCTGTCCTCTGTTATCCAAGTCCATGTCCCTACCCCATTTCCTTCCATGATCCAATGTACCATACTTGCGAACATTTTGAACTTGGTAAGAGGGAGATTTTGAAAAAAATCTGGCGGATTGATTTTCCCCTTTGAGTTACATTGAAAAAGAGGAGATTGTAGACAGGAGACAGATAAAATAAAGCCCATTTGAGCTTAAAAACATTGGACGTTTCCTGGCTGAATCGGGTCTGTTGGCATGTATGGTTGTACTACCATTGCCTCTTCCTTCTGCCCACAATGGTCTATTACATTGCCACAGCCTCTCTTGCAAGTCCTGTATTGTTGGTTTGTTGCCCCTGCCCCCCTTTCCACTGCCCTCCATAGTCTGTTGTGCTGCCACGGCCCTTCCTGCCTGCTCAGTGTGGTTAAATTGTTGCCTTTGCACCCTCCTACCTGCCTTCAATTTTCAGAGTCCGTGCCCCTGGCCTCTGCCTCTCAACAGTATCCTAATGAACAACTAGATTGCTATCATTCTATATTTATTACAAAAGTGTGGAACGCCTGACGTCATCTTGATGTAATCAAAACTGTAATACCTAGAGCATTTCCTTTAGAAATTACATATATGAGAGGGTCTTATTGGCATCAAAATTATGGTTAGTGCTCTAAAAGACTAAAATAAGGACATATTTTCTGAGTTTTCAAATAGCGACAAAGCACTTTTAAATTATTTGTTATCTTTATGTTTTTTTATCCAGTTGACCACTTGATTAAATGTTGCACTTAGGGGAGAGGATGTGGTGTTACTTCCAGAACTGCAGACTTTGCAACTGGGGAACCAGGTTGCAGTTTCGGCTTCAGCTCGACATTCTGTGATTCTGGTCAAATCACTTAGTCTCCCCATGTCTACAACCAAAATGAATTTGTTCTTGTGTGATGTAACCAATGCTCATGTAAAGCACTCCAATACCTGACAAGTCTGCACTATATAACACTGCAAAAACACAAAATAATAAGTGTTTTGCACACTTCTGTCATTGGGCTATATTTGGGCTACATCTGGGTGATTTTGGGCTACATTTGGGCTCTTTTGTCTCCGGTGGCCATCTTGGGAGATTTATTTGTTATGAACTTTCCTAATTTCCTCATGTACTGCAGTCTCCTCAGTAGGAAATGCTTTCAGTTTTTTACTTTGATTCCATCATGAAGGTATTCAGATATGTCACACATTTGCCATAAATTCTGAATGTTAGCACTCTAGTTGTAATTGTAATTGTAATTGTAAAAATATTTATTAAGCGCGGTTGCTGCCTGTAGGCGTCCAAGCGCTGAGTTGAACAGAGAGGTGAAGGGAAAAGGAGCTAAGGTACGCAGGATTTGGCGAACAGCAGTGTCTTCAAGTTTTTACGGAATGAGAAAAGGTCTGGGTTGGAACGGAGTGAAAGGGGGAGAGCATTCCAGAGCCTGGCGGCATTCAAAGAAAACAGCCTGCCCCCAGACCTGGCTCGCTTCACTCTGGGAACGACGGCGAGGAACGCCTCCGTCGACCGAAGGTTCCTGTTAGGGTGGTAGGGGATGACAAGGTCGTTGTTAATGGCTGGGCCCGTTTTCCAGAAGGCGCGGTGCGCCAAGCACAGTGCCTTAAAGGCCACTCGCTGCCTCACTGGCAACCAGTGGAGACTTTTTAGAGCAGGTCTAGCCGACTGGGTGCGCGGGACTTTCAGCAGAGAACGTGCTGCACAATTTTGCACAACCTGCAATTTTCGGAGGGTCATCTCAGGAGCCCCCACATATAAGGCATTGTTCGAGTCCAGGCGAGACTGGATGAGACCTTGTACAGCCACCTTTTTTGCCTCTAAGGGAAGTAGCGGGAGAACCTTCCTCAAGATTCTAAGATTCTAATTGCTCATTAGATCACTGTAGTAAAACTACTGTTCACCATGGAAGTCTGCTCCTGGTATTAAAAGTGCATGTTTCAGTCTGCATGTCAGAATTTTTTAATGAAATTGAAGAGGATTTGAGAAGTCACTCAAAATGTGCCCTCATTTTCTTTCTTCAGCATTAATCATAATTTCTATGGCAAAATGAACCCCCTCATTGTGTTCCTTTTTAAATTAAATGTTTTAAGTGTTACCAGTTTATTCCAATCAAGATGGCTTCAGGTGTGCCATACTTTTGTCATAATGAAGACAGTAAGCGCTCTAGTTGTTTTTAAGAACACTCTGGGACATTCTGTCATTGGGCTATACTTGGGCTACATCTGGGTGATATTTGGGCTACATTTGGGCTCTTTTGTCTCTGGTGGCCATCTTGGGAGACTTATTTGTTATGAAGTTTCCTAATTTCCTCATTTACTGCAGTCTCCTCAGTAGGAAATACTTTCAGTTTTTTACTTTGATTCCATCAAGAAGGCATTCAGATGTGTCACACATTTGCCATAAATTCAGAATGTTAGCACTATTTTTGCTCATTAGATCACTGTAGTAAAGCTACTGCTCACCAGGGAAAACTGCTGCTGGTATTGAAAGTGCATGTTTCAGTCTGCATGTCAGAATATTTTAATGAAATAGAAGAGGATTTGAGAAGTCACTCAAAATGTGCCCTAATTTTTCTTTCTGCAGCACTAATCATACTTTTTAAAAATGAAAAATGAACCCCCTCATTTTGTTCCTTTTTAAATTAAATGTTTTAAGAGTTACCACTTTAATCCAAGCAAGATGGCTTCAGGTGTGCCATATGTTTATCATAAGTAGGACTGTTAGCGCTCTAGTTGTTCTTTGGAACACTCTGGGAAGCTGCAGTAGAACACAAAGGAATCAACTGACAGTCTCTGCCCTTGTTGGATGTACATGTTTTACTGAGAATGTCAGACTTCATTCTCACATGACTGAGAAAGATAATGTGAATTTACAGAAAATAAGCTCTCAGTTTAGCTCATAGATCACCTTCCAAACCTCTGTGGGAAAAGCATGAGAAAATATTTTTCTCTCAATCATGATATCCCAGCAGAAGGCTTTTTCACATGGTGAAATCACCTTAGAACATACCACAATTCCTAAAATGAGTATGGTACCATCAACAAATGATTTATAATGTAACTAAAGTCTTAAAACCTTCTATTAACTGCAATGCTTTTTAATGAGGTGCTATCATGTATATTGGTCCCAAGATGGCTGCCAACACTACTTGGATGAAGTGCTGACAGCCAATCAGATCTCAGGATGAGATGTGTGGTTAGGCTCCGCCCACATATATATATGATTTTACTTTTGATTTTCTCAGGAACTACTGAACAGATTGACACCAGACCTGCAAAAGGCACTTCCCTGACCTGAGGACTACCTCTCTGCCAAATTTCAAGTAATTCTGTTCAGCCGTTCGGGCTGTACCTTGGACTAAAGGTCCCTATGGAAAATTGCATGGGGAAAATGCGTTTTGGGACCCCCCTTTTTTCTCAGCCCCTGCTTGACGAATCCCCCCGAAACTTTCAGGGTAGGAGCGGAGCAGAGCGCCCCACATATTTTGAAAATTTCGCGAGGATTCGTCAACCGGCGCCAAAGTTATTCCAAATAGAATGTTGCGGATTTCCTATGGAAACACGGTCCTAACAATAACTATCTACTGGCGACCGCCAGTAGATAATATATATATATATCATATTGAGTGGAGGGCGACCTGTTTGTTCTTTCCCTCTGTAGCTCCTTGCTTATTGATCATAAAATTAGACCTCAAGGACTCTTACTTTACAATTCCTATGGACATAGAATCTCAGAAGTACCTAAGGATTGTATGGAAAGGTGTAACCTACGAATTTCGTTGTCTTCCCTTTGGCCTCTCCTCAGCACCTTGGTGTTTCACAAAGGTCCTGAGACCAGTGGTGGCCTCTCCGAGTAGAAGAGGAGTTCGACTAGTAATTTACCTGGACGACATTTTACTGATGTCTCTAAGCCAGGAGGAACTGCTGACTCACATGAAATGGACTGTAGACCTTTTAGAAGGTTTAGGATTTATTATCAACATAGAGAAGTCTGTTATGACACCATTGCAAAATCTAAAGTTCCTTGGTTTCCAGGTAAACACAACTTCGGCCCAACTACAACTCCCTTTAAAGAAGTTATCAAAAATAAAGAAGTAGGTATCTTATGTTTTATCCAAAGACAAAGTGAGCTTGCGGGAACTAGCGAGAGTAGTGGGTCTCTTATCCTCTTCGATTCAGGCAATTTTCCCAGGACCGCTTCACTACAGGGCCTTACAGAGACTAAAATCTTCAGGGCTGAAGAAAGGCCTTTGGTATTCAGACAGCGTTCCCCTGTCTCTGGAGGCTCGAGAGGACCTCCTATGGTGGCGGAACAACCTAGACAGTTGGAATGGGAAAGCAATATTCGGGAACACTCCGGATCACACTCTAGAATCAGATGCGAGCAATTTAGGCTGGGGTGTCAGACTAGGGGAGATGGAAACAGGGGGAAATGGTCTCAAGGGGAACTCACTATGCACATAAATTGCTTGGAGATGCTGACAAGCCTGACTGCTTTAATGAGCCTCAAGTCTTTTCTAAAGAACAGTGTAGTACTAATCAAACTGGGCAACTTTACAACTGTCTCTGACATCAACCGTTTGGGAGGAGCAAGGTCAAGGTTACTTGCAGATCTAGCCAAGAAGATGTGGTACTTCTGCTGGAGTCAGAAAATAGTTCTGAAAGCAGAATTCATCCTGGGCCATCTAAACTCAAGGGTAGATTGGAATTCAAGGTTCCTACGAGACTCAAGCGATTGGAAACTGAATCCAATAATCTTCAAAAAAGTTCAAGACCTATGGGGTCCTTTCAAGATAGACCTATTCGCCAGCAGATTAACCTTCCAGATAGATCAATATTTTAGCTGGAGGCCAGACCTTCAACTGCAGTGAATGCTCTAGTCGAACCTTGGAACATACGGAGTTGCTATGCCTTCCCTCCCTTCGCACTAATCGAGAGAGTTCTCTTGAAAGTTCGAATGGAGTGTTGCTGCATTGTTCTAATTACACCTTTTTGGAATACTCAAATTTGGTTTCCAGGTGTGATAGAATTGGCGATGGAGGTCCCACGCATTATCCCAGGGAATTTAGTCCTCCTCCGGGGCCTAGAAGGAGAGGTACATCCTCTTCTCTTAGAAGGAAACATGAACCATCTTGCCTGGAAGATTTCAGGGGCTCAAGAAGATACTCCGGCCTTTCAGGAGAGGCTAAAAGCCTACTGGATGAGTCATGGGCTCCGGGAACAAGGAAAAGGTACACTGGCATTTGGAAAAAATTGTGTAGTTGGTGCCTGGAACGGGATATGGATCCCGTGGATGCCCCTGTAGTAGAAGTAGCCAATTACCTAGCTGATTTATTTAATTCAGGTTTATGCTATAAAACCCTAAATTGTTACAGATCTGCAATTTCAGCGGGCCATTCACTGTTAAATGACTTTTGTATTGGTACCGACCCTTTAATACGTAGAGTGATGAGGGGAATAAGACTTAAACGTCCTCCAAAGGCCAAGTACAATTCTTTATGGAATGTTAACCTTATCTTCGACCTTTTTACCTCTTGGCCGGATAACTTTTTTCTTACAAGGAGACAATTATCCATTAAGTTAGCAACACTTCTTTGCCTAATATCTTTTAGAAGAGTTTCTGATGTTAAAGCATTAGAAACATGTAATAGGATCTATTCCCCAGATGGAGTACTGTTTGAAATATGGAAAAGGACCAAAATTATGTCTGAGAACATTTTTTACCCTTATTTCTTGGACTGTCCCAAACTATGTGTGGTGAGCTGTATGAAAGTGTACAAACAGAAAATGATTATTTTTAGACCTAGTAACGAAAGTCAATTACTAATTCCCTTTCTTAAACCCTGTAAGGCAGTCTCTTCTGCTACAATTTCGAGATGGGTCAGAACAGTAATGTTGGAAGCAGGTATAGATTTATCTAATTTTGGTGCACATTCTTCCCGTGGCGCTACTGCCAGTAAGGTTTTCTGGGGTGGATGATCCGTTTCAGATGTTCTCAAAGCTGCAGATTGGTCGAACGCTTCTACCTTTGTTTAATTTTATCTTAAGCCTGAGGAGCATTTAAGCAATATAGCATTGAAAAGCTTTAAACTTGCATAATAGTAGCCTCCAGTCTTGTAATGAAATGACGATTCTCCAATTATCACACAGAGAGAATCTTGATTTCATTAAAGACAACGGAGGCTGACATTATCCCTCCCACCACTCCCTGGTAGATACTTTGCTTAAGAAATGTATATTCTTGTTTCTTGTATTTAAGTAATGATATGTTGTCTTATATGTTTTTCATATCTCCTGCGATAGATATTACTTGCTCTCCTTCTTTTCTTCCAGACTCTACACCTTTGTGAAAATTATTTTCTCCTTATCAAGTGCGGTTAACATGGAAGCAGTCAAATCTACACTTACTTTATCTTGCCGCAGCTCTAAGAGGAAGATACTTAGTTACCATGACGTTTTGTTATGTTCTATGGAATGTTTTACTTATGATGTAATACATATTCTTCAAAGGGCTGCATGTCTGGGGAGCAATAAAAGTTATTGCATAATGGTAGCCTCTTTTGTCTTTAATGAAATCAAGATTCTCTCTGTATGATAATTGGAGAATCGTCATTTCCACAGATTGTTTTATACATTATATAGTTTCATCAATAAAACTGCATGTTAGTGAAAAGTTTTTGGCCATTTCAATGGAAAATAGGATGTTTGTAAATAACAGTGTGCTACCAAATCATGCTTTAGTAATACATTTATTAAAAGTGAGTTTAAAAATATGAACGGAGTATCGTTCCTGCCCCTGCCCAGATGACAATGTATAAGTGAACTAAGGGACAGGTCAGGGGTTATTTGTACCCTTTATGTGCATTAGATTATTATACATGGAGAAAATGTCTATTAAACAAAACAACATCGTTTTTTGTACGAAGGACTGCTGATCTTGCATATTTGAAGGTGTTCTCATAAGCAATAATGAAGATACCGGTAGCTCTGTAAAATAAGGTATTTGCTAGGATCACACAATTTGAAACCATGTTACGGGTCAAATACATTACAGTTAGGTTGAGTAGATTATTTAAGTCACTAGACCTGCAGGTCTAGTAACGTTTTTATGATTTTTCGAGGCCTGATTGAGGCAGGTGGCGTGTTTACTATCAATGACACAAATCACATAAGGGCCCTTCTGATCTTTTGACATTAGGGTATGCATAACTGAGTCAGAACTGCGCAGGCTATCCTAAAATGACCATACCAGATACCAGAGGCTAAAAGAAAGACAATTGATAAAGAACTGGAAACCTTTGAGTAGTAATTGGTCATCTCCTATTGTTTTGGTCCCCAAATCAGATGGCATGATATCTTTTGTATAGACTTCGAGAAGTAAATAAGGTCTCCCATTAGGATGCAACTCCCCAGGCCAGCGGTGAACAAACTAATTATGAAACTGAGAGTGACTGTCAATAGCACCACCTTGGCTTAACGACAGGCTGTTGGCAGATTTCCCTTCAGCCTTTTGACAAGACATTTTTCTCCTTCCTAAACAGAAAGTTTCAATTTAGAGTGTATCTTTCGGTCTACATGGGGCTCCAGCAACATTTCAATGTCTCATGGACCAATTAGACAGCGCCAAATCGGAATCACAGACGCACTCATATGGATGGCATCCTTTCTCACGGGGTGCATCCAGAGAATTGTCTCCCTCCCTTCACATCTCAACCCAAGTGCTCCATCTGCAGCGTCCCTCAAGACTCATCCCTCAGTCCAACCCTCTTCCACATTTACATGACACCCTCATCACCAGCCGGCTGGACTATGGCACAACACTTTATGTAGGCACCACCTCTGAACTCTTGAGAAGACTCCAGACGATACAGAACGCAGCTGCCAAACTGATCCTCAACCTGCTAAAGAGGGCCTACATCACCCAGCACATAAAAGATCTCCACTGGCTTTCCATTCAGAAAAAATACCAATTCAAGCTCCTGGTCCATGCCTACAAAGCCTTCCACGACCAAGGACTCAAACCACTACCTCAATTTCCACTTACCTCCCTGGAACCTCCGCTCACCTCACATAAATTTAATTTAATTTAATATTTGTAGGGCGCAACGAATCATCCCCGAGGGGATCTCTCGGCGCCTGGGAGGCAGATGACTAAAAACGTGAAGATCTAACCGAACAGCCATGTCTTAAGAAGCTTCTTAAATTGCAACAGGTTAGGACATGCTCGCAACTCATCTGGTAGGCTGTTCCAGTGGGTGGGGGCTAGATAAGAAAATGCCCTCCCTCCAATCTTGGTTTTTCTGATTCTGCAGGTACGTAACAGCCTTTGACTACTAGATCTCAGGGGGCGCCCTGGAGAGTACCATTGCAACTTCTCGTTTAAATATGTAGGTCCAAGTCCATGTAGGGCTTTGAATGCCAGGCACAGGAATTTAAAAATTGATCTTTTCCTAATCGGAAGCCAATGCAGGTGCCGCAGTACAGGTAGTGATGGAGTACGTGGTGGCTTATTTAATGCCAGGCGTGCTGCCGTGTTTTGTACAACTTGTAGCTTAGATAACAAATCTTCTCTGATCCCTACCAGTAGAGAGTTCCCATAGTCTAGTCTACTGACTAGAAGAGCCTGAATGAGAATTTTCCTGGTATGAAGGGGGATCCAGGGAAATACTTTTCTTAGCATGCGCATTATGCCAAAGCATTTGCCCGCGGTGGTTTTAACGTGCTCTTCCATCGAGAGTTTGTCATCGATCATCACCCCCAGGTCTTTTGCCCATTTTTTTGGAGTGGGGGGTTCCCCTAATTCTTCTGGCCACCACTCCTTGGACCATAGCTCCTCAGCTTTAGGACTTAGGATGGAGCCCTGCGGTACCCCCTTGTCAACTACTGCCGTGTCAGATACAAACGTGTCCATTTGTACACAGTGTGTTCTTTCTGACAGGAAGCTATGTATCCACTTTAAGGCCGGGCCTCTGACACCAATCTCTCGCAGTTTATCCACAAGGACACCGTGAGAAATGGTGTCAAAGGCAGCTGAGAGATCGAGGAGCACCAGTATAGTGGGGTTTCCCTCATCCAAAAGCATCCTTATAGAATCTGTGACTTCTGTGAGAGACGATTCTGTGCTGTGACCCGCGCGGAAACCTGACTGTGACGGGTCCAGCAGATGATTTTGTTCCAGATATGAAGAAAGTTGTCGGTTGATCAAAGATTCCATGATCTTGGAACAAAATGGAAGAAGAGAGATAGGTCTATAGTTTTGTAGGTCTGTTGGGTCTGCATGTGGGTTTTTAAGTAGTGGCTTTATATATGCCTTTTTCCATTTTACTGGGCATACATCTGTGTCCAGAGATAAGTTACAAATCTCCATAATTGAGGAGGATAAAGCAGGAGCCAAATCTGCCATGATGTGAGGGGGGGGGCACGTCTGACGGTGAGCCTGATTTCGTGTGTGACAGTAAGGCACACACTTGTTCAAAGGAAATGGCTGCAAAAGTCTCTAGGCTAGGGGAAGACGGATCTTTCAAGGGGGGATTGACTGCCGGAGCTGACCCTTCCCTGTCAAATGTGTTATAGTTTTTATCAACTTTCTGTTTGAAATAGATGGCTAGATCATTACATAGACCCTGCGTAGGGGCCAGGGTGGAGTTGTTGGCTCTGGGATTGGTGAATTCATTAAGGATTTTAAAGAGTTCTTTGGTGGAATTCCTTGCTTCCGCAATTCTTTCTCCTAAGTGGGCCCTCCTAGCTCTATTGCAGTTCCCCAGATAAGCTCTATGTAAAGATCTTTAAGCCAATTTGTCCTCTTCCCTCTTCGATTTTCTCCATTTACGCTCAGCGCCTCTGCAGTTTGCTTTTTCTATCTTCAAGCTATCTGAATACCAGGGAGCTGGGGCAGCTCTCTCCCTTACTATAACTGTCTTGGCTGGAGCTATAGTGTCAAGGGCCGTTGTTATCGCGGTCTCTAGCATATGAAGCGCTACATTGCTGTCTGTCTCACTGCTAAACAATGGAGGGGAAAATGTTGCATTAAATGCTGGTAAAGTTACTTTCCTCCATGATCTACGTAAGCTCTTCCTGCCTTGAAGATGACGGGACAGTCCAGGAGAATCCGAGGGCTATATGGTCCGTCCAACTTAAGGCCAGCGGGGGATCCACTAGGAGATCCTCCATATTTGCGAAGATGTTATCAAGTGTATGACCCGCTATGTGAGTAGGGCTATGAATTCTGGGATAGAGGCCTAAGGTCTCCATGGCTGAGTGAGTCTGTGTTCAAGCTAATATCTAGATGATGATTGAAATCACCTATTAATAAGAAATTATCGGCTTGCATGGTGTAAGGAGCCAGACTCTCCAATAGTGCTACACAGAAATTCCTTTTGCTTTCCCCGGGGGGATGGTATACGACTGCGCCCATCAGCCTAGTGCCAGAGGCCAGTTCCAGATTAAATATGATCAGTTCCATACTAGGGAATGTGATGGTATCTACAATTTTTATCTGATGGGCTAAACGAGTTGCTATAGCCAGCCCTCCACCCCTCTTGCTTATTCTGTCATGCCTCACCACTGTATAATCTGCAGGAAAGGCTATAGCTACACAAGGGGCTGACTGGGCATTTAACCAGGTATCTATGAAGATGCAAATATCTGGATTTAAATCATCCAGGAGATCCCAGACTTCCCCAGCATGTTTAGGGATGGATCTGGCATTGAGATATAGACCTTGAAAGGTCGTCTTAGGCCCACTCGACTTGCGCTTTCCGCCTGCAGTCTGCTTCGCCAATCCTCGCCAGTCCGTGAGTTGATGGCATGCGAGGTTCGCTGTACTGTGCCCCTGATTGAAGCCCCAGCCACATTTCGTGCAGTTACTGTTCATTCCCTCCAGCTCTACCATAATCTTTCTCCTGCAGTTAATCCCAGGGACCTTGTCCCTTAAGTCAAATAGTAACTGTTTGGTGTACATAATTAGGGGCATTTTTAAGCGCCAGGGAAAAGATAAATGAACAGAGTGTCCTGGCAGCTGGCAGCGTACTGGCGCGGGCGGGCACAGGCGGGCTTGCCTTGCATTGTGACTATTCTCGGCTCATTCACCACAGATTGTACTCTTGTAACTTGATTTTGATACCTTTGCGTATTGTCTTCAGCCTATGAACATTTGATTTGGGCTTGAATTTGACTCTGCAAATCAGTGATTTTGTCACCACTTCTTCACTGGCTTGTGTGACTCTCTTGGTATGGGAGGCATGTATACAGTGTGATAATCTGCCACGCTTACGAGCAGTGTTTGTCACAAAGATCACTTGAAAAGGTTCTTTGCATCAAAGCTTAAGGCACGTTTTCCTGACGCGTTTCTTCACCAAAACCAAATCTGAGATCATGGCACAGCTCTTGTCTTGCAGGTAGGGTTGCCAAGTCAACCTGATGAAAAACAGAACGCACCACAGCAGCAAATCCTTTGCAGTAGTCAAAAACGATATCATTATTTGTATTTGCAAACGTGGCTGCAGGTACTGAAGAAAATTTCATGGCTCTCCCCATCAGCACCTCATGCAAGGAGAGTCCAGTCCTTTGATTAGGACTGATTCAAAGGATTGTCCGGACAAGGGAAAGCATTTTAATAGGTAGAAGCACATACCTTTGCCATCTTGGATTTCAGAGTGCCGTTAGTCTGTTCCGCTATGCCTGAGGCTTCTGGTCTGTGAATACAGAACAGAAGCCTCTGGTCTATTTTCAAAGCTACTCACAGCAATTTCATTCTTAAAATGTGTGCCACGATCTGACTCCAGAGCAACCATTAGGCCAAATCTGGAAGTCCATCCTCTCTATATTAGTTTGGCAACAGTGAGACTATTCCTCCTGGCCCGGTGTGCTTCAACCCAACGGGAGAAGAAACACACTACTAATAGAATGTGTAGAAGTACTTTGCATATGGGCATTCTCAACTAAGTCCAATTGTTTGCCTTTAAAGGGACAATTAGTTTTCCCTATGTCACTCATGGTCACAACTGTTCTTTTGCAAGCATTTAACTGCTTACAGGTTACACAACTTTGACACAAATTCTCAGCAATGATACAGAAATGAGGATTGTACCAATAATTTTAAAAGGTACTGACCATGGCACTTCTTACTGTGTATATGTGACCATGGAAGAGTCTGGGCCTTGGAAAAAGCATTGGAAAAAAATATGCTCAAAACGATCTTGATGGTAAAATAACTTCATGTTTATACTGCAAGAAAGTTAAAAAAGCATGAGCAAATGGTGTAATAGGTACCCCATCCCTTGAAACCCAATTCTTAATATGACTCTTCACACTTCCAGACCTCACACACATTTTTATTCCCCTCTTTTAGTCCTTCATTCTGCAATTCTCTCCTTCGCCCCCCCTAAGTATTTACAGTATTTATGAGCATGTTTGAAATAAAGTCACTGTCAAATTTACATTGTCCATCTTGTTTAAATGTACAGTACTCAAGAGCACAATACCTTGCCATTTCATCTGCTTAGCGGTTTACTGAGGTGACAAAATTACAACTGCTCATTTTATGACTATCTCTCTCGGCAGCTGCAATGCCTCCAGCAAGTCCATGATTATCTTCCATTCATAACTGGAGAACAAAAGGAGGTTAGGAAAACACTCTGGGACGACAACTGTCCGAAGTCGTGGACCACTCCAAAACTATAGTGACTATTGGTGTAAATGTTGACAGTTAAAATATTAGAAAAGCAGCGTGCTATGGTTAGAGCAATCAGTTCAGCCACCGGTGCGGAAGTTACACTGTACAAATAGGAAACTTCCATAACCATCTATGGTGCACACAGCATATGCTGCTTTCAGAATTCTTCGCCTATCACTTAACCAAGGGCCGCCCAAAAACATGTTAAAATCATGCTCATCCAAGGGACCTTCTCAAATAGCCCCTTATTAGTCACAGTGCTAGGCTGGGATAGGAAGAAGAACCGAAGATGGTCTGATCTGTTGCACTGGGAATCCGGCCAAGAGAGGCTGCACCGGCATGGACTGCACTTGCTGACCTGGTGGCTAGCAAAGGAGATGGGATTGTGCCTGCTGTGTCCTGCTCATTAAGATGTCGTCCCCGAAGCCCAACTGAACAAAGAAACTCCAAAGGTCAGTTGGCAGACCTCTTGTTCGCAGTACAGGGCCACAACAGCTGAAGAAGTCTGCTGCGCCGAGTTGATAGCCCAAATCTCCAGGCCCCATTTCTCATCGCAGTGTAGCACTAGAGGCCCTGACCCGACGCTCAAAGTTGCACCAAAATCTGATGGACCCAGGAGAGTAGCCGGAGTGCAGCTTGGTCGCCCAGAAGACAAGTTATCACCCAGGAAACCACAACACCCAGCTGCTGAGTAGACTTCTGAGAGGACTTTTCAGGATGTCAACCCCTGTGGCCAGGACCACCCCACTGATTACGTGGACTGAGGAGTAGCCACAGAAAGATCCCCATCGACCACATCGCATCCACAGCATCAATGGGCATCTTCAGCATCCTGAAACCCTTCCATAGAACCTATAGTAAAGGGATAAAAGTGCTTGGAACTGACTGACGACTGCTTCTAACTTCAAGATAACTGTTTCTGTGGCCCTATTTTTTTTATTTCTTTTTTGCAGACTTTTTATATAGTTCAAACTCGACCCGAAGGTATTGGAGCTCTTTAAATTAGCAACGGTTACGTTACACATTCAGGCACAGGGAGATTAAGTGATTTGCCCAGAATCACAGGATGTGGATGCGCCCCCGAGGTTCGAACCCTGGTTTCCAGCACCAAAGCCGGCAGTCTAGCCGACGGACCACATCCTCTCCCCAATCTGGTGTCCTTGACTGACTCCCTGCCAGGGTTGGTCGCCTAAAGTAACTCTAAGTAACTGCATAGACACTTGCTCGAGTTTGTCTTGAAAACGTTTCCAAGTGTCAAATTTGTTGAATTTTCCACTGCTTGTTCGCAATTAACTGAAAGAGTGCATAATTACTATACATTGGTATTTCTGTATCTCTGGAACTCCTTCGTTAAGTTTTCATTGTGGTGTCTAAAAATACAATCTATTTTTATAAATTGGTGTTGGATTTCTTGAGTGTCTAGTGAATTTCTTCTTTAATTGTTTTGGTGCTCTTTGAATGCCTAATGTGTGTTCGTTTATGCCAGCCTTACTGCTCAGTACCACAGGTACCCAGGATTGAGCTAGTGGGTTTAGCAAACAAAACCTACTGGCCCTGAAGGGTTTGTAAGTGATTACACAGTGAGGTCCAACAACCACATCAAATAATGCACCCAATTTCCTCACATAGTTTTAAGCATTCTCAAATGGGAAGATGTTCCCATCGGACTCCTCCCTCTTTAAGAATGATAAAAAACTATACTTTTTAAGAGCAAGCAGTCGTCCCACGGATCACTGTCAGGCCTCGAAAAATCTACTCGTTCGCTCGCTATGGCGAGTCAGATTTTATCAAGTCGAGCTACTTTTAACACCTATTTCTCCATTCTGGCGAATAAACTTAAGCTGGAAAGAAACAGGGGTTCTCTTCATTTACAATGAGCAATAAAGACACCTTTAAATCTTGTTTTTATCTTGACACATTTGCTGTCTGTTCAAGGAAAGAGGTGAAATGTCAGTTTGTCTTTTTACTGCTTGTTGCTTGTCTTATCCAGGAAAATTGTGATTTGTTTTCTTTCTCTTATTACAGTTAACGGTTTTTGTCAAGTAAGCTGTCTGACAATCAATGTGAAACAAAAGGCCTAAAGAAGTCAGGTTTCTTTTTCTAACACACAATATTTAAACAGCTTGTATATGACTAGTACAAATATTTCAAAATATATCAGGAATTACAAAATATATTTTTTTTAATTCAGAAGTGTGATGCAAACAAAGATTTAAATAGGAGCAAACAAATCAGAACTCTTTACTTGGTGATGTGCAAATGACAAATATTTGTAAAAAATCAGTTTCCAAACATTGTACACTATATAGTTTTATCAGTAAAATCATGCCAGTGGGCAATTTTGTGGCCATTTCAATGGAAAATCTGATGAGTGCAAACAAGTGTGCTACCACTTTATGCATGTATTTATTAAAAGTGATAGTTTTTAAACATGATTTGAGAAACATTCCTGCCTCCGCCCTGATGACACCACAGTTAATGAACTACAAGGTAAATCAGTGGTCATGTGTATCATATACGTGGCTAGATTTGTATTATTTATGGACCACAAGTTTAGATAGTTAAATCAAACAAAGGTGTTTTTTTGTACAGCAGACATGCTGAACTCGCAAATTCGAAGGTGCTCTCATATGTGATAAAGAAGAAAATGGTAACTCAGTGAGTTAAAATATTTGCCCAGGATCACATAATTTGAAATCAGTTTATGGGTCAAGAGCATTATAATTAGGTTGAGTAGATTATTTAAGTCACTAGACCTGCAGGTCTATTAAAATTTTTATGATTTTTCGAGGCCTGACTGCGTATTTGTAAAAAAATGAAACTTGAACGTGTCATTTTTTTCGTTTAAAAACACATGGGGGCATATGTATCAAGCTTTATTCCCGTTTGCGAATGGGAAATAGCCTTTTGGGATGTATCATCCCAAAAGGCCTTTGCAAAATAGGGAATAGAAAAATTTGCAATTCCCTATTTTGCAAATGCATTTTAGGAATCTCAAATTGCGATTCCTTAAATGCAATGTAGGTAGCACCCAAGTTGTGCGAATTTGGCATAAGAAATCGCAAATTACCACCAACTTCAGGTTGGTGGTAATTTGCAATGTCTTTGAAAAATTGACTTTTTGGCATTTTTCAAAGTGTCATTTGTTGCACATACATGCCCTTATGGCATGTATATGCGCCACATGTGCACACATACATATTTTAGGGGTGCTGCAGGGTGTCCTTTTGACACCCTGGCACCCTTGAAATTGGATTCGCAGTTTGTGAGTACGTAATGGGTACTCATAAATTGCAAATTTCTTCCCATTCATTCCTATGGTTCTCTAGGCCCATAGGAATGAATGGGAAGGTATTCCTTAATTGCGAATCGCAATTTGCGATTCACAATTAAGGAATATGTAGGAATCGCAATTATTATTGCGATTCCTATATACATCGCATTTTGCGAGTCTATAATAGCGATTCGCAAAAAATCGCTATTAAGGACTCGCAAAAAGGCTATTTCATACATATGGCCCCTAATTTTTTCCTTTAAGGAAAATGGGATGCGTTTCTAAGAAAAAAAGATTGCTTTATTTAAAAGCAGTATCAGACAAGCTATTATCCCGGTGATGGCTATCATTCTTAATGGGTTGCTCACAGGAGCCTCCCTCCTTAATATTCATGAAGTAGGTTGATTTGCGACCCACTAGGAATCACAATTTCAAAATTTATAGTTCTTTACTTCAAGGATAGCGATCACCAAATTGCGAATCGGTAAAAATCGCTATATGGAAATCACTATTCTTAATATATGTACAGGTGGCTCTATATATTTAAGGGAGTTTATTTCAGTCTTATATTGTTGCTGGGAACATCAATAATACCCACACAGAATAAAATTAAAACAACACTAAAGAATGTCACTAACAGCAAGAATAATATGAGTATTTCTAACATGGTTGGAATGCTCTTGGCATCCTAACACCCTATGGTCTAAGTCTTGTAGCTATACACTACACTATGAGAGCATTGAGTAGCTACTTTGTCTCTAGAGTTTCTTGGGTTTCAGAGCAGTACACACCTATTCACAGCAGAAAAGCTGTGGTTATCAGCTTTAGCTGGGAGAGAGTGTTCCCTCGGACGGAAAGCACACATCAGCTGGGCTCAGAACTGGATGCTGCAGCAGTACGGCAGTCTAGCAGGACCTATTGCGATAATCTGAATCAGTGGTCACTTCATGGGGTTTTTATAGGATGGATGACTTACTTTTATTTTTGTGGGCTTGTCTTAAGAAGAGGAAAAAGGTGGGACGACATTTTAGTAGCAATAACTAATTAATTAATATTAAATTCTGAACTGCTTTTTTCATAAACGTTTTTATATGAATCTACCCGGATCACTGCAACTGTTTAATTCTTATTTTAAATGTGTATATATGTGTATATATTGTGTTGGAATTTTTAGATAACTTGTGCTTTTATGATACGTTTTAAAAAGATCGAATAAAGCTGTGTGACTGACTGACTGACTGACTTACTTTTACCCCACATTAGGGTTTTTTCCAATTAGTTCAAGACATAACCAGTATGAACCAGGATGACAGAAATATGTCAATTCAGACTACATGTTTATTTTGCACATTCGCTGTCCGACCTTTGAATGCAGATATCAAGGAACTTGTAGCAGACTTATGTCACCGTATGTGTTTATCAAAGTCATTGTTTGGATGATTTGACACTTTCACATGTTCCACAAAAGATAATGACATGCGACATATGGGGCAAAGGCAGACAAACTAACTTAACACGCTCAAAATGGAGTCTGACTTTGAGGTCTTCATTACATCCCCAGCTTGTACGTCTGAATCAATTGAGTCAAATGCATGTGTATGGCATGAGCTTAGGGATTCTGTTCCGTAGGAATACTAAACAAAATTCATACTCTCGGGATGGAAACAAACCCTAAAATGAACCCATAAAATCGCCATAAATTAAAAAAACTATGAATAATAGGTAAAATATAATATCTGTAAAATAGTATAAAATATGCAACAAGCTTCACATGAATAATTCTTTTAAGCCTTGCATGTTTCAAGAGATAAGATAAAACGTAATATCATATAAAAATACATTATGATATCATGATGTCTATTAAGAAGAGATGCATTTTGATAATTAGGTAGACAAGGCACCCTCTAGTCATTACAGGACTCGGACAGACAGCATAAATAAAATGACAATAACAGTGTTATTGTCATTTTATTTACCGTCTGGTTGCGTGGCTGTGGGACGATGCTCCTCCACCATTACAGAGGAGCCACGCCTGCTTGGGGCTCATGAATTCGTCTCTGGGGTCAGGCTGGCTAAAACCAGTCAGACAGCCCACCAGCAGTTGGTACGGTTTCAGGGGCGCCTCTAAGGTGCCCTCTGGGTGCCTGTATTGACAAATCCAACTTTGATATCAAACATACCTATTTTCAGTGAAGCCATCTGTAGGAAAGTGCCCCTTTTTGCATGGTTACCCCCCACTTTTTGCCTGACATCTGATACAACCTGACTTGATGTGCCTAGGGTCCCCGCCAATCAAGGTCCCAGGGCCTGTGTTCTTTCCCCAAATTTTACATTTGTACCCTCAATTGGCACATCTCTGGCCACAGGTAATCCCCTTGTAAAAGGTACCATGGGTACCAAGGGCACTGTGACCAGGGAAGGCCTCAAGGACTGCAGCACCTATTGTGCAACTCTTAGAGGCCCTGTACCGTAACACCCACACACTGCCATTGTAGGCTGCGTGTTTTGGTGCAGAGAAAAGTGAATATTCAACATGGCACATGTCCCTGTGTGCCATGCCTGCAACCCACTGCCTGAGGCCTAGGTAAGCCACCCCTCTAACAGGGTGTACTAGCCCTCAGGTGAGGGTACAGTGGCATAAGCCCTGTACCCCTACAGTGTCTTAGTCCATTCGTAGACGTTGTAAGTGTACATGGTTTGGGAGTTGGTAATTACGAACTCCACAGCGCTATAGTGGCTTTACTAAAACCTGCGAAGTTTGGTAGCAAACGTCTCAGTACATTAAACCCACACTGATTGCTGTGTGGGATTTAATGTAAACTGCACTCAGAGGTCATCTTAGAGATGCCCCCTGAAAAACACCCAGCCCTGGTGTAGTTCCTGAATGGCTGCCCACCACTTGCCACCACCAGACATGTTTCTGGTCCCTGGGTAGGGATCCTAATCACTCTGGGTCCAGACAAAACAAAGCCTAACCTGGGCAGATGTGTCATGCTCCTCCCCTCGCCCTCCCCCCTCAGGATGGGCTGGGTCCACAAAGGGGAAGCTTCAAAGGCCTGTCACCTTTGGAAGCTATTCCTGCCTCTTGCTGCCCCCAGCAACTGGCTCCCACCAATTCCGCCCCCCCCCCACTTTGGGTGGGAGAATCAGCGGGAAAACAAGCTAGGAAGAGAGGTGTGCCCACCTTTGGCAACCCCACCCTGAGGTGGGGGAGGCGAGGTAAAGCACACATCTCAGTTCCCTCCATATTGAAAATGAAGGGACCCAGCCAATTAGGGAAAAGCTCATGCCCCCTCCCACAGGAGGGTAACAAAATATGGGATGTACCCATCCCAAGGAAGGGACCCGTTGGTCCCAACCTGCACACCCGTTTTAACGCCCCTAAATTTTGTATTTAGGGGCAACCCTGAACCTTGCCTCCTCAGATTCGAGGAAGAAAGAAGAAGGATTGAAGAGTCAGGCTGACCCAGAAAGAAGAGGACGCCTACTGCTTTGGCCCCAGCCCTACCGTCCTGTCCCCCTTTAACCTGCCTACAGCAAGAACACCGGTGAGTCCAGCAGCCAGCAACCCCCAGAGCCCGGAGGACCTACCCTGCAGTAATCTATCAGACTCTGTCTCCCGTGAGCAC
The DNA here is from genome assembly GCF_964204655.1 of Triturus cristatus. Lineage (NCBI taxonomy): Eukaryota > Metazoa > Chordata > Amphibia > Caudata > Salamandridae > Triturus > Triturus cristatus. Next base: position 135,992,425 of record NC_140579.1, on the reverse strand, counting down.
CGATGTGTTCAAGCCAAGACACACCCACAGAATCTGGATCCAGGCGGCTCTACAATTCTGCACCACTCTGCACCCTACACCTACGGCCTGAGTTAGAGTTGCCCAATACCACGAGGGATGCAGATGAAGGGAAAGACCCAATATACCCTTGAGGGCTTGGGCAGACAAGCTGAAAAGGTCAAAGTGCCAACAAGGGATTTTGTTCAAAACAAACTATCTAGTTGTATAATTCAACAGAAATTAATTGGCAAGTGTATTTCAAATTTAACACCAATGAAAGATATCAATCAACTGATTCAATCGTTAAACATAAAGAGCAACACACACGGGAAATCTTTTTGTGAAATAAACACAAATATTTTTATGTATAAATCAAGCTAAAAAGGAGTACAGGTACACCATTGGTTGAGCAATAAATCATGAAAGAAAGGGTCAAATCATATCCACATTTCATGAAAAAGACATCTATTCCAATATATTTAGACAGAGATATATCTCATTCTTGAGAAAATATTCAACTGTATATAGCAGATATTGTGAAAATAGATGATGAGTCGACGTTTCGGTCTTGGGTGGCATCAATCCGTCAGACCATCATCAGGACAGTTGTTATTGCATAAAAAAGAGACCCCTATGTGGACATAATACAATCAGTTACAACAATGTCAACATAATTGTACTATCTACATATAATACAAGTATAATCTAGACAACCCGTGTGTGAGGAGTGGTCCTATTGGTTTTTCTTTTTCATCTTATAGCCCTGTACTACAGAAGTTATCTACAGGGTACTAATCATTTATATTTTCGAGGTGAAAAGATGTTAAAAAATGAATCAAACATATGTTCTGATGATGAGACAAACATGCTTACTTTATAGAAGTCATACGATACTTGATTTAAATCGTGGTATGAGCGTTTCTAGCTGATGCTGTAACCCAAACAAATACACAGTATATAGCATGTTCAGTCCCAGATAAATCATTAGTGGTTAATTGAAAAAAAGGGGGGCCAATAGTTGAAGCAAATCCTACCAGTTATTCTTTCAATTTTCTGACAGCAAAAGCATATAGAGGGGGGGGCGTGGTCTGGCCACGCAGGAAGATGGCCGCCTGACGAGTGAGCTCCGCCGTGGGATGGACCCCTAACGGAAATTTCTCACCTCATATCGGCTTTGGAGTCCTCTTCTCATGCCCTGCGGCAGCCGGAAGGTGGTGGGCAAGATTTGGGTGTGTTTTCAGCGATGTGACGGCGAAGTCTCCCTGGTACTGACCGTCTCGACGACGGGGTTGTGTGGAGCTGCATGTCCGGCGCAGTCTGCCTGACGTATTCCCTCAGGCTGCCTCTTCTTCCTCCTCAAGCCGCGCCTCTGTTGTTCACGAAGAGCGCCTGCCCCCTATGAGGCCTCGCCTCTGTTGCTGCTGAAGAGCGCTTGCTTCCTCATGAGGCCGCGCCTTCGTTGCTGACGACGGGCGCCTGCCTCCTCATGAGGCCGCGCCTTCGTTACTGTTGTCGAGCGCCTTCCTCATGAAGTCACGCCTTCGTTGCTGGTGCTGAGTATCTGCCTCCTCATGAAGCCGCACCTCTTTCAATTTGCCTGCTGCAATATTTCTTTCAGGAATATCGCCTGACAGGAGTCAGGGTTCTTGACGCGCTGACGCTCTGCTACTGGTAGGATTACTTCCTTCTACAATTTTGTTGTGGCGCTTATGTCACCTACCTCATTCAGTCAAGGTGCGCCTCATCAGGTTAGCAAGTAAATTCATGATTCGTCACACTAAACTGAACTTCCAAGCTGAACCTTTTCGCCTTTTCAAGAGTTGTCTCACCTTTGCTACAGTTGCAGTTTCGCGCCCTTTGACTTTGGTTACAGTTGGTGCTTCATGGAAATGGCTTTCTTTAGCGCAGTCTGTATGACTCACATAAGAGTGTGCCTTCTTCCAATGCCATTATAGTGCCCTTGTCAACCTTTTCAGTCAGGCTGTGTATTCTCTGCTTTGATATGGACCATGACTACCTTGCATTCTGCAGTCTTGTTTATTTCGCTGTAAATGTAACTGTGTTTACTATCGCCATAAGCGCGCATATGCTGTTTCATTTTATCTCAGTTCTATTTACGTGCCTTTGAACATAGCGGCAGCTGATATTATATCCACAAATGTAATGATACTGTACTCATGGTTTTTGGGGGTTACTAAGCAGTGATTTCTCCTCTATACGATGTACTTTTACATTTTAGTGTCTAGAAATGCGCCATAAGCTCCTCTTGGGGTAATTAGCATATTAATATCATACATATACAGTTATTAATTGTATTACTTTTGCATGTCCTGGTACTTCACGGTATTTTTTGTGATTACATATAAGCATTTCCTAACAGCAAGACGTCCTTACGTATTTTCAAAGTTTTTATCAAACACTCTCCTCAAATGTCTGCTCCTAAGCAAGGAAATAAGGCTTCTAAACCACTTCTTTTTGCAGAAGCTCTCAAGCAGTCCACCAATATGCCAACAAAAGGCAATGCCTCCTCTCCTTCCGCTTCACCTCAGGCTTCGGCCTCTAATGGTGGGCAGGCGTCGGCGGCAACTCTGCAACGTATTCTGCACGAAATATCCGAGGTTAGTCGACGATTAGATGACATGAACCTTACAATTACATCATTAGCTGAGGAGACTAAATCAATTAAAACAGAAATCACCAGCTTTCATATGAAGTTTGAATCCCTTGACTCTAGAGTTCTGGCAGTGGAGAATCGATTGGAATCCCTTCCAAATCAAGACCGGGACCTTTTACTCTTCCATAGTAAACTCATTGATTTGGAAGACAGAAGTAGGAGGGACAACATCCGTTTTTTTGGCTTTCCAGAGCGCATTGAAGGGCAGAGTTCCAGTGTATTTCTGTGTCGTATACTTCCAAAGCTGACTGGCATTTCTTTCAATCCACCTCTGGAGATACAGCGGGCTCATAGAATTGGCCCTCCACGTGGTGATTCTGCTGCGTGCCCACGACCGATTATTGCCTATTTTCTTCGCCATGAACAAACAAGACAAATACTGTCTGCTGCTCGGCTTCAAGGCTCCTTCTCCTTTGAAGGTCATCGCATTTTTATGGCAGCTGATTTCTCCAAGGAAACTAATGAGCGGCGGAAAGCCTTTCTCTCCATGCGACCTCAATTACGTCAATTAGGCATCAAGTATGGCCTATTTGAACCTGCACGCTTTCGCGTTACCAAAGATAGAGTCTCTAAGGACTTTTTTGACCCAGAGCATCTTCAGCAATTTCTGGACTGTCTTCACCCTCAAGAGATGGAGGTTCTCACTACATCTTCACAACAAGTTCAGTCCCAATCACCCTCTAAGTCTTCTACTCCATTGTCAGATCGCAACAGGCGCCCTCCCAGTAGCCCTCGACCTCGGGGTAGGGATCTTGAACGACTTCATCGCTCACAAGAAGATAGGAAATCTGCAATACAATCGGTTTCGGCTGCTACATTCTCACAAGATTTGCAAAGAGACAAGTCCCGTTCTCCTCTTAAAACTCCTTCAGATGCGGACTGAATAATTCTTTCACTCCTGGAAGTTGTTATCTTCAATCCTATTGGCAGTTAACTGTAGACTCCTTTTCCTTGTGAGTCTTATTTCTATTGTTAATTACTTACCGCATTTTTGACATGTTTTGCTGTTCTTATAATGTCTGTTTGCCCTTTTTTATCTCTTTCTCACTAGCTCTCTACTTTATTTCTTTTCTCTTTCACTCTGCTTTCTGTTATTTCTCTGCCTAATAATATTACTCTTTCTTCTTCCTGTATTCATTGCTCTCCATGTTACAATTTATTGCTTATATATTTCTTACTGATTCTGCATTTACTTGGGTGCCTTGGCGCCTAATTGTTTGATTATAGTTTTATTACTCTACTTGCACGCTTGCATGTTGGTCTATGCTTATTTATATGCGCATTGTATGCCTTATGCTCTTAGGTTACTTTACATCTAATTATTACTAGATCCCTCTTTTTAAGTAATGCTGCTTCTTAATTTCTATTTTGCTCTTTCTACCCTTCTATCGTACTTATGTTCTTTTTCACAATGCTCTTCTGGGCTTTCCTTCTATATCATTATTACTCTCCTAATCCTTTCTCTTTTTCTGTGGGGTCTTTTCCCGTGGCGGCGCTCTAGTGCGCCCAGACCCGCGGGTAACAGTTTACGGTCTCTTGATCTCTCCTTGCTACTATTCAATATTTTATAGTTTTCTTTATTATTGTATCACTTCTCTAAATCTCATCTCCTTTCTTCATTACTCTTCTTATTGTCTCCTTCATGTATCCCATTTAAGTCAGAGTATCGTTTCCATTTATTTTATTTCTGTCTCCCCTTCTTTTTGTCATTTCTTTTTCTTTTTCCTTTTTTTGGTTCAACACGTTGTTTTGTGCTTCATTCTCCTGTTTCTGATATTGCATTGTTCTAATATGGCAAAAACACATTCTCTTAATGCAATTACTTGGAATGTACATGGTCTCACCCATTACATAAAACGGAAGAAAGTTCTCTCTTACCTTCAGACTAAGCATGTAGACGTAGCCTTGCTTCAGGAGACCCATTTGGATGCTCTAGAATCAGATAAACTTTGTAGAGATTGGGTGGGCAAGGTTATACATAGCAGCATTCAACAAGATAAATCCACGGACGCAGGTCCCCTCCGCAAGTGTGGAGTTGCAATTCTCCTTCGCAAATCCCTTCCGGTCACTGTCTCTAAAACATGGTCAGATGTAAATGGCCGCTATGTATTTGCTAAACTTAAAATTGGTGAGTCTCACATTTGTGTAGGGTCTGTTTATGCCCCCACGGGTACCAAAAAAACATTCTTTCTTCAATTATCCCGCTTGTTGCTCGAAATTAATGCATCGCAATATTTGATTGGTGGAGACTGGAATGTGACGCAAGACTCCATTCTAGATAAAACTGGCCCATTAGATAGGGGCAATGCGTCAGATAGAGCTTTGTTAGGTGACATCATCTCAGATATCGGGTTGGTTGACCATTGGCGTTTCAGCCATCCAACGAATATACGTTTTCTCGTCTTGATTATTTCCTCATCTCACATAACGCAGTTCAGCTGGTCACAGATTCCTGCATTCTGGAAGCGGCATTGTCTGACCACTCTCCGGTTCTCCTTTCCCTTGAGCTGGGACTTTCTAGACCTGGACGTAAGCCCTGGCGAATGAATATTCAGTGCCACAGGACTCCTGTTGGTAAATCCCAACTGCAATCACACCTTCAAACTTATCTTTCTACTAATCAGGGGTCCGTGGCCTCCAGCAGGACTCTTTGGGCTGCAGCTAAGGCTACTTTAAGGGGACAATTAATGCGTGATGCAGCAATCGCTAATAAGCAAAATGCAAGGAGACAAGTTGAGCTCGAACATGAGATACAAATCTATTCTCGCCTGTACATCACTTCTCCGTCCTTACAAAATCGTAAATCGCTCGAACAAGCCCGAATGGCCTTAAACAGTCTTTTTACATCTAAAGCAGAATACGCTTTACAGAAAATGAAAGGTCGACATTACGAGCAAGGGGAAAAGGCGGGAAGGTTATTAGCCACGCAGTTGCGTCAGAGGGAGGCGTCTATGGCCATTCCGGCCATCAGATCTGCGCAAGGACACTTGTGCACAAAGCCTCAAGACATTGTTAATGAGTTCGCCTCCTTTTACGAATCCCTTTATACTTCTGATAATCGAATGGATTCGGATAAGATGACAGCATTTCTTGCAAAGGTGCATCTTCCTTCTCTCTCAGCGGATGGCAGAGCCATTCTTGAGGGTGAAATAACTAGGGATGAGGTTTCTAGTGCGGTCGCTGCCCTGCCCTACCACAAGGCCCCTGGAGAGGATGGATTTCCTCCTGAATTTTATCGATGGGCAGGTCACAATATTATTGACACTCTACATGCCGCATTCCAGGAGGCGGATAATGCATCTTCACTAGGCCCCCTTTCTAACAAAGCTATTATTGTTGTGCTTCTGAAGCCAGGTAAAGATCCCCAGCTTTGCAGCAGTTATCGTCCCATTTCTCTGTTGAACTCTGATATTAAAATCCTGGCTAGTATCCTTGTGTCTCGTTTGCGTAAAATCTTGCCTTCTTTGATACACCATTCCCAAGTAGGCTTTGTACCGGGACGTTCTTCCCGGAACCATTTGCGTTCTCTGGCCCATGCACTGTGGTCGGCTCAACATCTTACAGATGATGCGTTAGCCCTTTCACTTGACGCAGAAAAAGCGTTCGATCGCATCGAATGGAATTATCTCTTCACGGTCATGGATAGATTTGGTTTAGGTACGAAATTTATTGATAAGGTACGCTTACTTTACAATCACCCTTCTGCTCAAGTGAATTGTGGTGGGTTTCTGTCTGACACCTTTACGATTAAGAGAGGGACACGCCAAGGTTGTCCATTATCCCCCCTTCTGTTTCTTTTGGCTATGGAGCCTTTGGCTGCTACCATTCGTCAATCTGATGAGGTCTCTGGTATTCCCCTCCCAATTGGACATTCCAAAATATACCTGTATGCTGATGACATTTTACTCACCCTTACTCGTCTTCCTCGGTCGATCCCTTCTCTTCTTCAAATTATTAATGATTTCTCTTCCTTTTCAGGTTACAAGATTAATTGGGACAAGAGTGAGGCTTTACCCATTTCTAACGGTACCACAAAAGCAGCCATTTTTGGATTTCCTTTTCACTGGCAGCCTTCACGCCTCAAATACTTGGGTGTCCTAGTTAATAAAGGGTTACAAGACATGGTTGCAGATAATTTGTCTCCTCTTATCTCCCAAATGCAACGGGATTTTGATAAATGGAAGGCTTTGGGTCTTTCTCTTTGGGGTAGAACCCAGGCTGTTAAAATGGTTACTCTTCCGAGATTTATATACATTTTAGGTATGCTTCCCCTACAGATTCCCTTATCCTTACTTCGGTCAGTAGATGCCCAGATTAAAACTTTCATTTGGGGTACTGCTAAGCCTCGCCTTGCTATAACTAAGTTGAAGGCTCATCAGTTATCTGGCGGAATTGGCCTTCCATCCATTGAACACTACTCTTTGGCGTTACATATTTCCCAACTCTCATATTTTTTACCTGGTATCAAAGACTTACCACAATGGGTTCAAATAGAACGATATCTTCTATCCTCAGAATCGAATCTTACTCCTCTGTATGATAGTGGCACTAGTCGTCTCGACCCGAAAAACCAGATATTATCTGCCATGCATAAATCCTGGCAGAGAAGTCATAGGTTGTTAGGCTCAAATCCAAGAATTAGTATCAAGGCTCCCCTATGGAATAATTCGGGTATTCGTATCAATGGTCGTATGTTATCCTGGCCTGAATGGCGAGCTGCAGGTATCCTCTATCCGGATCAACTTCTGCATGATGGGGATTTTAAGCCATTCTCTCAGCTCAGGGTAGAATTTGATCTTCCCCTACATCATTCTTCTAAATACCTTCAGCTCCAGCAGTGTTTGAAGACCCATATGGGGTCATCACCGTGGCTACTGCAAGACTCCCCTATATTATCCTATTTGCACATTTGGGGGAAATTTAAAGGTGTTACTTCTGGTATATACAAAATTTTTTCATCTCATCTTTTTTCTAAATCTCTTTCACACGATCTTCAGCGTAAATGGCAATCTCGCCTCTCAATTTCCTTTTCCGATACTGAATGGGATTTGATTCTAGAGAATTTAAACAAGGGAGCCCGTGAATCAAGGCTCAAATTTTGTCTTTTCAAAATACTACATGATTGGCATTGGTCTCCAGTCAAATTACACAAAGCTGGTCTTCTCTCTCATTCTAACTGCTGAAGATGTGCCAATTCAGGTTGTGATATTACTCATATAATTTGTGAATGTCCTAGTATCCAATCTTATTGGACTTACATTGGTACTACTTTGAATTCCACTATGCCCCTAAAATTGCCACTCACACCAACTAACATTCTCTTGCATGATTTACGTCACTCCCCAAAGCTCTCGAAACCACAACTCCGCCTTTTTCATACCTCACTTGCTACTGCCAAAATATGTATACTGCGTCATTGGAAATCATCTTTACCTCCCTCGCAGGAAGATTGGTTGGTGGCAATGATGCAAACAGCCTCCCATGAACGCACGATTTATAATATTCAGGACCAAGCTGACATTTTTCTCCGAATTTGGTCTCCATTTCTTAAATCAAATGCTGCTGAATCCCCTGCTTCCACTTTTACCCAAGCACATTAATCAGCTTTTACCCTCTCTTGTCCTTTGTTTATCTCTTTTCTTTGCCTTCTCTATCCTTTGCTTCATCCGTTGAGGCGTTCTTTTGTCTCTATCTAATTACTTTTTCTTCGTTCTATTTATTTATATTTTCTGCACTTTTATTTTCTAGGTTTTCCCCCCTTTTCTTTTTCTTATAGGTTATTTCTTTATTATGTATCATTCTATGCTTTGATCTAATTGTTACTTCAACTAGTATTTATTTATTTAAATGCATATTTATATCGTATTTATTCATCAGTACCCTTTTGCACAGTTTCTCTCAACATGGATTTATTTTCTCTTTATTTATTGTTGTTTATGCTCTGATGTATTTGTCTTATAAAACTCAATAAAAAATTTCAACACATAAAAAAAGCATATAGAGGGGAGAATCCTTCCTCGTTTATTTTCAAAACTGCATAATAAAGCAAAAATGCAACAACATTAATATGCGACTTATGTATGGAATATCTCAAAATAAACCAACCATCTTTTCTGCATGTGTACGATGTTGCAGTCAAAGGATGTAACATAAGTGCTACATGTGCTATTAGTAAAGCACACTCGATGTTATAATGTAACATTTAAACAGTAAAGATTACTGCTGGTGATAACTTGAATTATATTCACGTATGCGATCAATTAATGTCAAGCTCTGCTGTGTTAATTCTATGAACAACAAAACGTTCATTTCAAACAAAGCCAGATATAGGTCAAATAACTTGAGAAACTATTTTGGAACAAAAACCAGAATCATGACGGCAAAAATAATGCATCAATGGAGTGCTTGTAATCACTACTTATGATTCAATAAACAAAGTAGAGTAGCAATAGTTAATGTAGAGATTAAGGAAACTATAATCCAACTGCATATTTTCTACCACACTCTTAGTTGATTTAATATTTAAAAAAAAAAAAAAACCTTGGGCAAGCGTGACCCCATTTTGATGGAGAACCAGAACTATAGCATTCTCAGTGAACTAACAAATGTGGCGGCCATCTTAGACTGTCTACCTTTAATCAAAACATACCATTTAGGGCATGGTGAACTAACTTTACATGCAGAAAGAAATAATCAAACCAACAAGTCTAGCTTTCAGGCACATCCATTAAAAGTCCAATTGCTGAAAAGTCAATTTTGGAAGATCTACCCAATATTTGTTGAAATTGGTATATCAACAGACACGGGGATTACTCTTAGTGAAATAGAGTAATGAACTATACAAAGAACTCATCCTACTTACGTGTCTTATTACGGACTGGAAGCGCAAAGGTCTATCCAGGTAAAGAAGGCCTAACATGACTAGAGGCCGTTCAGTGTTTATAAAGCCAAGAGGCAGAGGGACGAGAACCTTTGTAATTAAGACCGGAAGCACATAAGGTTGGAAACTCAATGTAACATAGCGGCCATATTTGACTACCTCAATAAATTTGGATAATAATATGTTCGGTCTTAGTATTCGTTACAAAGGAGCCTGGGAAAAATAGTCTACTTTTCTGACACATCCATTAGAAGTCTAATTGCTGGAAAGTCAATTGTGGAAAATCTACCTAATGCTTGTTTGAAATTGATATATCAAAAAAACACGGGGATTACTTTTAGTGAAATAGAGTAACAAACTATGCGGAAAACTAATCCTACTTACGTATCTTATTATGAAATGGAAGCGCAAGGGTCTGTCCAGGTAGAAAAAGCCTAACATGACTGGAAACCGTTCAATGTTTATAAAGCCAAAAGGCAGAGGGGCGGGAACCTTCGTGATTAGGACCGGAAAAACATCGGGTTGGAAATTCGATGTAATATAGCAGCCATCTTTAACTGCCTCAGTTCATTTGAATAACAAGATGTTCGGTCCTGATATTCATTACACAGAAGCCTAGGTAAAATACTCTAAAGCTCTAGGCTGGTTTATTTTCACCTCGAAAATATCTATAAATGAACAATAAAGTCCTGAGTGTTTTAAATACACGATGTAGGATGGCGAACAAGATGTTAATTCAAATGTTTTCAATTAACGATATTCACTTTAACAGGTGATTTATGTGTAGACATATCACAGTTCTTAAATCGTCAACAGTACCAGTATCACATTTTAAATAGCTTTTATCTGTGTGGACCACAATGTGCAGACATAGAGTTTACAGTAAAGTTTACAATAAAATTTTACATGTAATAATAGTCATGTCTTTTCTATATGTGGATCACAATATGCAGACTCAAAGTTTACAATAAAGTATTGCATATAATTGTGGCCATATCTTTTATATATGGGGATCACCTTATACAGACTTGCAGCTTACAATAGAGTTTTACATATAATGAAGGCTATACTTTTTATATAGGTAGACCACCATATGCAGACTTGAAATTTACAATGAAGTTTCACATATAATGATGGTCAGACAATGTTAATTTCAGCAAGTACAATATAGTTTCACATATAATGATGGTCAGATAATGAACAATATATCCGCATATGTTGACATCAATGTTCCAGAGAGACATAAAGTGAACATAATGTAATTAATATATTGCGGATATAGTTACAACATAATCATCATTCTTTTGTACAATTTACTCATATGTAGTATGCATGTAGTCATCCTTATGTCAGACATGCTAGGGTATGCCATTCCGTGGCAGAGTTCAAGCCCTGCCTGATGTTGTCAGTTAGACAAATCCAACAGTTTTCTTTCATTGTGAGTGTGCGATCAACATTAGACTGTCTAATGGTGGATTTCACTACTTCGATAACCCACCATAATATATCTTTTTCAGTGTGTTTCATTCTGATGTAATGGTCGACGAGTGGTGCATTTTCAACCTTGCATCTGATTCTTGACTGATGTTGTAAGATACGTTTTTTGACCTTTTGTGTGGTTTTGCCTATGTATTTCAAGCCACAAGGGCATTGAATACAATAGACAACATTGCTGGTGTTGCAATTTGAGAAAGATTTCACCATGAAATTCTCTCCATTTAGTTCAAAAGATTTTATGTTGGCAGTGCTCAAGCATGCTATGCAGTTGCTGCATTTGTAGTGGCCAATCACAGGTGTAAGCTGTCTCATATTGTCAACTATATTGTGATCTGGCACTTTATAGGCAGGAACTAGTCGATCTTTTAAATTCGTGCCTCTTTTGAAAGAAAACAATGGTTCTTTGACCAATTCTGGAAGTGAGGCCAGAAGTGTCCAGTGTTTTTTTATGATTTTTTAATCTTGTTAGTGGCTGTCCCGAAGGTGGTTACGCAAACTAACTCTGGTTCACTAGTTTTTTGTTTTACTTCTAGCAAGGCATTACGGTCATTGTACCAGGCCCTTTTGAGTGATTTCTTGAGTAGTTTGTTGGGGTAACGACGTGAGTGTAATTTTTCTTTGAGTTTTTTTAGCTTCGAAGAAATAATCTTCCCTTCTGGAACAGTTCCTCCGAAGACGGAGAAACTGTCCGAAAGGGAGTCCATCCTTAAGTGACTGTGGATGGTGACTCTCATATTTCAAGAGAGTATTTCGTGCTGTGGGTTTAGTAAATAAGGTGGTATATAGTATGTTCTCTATACCTACTTTTATTGAGATGTCAAGGAAATTCATTTGTTGATTGTCAAAGTCTAGTGTAAATTTCAAGTTGGGGTTCCTGGAATTAATCCAATTATGGAACTCAGTTAAAAGTTCCCGGGTCCCTTTCCAAATGAGGAACACATCGTCTATGTATCTTAGCCAACATGTAATGTTGGCTGTGAATGGATTAGATGTGTTAGAGACATGTTTCATTTCAAAATCGGATACATAGATATTCGCTATATCTGGGGCATAAACTGCCCCCATTGCGACTCCTTTCAATTGTTAGAAGAACGTTTTTTCACAGAGGAAGAAGTTCTCACAAAGAGAAATCCTTATGCATTCAATACTGAATTCCGTTGGGACCGCATGTGGTCTGGGTCTGTTGTCAAGTAGGTTTTTTACAATCTCAAGTACTTCTAGTTGTGGAATGTTAGTGTATAAACTCTCTATGTCCATAGAGACCAGGAGTTCACACGAAGGATCAAAAGGGTAATTTTTAACCACATTGATGACTGCTGTAGTGTCCCTGATGTAAGTAGTAGTCTCAGTAGCAAAAGGGCGGATGAAAAAATCTGCATACTGAGCTAGGGGTTTTAAGATCGAATTGCAACCAGACACAATCGGTCTGCCAGGGGGCGTATTAGCATTCTTATGTATTTTCGGTAAGATGTATATTACCGGTACCGTGGGAGATTTGTTGATTAGAAAAGCTGCCTCCTTGGCACTAAGCCACCCACCTTCAAGACCCATTTTACTGAGTTCAATGATAGACTTCTCTAAACGTGTGGTTGGATTATTGGGTAATTTCTTGTAGTGTGATTCTACTGATAATTGTTTTGCCATTTCGATGTTATAGGCTTCAAGATCCCACAGCACAATCCCACCACCCTTATCAGCTGGCTTTATGATCGTGTCTGGTAAGGACTGAAGATTTCTTAGGGCTGGATGTTCATCTTGCGTAAGATTATGTTTAACATAAGCAGGAGTTTTAAAGAAGTTATCTATCTCTGTCAAGATGGCATTTTCAAAGGTGACAACTTCTTTCGCTATCATTGTATTTGTTGGAAAAAGGTCGAATGGTTATGTAGACCTGTGGTATCAGTATCTTGTGGTGTAATTTTATTTGCAAAAATTTTTTTGAGTCTTACGGAGCGAAAGAATTTGTATAGCTCCAATTTGGTTTGAAAATGGTCATTCCTATTAGTGGGTACAAAAGAGAGCCCCGTTGAGAGAACCGATATTTCAGCCTCTGAAAGTTGGTGTTTAGATAAATTAAAGATTGGAATGGTTTCAGTTGAATTTACCATTCGTAATATTAGTTCCGGGTTTGTCGAAAGCCCGGTGTATATTGATTCCGGAACCAACCTCTCTTTGTTGCTCGTTGTCGCCGTGATTGACCGGATCCTCTCCGATCCTGTCCTAAAAAAGACTGCCTAGATGTTGAAGGCTGTTGATCATATACTTGTCGGTAGATGTTATCCGATGTCTGATCACTATCTGTGTCAGAGTTGGTGTCAGAGAAAGTCACCTTTTTACGTTGTTCTTGTCTTGGACCTTGATTGGGACCTTGTGGTTGGTAGAAATCTTTAAGGAGATAAGGGTATGTTCTTTCTTTACTGTATTTCCTGATGTCTTTATGTAGTTTATCAGTTTTCTTATGAGAATTAAATTCTTCGAAATCTTTTATAGTCAATGCAATTTTATCTAACAATGCTTTTGCATTGGTGATGCTGGAATCAGTGTTGATTTTATTCTCTAAATTCTCCATTTCTTTAGAGAGCAGCTTAATGTGTTTAATAGCTGTCTCAATACTAAGCACCATCCATGTGCGCGAACACTTGTTTGATGCAAAGCTGAACCCAGTTTTAAAGTCTTCGTCGTCAATGAAGATAATAGGAATCTTTTTAATTTGTAGGCCAGTTGGTATAATATTCGCGTTTAGGCAGTCAGTCAGAAATTTGGGATGAAGCTCAGTGCGAACCAATTTCTTTTTTAATCTTTCTAACTGATTCAAATCAGATTCACATGGCAGATGCGTTACAGAACCTCTAGTGCCGAGCAATGAGAGACCTGCAGCTATCTTTAACACATATTCATCCGTGTAGGACAATGTCTCAGCCTCAGACATAGATAAAGTCAAATTTGAATGTTTTTAGAAATGAAAAGAAAAAGATCTTAAATTCTTTTTATCATCCACAGCAGACAGTTGCCTGCACATGGACGGATGCAGATGAAGGGAAAGACCCAATATACCCTTGAGGGCTTGGGCAGACAAGTTGAAAAGGTCAAAGTGCCAACAAGGGATTTTGTTCAAAACAAACTATCTAGTTGTATAATTCAAAAGAAATTAATTGGCAAGTGTATTTCAAAATTAACACCAATTAATTTATTTTGAGATATTCCATACATAAGTCGCATATTAATGTTGTTGCATTTTTGCTTTATTATGCAGTTTTGAAATAAACGAGGAAGGATTCTCCCCTCTATATGCTTTTGCTGTCAGAAAATTGAAAGAATAACTGGTAGGATTTGCTTAAACTATTGGCTCCCCTTTTTTTCAATTAACCACTAATGACTTATCTGGGACTGAACATGCTGTATACTGTGTATTTGTTTTGGTTACAGCATTAGCTAGAAACGCTCATACCATGATTTATATCAAGTATCGTGTGACATCTATAAAGTAAGCATGTTTGTCTCATCATCAGAACATATGTTTGATTCATTTTTTAACATCTTTTCACCTCGAAAATATAAATGATTAGTACCCTGTAGATAACTTCTGTAGTACAGGGCTATAAGATGAAAAAGAAAAACCAATAGGACCATTCCTCACACACGTGTTGTCTAGATTATACTTGTATTATATGTAGATAGTACAATTATGTTGAAATTGTTGTAACTGATTGTATTATGTCCACATAGGGGTCTCTTTTTTATGCAATAACAACTGTCCTGAAGATGGTCTGACGGATTGATGCCACCCAAGACCGAAACGTCGACTCCATCATCTATTTTCACAATATCTGCTATATACAGTTGATTATTTTCTCAAGAATGAGATATATCTCTGTCTAAATATATTGGAATAGATGTCTTTTTCATGAAATGTGGATATGATTTGACCCTTTCTTTCATGATTTATTGCTCAACCAATGGTGTACCTGTACTTCTTTTTACCTTGATTTATACATAAAAATATTTGTGTTTATTTCACAAAAAGATTTCCCGTGTGTGTTGCTCTTTATATTTAACGATTGAATCAGTTGATTGATATCTTTCATTGGTGTTAATTTTGAAATACACTTGCCAATTAATTTCTGTTGAATTATACAACTAGATAGTTTGTTTTGAACAAAATCCCTTGTTGGCACTTTGACCTTTTCAACAATACCACGAGGAGCACTCTCCAGCGATCTTGACCTCTTGACCTCGGATAATAATGTGAGCACTACTTGTTTCAGTGTTACACTAACAAACTGGTAACCATGTTGTCTGCCCGGTGTCTCTTTAGTGCCCCATTAAATGTTTCCCCTATCTCTATCTAGACCAAGCTAATTGCTATAATTAGTATATACATTTAGGAGAATGAGGTTATTCTTCTCAAAGGAATTTTGGAGAAATGTGGTTCAAATATTGTCCTGCAGGATTTAAAAACAGCATTGATATTTTAGCGAGCTTCAGAATAGAATTAAAAGTAGAGTTGTTTTCATTATAACATATGCTATAAGTGGTGGGGGCGTGGTTAGCGTCCAAACAAGATGGCCGCATGGGACAGCTGCTCCTAGCCTGATGTTTTAAGCGGCACATTGCCAACATCTTAACAGTAAAAGTGATGGCTCCCGGATGTTGGAGCTATGACAACACCTAGTGAGTGAGTCTATGAGTTGATTCACCCAATAGATTTCAGAAACTGAACAATCTAGAGCTGAGCCATTGCCGAGACCTCAACGAGCATCAGCTGAGATGGCGACTACCACCTCTGACAAATCCTCTCACCATCAGCGCTTCTAAAAACCCAATCACAAGATGCCTGAACAGCGGGTAAGAGCCCAGATCTTTGTACTGGGGTGAATGTATGACATTGTTCTGCATTCTGTCCATCAATTGTTCTTTTTGCACTTGTCACCACAAATGGGACGGGTATGCTTAGACGTGCCACTGGAGTCAAGCTATCCTGGCTGAAGAGGGATGAAAGCCCTAACCAGTCCTAGGATGCTTGTTTCCAGTCCAGGGAGGACCTGGCCTGGCAGTTTGTGCTGGACTGATCCCATTGGGCGCAGGTTCAAGACTGATTTGCATATGGCTGGATTCAAACTGGAATGACAGGGGGAGCAACAAAAACGATGGATTTAGGCCCAGATATCTGTACTGGGGTGAAAGTATGACATTGTTATGCATCTGTCCATCAATTGTTCTTTTTGCATTAGTTGTTGTCATTATAACATATGCTATAAGTGGTGGGGGCATGGTTAGTGCCCAAACAGGATGGCCGCCTGGGACAGCTGCTCCTAGCCTGATGTTTTAAGCTGTACATTACCAACATCTTAACAGTAAAAGTGCCGGATGCTGGATGTTGTAGCTATGAGAACACCTAGTGAGTGAGTCTACGAGTCGATTCACCCAATGGACTGGAACTGAACTATCTAGAGCTGAGCCATTGCCGAGACCTCCACGAGCATCAGCCAAGATGGCGACTACCACCTCTGACAAATCCTCTCGCCATCAGCGCTTCTAAAAACCCAGTCACAAGATGCCTAAACAGCGGGTAAGAGTGCTTCTTTCCATGCAGTCGCCTTCTCATGCAACAAAATGGAAGCCAGCAACCGGTCTCACACAAGTCAACATTTCCCACCGGTGACACGCTGAGTTCCTTCCACGCGAACTCGCCCTTTCAGGCCTCTCTCTATAAGCAGCTGGGAAACACGTGCAATAACTTCACAATAAAACTCTGCCACCTCCTGCATGGAGTGTTTTTGACTTCGATTTTAATGGCATAACTTGTGCCAAAAGAATGATTAAACTTGGTGTTCCACTACTTACCAAAACACCAATAAATACCGCGCATCCTAGGACTCGCGCTCTGAATAGATCACTGATTTATGCCAACTACATCTACCAGCGTGCACCCTAGGGCCACTAGTCGAGGGCCTCTTCAAAAGGTATAGGGTTCACAAACCAAATTCAAAACGCTGTATGGGCTACAGATCGCTATACCTCTCACAAATAGGTACGCAAACACCATTTCATCAGGTCAACTGGATTAAAACTGTTTAGCCCCAGTTACTGTCTTCCCTGCTCTACTTCATGCCCACACAGACACGCCCTTTTGCCATATCAGCTCATCCGCGCAATACCAGGCGGACCCTTTCAATCCATAACACAACCAGAAATTGCATTTTTCACCGGAATGTACGTATGAATAGCCGAATATTTATAATCTTAACTCCTGCCGGCTATAACAGAAGAGTCGACACCATAGCAGCCGGTGCTGCAATCTGTTGGTCTGTCGATTAATCCTAATGGACCTTATACGATATCACAAAACCCACAAGTCAAACGCACAATTACACTGACAACCATATCTCCATGGTCTGGGGAAGGATTTTAAAGATTTTGCAGGAAAGATCTCTGAGGCTGACAGGGGTGTAGCTACCATTGGTGTAGACGGTGCAAGGCACCAGGGCCCAGACAAGGAGGGCGCGCACTGCACTGGTTAATAGTAATCATTCCGGCTCAGGCAGGATGAGGCGTGGTGCTATACATTGTCCATGAGGTTCACTTGAACTTTTTAAACAGCAACAGTGCATGCATGGTGTAACATCCAATACAAAATAAAAGTGGCTCTTGTAGCCTTGTTCCAGATGTAAATTTATTGTTGAGATGAAGTCACAAGATAGACAGATACAGCATATAATCAGGATAGTAGAATCCAGTAAAGACTTCAGTAAAGGCCCCACTGAGAGCAGCTGCCCTGCTGCTCAGCCTCCAAGGTAACTGACAGTACACGCAAACATACACAGATAGAACTAAGGATGACATCATAGAGACTGGCTGAGCAGCAGAGTACAAGAGGCTAAGAAAGGACAAGGAAAGAGGAAAAGCGAGATGCAACACATGGCCCATGGCTATTGCATCTAAGCAGGCTAGATTTTGGTGATTGGATGCATGGGTGTCGATTCAGGGGTAGCAGAAGTGACATCACATACCCTTTGACCTTAATAACATCACAGGAAGTGACATCATTTAACCATTGACCATGATGTTTTTCCAGGAAGTGATGTCACATGACTGTAACATCACACTCACACTGTCTAACACTCCCTTACACTCATTGTTATTCATTCTCACTCACTGACTTGCAGTTACTCTTACTCTCACTCATACTTACTGACACTCAGGCCTAGATTTACGAACGATTAGCATTGTCTTTGTGTCACATTTGTGATGCAAATCTGATGCAGAGTATAAGGGTGGGGTTTACTCTTCAACGTAAATTCCGATTTGCGCTAGATAGTATAACAATGTAATGCAAAATTACGCGATGCGCTGCTTTACCTGAATTTGTATCAAGGAGGTGTTCTATTGATTGTGCATGGGCGTTTCCATGCAAATTCACATGGATTTTGACAGAACCCTATCTACAAACATTGTCAGCCAGGAATTTGCGCCAAAATCTTATGAATCCTTGAGGCATTTGTAAATGTTTTAATTTCTCCTCGTTTTTCCAACTTTGCATGTGTTCTGCATTGTACAGCACATACAACATGGGAAAAGCCTTACAGCTCAGCGTCTGTACTGGAAGGGACCCCTTCCAGTATAAAACCTATGCTTCAGAGAATGCACGCACCCTTGCACTATGGCACAAGGGTGTGTGTGTTGGCGGGTGGGTGCCAAAAGTGCATCAGCACAGACGGAGAGGAAAAATGCACCTTATCTTATTGGATGAGGTGAATTTTTTCTCTCTCCCTTTGACGCAAGGCATCAAAGCAACTTTGGTGCAGCGCTGTCTTGTGTCAAAGTGTTTTAAATCTGGGCCTCAGTCTCACTCAGTACCTGTCACTGACTATCACTCGATTTCACTCACACACATGCTCACACATATGCATGCTCTCTCACATAAACACACTCTCCAGTTAAGTGTGCTCCAAATTTGCAGTAGTTTTCACCTTTTCACATTTCAAACAGGACAATGTGATAGGATTTTCTAAATTCCATAGCCACATATTTAATGGATGCGCTGTCAGAGATGTGCTTGGAGGTCCTTAGAGGGGTGTATACCAGCCAGGTGACAGAAGTAACCAAGGTTTGATGACTGCCTCCTTCAGGGCCTTTCCGTGAAGTCAGGTGTGCTTGGAGGGTTCTAAGAGGGTTGTACACCTGCCTGGTGACAGAAGTAACCAAGGTTTGATGACTGCCCGCTTGCAGGGCTTCCTGTGCTGTCAAACGTGTACTTGGAGGGTCCACAGAGGGGTGTAGACCTGCCTGGTAACAGAAGTATATTTATAAGGTAAACAATGGTTCCGTTGGGTGAAAGAATTACTTTACATATTAGGCATAGTCAAGCGTTATTCGAGAAATGTACAGTATTTTACTGTAAGCAACACACAAGACAGTTCATTATGCAAATTCTTTATATATAAATTGCGTCATTCATATATGTATGCAATGATATTTCATGGCAGGCCGTCAAACAATAGTGTGATGATACAAGTGACACAGTGAATAAGTGCTCGGTGACAGTGTGCGTGATATATACAGTTGTTTAAAATCGAAAATATTCGAAAGTGGCCAGAAGGTTCTATAGTAAAGCTGCGTAATGGAAGAGTTCCTTTTTGGCGCAGATCCTATGTAAAGGTCCACAAAATAGTCGACGTTTCAACCCTAATACTGCACTCTTGAAAGGTCAGTGCGGGTCTTCATCAGGACTTGGATAGAAGGTGACGGCCTTAGTTAGAGAGAAAATCAATTCTATTCAGTGTGGGTCAGTGGACGATCACCGGATGGGGTCCACTTAGTTGGCGAGGGGCCTATGTTGATACAATGATCCCGTGGTATTCGGGGCTCCACAGCAGTAAAAAGTCGCATCTATATTGATGCGCAGTGCTGTCTAAAATCCAAGCGTTTCTAATCCCTTCCATTACGCAGCTTTACTATAGAACCTTCTGGCCACTTTCGAATATTTTACTGTGTCACTTGTATCATCACACTATTGTTTGACGGCCTGCCATGAAATATCATTGCATACATATATGAATGACGCAATTTATATATAAAGAATTTGCATAATGAACTGTCTTGTGTGTTGCTTACAGTAAAATACTGTACATTTCTCGAATAACGCTTGACTATGCCTAATATGTAAAGTAATTCTTTCACCCAACGGAACCATTGTTTACCTTATAAACGTACTGCCCAGGTTCTGAGGGATACTGGGTTACCCCATTATTTGTTTAACTATGGTAACAGAAGTAACCAAGGTTTCCTGATACACCTGGTGGGACGAGGGTCACGCTGCAACACCTGGTAACAGCGCCACTGCAAGCCTTCACACTCTGGGGCGGACTTCAGCCCCCAGAGTGCACTGCTGTTCTCCACACCTGCAGCGAGTGAGGGGGAGGCGGGTCCAACGCGCTCATAGCGCAGCCCCTCCCCCCGGGGCGCGGGATGCGCACGGGGACGCAGCCCGGACCAAGGGAGGGCCCGTCTGTGCCCGTCAGGGACCGGCAGAGACTGGACTGGGCCACCCCATCTGGCATTTGGACACTGACAGCTTGTGTGGTAAGCTGAAATAAGTACTATCATTGGAGGTTGTGCATATAGAGTGGGTCTTATGTGCTACTGAGAAGGACCGCCCCATATTTGTAATGCTCTGTTGTTGCTATTGCTAAAATCATGTGCAAACGCAAGGGTCCAACTGCCACGCTGGATGCCTTCATCATCAGGGCAGAATCTCTATTAAACCATGAGATACAAATAGCAGAAAGGCGCTTATCCCTTGAACCCGCTAACCTTTCTACATGCAGGCAATTGTGCTCCCCAAAATTGATAGATTCCACGCAAGCTCAACCATTAAGTCCCACAATAACGGTCCAAAATGAGGCATTCCGACCCAATACTTCTATTACCCCTCCACCCATGGCGCAAGATGAAACAAATAATACAACTAGTCCAGGCATGGCACCCAGACTTCGGAAACAAAGTCTGACAGTGGGGAATAGGGGGGAAGATCAACGAGGGAAAAATAAAGTTTATCCCGTTACAAAGAAACCTAAGGCAAAAAAAGCAGGGGGGAATGCCCAAGTGGCAAAATTAAACTTCAACTTAGATCCGCAAGTGGTAATCAAAAAATCAGTCTGCACACAGACCGAGGTCAATTATGATCAAATTAAATCAATTATAACTTTATTCGATTGTTAAAAACAACCATAAAAGCATACATTAAAAAATCATTGCGTTTAAGAAAGTCACAACAGTTCATTTAGCAATAACTCAATGGCTTAAACACCAGAATTATTAATACAAATCATTCAAGGACTTGATAAAGTGCATTATATTATACTTTTCCTAGTGCAAATCACTATTTTTAAAAATAGTGTAATTGTGGCAACACAAAACTGATTATCCAAATGTAGGATATCTAACATAGCCAAACGACATTGCCGATGACCCACCTCTCTCAAAAATGGCAGTAAAACTGTGTGCCTAATATAACTGTAAAATTTACAAAATAAAACAACATGGATAGTACTTTGAGGAGGAACATCATCACAAGGACAGGGCAATAATTTGTGCGTCCAATCATTTGTTATAGGAAAACTAACCAATCTGTGGAAGATTCCAAATCTGAAACGTGATAGTAGGAATCTATCATAGTTACCAGGGACATACAGCAAATAGGGTTGAATATTAAAAGTTGTTAAAATTAATTGGTGTTGCAGGACAGTAGGTTTTAGGATTTCCACAGAAATTCTCGCTGAATCCAAAAAAGCAAGGCCCTCCTTCTTCAAGTCCTTACGTGATATGGCTGAGATAGTAAGAGGATTTAAAAAATAATCCAGCTTTCCCATGTCAGCTAAAAATTTACGTACATATCTCAGCCCTGGTATCCTCACCACTCCTTCCAATTCCAAGATATCAATCAGTATATCTCTATTAAACTTGGTTTCATCTTTAGTCCACATCCTGTGCCATAATAGCACTGGTTCAAGTTTAATAAGATCAGATATAAAAGGAAGACCCAATTCTGCATGACAATTATAGTTAGGGGAACTCTTGGGTACTGCGAGGATACATTTCAAGAAGGAGTTTTCAACTGCCTGGATGGAAGCAGAGTCAGCAAAGCCCCAAACCCCACTACCGTACATTGCACCAGACACGCATTTAGCTTTGTAAATCTTAATTAATTCTACCGGCGGTCTGGTACCTAGTTTCATAGAGAAGGATTTAAGGGCGGCAGTCGAGCGAACCAATGCAAGTTTTTTCGCTGCCACTGCCGGACCCCAAGAGTCATTCTGGTTGAACAAGATACCCAAATAAGAAAATTGTTTAGTGGAGTCAAGCTTCTGTCCTGCTATAAAAATGGCCTTTTTAACTTTGGGATTTTGACCACAGCGCATGATGAAAGTTTTCGAGATGTTCACTCTAAGGCAGAGGTCTTCAAACTTTTGGATGCCGAGACCCCCCTGTCAACATTTTGAGGCGCAAGGACCCCCTCCTGACAAAAATGTCTAAACCTGTTGACTAAATTGCGTGGGATGAAAATGTAAATGAGGTTATGTGATGCCGCGTATTTTGGGATAGCATTGCTTCATTATTTTGATATTTGTTACACACGTAACGCTGAGGAAAGATTTCACCCAATCAGTACCCATTTATTACCAAAATACAGCAATTATCATCAGAAAGATTTCAAGTCAACCTTTGTGAAGGGCCTTCCACTCTGCAGCAATACGTGCTGGCTGCCACATTAGAAGCTCACCTGGCCCTGACCGGAAGAAGCAGGGGTCCCTTAAAACCCTGGCGGTTTTGTGTAGAGTTAAGCCGTTTACCCATGCAGCTTTCCTCTCACCCCCTCCCTTCCATCCCTCTCTCCTCTCCTAACCCCGGATCCCTCTCTCACTTTGCAGGTCATTTTCTTTCACCCCTTTTTACAACTTCTGAACTCTCCCCATTCAACCTCTCACTTCACCTTTAATCACCTCTTGCCATTCTGTCCTTTCACTGCCCTCATCTCTAACAGTCTCTCACATTTATCTCATGGCCTCTCTGGCCCTGTCACCTCCCGTGCCCCTCAGCACTTCTCATTCACCTCGTCTCTTCATTCAAATTTTTGTCTATTTGTATCTTACACCTCTCCAGTCCCCCCATTCCTCTTTCACATCTCCCCTTTGTTCTAACAGAAGCCCTCACCTTTGGATCACACTCACTTCTTGCGTGTCCACACTTCTCTTCGGCAATTCACATTTCTCCTCATCCCTGACCTCTTCAAACAAATTCTCTCACTCCCTTGCTGTCCTCTCTCATTTTGGGTGCGGATGCAAGTTCAGAATGGGATGAATGAATGTATGATTACTGATGGGCTTGTTTGAGTGAGTTGCATATTGAGTAGTGAGGTGGACAGGTGAGTGAAGTGTCACATGAGTGTACTCGTGTGACTGCAGGTTGAGGTATAGTGTGAGCAGGACAAGTGCATTTTGAGTGCAGAGTGATCACTGTGAGTGCAAGGTGAGCGGGTGAATGGTGCAAGTGCATGGTGATCAGTGTGAGTGCATTGTGATCACTGTGAGTGCAAGGTGAGCATGACAATAAAGGGCGAGAATGAGGAATGAGTTGTCTGAATGCAGGGTGCATTCCCAGACCCATGAAGTAACTCAGCATGTTATTGACGGGGCGTAGACTTTAAGATCCAAGTTAAACTATTGCGGCATTAATCGGGGATCGAGGGTGAAGGAAATAAATAATGTGCTGATCCTGCAACAAACTTCCAGTCCTATGGTTAGGGTTACCAGCAGACTATTTTGATGGCCCAGTCGGTACAAAAAAAAGCAGTCACCTAAAGCGGTATTTTCAGCGCTTATCTGTGCATACTTCCCAGGGCCGGCTTTAGTGCTGGTGGTGCCCTGTGCGACAATGATTGTTGGTGCCCCACCAATGACCACCCCCACCACGGATTCTTTCACTAGCACCCTTTAACAGTGACCAAGTCTCCATAACCCCACACTCTCAGATGCATTGAATTAGTTATATAGTGCCACTCATACCAGTGTAGGGTGTCCGAGCACTTTGCATCACACACACATTACACAGAGACAATCAATCATAAGTGTGTAAATCAGTGTATAGGAAATGTTACATAAGCCAAAGGACTAAAAGTATAGGAGTCACATGTCATCCATACTGGTAGGCAGTATAGTTCAAGAGTGCTTGGTGTGGAGAAGCACAAACTCAGAGTCGAAAAAGAAACAGCATAGTTGGGAGTTTCCTTTAATAATAAGAATTGATTTCTAGCCAAATTAACCCTTTTTGCAACATTAATCAATGTTCTAATAATGTATACTTTGCGGTGTGTATGCAGTTCTAGGATGAAAGTTAATAGCTCACTATTCTATATTAAGACTTTAAGTTACAAAAATCCAAGTAACAAAAGGATGTCTCTTTTGAAAGCAGTAACCTGCTGATCTCTTCACATCATACGCACTCT
The DNA here is from genome assembly GCF_964204655.1 of Triturus cristatus. Classification (NCBI taxonomy): domain Eukaryota; kingdom Metazoa; phylum Chordata; class Amphibia; order Caudata; family Salamandridae; genus Triturus; species Triturus cristatus. Next base: position 135,967,870 of record NC_140579.1, on the reverse strand, counting down.
GTAATCTACTTGGTACTCATTCTTTGCAGCAGGCATATTAACCCTCTGCACTAACTTCACCTAAGTCAAAACCTCAACTATACAAAATTCTGATCTCTCTCCAGGAAGATAATTAATCACACGAGTTATCTTGACATTTATGTGAGGCCTGGTAATTGCCGGGGAAAGAAACGCTGCAGCAGGTGCTTCAAAAGCACAATAAACTTTCACACACGGCACCCCCAGGAAGCCAACTTTGTATTCCTTTCCATGAAATGCATTCTCACACTACGGCAGTGAATGTAAAATCCAAATGTAAGGAATAGGCACAGTGGGGACCCAGGGGGTACTGGAACCAGCAAAAAAACCTAAGCCTCTGTAACCAGTTTACAAAGGCATGTTAAAATGCAAATGGTCTTTAAAGACCTGTGAAAAAAACACGGGGTGCCGGAGATAGGAATCCAGACACTGCCCAGCTGAGCCCCCAGCAGCTCAAGTTTCACTGCAGCAGCCCGGGCTGAGACACAGGATGGGGGAAGTGTGGGGGGGGGGCTGGAGCCCTTGGGCCTGGGCAGAAGTGTGACTGGGAAGGCGCGACCCCCTTTGCATCACTCCACGGCCCCCCTGGGGGTCGCGCCCCACAGTTTGAAGACCCCTGCTCTAAGGCCCAACTCGTTCATAAAGAGGGCAAAACTATCACCCACGCGCTGTAATCCCACTTGAGTATGGGACATTAGCACAGCATCGTCCGCGTACATCAATGCCGGGATTGGACGACCAGCAGCGTATGGGGGGTCGAGTTTACTATTGCACAGGGCTTTCTCCAAACCATTTATATATAAATTAAAAAGGAATGGGGCGAGGACACAGCCCTGCCTAACACCACTCCTGATTGGGATTTTGCCAGTGCATTGCCCCCTAAGGCCATAACGGACGCGAGCTGAGGCGTCACTATAAAATCGTTTAAGAAAATAAATAATATTGGATTCAACCCCAAGTTGTCCCAGCACAGTCCATAAAGTGGAATGGTCAACACAATCAAATGCGGCAGAGAGGTCAACAAAGGCCAGGAACAAACTCCCTTTCCTGGCCCTCGTGTACTTCCCGGTCAGCATTAAAAGATTTAGGCTCTGTTCCACTGTTCCTAAGCCGGAGCGGAAACCATATTGTAAGTCAGATAAAATAGAATTATCCTCAGCCCAAAGCAAAAGGCGGTCCAAAATTATTCGACCCACTATTTTAGTAAAGGAATCTAAAAGGGAATTGGGTCTGTAACAACCCGGGTCGTGTCTATCCCCTTTTTTATCGATGGCACAATTATGGACTCCACACAAGTGGGCAATCATTCTGTAATACAACTAGCGTTAAGCACCTGGACCAGAAGGGGACCCCACAAAGGAACAATTGCCTTAAAAATGTCTATAGGGACACCGTCTGGACCTGGTGCCTTCCCACCCTGACTCACACGTCAGGCTAGTTCAACCTCTTCCAGGGTGAACATTAAGTTTCTTGAAATGGGATAAGCAGAGGGATTCAAAAGAGGGCTAGACTTACCTAGTCCTTCGTATACTTTAGTAAAATGATTACTCCAATCTGTTTCAGCAATTGCTATCTCTAGAGTTGGGCCAGTAGCATCGCTAAGGAAAGGAGTTCTAATGATCTTCCAGAAGCCCGCACTATCCTTCCTTACCGCAGCGTCGTGCAATGCTTCCCAAGATTCTATTTTTAGCTCGTTCTTTCTATCTTTTAGGGCGAGCTTATACTCAATCCTAAATCTACTCACTTCCTTTGCATGCCTAGGTGATTTATGCAGTTCTTTCTTTAAGAGAGAATAAGCTCTTCTGCACCTAGAATTAAACCAGCCTCCGTTTTGTTTGTTTTTAGTTTTACATTGCCTAATAAGGGAGGACCTGATTTCATTACAAATAGATAGGAAGGATGCAAGAATCTCTTCAGATGTAGACTCCTCCCTCAAACAAGTCACTACCTCAGACATACTTTTAACAATTACTGTTTTAAGTGTTTCTACTTGATCCACATCATCCCATCTTAGCGTGTAGCCATTCATACTATCAATGCTCAAATTTTCATGCAATGTGTCTGCATCTATGTTATCTTTTGGGACAGAATTCCTTGGAATCAGAATGGTTACACAGAGAGGAAAGTGGTCACTTAACGCAATATCTAAGACCTTGAAAGAATATATGCTACCAGCATGCTTAATAGTTACTAGAGCAAAATCAATTGTGGAAGTACAACCCCTCCCAGTAAATGTAGGAGGTAAGATGAAAGGGGTTGCACAAACTTCATTTACAAATCCCAAATCAAGTTTGCCTATTAGTTCGTTAAATTTTTCACCCAAAAGGGAATGATTAAAATGTGACTGACACAAACCAACTTCCTGGGTGATTCCGAACCTATTGTCTCCCCTCATGGTACACAAAGTACAATTAAAATCACCGAGGAGAAGGGTCATCATATCATATCCACAAAATTTACCTTGTAGAAAAAGTGCATTAGCCAACTTTTTAAAAACATTAAGTACATCACCAGGGGGAATGTTATTACACAAATTAATCAGGGCAATCGGAGTGTCTGAGTCCAAAAAGAGTAACAAAAATTGGAAATAAGTATCTTTGACAGGCTCTGTTACCTTTAAGATGTTCAACTTATTTGACAAATAAATCATCAGTCCACCCTTAGCTCTACCGTGGGTAACGTCCACGGCTGGTGTGTGAAAAGCCTTAAAACCATTTATATGGACCGGATCCCTACTCCATGTTTCTTGCAGACAAATCAAATCGTAAGTCTGAATAAAGGCCTGCCACAATGGGTTACCAATCTTAGATTTGATACCAGCAATGTTCCAAGAACAAACATTACATAAAGGAGGACCCAAAGGGGGGGAGATGGAAGAGTCCTCACTCAGACCGACGGGTAGAGATACAGAACCACACTCACTCCGCTTCTCTAACCCACCAACCAGAGCCTCCGGCCCCCCTGTGAGACCCTCAGACGTTGAAGGACTAGGATCTAACCCCTTGCCTTCCTTGCTGTTTTCCCTTAAAGTAATAACAGGCATAAGATCCGTGACTATCTCTGGGGAGTTGTGAAGGGAATAGAGTTGTAGTCAATCATTTGTGTACAAACCGCTAAGGGTGTCAAAGGGATTAAACGTCGGGATACCATATCTCCCTCCCATGGACCCCCCCTGACTTAATGTTTGGCAACGGGGACCTGAAAACCTATCCAGGCGTTGGGGAGAGTAGAAAAAGCCAAGGGGGAGAATGTTAACAAAATCATAACTAGCTGACCCAGTACAACCCCTCTCAATTATATTCCGGACCAATGGTGGTGACCGGAATGTTAAAATTACACAATCACCACTCAGAGATTTAGTCGACGGGCCTAGCCAACTAACTCTTCTAACCATCTTGAACTCAGGAAATAAGGAACTATTGGGTCCAAGCTTGGTAGAAAGGAAATGAAGTGCTTTATTCCTGAGAATCGACCAGTGTTCGTAAACATTGGGGGGGAGAGGAGGATCATTTGCTAACACCACTGTATATGGAATAGCCTCAGGGGGCAAATTAAGGGTTGGTAAAATTGATATCGAATCAGCCTCCCTAATATCTTCAACAGCCTTAGAGTTGTTAGTTAGCACTTGAGGGGGACCGGATATACTTGCTACGATAGGTTCTAAACCCCTGGGTTTATTATACTCCAAACGTCCCAATTCCACATTGGTTTTAAATTGAACATGTTTATCCAAGACCCCGTTGTTTTTTTGGGATTACTATTTGCTTCAGGCGGAGTCACTTGGGGTAAGATAAGGGGTAATTTAACCTGCGTAGACTGCAGATTTCCGGTAAGCTGTTTCTCCATATTAATTACCCTGGATTCTATGTTCGATACTTTAATACGAATAGGATCTAGGAGAGTTGATATCAATATCTCCATTTTCCCCCAAAAACATTCCCCAACTACTGGTTCACCTGTACTAATCGAGGGAAAGGCAATCTCTGTCTGCCTACTACCCTTATTACCTTTCGTTTTCGTTTCATTTATTATTGCAGTAGATTTACGTTGCTTATGGGTAATCTTCCCTTTGGCAGTCAATACATTTGGTCCTTCCTTATTAATATGATTTTGTTTACGCTTTGCCTTCTGCCCTCTAGTTGTTACTCGAGGACTGTGACTATCTAAACTAACAATTGATGCCGAAACCAAGGGCGAACTTAAACACGAGTCAGACCCTCCTTTCTCTATTGAATCCTTAGGCAAAGGTGTGATCTCAGAGAATACATTTGCTGGAGGAATTGTTGGTGTTAAAGATAACCTGGTAATAATAGGCATAGAGGGAGATGACAAGTTAGGCAAGATAGAAACAAAGTCCTGGGCAGAATGTGTCGATCGAACACCAGGGAGGCCAGCAAAAGAAGGCACTAATATCGAGTCCTGGGAGTTTATTGTAAGCATCAAAACATTTGTAGCAGGCAAGGGAGGAAGTGTGCCAACTGGAAGAGAGAGTCGCCTTTCTGTGCTTTCAATAGCAGAAGCAACTACCCCAATAGTTTGCTGCAGCATTCGATCAATCGCTGTCAAGCTAGGGAGGGGAGTATTAGGAACTACTTTTTGCTTAGTAGCAGGACAGAGTTGGGGGAAAGTATTCTTCCCCATTATTTACCACAAGAAATGGAAGCGGAGCAAAGCCCGGCCACAAAAAACAACCACGGAGCCGAGCCCGGTAAGTAGTCGATCAGCCTGTCCACGGGGCCCTCGAGATCTCTGCCCTCTCTGCTACCCCATGGCACAGGGGCGATGACCTCCACTCTTCACAGGCCTCTCCGCAAGGCCCAACTGAGACAAATACTATGACTGGGTCCTGGGTCTCAAAGTCCGACCTGTGGGCCACGTCCCCCCCGTTCAACACGACCTCGTGGCCTGCACGCTAAGCCAGCCGCAGGCCCGCAGCTGCTGCAACAACCACCGATGTAAGGCGCGACTCGCAGCAGCAGCAGCAGCTGGGAGGGAGAATGTCCACAAATGTAGGACCACACACCGCCCACAGGCGGCAAAGCAGTCCAAAATCGTAGCCCCTCCGACTACACACACTCGTACTTGTAGGTTAGACCAGGCAAGCCTCCTCTGGCCACAAACTCGTGCTGAAATCACCGATAATTTTACTTCACCCACAAGTGTCTATTATACTCCTTTGGGGTGGGGGGGGGGGCAAACTGAAGAACAACAAAGTCCGGGCGAAACTGATGGCAGATTAAAGCTTACTGCGGCCCTACTGGTCCACGGCTCCTCCAACTCCTGTGATCCCCGTGACCCCTCCCCCTCCTCCTGCTGTGCTGCTGCTTTGTGCTGTGGACTTTTTCCCGAAGAATCGGGGAGTAGAGGCTCAGCTGCCTGTGCGCCGACTGCCGGACCCTCCAAAATCAAGGGCTGCAGTTTACAAGCCCGGGACTCGTAAGCCGGGTCGGGGCGGAACCTGGAGGGCGAGATGTATCAACACGGCTCCTTCGCGGTTTCGCTGCTCCTCCTCCTCCACGTACGTCAGCGTCATACACACCAAAAGATTTCAATGAAACGCAGAAGACCTATAGTAGTACCTAGCTCACCTTGCCTGCCACCGTGCGATTTTAGCTTCTCACGGGGTGATCGTGTGAAGGGAGCCAAAATCGTGTGACACACAGAAGTGGCACTTTGTGAGTTGTCAGGTCTTGGAAACGCCCCATTGCTAGTAGGTCGATCTAAATCATTTGCAAATAGAAGAAATTACGCGGAATATGGAGCGAATTGTAAAAACGTCCAGAGAATCTGTGAATGAAGCTATGCTAATTCGGGTTGAGGAGCGCATGAGTGAGGAATTATGGTCGTTGGAAGGGAAAATAGAGCAGTTGAATACTGCTATAGGGCACTTGAAGTATAGTAACGACCCTATTTGTCCCACTATTCAGGAGGGAGGGCTCCAAATAACACGACACCATCCACCCACACAACAATCAGCACAAATGGATGGTCGGGCTCCAATTGACAAACGTAATACATGCATCAGGTGCAATGTATCCAGGGATGCCCTCATGACAAACCTTCTCACAACAGCAAATAACAGGGCAGGTATAACTGAGGGTGGACAACAGGCCTCTAACAGAAATCAAGGGAGCCCGGTTGGCAGACCACATGCACAAATAGCCCCTGATAGACTGGGCACTCATTCAAGAAAGGCAGTGACACATAGCCCAAAATGCACAGATCTAATTCCAAACAGCGATGTCTTACAGCTACCCCCGGCCTCATGTCCATATGTGCTAATTTTAGCTGGAGTCCCTATTCTAAGAAGAGATCAGAAAGAGACATGGTGCAACCTAAGAAACAAAACAGTTGATTGGCTAATAAAGTTTAAACAATTTAACGCGCTAAACACTGACGATATCCTTATGGTTCGCAGGGTAGAGTGCGTGGGAGAATCCAGAAATAATATAAATGGTGACTGCGTGGTGATAAACTTCATACGCCCCCAGATGGTTCGGAACATACTAGACATTAAAGAGGAGACCTTACTCAGGAATACCCGTGTTTGTGCCCTTCCGTTTGGCTATTTATATAGACCACCCCCCAGAAATAGTGTCAATGATGTAGACATCTTGGTTCCACTTTCAAATAGATTCGAGGGATTATCATCCCTAGATGATTTAGATTGACAACAAAAGTTTCCTCAAAATAGAGTAAATATTTTGGCTAACCCTCAGTTTAATGGCTGACTAGTTCAGTCTTTAGCTATAGAATCATATAGAGCAGGAGCTTACCAGCATGTTCTACCGATTGCTGGGATTAATGTATCACCAAAACAGGAGGAAGTAGGGATTACCCAGAGTTTACAGACTTCTCGCCTCGAGGTGTATCCTGATAGTTTAACAGAAAGCCATGTGTCTACCACGGTTAACGGAAACATGGGGAATGGGCCACTGTCGACCTTAAGGCTGAGTAAGCACTTGGAAGTACGCCTTACCTCCTGGAATATAGCAGGGCTAAAAAGGAATTTAACTGACCCTTGACCCTGTCACCAGGCAGGTCGCTCCCCTCACCGCCACGCAGCCCCCTGTGTGTCTGTGACCCTGCTGCTCCTGCACCCGTGTCAGCTGCCTGCTGCTGCCCGGTCACCCCCGCTGGCTGACTGCTCCTCTGTGGTTCCTGCCTCTCTGCTGTACCCCTAACCCTTCTCTTCTGTACCCCCTTTTCTTGCTCCCAGCTCCCAGCCTTGTTCCCCTTGTGCCCCCTCTCTCCCCTTCTCTTCTGTATCCCCCCCTCCCCCTGTGTCCCTCGCTGGTTTCTCCCGCCGTTTTTCACGTTTTTTCCCGCCGCTGACCACTGCAGCTCCGCCTCCTCCTCTCCCATTGGCCTCCCCGCTCCCACCTCCCAGCTACTCCTCCCTCCCTCTCCCCCTTATATGGAGGCCGAAGGTGCGCCTAAGGCAAGCCCGTCTGCGCCCATCCGCGCCTGGACCGCGCCCAGCGCCAGACCCCCTGGCCCTCGCCGACGCCAGCGCACCCGACTCACCTACGACACCACAACCCTCCACGCACTCAACGCCGGCAGAAACACCGCCTGCTACCGAGCCACCCCGAAACGCACCCACGGACCCTTCACCTGCCAAACCTGCCGCTTCACCTGCCTCCGAACCCGCACCGCACCAGCCAAACCGAGCCCCAGCAACAACCATCTGATGTGCATCCTGCTCAACACCCGCTCCGTCCACAGGCATGCCGTCGAACTCTGGAACCTCCTCGACTCGACAGCACCAGACATCGCCTTCCTGACGGAAACCTGGATGAACGCCTCCTCAGCACCCGACGTCGCCATCGCCATCCCAGACGGCTACAAGATCACCAGGAGGGACCGCATCAACCAGACGGGAGGTGGCATCGCCATCATCCACAAGAACACCATCCGCATCACGACCAACTCGGATGACCCCTTCACCTCCGCCGAACACCTTCACTTCCAGATACACATCGACCCCAAGACCACGCTCAGAGGCACCCTCATCTACAGACCACCGGGACCACGCACACGATTCAGCGAAGACATCACAGACTTCGTCAGTCCGCACGCCATCAACTCCACCGACTACATCCTCCTGGGGGACCTCAACTTCCACCTGGAGAACAGCAAGGATCACAACACCGCCACCCTGATGGACAACCTTGCCAACCTCGGACTCAAGTAACTGGTTACCACCCCCACCCACTACGCCGGCCACACGCTCGACCCAATCTTCTCATCCAGCAAGTACGTCGCCGTCAGCCACTCCACCAAACCCCAGTGGACCGACCACAGCTGCGTCCACTTCAGCTTCAGAAGGACTACGACCCACCACCGCACACAACAGGCCCCTCGCAGGAGCTGGAACAAGATCACCGACGAGCAGCTCACCGCCTCCCTCAGCCAGAACCCCCCCGCCAGCTCAACGGACACTAACAAAGCTGCCAACTACCTCACACAGTGGATCACCAACTGCGCTAACGTCCTTGCACCACTGAAGAACCCTCCCAGCAGACACGGCAGCAAGAAAGCATCTTGGTTCACCGACAAACTCATCACCTCCAAGAAGAACTGCCGCTCCCTCGAGGCTACCTGGCGCACCAACCAGACCACAGACAACATGATTGCCCTCAAGCACGCCACCCGCAAACACCACCAACTGATCCGCGCCACGAAGAAGACAGCCTTCAAGGAACGTCTGGACAACAACACCCACAACAGCAAGGAACTCTTCAACATCGTCAAAGAGCTCTCCAACCCCGACGCCGGAAACAACGACATCACTCCCTCGCAAGACCTCTGCAACTCACTCGCCGCCTTCTTCCACGACAAGATCACCGACATACACAGCAGCTTCGGCCCTCCAACCACGAACCCCACCACCGAACCAACGCCCCCCACCTCCACCCTCCGCACCTGGACCCCGGTCAGCACCGAAGACACAACCTGGACGATGAACACTATCCACTCCGGATCCCCCACGGACCCCTGCCCACACCACATTTTCAACAAGGCCAACGGCATCATCGCACCCCACCTTCGCGACATCATCAACGCCTCCTTCGACACCACCACCTACCCGGAGTGCTGGAAACACGCCGAGATCAGCGCCCTGCTGAAGAAACCTTCAGCAGCCCCCACCGACCTCAAGAACTTCCGCCCCATCTCGCTCCTCCCGTTCCCTGCCAAAGTCATCGAGAAGACCGTCAACAAACAGCTAGCCGACTTCCTCGAGACGAACGGATCCCTCGACCACTCGCAGTCCGGCTTCCGAGCCAACCACAGCACGGAGACCGCCCTCATCGCGGCCACAGGCGACATCAGAGCCCTACTGGACAACGGGGAAACAGCGGCACTCATCCTCTTGGACCTCTCCGCAGCATTCGACACTGTCTGCCACTGCACCCTAGTGCAACGCCTGAACAACACTGGAATCCAGGAGAAGGCCCTGAAGTGGATCATCTCATTCCTCGCCGGAAGAACCCAAAGAGTCCGCCTCAGGGAACATCGCTCAGCCCCACCCTCTTCAACGTTTACATGCGCCCCCTCGCAACCATCGCACGCCAACACAACCTCAAGATCATCACCTACGCCGATGACACCCAGCTGATCCTCTCCCTCACCAACGACCCGGCCACCGCCAGAGCCAGCCTACACGAAGGGATGAAAGACGTCGCCGAATGGATGAAGAACAGCCGCCTGAAACTGAACTCTGACAAGACGGAGGTCCTCATCCTGGGATCATCACCCTCAGCCTGGGACGACTCCTGGTGGCCCCCTGCCCTGGGCACCACCCCCAAGCCAACGGACCACGCACTCAACCTGGGCTTCATCCTGGACTCCTCCCTGTCGATGACCAGACAAGTCAACACCGTCTCATCTTCATGCTTCAACACCTTGCGCATGCTTCGAAAGATCTTCCGGTGGATCCCCACCGAGACTAGGAAGACGGTCACCCAGGCACTCGTCACCAGCCGGCTGGACTACGGAAACACCCTCTACGCTGGCACCACCGCCAAACTCCAGAGGAAACTCCAACGAATCCAGAACGCCTCAGCACGACTCGTCCTGGACATCCCCCTGCAAAGCCACATCTCCGGACACCTGAGAGACCTGCACTGGCTCCCTGTCAGCAAGAGGATCACGTTCAGACTCCTCACCCACGCACACAAGGCCCTCCACGACCTGGGCCCCAAGCTCATCAACACCCGCCTGACCTTCCACACGCCCACCCGCCAGCTCCGCTCCGCCAGCCTTGCCCTCGCCGCCGTTCCACGCATCCGCAGAACCACCGCCGGAGGAAGATCCTTCTCCTACCTGGCTGCCAAGACATGGAACTCCCTCCCCATCCACCTCCGGACAACCCAGGACCACCTCGCCTTCAGGAAGCAACTCAAGACCTGGCTGTTCGAGCAGTAACGTTCCCCCCCCCTCCCCCCAGCGCCTTGAAACCCTACCGGTGAGTAGTGCGCTATACAAATTCCATGATTGATTGATTGAACTGATATGTCATGGAACGAATATATTGAGCAGAGTGATATTTCCCTCCTACAGGAAACTTGGTTATTGGAAACCCCCTATAGAGTGGGCTTTAAGACATTTAGCGTGGATGCTAGTCCGTCAGTAAAAGGTAGGCCATCGGGGGGTCTGGTAATTTGGATAAGGATCACCCGGGAAATTGACATCGTTCCATTAAATATACCATTCCAAGATATGGTGGGTCTAAAATTGGTTACACGGGATGGCGATGCCTTATACGTAAATAACATTTATAATAGGCCAAGCCCTACTAATAAAGAATCCCCGGTCATAGAACAGCTTGATTCCTTCCTAGATATACTAGAGCCCAAGTCGAGGGTAATAGTCGGTGGCGACTTCAACTGCAGCTATGAACCTGTACTGGGCTTTGGCAATCTCCTTGAGGATGAAGATGTGGCAAATAATATTCCAGTCAAAGAAAGTGGCAGGGAGGTAAGGTGTTCTGTAGCAGTCGCTCAAATGTTGAAATTTACAATGAGTCATAGCTTAAGAGCATGAAACGGCCGTCTGCCTTCCGACAGACCAAATGCGTACACATTCTGCAGAAGCAGCTCCCGGAGCAGTATAGATTATATTATGGTGTCGATAGAATTTTGGCCACACGTTCTCGATCTAAAAATAGACCCCAGAACGGAGAGCGATCATCGTCCTCTACAGCTGACATTAACATCAAAGCCCTTTTTATCCACTCCAGTGGGCATAAAAGATACTAGCAATACTGAGGACGACACTATAATAAGCAACAACCGACGAGCTGTAAAGTGGCCGTATATTCTAAGGAATCCCCAGTCTCTGATAAGTATCTATACCATCTTTGCAGATACCATCACACCTTTTTTAAACCTACCATTAAATAAAATCCCAATGTTAGACCTACATACTACTATGGTAGATGCTTTAGCTTCGGTTGTAAGCAATTTACCCAAGGTGAGAAATGCAGGAGTCAACCATCGAATGACCCTGGAAATTTCTGGTATAACAAAGAATGCCGGGTAGCCAAGACAGAGCTCATCCAGGCAATTAAAAGTAATAATCTAATTGTAATAAGGGAAAAAAGGTATAATCACAAGCGAGCCCTCGAAAAAGCAAAGAAAACATGGGACGATGACATCTGGACAGGGCTAATTAGTGCGGCCAAGTCCAAGGACCAGACAGGCTTTTGGAGCTTGGTAGCAAAAGGGAATAAAACAGGAAGGACCCCTAAAGATCTATTTCTTGACGAAAACACTTGGGTCGCACACTTCTCCCGCCTTTATTCAGAAGTCAACTTCGTGCAATATGTGATAACCAAAGATATGGAGACCACCGTAAAGGCTGCCAACTTGCATTTTAGTCTAAAAGAAACAATACAGGCAATTGAGGCAGTCAAACCAGGGAAAGCTCCTGGACCTGACAAAATCCCTGGAGATTTACTGAAAAATGATACTGGCGTCTGGGGACCATACATAACTTATCTTTGCACTGCAATAGTTGCATTTGCACCAATACCTGAAACATGGAAAGGGGCAGAAATTGTTACAATTTTCAAAAAGGGTAATCAATATGATCCAGCAAACTATCGCCCTATTAGTCTGATTGACATCATACAAAAAAATATATTCTAGGCATATTTTAAGTAGATTAACAGAGTGGATCGAAGAGGTTAAAATACTTCCAAAATATCAAGCTGGGTTCAGAACAAAAACCAGCACAATCGACCAAGTTTTTAGATTTACATGTATATGCTGGAAGTATATAAACATAAGGAAGGGCAGCTTGTACATTGCCTTTGCGGATCTAAAGGCAGCATTTGACTTGGTACCCCGGAACCAGTTGTGAGATTCACTGAAATGTCTGGGGGTGCCAGTCCAATTACTCGTATAAATAATAAGGCTCCACGATGGAAATTTTGCTAAAGTGAGATGGGGGCCTAGGGGAGAACTTACTAAGGCAATACTAGTGAGAAGGGGTGTACGTCAGGGGTGCGTATTGGCACCCACCCTGTTCTCACTTTATGTAAATGACATCCCCCAATACTTGGAAGGCTGTAATAACGATTCGCCTAAATTGGGAGGCGAAGTAGTACCAGCATTACTATTTGCTGATGACACCCTCTTAATTTCACAAACTCCAATGGGTTTGCAATGTTTAATGGATTCCTTTTATCAGTATTGTACCAAGAAAGGCCTCGAAATTAATTCCAGCCAAACAAAATACATGTCAATAAACCCACACAGATCTTTCAAAAAGAATTTAGTGTTAAACAATCAGAAACTAGAGTATGTGCAAAGCTAATTATTTAGGTATCACATTAGACACCAAATTGACCTGGAAGCCACAACTGGTAAAAGACAGGATAATCATGCTCCAGAATTCAACACCTATTTTGAAGAAACATGGGGAGAGCATTTCGAAAGCAGCCTCACCGGCTTTAGAGGTGTTTAAATATAAAGCCCAATCGGCCGCCCTATATGGATCAGAAATATGGGGGCCTCATTGTAAAAAGAATTTCGAATTAGGAGAAAATAACTTCCTTCGTAAATTACTAGGCCTCCCAAATAGGACACCCCTGATCCAAGTTGTCATGGATCTTAACATTAAACAAACCGATCACCATGCTCTATTACGTCCTCTTTTATTTTGGGTGAGCATTTGGTCAACTCCAGAGCTACTTCACTATAAAGAAGGTCTAGAGGAGTTCATGAAAATTGACCAAAGCAAGGATATACCATGGCTCAAACATGTGAAAACGTGGGTGAATCAGCTAGGCCTATTCCATTTCTGGGATGAACCATCTGAGCTGACTGTGACGTGTAAGAAACTGCTAAAGTCTTCCTTTTGGGCCTATATTAATAATAACGTGTTACATAGCTCTAGCATGGGTCCTTTAACATCAAGATTTCTCCTCTATAAAGATGTTGCACACTTTGAACCCTTCTTAGATGAGGGGCGCCCCCAACTAGCAAAGTCCCTGTTTTTGAAATTCAGATATGGGGTGCTTCAGACAAATGCCAATAAATCTAGATGGGGTAACAATCAAGGCGATAGTAGCCGGGATTGGTGTGCACTATGCACAAAAGAGGTCAAGGAAAATGACTTGCATATCTTATTTTTCTGCCCCAAATACGATGTCCCTAGGAAAATATGGATCAAAGCAGTTTGTAAAAACTTGAACGTTAGACATTGCAGAGAGGCAGAACGTATACTGAAGACAGACACGTCACAACTGGTTGTCTTCAGTGTAAGTAGATTTTTATATAATGTGAACCTCATAAGAGCTAAAATTGGTTTCAAGCTATAATAGCCAAGTCATTTAACCACAGTTAATACTTTTGTAAACCTTTGCACTTTGCACTTTATTAATTAATGGTCATTCACTGGTGAATTGTGACTCTGTAAAGTTCCACTCTTAGCAATGATATTGATCACATTTTGACAGACGTAGTATAAAATTTACTCATGGTTTGGAAACTTTGGATTTTAAAACAATGTGGTTTTATTTTAAATGCCTAGCTTTATATGATTCTTAACCCCTTCCATGCTGCGCAGATTCCGCCGCTGTGCTGACGGAATCTTGCGCGGGCGTGGTCATGACGGAACGGTTCCGTCATGAGCACAGCTCAACCGTGGCTCATGACGGAACCGTTCCGTCATGACCACCGAAGGGGTTAAACGGCTTTTATTGTATTTATGGTTGTAGTCAAGTTTAACAGCACAGTTGAAATGGATCATGTAAATGCACCCAATTGCCCGTACATGCTGAATCAAAATCAACTGATTGATAATGTGTATTTTAATGGAAAAAGTTTTAAAATGTATCTTTTATGGTCGTAATTGACCGAAAAAAAGGTTTTTTGAATTTGTATTTGAACCAAGGTTTGAGGACTGCTCGCTTCCAGGTCTTCCTGTGCTGTCAAAGGTGTACTTGGAGGGTCCACGGGGGGTGTACACCTGCCAGGTGACAGAAGTAATCAAGGTTTGATGACTGCCTCCTTCAGGGACTTTCCGTGCTGTCAAAGGTGTGCTTGGAGGGTCAACGGGGGGAGTACATCTGCCAGGTGACAGAAGTAACCAAGGTTTGGTGGCTGTCAGCTTCCAGGCCTTCCCAAGCTGTTAGAGATGTGCTCGGAGGGTCGTCAGAGTGTTTTACACCTGCCAGGTGTAGAACACAATTGTGCTACCTTTAGAGTCTCGATAATCATTTTGAGACCAAAAGTAAAGATTGTCATTAAAGGATTGTACACAATAGAAAGAATAGCACACTATAAGATTAGGTACATCTGTATCAGCGAATTCGAGAGCCAAAACCAAAGCACGTAGCTCAGCCAACTGAGCTGTACAGTCTCCAAGAGACTGTGTGGGGACCAAGGAAGACTTAAAATCACCGTCAACCATAGAGCCCGCCACAATAGTACAGGCGGCCGAGTAAGCACGCTTGGAACCAACGGCAGGCTGTGCCGACCGTCGGTATAAATGATACATTTGTATTGGTCAAGAGGAAGTAAAGACATTGATGCAGGATGAACTTGTTCATACTGTAAAAACTCCAGCATCTGCAACGATGGTTCAAAGATAAAAGTGACATCAGCCGATGTTAAAGAACTCGCCCACTGAATCCAACGTGGGTGTAAAGCTTTAGAATTCGGTACACTCGCCTATGGGACTGCCTCTAGAGCAGGCACTGGCGATACCATAAGAATGCTTTTACCCTGAGCAAGAGAGCGTTCTTTCAGAATAGCCATCTGTCCTGCAGCAAGAATTTTCTCAATAGTGGAAAAACACATCTCTGCTGAAGTGCACAAATGCGATTTGTATGCAATGGGAACCGTGTCTCCCTAATTGAATGTCAGGTAAGTGAAACCCACTGTACCAGGTACAATTCTTATGACTAAATTAGTCGTATTGTCACGAGTTAACAAGAAGTTGGTCGCAAGCAGATCAGACTGCAAAGACCGAAGAATCGCTATATGTCCCAGATGCCAGCTGGAAGACAAGAAGGAGGGTTGTATCAATGTGTATAGCCGTTTGATACGCTGGGCATAATCAGGAATGTAGGTCCTCCCGAAATTCAAAAAACCCAGTAAAGATTGTAACTTTTTTAGAATGGAAGGAGGTTGCAATTGAGCACATTTCTCTAGAAAGTGGGGAGCTAACCCCCTACTTTCATTGTTGAGTTCGTAACCCAAAAAAAGAACCGCCAAGGAAGCGATAGGAGACTTAGCAAAATTTAATTTGTACCCTAAGTCGGCAAAAGACAATATGATGCGGTCAACACGCATCAGATGCGGTATTAATTCATAATCCATCAAATAAATGTCATAGACGTATGAGAAAGCATCAGGATCAATGTCGTGTAAAAGTGACACAACACGCGCAGCAAACGCACCAGGACTATTCTTGTAGCCCATAGGCAACTGTGTAAATCGTTTCTGATTGCCGACCGTGGTAAATGCAGTCCAGTCACAGCTTTCAGGAGCCATATTGTGACTATAAAATCCATTGGAAATATCTAAAGTGGCTTGTGACGGCGCGTCAGGGACAGACGGGACACCTGTGCTTGGTAAGTGAGGTTTAATTGCGGTATATTGCTTGCGTAAACGGTTAGTAAGTCTCTCCCTGGGATGTATGGCAGGATCCGTGGTTTCTCTTGGGTTGGGGTCTTCCTCCCTGGACGATTCTTCTTCCTTCCGTACCTTGGACCACGGGATGTAATCGATAGGTCTCTCCCCAGGATGCGTATGGCCCCCAAAAGAAAGAGAAACAAACAAAGGGACAGGGTCAGGAAACCTTTCCTTTAGGGTTCAACCTAATGCCGAGGCCGGGTGTGAGGAGTCACCCTAACAAGTGCAACAGTGTCTATCCGTGCGGGGTGATAGGTACAAAGACGGGGTGGGAAATGCACGAAGGATGGAACCACAACCCCGACTTTTAAGTTCCCGTCGGCGGCTTTTCCCCCCTCCCGATCCAGCCCACTACGCGGTCCCGTACCTGTCCTAGCCACGCTCCTCCCTTGGGAACGTGGCGGGGCGCTTCATGGGATCCCGGGCCTCCTGGCCGTCCATTGTCCGCTTCTCCGCTTCCTCCGCTCTCCTCCCTGCACCAGCTCCTCAACGCGTCTCCTCCTCCTTCTCTCGATTCTCCTCCTGTACTCCAGTCCTCGCCTCCGCTCCTCCGGGAATCGCCGTCCGTCCACTGTCTGTGTTCGTCTCCTTTTGACGTCCGCTGTGCCCTGACATCACTCAGGGGTGTGTCGGATGCCGTGTAGTGTTCCCAGTTAAAGGGCTCCGCTCCTCCCTGTGTCTGTGCCGTATTTTCCGGCGAGGTAAGCCAGTCGTCCTGCTGTGGGGGGACAAGAGGGGGTGAGAACGGTATGTGTGTCCACCAGTCCTGATTTTTTACCTGTGTCACTTGTCCCGCTCTGTCACACACCTCCCCCCCTGGATTCTCCCGTTCGGGGAGAGGAAAGGACGGTGATAGAAAGTCCGCATTGCCATTGTCTTTCCCTTTCCTGTGCTGAACCTCAAAGGAAAACGGCTGTAAGGACAAAAACCATCTCAGGACCCTAGGATTCTGACTTTTATTTTTGTACATCCATTTCAGGGGAGCGTGGTCAGTGTAAAGTATAAATGGCTTGCCTTCTAGGTAGTATCTGAGTTTTTCAATTGCCCATTTGACTGCCAGACATTCCCTTTCTATGGTTGAATATTTGCTTTCTCGGGGAAACAGCTTTCGACTTACATAGAGAATGGGATGCTCGAGCCCGTCCACCCCGATTTGAGATAGTACCGCCCCTATCCCTGTTTCAGAGGCATCTGTAGCTACGATGAAGGTTTTATCAAAATCGGGAGAGATTAATATGGGATGTGTTGTGATTGCTTTTTTCAGTTTCTGAAATGCCTGCACTACGTCTTCGGGGGGGGACCTTAGTCGGTGTTGCGGGCTGTTATGCTGTAGCAGGTCAGTTAAGGGGGCGGCTACCTCTGCAAATTTAGGAATAAACCTACGGTAATAACCGATGAGCCCCAAAAATCCCCTAAGCTGTCTTTTGGTGGACGGGAATGGAGTTGCTGAAATGGCCTTGACCTTTTCGGTCTGGGGTGCGATGACGCCGTCCCCCAACACGTACCCCAGGTATTGGACCCTTTGATAGGCGACTTTCGATTTCTTTGCATTAATATGCAGACCGGCTTGTCGAAGGGCATTGAGGATGACGGTTAAGTGGTGTAGATGATCAGTCCAGTTGGCGCTGTATACCACGATGTCGTCTAGGTACGCCGAACTAAAGGAGGGATAGGACTGCAGGATGATATTCATCAAACGCTGAAATGTAGCCGGTGCCCCGTGTAACCCGAAGGGCAGTACCGTGAATTCGTACAGTCCTTTATCGGTGGAAAAGGCTGTTTTCTTACGGTCGTCTTCTCGTAGGGGTACTTGCCAGTAGCCATTTGTTAGGTCGAACGTAGTTATGTAGCGGGCATCTCCTATTTTCTCTATGAGTTCGTCGACCCTCGGGATTGGGTAGGCGTCGAATGTAGAGATCTCGTTCACGGCTCTGAAATCCATGCAGAAACGCGTGGACCCGTCCGGTTTTGGTATTATCACAATGGGGGACATCAACTCACTTGTTGAGGGTCGTATCACTCCCAGCTGTAACATTTCATCGACTTCCCTTCGTATCGCCTCCCTCCTGGCTGCGGGTACCCTGTATGGTTTTTGCCGGACGATCTTCCCAGGGACCGTCTGGATACCGTGTTCTATTAGGTTTGTCCGGCCGGGCATGTTTGAAAACATCGATGTGAAGGGTTTTAGGGTTTTATTCAGGTCATTTTTTTGGGTTTCCGTGATCTCGGGGTTCACCACCAGTTCTCCTATCGTGGATTTCGGTTCTTTACCGGTGGGAACCAGAAAGTGTGCCGCTTTAGGTGGGGGACCGAGCCATTTTTTTAGCAGGTTGATATGATAGCTCTGTACCTTGGCGGGGGACATTTGTAATCGATAGGTGGTCTCGCCTATCGTCTCCTTTACTTGATATGGACCCTGCCACTCCTTCTTGAATTTGCTGTGGGAGGAGGGAAGAAGTACCAGGGCCAAGTCTCCGGACTGTAGTCTTCGTACCTTTGTACCTTTGTCATAGTATTTTCTTTGTCTTTCTTGGCTTCTTTCGAGATTTGAGCCGGCAAGCTCTCTCAACTTGCCTATCTTGGATCTCAACTGATTGGTGTAATCCAGCAAGGCACATTGGTCTTGTCTTGCTTCTGTTTCCCATGCGTCCTTAGTCATCTCCAACAATGACCTGGGCTGTCGCCCGTACAATAACTCAAAAGCAGAGCAGCCTAAACTGCTCTGGTGTTGGGAACGTAGCACATATAATGCCAGGGGAAGTAAACGGTCCCATTCCCTCCCTTCGACTGTCAGCATCTTCTTCAACGTGCTTTTAAGGGTGCGGTTGTACCTTTCGACGAGTCCGTCAGTCTGGGGATGGTATACAGACGTACCTAGTTGGTGTATATCTAAGGTGCGACAGACTTCTTTCATTAAGCACGACGTAAAAGGCGTACCTTGGTCCGTTACCACCTCCTTGGGAAATCCAACTCGAGAGAAGAGTTCGATCAGTTTTTCTGCCAGATTCTTAGTGGTGGGGGTCTGGAGCGGGAAGGCTTCTACAAAACGAGTGGCGTAATCCACTATCACGAGGGCGTGTACATGACCTTTCCGGGTACGGGGTAGTGGGCCTATGAGGTCCATGCCTACTCTTTCAAAAGGGACCCCGATTATGGGCATCGGTTTTAGGGGTGCGGGAGGGGGTCTGTATGAGTTTTTCTTTTGGCATGTCTCACAGGTTTGGCAATACTTTTCTATCTCGCGATAGATTCCTGGCCAATCGAAACATCTCAACACACTATTGGTAGCTTTCTCCTTTCCTGCATGACCGGCGGTCAAATGTGTATGTGCGAAAAACAGGACCTGTTCTCTGAATGGTTGAGGGACCAGTAACTGTAGGGGCTCATCTTTTCTTCCTTCCCTGTACAGCAAGTCGTTTCTGATGATGAACCGGGGGTAGGTCTCTCCTATTCTACCTTGATTCTGGTGGGCCTGTTCCCACACGTTAAACAGGGTTCGATCGTTGGCTTGAGCGAACCGGAAGCTACGGTCTATGATCCACGGATCTGGGCTCACAGGAGCAGAGGCTGCTCTGGTCGTATCCTGCTCCCTTAATTGCTCCCTAAACAATGATAGGAAACCTGGGTTGTCCACTCCTAAAATCACTTCCTCTGGTAAGGTGTCTACTACCCCTACTCTCACCTTGTGTGTGGGTCTGTTGAGGGGCGTTATCGGGACAAGGGCCCGAGGGTATGGTTTCACGTCCCCGTGTATACATTTAATGTGTACCCTAGTGTTTGCGAGATACTGTTGGGGGAGTCCTAGGGATTTCCTCACGACTGATTGTCTGCACCCATAATCTAATAGGGCTTTAACTGTTGTCCCATTCATCCTTACACTTACATAATAGGAGGAACCCAATTCCGCCGAATATAGCACTGTCTTTGGTAAATAGCCGACTTCCATAGGCTCCTCGTTCCTCTTCCTGGGGCAAAGGCGGGCAACGTGTCCCCATTCGCCGCACTCATAACATTGGGGTCCTCGTAGTGATGGTAGGTCCATTCGGCCAGGCTTGATCCGTAGGCCTTCTGGTTGTACCCTGCCTTTCTTTTCGGTCCGGCCCATAAGGATGGCTTTGGACTGTTTCTCGTGGTCTCCAGCGCCGTAGCGGGGTTGTGCTCTACCGAATTGTGTAGCCATCTCAATGGTTTGGGCCACCGTCAGGTTGGGATGTTGCTTTAACCATCTCTGCGTTCCATAGGGTACGGCTTCCATGAACTGTTCCAAATAGATTCGGGCCATTATCTCCTCCTTAGTGCTGGAGTCCGGTTTCAGCCACTTGTCTGCGGCCATCTTTAAACGGAAGTATAATGTCTTAGAGTTTTCCCCAACGACCCCCCTCTCTTTCCTGAACCGTACTCGGTATGCCTCTGCATCGAGGCCGAGATGTTCCAGGATAACGTCTTTGATTACCGAATATGGGGTGGCCCCTGTGGGATTGGCAACTTGATACGCGGACCCGGGTTCCGCGGATAACAGGGGTGCTAGGAAAAAGGGCCATTTGTCCTCAGGCCATCCACATGCCCGTGCTGCTCTCTCGAAATTAGTCAAAAACGCATCCGGATCCTCTCCAGAGACGTATTTCTGAAGAGCTATGCCGGTTGGGTGGGGAACGTGCATTCTTCGTTCTGTGGGAGCCGGCATCCCCGTTTCCGGGGTAGCCTTTTGTAGAGTCTCCAGGTGCACCTTCATGGTATGCTGAAATGCTTCCCGGTCGGCTTGGGCTGACGTCATTTGCCTTTCGACGGCCCAACCGAGCTTTTCTTGTCCCTGAATCAAGTGTTGTATTAGGGCCTCCATCTTGTTGCAGACAGAGTAGGATGTTGATCCCACTTCTGACACCAGTTGTGACGGCGCGTCAGGGACAGACGGGACACCTGTGCTTGGTAAGTGAGGTTTTATTGCGGTATATCGCTTGCGTAAACGGTTAGTAAGTCTCTCCCTGGGATGTATGGCAGGATCCGTGGTTTCTCTTGGGTTGGGGTCTTCCTCCCTGGACGATTCTTCTTCCTTCCGTACCTTGGACCACGGGATGTAATCGATAGGTCTCTCCCCAGGATGCGTATGGCCCCCAAAAGAAAGAGAAACAAACAAAGGGACAGGGTCAGGAAACCTTTCCTTTAGGGTTCAACCTAATGCCGGGGCCGGGTGTGAGGAGTCACCCTAACAAGTGCAACAGTGTCTATCCGTGCGGGGTGATAAGTGCAAAGACGGAATGGGAAATGCAAGAAGGATTGAACCACAACCCCGACTTTTAAGTTCCCGTCGGCGGCTTTTCCCCCCTCCCGATCCAACCCACTACGCGGTCCCGTACCTGTCCTAGCCACGCTCCTCCCTTGGGAACGTGGCGGGGCGCTTCATGGGATCCCGGGCCTCCTGGCCGTCCGTTGTCCGCTTCTCTGCTTCCTCCGCTTCCTCCGCTCTCCTCCCTGCACCAGCTCCTCAACGCGTCTCCTCCTCCTTCTCTTGATTCTCCTCCTGTACTCCAGTCCTCGCCTCCGCTCCTCCGGGAATGGCCGTCCGTCCACTGTCTGTGTTCGTCTCCTTTTGACGTCCGCTGCGCCCTGACGTCACTCAGGGGTGTGTCGGATGCCGTGTAGTGTTCCCAGTTAAAGGGCTCCGCTCCTCCCTGTGTTTGTGCCGTATTTTCTGGCGAGGTAAGCCAGTCGTCCTGCTGTGGGGGGACAAGAGGGGGTGAGAACGGTATGTGTGTCCACCAGTCCTGATTGTTTACCTGTGTCGCTTGTCCCGCTCTGTCACATGGCTTTATACTTTTTTCGGACAATGGTATTTATTAATGCAGAGCTGTGGGTGTTCTGTACAGCAAACATACGAACATGACTGTTCAAATTTCTGTAATCCAAAACTATGTGATATGAACCGTCCTGTTTCCATATCGGAAAAAAAGGATTATTCATGGATGAAACACAGGGTTCAATGACACCCTGATATTCCAACTGGGCCAAAATGTCACTCACGGATGCTTTTGCTTCTCGTTTAATCGGGTATTGTGCCTTTGGCTGTGACATTGATCGTAAAGGGATCTCATGTGCCGGTGAATCTCTATCCCAGCCTACACAGCTGGTGCAACGTCCAATGCCAATTCCAATGCATAAGCCTGTTTAGCCTCCTCGGACACGTAACATGAAAAACTCGGGAGGATCACATCCTTCCCCCGGAAGAAGCCAAAACAAATGGAGGCGGCAAATCCGCCTCCGCCAACAAAATGTCTTAAGATGAGGTAAGGTTGTCCCAAAAGACTCCCTTAATTGTATATTGTATATCACCCTCACTTTGGAGAACTATCTCGTAAAGTCTATCAAGGGGTGCAACTCATGCATCTGCTGTTTCCACAGTAATGAATGTGTCCATGTCCATGCCTGTCCGCGACCTGACCGTGACCAGCCCCAGGAACCCTGGACCTTTGCACCGCTGACATTATGACTCAGCGGCACTCCATGAACTCAACCCAGGCCGCAACAACAACCGCAAGCTAGCATCACCAGCTGACACCCACGGACCCTTCAGCTGTCACCACTGCCGGCACACCTACAGCACGGCCAGGAACACTGACCCAGCACAACCCGTCCGCAAGAACACACCCAAACCGAAGACCCTGCAATGCATCCTCCTCAACGTCCGATCACTCCACAAATATGCCACCGAAATCTGGTACCTCCTCGACAGCACCACCCCAGACGTAGCATTCTTCACCGAAACCTGGACCAACACCACCTCGGGACCGGACATTGCCATCGCCATTTCACAAGGATACAAGATCTCCAGGAAGGACTGCCCCAACTGCCCAGGAGGGGGAATCGCCATCGTTCACAATCCACCCTCCGCCTGAGCATGCTCCCCGACGAGCCCACAGACCTGATGGAACACCTTCACTTCAAGATACTGGCCAACCCTACCACCACCCTCCGGGGAACCCTCATCTACCGACCCCCTGGACCCCGCTGACCATTCACCAACTCCATCACGGACATCATCTCCCTGCATGCCATCGCATCCACTAACTACACCCTGCTGGGAGACCTCAACTTCGACCTCGACAACCAACTGGACCCCAGCACCACATCCCTCCTGGACAACCTCCACAACATTGGATCCGCCAGATCGTTACCGAACCCATGCACTCAGCAGGACACACCCTCGACCCCTCTTCACAACAGGAAACTCCATCACTTTCAGCCACACCACCGAACTCCCAAGGACAGACCACCGATGCGTCCACTTCACCTTCAGAACACCCACCATCCACAGGCACCAGCACCTGCTCCCACGAAGTAACTGGACCAAAATCACCGACGACCAGCTCACCTCCTCACTCAGCAGCTCCACCACAACCATCGCGGAGGACGACGACCCCAACACCGCAGCCCGAACCCGCACAGAAGGATCTCCGACAACGCCAACACCATAGCCCCCCTCAAGAAAAACAACAACTCTCTCGCCAAGAAAGCCAGATGATTTACCACCGAGCTTCGAGAGTCCAGACACATGGCCCGCCGCCTCGAAAAGGCCTGGAGGAACGACTTCAGAGCCACCATCAATACCCACTGGCAACTCCTCAGAAAAATGAGAAAAAAAGTGATTGAAGACAGAATCTCCACACACGCGCACAACAGCAAAGAACTCTTCAGCATCATCAAGGAGTTCGCCCAACCCACCAGCGAGTCTACTGACATCCCTCCCTCACTAGACCTCTGCAACAAACTCAGCACCTTCTACCACCACAAAATCAAGAACATCTATGACAACTTCGAAGAAGACAACTAACACACTGAACCCTCACCAGCCACCCCGACACCCTGAAGCCAACGATTGACAACTGGACAGCCCTCACCACCGACGATACACTGAAGACAATGAAGTCAATCCACTACGGGGCCCCATGGACCCCTGCCCCCACCACATCTTCAACAGAGCCACCAACTCCATTGCACCCATGTGCCGCCACACCATCAACCTCTCCCTGACGAACGCCTCATTCCCCGACGACTGGAAACACACCGAGTTCGACCCCCTCCTGAAGAAGCCCTCGGCAGACCCCACCGACCTCAAGAACTACAGACCCATCTCCCTGCTCCCTTTCCTAGAGAAAGTCATTGAGAAAGCCATCAACAACCAACTTGCCACCTTTATCGAAGAGCACAACATCCTCGACGACTCCCAATCTGGCTTTAGAAAACCCACAACAGAGAAACCGCCCTCCTCTCCACAACAGACGACATCCGCTTCCTACTGGACAGAGGAGAAACAGTAGCCCTCATTCTCCTCAATCTCTCAGCGGCGTTCGACACAGTCTCTCACCGCACCCTAATATGCAGACTCCACAACGCTGGAATCCGGGACAAGGCCCTCGACTGCATCCACTCCTTCCTCTCTGGCAGAATGCTGCGGGTCAGACTCTCCCCTTTCCTCTCAGACCCCACACCAATCACCTGCGGAGTCCCCCAGGGATCTTCCCTCAGCCCCACGCTCTTCAATGTCTACATGGCTCTGCTCGCCCCCATCGTCAGAACCTACGGACTCAACATTGTGTCATACGCAGACGACACCCAACTCATCAACTCCTTATCCAATGAACTCAACACCACCAGACACAACTTTCAAGAAGGCATGGAAGCCGTCGTCAAATGGATGAAAAGCAGCTACCTACAACTCAACACCGACAAAACAGAAGTACTCATCATGGGACCAAACCCCGATGCCTGGAATGACACCTGGTGGCCCCTCGCCCTTGGAAGCCCACCCACCCCCACGAACCATGCACGCAACCTTGGAATCATCCTGGACTCCAAACTCAAAATGGACCGCCAGATCAACTCCGTCGCATCCTCCTGCTTCCACACCCTCCGCCTCCTATGTAAAACCTTTAAATGGATCCACCTAGAGCACAGAAATACCGTCACTCAAGCCCTCGTCACCAGCAGACTTAACTACGGCAACGCACTCTACGCTGGAATAAACAAAAACCTCACCCGCAAGCTACAAAACATTCAGAACACTGCCGCAAGACTGATCCTCAACCTGCCGAGACACTGCCACATCTCCCAGCA
Organism: Triturus cristatus; assembly: GCF_964204655.1. Taxonomy (NCBI): domain Eukaryota; kingdom Metazoa; phylum Chordata; class Amphibia; order Caudata; family Salamandridae; genus Triturus; species Triturus cristatus. The sequence goes on along the minus strand of NC_140579.1, from coordinate 135,942,593 downwards.
CCTGCGCACACTCCACTGGCTCCCCATCGAGGCTAGAATCACCTTCAAGATTCTCACCCACGCACACAAGGCCCTCCACGACACCGGACCAGCATACCGAAACAGCTGACTCAAATTCCACACACCCCTAAGGACCCTACAATCAGCCCAGCTCTCCTATGCCATGGTCCCCCGCACCAGAAAGACCAGATCAGAAGGCCGCTCCTTCTCCTTCCTCGCGGCCAGAGCCTGGAACGCCCTTCCGCTCCACCACAGATAGACAACATCGCTCCCAATTTTCGCCAGAAACCTCAAAACATGGCTCTTCGACAGACCCCCTCCTTGATGGAATGGAACCTGCACCCCCCACACCCCCTCCAGCACCCTGAGACCCATACGGGTGAATATTCGTGCTTAACAAACACCTGATTGATTGATTGATCAGTTGCTCTCACCACCAGACAAGGATGGAGTACCTCCTGTACTGTGGCAACTTCCGCCGCACTGTTGAGGAGGGTCACAGTTCATATCCAATCAAGGAGCAGTGTTCTCACTGCCTGAGGCATACTTCACTGTTAAAGCGGCAACTTCTTCTTCTGAAATGGGGCAGATAAGGAGGTTGTCCCTCCTGTTTGGCTTTACCGTCAAACTGGCTTGGCTGATCACGTTGTTGTTGTGTGGTCCTGCCTTGTCTGCGATCCTGTCTCACCCCACCACCGAACTGTTGATCTGATGATTCCTGTAAGGAACGAAGAGAGCAAAGATCAGGAACCTGAAACCTCTCTGGCGTACTAATTTTAGAGTGGTCACATAAATCATATCTACCCTCAGAAGCATCAGTAGGCGGTGAACATGCATGCGAACCCTGCTGCTGTTTCTGCTGCTGTTTATTTTTATTCCAAGCCTTTTTTGGAAAGAATGGATGCCCTCCTTTTCAGGAGGGGGCTTATTTTGTGGTTGAGTAAAAGCTCGAACTCCCGAATTATTGCGTCCTAAAGATGTCTAAACGTGTGCAATAATTTTCGGCAGTTTGCTCTGTTGATCCACATCTACTATTGCCGCCAGACGCTGCCGCACTTGCAAGCTAAATTGGTAGAATGAGAGTGAATATATAGAAAACAGACACTTAGGTACATACGAACACGTAGAAAAAAGCAATTACAGAAAAATGAATTTAAGATGTCTTTATTCTTTGTTGTGCCCAAACACGGGCTTCTTCAGGGCAGTGTGGTATTATAAGAAGGCGTAACCGGTAGCACGTTTATACAATAGGTACGTTTGAGACTGATCCTAGTGGATGCAATCAAAGCTCATGGAAGAGCGAAGTTCGTTAGATAATGGGAATGCAGAGTTCCATCAAATGAAGACTAAAAAAGGGGTGTGGGTGATGCTCCAAGGTTCTATCCAAACTGGGTTCAGTTGTACCGGCGTGGTAATTGCCAGTGACTGGATAGAAATTTCATAAGACTTCAAAGCGGCATTAGCCGCACGTAGAAACCCGCAGCCGTTTCCGTTGCCTGCGTCCTTCGGCCAACACGGTACTTGCAAGCTAACCGCCTCTCCTTTGACGTTAACGAGAATCATGTCGGAGACAATGGGGAACTGGCCCACTGGTCTCATCCCCAACTCTAAGGCTGGACCAGCCCCGAGTTCATCTTGAACTTTTTCAAGGACCGTCAGAAGGACCGTCATGGATGGGGTGCCAAAGCACAGTGATTAAACCGTCGCAAACACCGTCCCCCAAGTAGTGCAGCTGCGATAGGAATAAGGCCTTTAGTCAAGCTCATGGTAAGAATCCTGTGTTTATCCACAGGAGAAGTATTAGGAAACACTGCTTTGAGTTGCTCAAATTTCTCTGCTAACCAGAACGGCAAATCATCCTGATTCTGAGGACGTTTTCCCAACACCGAATTAATCATGATAGGGCTTATTACCATACTCCCATGTCCAAGTTGCTGTGGAGGGGTTCTAACCGGAGCCACTTGGACTGTGTGAGACATATATTGTATGACACTCCTGTGTATATGGACTAAGGTTTCATGAAATAGACACACCTCTGCGTGTGTAACACCACGATAATTTGGGTGAGGTATAAATCCCGCCCCAACAGGCCATGTACTTCCGTCAACCGATAAGGGTCCTAAAAGGACCACCGAAACAGGACAAGAAAGGGCGCCATTAAACCATATGGTGTGCTTCCAAGCTGACAACGGAACTTCAAGTAATTGAAAAGGACAATAATCCCAGGGAACTGCGGCATGTTCATATTCATGAAAAAAATTATAATTTCCATCAACTGCTGGAAACCTAACCCAAGAGTAAAAAACTTCAAAGCGAAAAGGTGTGCTCGCTTCTACCACAAAGATAATGTCTACTCCTGCAACCGGGACTCCATGTTGTCTATACCAGTGCCTAGCACTGTAGCCCTCTGCCAGTCCTGCAATCTGTACGTACTCCTGTGTCTGTACCAGTCCAGAGCACTGTATCACTATGCCAGTCCTGAGATCTATACACCTGTGCCAGTCCTGAGATCTTTAATCCTGTGCCTGTACTGGTCCCGAGCACTGTACCCCTTTGCCAGTCCTGAGATCTATATTCCTATTTCTCTACCAGTCCTGAGTGCTGTACCCCTGTGCCAGTCCAGAGATCTATACTCCAATGCCTACCAGTCTAGAGCTCTGTACCCCTGTGTCAGTCCTGAGATCTGTACTCCAGTGCCTACCAGTCCTGAGCACTGAACCCCTGTGCCAGTCTTGATCCCTGTATCCCTGTGCCAGTCCAGAGCTCTGTACCCCTGTGCCAGTCCTGAGATCTATACTCCTGTGTCTGCACCAGTCCAGAGTGCTGTACCCCTGTGCCAGTCTTGATCCCTGTATCAGGGTGCCTGTGCTAGTCCAGAGCTCTGTACCCCTGTGCCAGTCCCGAGATCTGTACTCCTGTGTATGTACCAGTGCAGAGCACTGTATCTCTATGCCAGTCCTGAGATCGATACTCCTGTGCTAGTCCTGAGTTCTTTACTCCTGTGTCTGTATTGGTCCCGAGCGCTGTACCCCTTTGACAGTCCTGAGATCTGTACCTCTGTGCCAGTCCTGAGATCTGTACTCCTGTGTCTGTACTGGTCCAGAGTGCTGTACCCCTGTGCCAGTCCTGAGATCTGTACTCCTGTGCCAGTCCTGAGATCTGTACTCCTGTGTCTGTACCAGTCCAGAGCACTGTATCTCTATGCCAGTCCTGAGATCTATACTCCTGTGCCAGTCCTGAGTTCTTTACTCCTGTGTCTGTATTGGTCCCGAGCGCTGTACCCCTTTGACAGTCCTGAGATCTGTACCTCTGTGCCAGTCCTGAGATCTGTACTCCTGTGTCTGTACTGGTCCAGAGTGCTGTACCCCTGTGCCAGTCCTGAGATCTGTACTCCTGTGCCAGTCCTGAGATCTGTACTCCTGTGTCTGTACCAGTCCAGAGCACTGTATCTCTATGCCAGTCCTGAGATCTATACTCCTGTGCCAGTCCTGAGATCTTTACTCCTGTGTCTGTACTGGTCCCGAGCGCTGTACCCTTTTGCCAGTCCAGAGATCTATACTCCGGTGCCTACCAGTCCAGAGCTCTATACCCCTGTGCTAGTCCAGAGATCTATACTCCTGCACCTGTACCAGTCCCGAGCGCTGTACTCCAGTGCCAGTCCTGCAATCTGAACTCCTGTGTCTGTACCAGTCCAGATCTCTGTACCCCTGTGCCAGTCCTGAGATCTGTACTCCTGTGTCTGTACCTGTCCAGATCTCTGTACCCCTGTGCCAGGCCTGAGATCTATACTCCTGTGTCTGTACCAGTCCAGAGCTCTTTACCCCTGTGCCAGTCCTGAGATCTGTACCCCTGTGTCAGTCCTGAGATCTGTACCACTGTGCTAGTCTTGAGATCTGTACTCCAGTGCCTACCAGTCCAGAGCTCTGTACCCCTGTGCCAGTCCAGAGATCTATACTCCTGTGCCTACCAGTCCAGAGCTCTGTACCCCTGTGCCAGTCTTGAGATCTATACTCCTGCACCTGTACCAGTCCCGAGCGCTGTACTCCTGTGCCAGTCCTGCAATCTGTACGCCTGTGTCTGTACCAGTCCAGATCTCTGTACCCCTGTGCCAGTCCTGAGATCTGTACCCCTGTGCCAGCCCTGAGATCTGTACACCTGTGCCTGTACCAGTCCAGAGTGCTGTTCCCCTGTGCCAGTCTTGACCCCTATATCCCTATGCCTGTGCCAGTCCGAGCGCTGTTCTCCTGTGCCAGTCCTGAGATCTTTACTCCTGTGCCTGTACTGGTCCCGAGCGCTGTACCCCTTTGCCAGTCCAGAGATCTATACTCCGGTGCCTACCAGTCCAGAGCTCTGTACCCCTGTGCTAGTCCAGAGATCTATACTCCTGCACCTGTACCAGTCCCGAGCGCTGTACTCCTGTGCCAGTCCTGCAATCTGTACTCCTGTGTCAGTCCTGAGATCTGTACCCCTGTGTCACTCCTGAGATCTGTACCCCTGTGCTAGTCTTGAGATCTGAACTACAGTGCCTACCAGTCCAGAGCTCTGTACCCCTGTGCCAGTCCAGAGATCTATACTCCTGTGCTTACCAGTCCAGAGCTCTGTACCCCTGTGCCAGTCCTGAGATCTATACTCCTGCACCTGTACCAGTCCCGAGCGCTGTACTCCTGTGCCAGTCCTGCAATCTGTACTCCTGTGTCTGTACCTGTCCAGATCTCTGTACCCCTGTGCCAGGCCTGAGATCTATACTCCTGTGTCTGTACCAGTCCAGAGCTCTTTACCCCTGTGCCAGTCCTGAGATCTATACTCCTGTGTCTGCACCAATCCAGTGCGCTGTACCCCTGTGCCAGTCCTGAGATCTGTACTCATGTGCCAGTCCTGAGATCTGTACCCCTGTGCAAGCCCTGGGATCTGTACACCTGTGCCTGTACCAGCCCAGAGTGCTGTTCCCCTGTGCCAGTCTTGACCCCTATATCTCTATGCCTGTACCAGTCCAGAGTGCTGTACCCCTGTGCCAGTCCTGGAACTATACTCCTGCACCTGTACCAGTCCCGAGCGCTGTACTCCTGTGCCAGTCCTGAGATCTGTACTCCTGTGTCTATGCCAGTCCTGAGATCTATACTCCTGTGCCAGTCCTGAGATCTTTACTCCTGTGTCTGTACTGGTCCCGAGCGCTGTACCCCTTTGCCAGTCCAGAGATCTATACTCCGGTGCCTACAAGTCCAGAGCTCTATACCCCTGTGCTAGTCCAGAGATCTATACTCCTGCACCTGTACCAGTCCCGAGCACTGTACTCCAGTGCCAGTCCTGCAATCTGTACTCCTGTGTCTGTACCAGTCCAGATCTCTGTACCCCTGTGCCAGTCCTGAGATCTGTACTCCTGTGTCTGTACCTGTCCAGATCTCTGTACCCCTGTGCCAGGCCTGAGATCTATACTCCTGTGTCTGTACCAGTCCAGAGCTCTTTACCCCTGTGCCAGTCCTGAGATCTGTACCCCTGTGTCAGTCCTGAGATCTGTACCACTGTGCTAGTCATGAGATCTGTACTCCAGTGCCTACCAGTCCAGAGCTCTGTACCCCTGTGCCAGTCCAGAGATCAATCCTCCTGTGCCTACCAGTCCAGAGCTCTGTACCCCTGTGCCAGTCTTGAGATCTATACTCCTGCACCTGTACCAGTCCCGAGCGCTGTACTCCTGTGCCAGTCCTGCAATCTGTACTCCTGTGTCTGTACCAGTCCAGATCTCTGTACCCCTGTGCCAGTCCTGAGATCTGTACCCCTGTGCCAGCCCTGAGATCTGTACACCTGTGCCTGTACAAGTCCAGAGTGCTGTTCCCCTGTGCCAGTCTTGACCCCTATATCCCTATACCTGTGCCAGTCCGAGCGCTGTTCTCCTGTGCCAGTCCTGAGATCTTTACTCCTGTGCCTGTACTGGTCCCGAGCGCTGTACCCCTTTGCCAGTCCAGAGATCTATACTGCGGTGCCTACCAGTCCAGAGCTCTGTACCCCTGTGCTAGTCCAGAGATCTATACTCCTGCACCTGTACCAGTCCCGAGCGCTGTACTCCTGTGCCAGTCCTGCAATCTGTACTCCTGTGTCAGTCCTGAGATCTGTACCCCTGTGTCACTCCTGAGATCTGTACCCCTGTGCTAGTCTTGAGATCTGAACTACAGTGCCTACCAGTCCAGAGCTCTGTACCCCTGTGCCAGTCCAGAGATCTATACTCCTGTGCTTACCAGTCCAGAGCTCTGTACCCCTGTGCCAGTCCTGAGATCTATACTCCTGCACCTGTACCAGTCCCGAGCGCTGTACTCCTGTGCCAGTCCTGCAATCTGTACTCCTGTGTCTGTACCTGTCCAGATCTCTGTACCCCTGTGCCAGGCCTGAGATCTATACTCCTGTGTCTGTACCAGTCCAGAGCTCTTTACCCCTGTGCCAGTCCTGAGATCTATACTCCTGTGTCTGCACCAATCCAGTGCGCTGTACCCCTGTGCCAGTCCTGAGATCTGTACTCATGTGCCAGTCCTGAGATCTGTACCCCTGTGCCAGCCCTGGGATCTGTACACCTGTGCCTGTACCAGCCCAGAGTGCTGTTCCCCTGTGCCAGTCTTGACCCCTATATCCCTATGCCTGTACCAGTCCAGAGTGCTGTACCCCTGTGCCAGTCCTGGAACTATACTCCTGCACCTGTACCAGTCCCGAGCGCTGTACTCCTGTGCCAGTCCTGAGATCTGTACTCCTGTGTCTATGCCAGTCCTGAGATCTATACTCCTGTGCCAGTCCTGAGATCTTTACTCCTGTGTCTGTACTGGTCCCGAGCGCTGTACCCCTTTGCCAGTCCAGAGATCTATACTCCGGTGCCTACCAGTCCAGAGCTCTATACCCCTGTGCTAGTCCAGAGATCTATACTCCTGCACCTGTACCAGTCCCGAGCGCTGTACTCCAGTGCCAGTCCTGCAATCTGTACTCCTGTGTCTGTACCAGTCCAGATCTCTGTACCCCTGTGCCAGTCCTGAGATCTGTACTCCTGTGTCTGTACCTGTCCAGATCTCTGTACCCCTGTGCCAGGCCTGAGATCTATACTCCTGTGTCTGTACCAGTCCAGAGCTCTTTACCCCTGTGCCAGTCCTGAGATCTGTACCCCTGTGTCAGTCCTGAGATCTGTACCACTGTGCTAGTCATGAGATCTGTACTCCAGTGCCTACCAGTCCAGAGCTCTGTACCCCTGTGCCAGTCCAGAGATCAATACTCCTGTGCCTACCAGTCCAGAGCTCTGTACCCCTGTGCCAGTCTTGAGATCTATACTCCTGCACCTGTACCAGTCCCGAGCGCTGTACTCCTGTGCCAGTCCTGCAATCTGTACTCCTGTGTCTGTACCAGTCCAGATCTCTGTACCCCTGTGCCAGTCCTGAGATCTGTACCCCTGTGCCAGCCCTGAGATCTGTACACCTGTGCCTGTACCAGTCCAGAGTGCTGTTCCCCTGTGCCAGTCTTGACCCCTATATCCCTATGCCTGTGCCAGTCCGAGCGCTGTTCTCCTGTGCCAGTCCTGAGATCTTTACTCCTGTGCCTGTACTGGTCCCGAGCGCTGTACCCCTTTGCCAGTCCAGAGATCTATACTCCGGTGCCTACCAGTCCAGAGCTATGTACCCCTGTGCTAGTCCAGAGATCTATACTCCTGCACCTGTACCAGTCCCGAGCGCTGTACTCCTGTGCCAGTCCTGCAATCTGTACTCCTGTGTCAGTCCTGAGATCTGTACCCCTGTGTCACTCCTGAGATCTGTACCCCTGTGCTAGTCTTGAGATCTGAACTCCAGTGCCTACCAGTCCAGAGCTCTGTACCCCTTTGCCAGTCCAGAGATCTATACTCCTGTGCCTACCAGTCCAGAGCTCTGTACCCCTGTGCCAGTCCTGAGATCTATACTCCTGCACCTGTACCAGTCCCGAGCGCTGTACTCCTGTGCCAGTCCTGCAATCTGTACTCCTGTGTCTGTACCTGTCCAGATCTCTGTACCCCTGTGCCAGGCCTGAGATCTATACTCCTGTGTCTGTACCAGTCCAGAGCTCTTTACCCCTGTGCCAGTCCTGAGATCTATACTCCTGTGTCTGCACCAGTCCAGTGCGCTGTACCCCTGTGCCAGTCCTGAGATCTGTACTCATGTGCCAGTCCTGAGATCTGTACCCCTGTGCCAGCCCTGGGATCTGTACACCTGTGCCTGTACCAGCCCAGAGTGCTGTTCCCCTGTGCCAGTCTTGACCCCTATATCCCTATGCCTGTACCAGTCCAGAGTGCTGTACCCCTGTGCCAGTCCTGGAACTATACTCCTGCACCTGTACCAGTCCCGAGCGCTGTACTCCTGTGCCAGTCCTGAGATCTGTACTCCTGTGTCTATGCCAGTCCTGAGATCTATACTCCTGTGCCAGTCCTGAGATCTTTACTCCTGTGTCTGTACTGGTCCCGATCGCTTTACCCCTTTGCCAGTCCAGAGATCTATACTCCTGCACCTGTACCAGTCCCGAGCGCTGTACTCCTGTGCCTGTCCTGCAATCTGTACTCCTGTGTCTGTACCTGTCCAGATCTCTGTACCCCTGTGCCAGGCCTGCAATCTGTACTCCTGTGTCTGTACCAGTCCAGATCTCTGTACCCCTGTGCCAGTCCTGAGATCTGTACTCCTGTGTCTGTACCTGTCCAGATCTCTGTACCCCTGTGCCAGGCCTGAGATCTATACTCCTGTGTCTGTACCAGTCCAGAGCTCTTTACCCCTGTGCCAGTCCTGAGATCTGTACCCCTGTGTCAGTCCTGAGATCTGTACCACTGTGCTAGTCATGAGATCTGTACTCCAGTGCCTACCAGTCCAGAGCTCTGTACCCCTGTGCCAGTCCAGAGATCAATACTCCTGTGCCTACCAGTCCAGAGCTCTGTACCCCTGTGCCAGTCTTGAGATCTATACTCCTGCACCTGTACCAGTCCCGAGCGCTGTACTCCTGTGCCAGTCCTGCAATCTGTACTCCTGTGTCTGTACCAGTCCAGATCTCTGTACCCCTGTGCCAGTCCTGAGATCTGTACCCCTGTGCCAGCCCTGAGATCTGTACACCTGTGCCTGTACCAGTCCAGAGTGCTGTTCCCCTGTGCCAGTCTTGACCCCTATATCCCTATGCCTGTGCCAGTCCGAGCGCTGTTCTCCTGTGCCAGTCCTGAGATCTTTACTCCTGTGCCTGTACTGGTCCCGAGCGCTGTACCCCTTTGCCAGTCCAGAGATCTATACTCCGGTGCCTACCAGTCCAGAGCTATGTACCCCTGTGCTAGTCCAGAGATCTATACTCCTGCACCTGTACCAGTCCCGAGCGCTGTACTCCTGTGCCAGTCCTGCAATCTGTACTCCTGTGTCAGTCCTGAGATCTGTACCCCTGTGTCACTCCTGAGATCTGTACCCCTGTGCTAGTCTTGAGATCTGAACTCCAGTGCCTACCAGTCCAGAGCTCTGTACCCCTTTGCCAGTCCAGAGATCTATACTCCTGTGCCTACCAGTCCAGAGCTCTGTACCCCTGTGCCAGTCCTAAGATCTATACTCCTGCACCTGTACCAGTCCCGAGCGCTGTACTCCTGTGCCAGTCCTGCAATCTGTACTCCTGTGTCTGTACCTGTCCAGATCTCTGTACCCCTGTGCCAGGCCTGAGATCTATACTCCTGTGTCTGTACCAGCCCAGAGCTCTTTACCCCTGTGCCAGTCCTGAGATCTATACTCCTGTGTCTGCACCAGTCCAGTGCGCTGTACCCCTGTGCCAGTCCTGAGATCTGTACTCATGTGCCAGTCCTGAGATCTGTACCCCTGTGCCAGCCCTGGGATCTGTACACCTGTGCCTGTACCAGCCCAGAGTGCTGTTCCCCTGTGCCAGTCTTCACCCCTATATCCCTATGCCTGTACCAGTCCAGAGTGCTGTACCCCTGTGCCAGTCCTGGAACTATACTCCTGCACCTGTACCAGTCCCGAGCGCTGTACTCCTGTGCCAGTCCTGAGATCTGTACTCCTGTGTCTATGCCAGTCCTGAGATCTATACTCCTGTGCCAGTCCTGAGATCTTTACTCCTGTGTCTGTACTGGTCCCGATCGCTTTACCCCTTTGCCAGTCCAGAGATCTATACTCCTGCACCTGTACCAGTCCCGAGCGCTGTACTCCTGTGCCTGTCCTGCAATCTGTACTCCTGTGTCAGTCCTGAGATCTGTACCCCTGTGTCAGTCCTGAGATCTGTACCTGTGCTAGTCTTGAGATCTGTACTCCAGTGCCTACCAGTCCAGAGCTCTGTACCCCTGTGCCAGTCCAGAGATATATACTCCTGTGCCTACCAGTCCAGAGCTCTGTACCCCTGTGCCAGTCCTGAGATATATACTCCTGCACCTGTACCAGTCCCGAGCGCTGTACTCCAGTGCCAGTCCTGCAATCTGTACTCCTGTGTCTGTACCAGTCCAGATCTCTGTACCCCTGTGCCAGGCCTGAGATCTATACTCCTGTGTCTGTACCAGTCCAGAGCTCTTTACCGCTGTGCCAGTGCTGAGATCTGTACCCATGTGCCAGTCCTGAGATCTGTACCCCTATGCCAGCCCTGAGATCTGTACACCTGTGCCTGTACCAGTCCAGAGTGCTGTTCCCCTGTGCCAGTCTTGACCCCTATATCCCTATGACTGTACCAGTCCAGAGTGCTGTACCCCTGTGCCAGTCTTGAGATCTATACTCCTGCACCTGTACCAGTCCTGAACGCTGTACCCCTTTGCCAGTCCAGAGATCTATACTCCGGAGCCTACCAGTCCAGAGCTCTGTACCCCTGTGCTAGTCCAGAGATCTATACTCCTGCACCTGTACCAGTCCCGAGTGCTGTACTCCTGTTCCAGTCCTGCAATCTTTACTCCTGTGTCAGTCCTGAGATCTGTACACCTGTGTCAGGCCTGAGATCTGTACCCCTGTGCTAGTCTTGAGATCTGAACTCCAGTGCCTACCAGTCCAGAGCTCTGTACCCCTGTGCCAGTCCAGAGATCTATACTCCTGTGCCTACCAGTCCCGAGCGCTGTACTCCTGTACCAGTCCTGAGATCTATACTCCTGCATTTGTACCAGTCCTGAGCGCTTTAGTCCTGTACCAGCCCTGAGATCTATACTCCTGCGTTTGTACCAGTCCAGTGCTCTGTACCCCTATGTGCCAGTCTTGAGATCTACACTCCTGCACCTGTACCTCGAAGCTGGACGCCCCCTCCCACAGCCCGTTTGCCCAAGCTGAGCAAAGAAATTGAAAGGGGCTGGCCCCTCATTCTTTCTTTGGTGGCCATCTTGGAATGGGAGTAGGATTCTTTAACTTTCACTCCTGGGCGGGCTGTTGAACGGGATAAGGTCTGCTTATGGGGTCTATATTGGATCTGGCCTTTGGATATCATTCTCTTCACACCAGGGCTGGCTTAGCAATGAGAAGAGAGCTGTTACACCCGCTGGTTTTGGGGGCCTTCTTGGACTGGGTTTGATGTCTTTACCACTACACACCTAGGCAGGGCATAGACAGAGAAAAGGTCTGTTACTCCCCCTACTGTTGTGGGCCTTCTTGGTGGCCATCTTGGAGTGTGGGAAGATTGGTTAATATCCCCCACACCTTGGTCATGAAGACACTACTCCCACAACCCAGTGGCTGGAATTTCTCACTTTAACAGCTTCCTCCCGCTGCTGTCAAGGCATTAGTATCAGGTAATAGGCACTCCACCTCAATGGAGCTAAGCCCTGACCCTCAGGATCCAACGCTTTTATCATCAACTACCCACCCAACCTTTCGAAAAACGCCACCAAGAAACACAAGCATCACCTTCTCAGGGCCAGGCCTGAAACATTAATCTCTGATGTCTACCATTGTACTAACAATGGTACTAGAGTTAATGATCTTATCTTCTACACCAGGAAAAGAGCATGCTGCCGAAAAGTCTTCATTTCCATGTTACGAATAGTGGGTAATAGGAAAACACCCCAAGGTCTGAAGCTCACAACAGCACCCTCACCCACACTCAATGCTAATACCACCATCACCCTATATAACAATGGTATCATCCTAATTCAAGCATCTTACATCAATCTAGTTAAGTTAACCACTATCTTCCCATTTCTCAAAAATGTGACTTCAGCGAAATCCATTGACACTCACTCTCTCGCTACCATCTCTCAGGACGTCGAGTCCGCCCCCCTCCTCTTCAGGATGGCCCTCATTCCAGCTAAATCACTCCTCGCCACTAGACCATCAAAGAGCGGCCCTGTCCCCGATTGACGTGCCTCAACCAGGAAGTCCCTCTCTCCATCTACACCACTCCTCGCCTCTAGAATTTCACAGATCGGTTGTGTCCCCTGTTGACCTGCCCCAACCAGCTAGACCTTCGACTTAGAGGACGAGAATCTCCTTGAACTTACTAGGCGCACATAAAGCCAGTCCGCTTCTATCTGTTACTCGACCGGAGAGACCCCAGTGTGATGGAATAACACTACCTCCATTGCCTGATCCCCCGTCCCTCAGCCTTCTCCCTACGACTCATACTAGGCTGGAACCCGGACAATCGCCCACCACTGATCATGACTGATCCTCTCCACCCTCTCCGGCTCGGTCTTTACCTAACCTCCAGCTCATTGTTCACACCCCTCTTGCTAAGGCTCCAACCTCACTAGTAAAAGGACATGGAACTCCGCCAGTCCCAAATGATCAACTTCCTTCACAGGAACCATTCACCACCTCTGAGGAACCCACAGTCCTACACCAAGACCCCCCCTTCCCTACTCGCTTTCCCTACACCCCCTCCAGTCCAACACCCTGACTTGGCAGCGCGCCTAGATGACATTTCTCTCCAGTTGCACCTTCTCACCTCTGAGCTACATGACCTGAAAGCCCTCTATAATGATTTTTTCCCCGTGAGCAGCTCTCTCCTCACATTCACGAATTTGCCCAGCGCTTCCTCAAGCGTTATTGATCGCAGGAATCAGCCTCTAGCCCCCACCATCCTGAAACCCATTCATCTACCCGAAGATTCCTCCCGGCCCAGAAGAGCTGTGACCCACCCGCCGTCTATTGGTCAGCCCTTATATCCCTCTATCATGAAATCCATTACCCTACCTAACAATCCCTCCCGGCCCAGAAGAGGTGTGACCCACCCGATGTCCATTGAACTCCAGGACCCTCACAACTCTTACCCTAACTGGTCCAACCCCAACATGACCTCGCTGAGGCAAATACAATCCATCCATTCAAACCTATACAGAGAACCTCGACGCATTCTTAGAGGCAGTAATATTGACAACCTCACTCAGGTGAAAGTCTCCCAGACGCCTTCCTCCCCAAATCCATTACGTCTTAAATGTGCATTATACAACTGCAGATCAGCAAGTAAACACGCCTCCGATATCTTCGACCTCATCCAACACAAGGACTTAGACATTATCATCCTCACTGAAACTTGGCTAAGCCCCTATTCCACTCCTATCTTAGACCTCCTAGTTCCTCCCACTCATGACATAATTAGGCTCGACAGAACCTGGAAGTTGGGTGGTGGCCTAACTTGTATTCACAGAAACACACTCTCGATCTCTCAAGTAGAGTCCTCTACTCCTTCCACCTTTGAATACCTTTGTCTCAGCATCTCAAGCAAGAACCTACCGGACCGGTCTGTAAACTTCACTCCTTCTACCATCCCCCAGGAGAAATGCTCCCCTTCATCGAGCAACTAATGGAAATCATCCTTGCTAATGTTGATTCAACCATGGCCCAAATCTTCCTCGGTGATTTCAACCTTCACTGGTCTAACCCCAACGACCTCGCTGTATCCTGCCTTAAGTCTTTCTTAAATGATCAAGATCTTACTCAGCACTGTGACCAACCAACCCATATTAAAAGAGAAACTTTAGACCTCATTATCTCCAAGGAGCAGACCATCCCCTTGGATTCCATTACCCCGTGTGACTGGTCCGACCACCACTGCATTATATCAACAGGGAGATGTCGATGAGGTTGGCTCAACCGACGAAATTAAAGATATGGAAAATGGACCTCAGATCAATAGACTCCGGTGAAATAGCAGCCCACTGTAATTTGGCCCTCGCCTCCCGATCGGACCTGGTTGAGGTGCAGTCACTCACCGACTCCTACAATTCGACCATCTCCAACATCATGGATGACATTGCTCCAATCCAACAAAAAAATGCCTCAATAAAAATATCCGAACCCTGGTATAATGACAACTTAAACACCGAATGCCGCAACCTTAGAGCACTCGAACGTTCCTGGCGATCCAACCCCTCTTCGGAACAACTAAAACTCCTTAGAGAGGCTAGGAGCCTCTACAACAAACAAATCAAGAGTGCTAAGTCCGACTACTTCAGACACCAACTAGACCAAGTGGCAAACCGCCCCAAGAAACTCTTCGAGTTGGTCAAACAGCAATCTGTAGTAGGTCCCAACCACTCTGACTCTGGTGGCATCCCTCCCTCTTGCGACGAACTTGCTGTTTTCTTCACGGAGAAAGCAAGACTCATCTCCATTGACCTTGCCTCTAAGAAGGCTCTATTGCCTTCCTCCAGGTACATACCATCCCATGACCTCTCAGGAAATCACGGATCTACTAGCCTGATCACCAAGAACAATGCGTCATGGGGCACCTTTACTCTACTTAGTGAAAAAGACATCTACAAGATCCTTCTGAATATCAATCCATCCAACAACTACAGTGACCCGTTACCCCTGACCATCTTCAAAGAAATCAAGAATGTACTCATCCCCACCTTGACAAGGATTGTAAACGCCTCGCTTTCACAAGGTACGATCCCGGACAGCCTTAAAGCAGCTCAGATATCACCTATACTAAAAAAAAACTAACGCTGACAAAGAAGATCGCAATAACTCCCAGCCTATCTCCAACATCGCCACCCTAGCGAAACTATTAGAAAAATGCGTACAATTCCAACTCAATGCGCATATAGAGAATTTCCAACTCCTTGACCAGCATCAATCAGGCTTTCGGAAGGGGCATAGCACTGAGTCGGCGCTCACTCATGTCATGGATGACTTGTTAAAAACGCTTGAACAAAACGAATCCTGCCTCCTGATCCTCCTTGACCTTTCTTCCACATTTGACAGCCTCCCATTCATTCTGCAAAACAGGATGGATTTTTCTGGTCAGGTGCTACAATGGTTCTCGTCCTTTTTCCACCACAGATCTCAAAGAGTCAGGGCAAATCACTCTCTCTCTCTCCCAGCCGTCTCCAGTTCTCATGGGGTCCCTCAAGGATCCGCCTTATCTCCGATCCTCTTCAATCTGTTCCTGGCACCATTAGCTAACTCTTTAAACTCTTCAAACACTCTCTTCCATATGTATGCGGACGATATGCAACTCTATTTGAAAATCTCTTCCCACGAAATCATCATCTCTCTCAACTCGACCCTAACGTCTACTCAAAACTGGTTAACTGAGAACCATCTCCTGCTCAACACCTCTAAAACTGAATTCCTGGTCATCTCCCCTCTGAACCACACGCCTAAGCTTGACCTCTGGTTGAATCACCTCACTGCCTTCAACTCCACCCCTCTCATCATAGACTCAGCCAAATCACTCAGAGTCACCTTAGACAAGCACCTGAATATGAAAAATCACATCAGTAAGATATGCAAGGGAGCAAACCACTTGATGAGGACACTCAGAAATATCAAACCTTTCCTTCCACAAAACGATTTCAAGCAGGTGGTGCAAGCGCTTGTCTTGCCTAGGCTGGACTACGGCAGCGCGACCCTCTGTGGCCTGCCCAAATACACCCTGGCTCCACTAAGGGCATCACTGAGTGCAGCAGCTAGACTGGTTACAGGCACCAAGCTAAACAAGCACATCCCCAGTCCTTAAATCTCTCAAATGGTTGCCTTATGAAGCACGTATTCAGTTAAAGATTATCGTTCTGGCACACAAAGCCCTTCACTTCAATATTCCCAAGTACCTGGCGCAAAAACTGGAGTTCTCTTGTTCTGTAAGAGCCTCAAGAAGCGCCAAGACTTTCCTCTTGAAACCACTTATCTTAAGGAAAAACAGAACTTGACACAGAGCCTTTTCCGGTGCTGCCCCAAAGCTATGGAACTCTCTTCCACCGGAAGTACGCCGAATCTCTTCAACGACGGCATTCAAATTAGAAGCCAAAAAATTCTTTATGAACAAATTCATACCCTAATTGGGCTAGGTGCACCTGCTCGAAGACAATCGCTCTTACTTCCTTTGGACATTCATTTGTTATGGTTCTTTCTTGTGCAACTGTCCCTGAATATGCGATCATTCCTGTTTTTTTACTCCTACTTGTTATCGATTTTGCATTTATGTCCTTCCTCCCATCCTATTGTAAAGCGCTCTGATATCCCTCGAGATCTTGTTCGCGCTATTTGAAACTTTATAAATAAATAAATAAATAAAAATAAGTACCAGTCCTGAGCCCTGTACTCCTGTGCCAGTACTGAGATTTTTACTCCTGTGTCTGTAGTCGTCCCAAGCACTGTACTCCTATGACAGTCCTGAGATCTATATTCCTGTTTCTGTACCAGTCCTGAGATTTGTACCCCTGTGCCAGTCCTGAGATCTATACCTCTGTGCCAGTCCTGAGATCTATACTCCTGCACCTGTACCAGTCTTGAACGCTGTAACTCTGTGCCAGTCCTGAGATCTATACTCGTGTACCAGTCCAGAGCTCTGTTGGAGGGAGGACCACCGGGTAGTCGGAAGGACTAGTCCGGGGCACCGTCCTACCGCAAAGTTATAGCCGAGCGCCGCTGAGAAGCCCCCTCGGGGAGGTCCTTCTCCTAGGATCGTACTAGGCCCAGTAACACCACCACACAGGACTCAATATCAGTTGCGTGACTTGGTTCTTTATCAGCAGTAGTACGTTCAATATTTACAGTGGGATCGAGGGATCCTATAAGAGTCTCAATGTCTGTTAGAGGGATAGGGTAGCGGGACAGTCTGAGTACCAACCAGGTACGGGAGGGCTCTGCGCCAGACCTTGAGTGCTGGTCTCAGAGCGGCTCGGACGTGGGGAGCCGTGACGGCGTCTGCAGGGCTCGGGTGGTAGGTCCGCTTCGGTCGAGCCGCGACGAGGTCAGCTGGGCTCTGATGGTAATGTTCAATAAGGTCGGGCCGCGACAGCGTCAGCAGGGCCCCAAAGGTTCGTGAAGGTCTTTAAGCACGGTGGAGCCGCGACGTTGTCAGCAGGGCTCAGAGGGTGGGTTCAAGGTGAGTCTTCTTCCGTAGGGTCAGCCGCGATCCGATCAGCAGGGCTCTTGACTCCAGGATACAACTACTGTCCTGTTGTCGGGTCGCCCCAGATATAGGACTGGAGCCCTTTGATGTCCGGACCCTTGCGCCCGGAGGGGGCGGAGAGGCCGAGTAGGGAGCGGCCAGACGCCCAGCAGGAGAGGCGCCAGGCCCCAGAGAGCTGTGGGGCGATCGCACCTAGGTGTGGAAGGACGGTTGGGGGTCCCATCGATACTGCCCTCCGCCGGGAGTGGGAAGGGCTCACGTGGTATCCCCCGGGCCAGGGGTTGGCGTCTTGATGTCGGGCCTCGCTGGGACAGAGGCCGGGTGAAGCGGGGTCACGCAGGTGGTCACGTAGAGTGACGTATAATCCAAAATGGAGGAGCCCCGAGGTGCATGGGACCTCGTGCGGCTTAGCGCGGGGAAACAGGACCACGCCATGAGGCCGGCTCCCACATGCGTCCCCCCCACCTGAAGGCAGGGAGAGTCACCCATCTCCTTGGGGGTTCTCCTCGCCGAGGCGGAAGAATCGGGACAGGCCGTCAGCATTGGCGTGGTCGTTGCCGGGCCGGTGTTCCACAGTGAAGTCCATCCCTTGCAGCGAGATGGACCAGCGCAACAGCTTGGGGTTCTCGCCCCGCATTTCCATGAGCCACCGCAAGGGCCGGTGGTCAGTCTGGACCCTGAAGTGGGTGCCGAAAAGGTAGGGCCGGAGCTTCTTGAGAGCCCATACCACAGCAAAGGCCTCCCGCTCGATGGTGCTCCATCTCTGTTCTCGGGGCAGCAGTCGGCGGCTGATAAAGGCCACCGGTCGGTCGAGGCCCTTGGCGTCCAGCTGGGAGAGGACCGCCCGACCCCGTACTCCGAGGCATCGGTCTGGACTACAAATTCCTTGCTGTCGTCGGGGGCCTGTAGCACAGGGGCAGCGCACATGGCCGCCTTGAGAGCATCAAACGCGGTCTGACAGCGGGGCGTCCAGTGCACCGCCTTGGGCTGTTTCTTTGAAGTGAGCTCCGTAAGGGGGCCCACAATGCTGCCATAATCCTTGATGAATCGTCGGTAGTAGCCTGTGAGGCCTAGGAAGGCCCGGACAGCGGTTTGGGTTGCGGGGGGCTCCCACGCCTGGATGGCGTCGACTTTTAACTGGAGGGGCGCCACCTGGCCACTCCCCACCTGGTGGCCCAGATAGGTCACAGATCCTTGACCGATCTGGCATTTACTGGCCTTAATGGTGAGCCCGGCTCTTTGGAGAGCGGACAGGACTTCCCCAAGGTGCCCTAGGTGCGCGGCCCAGTGGTCGCTGAAGACAGCAATGTCGTCGAGGTAGGCCGCGCTGAAGGCTTCTAGTCCGGCCAGGACCTTGTTTACTAGCCTCTGAAAGGTCGCTCGGGCGTTCTTCATACCGAAGGGCATTACCCGAAAGTGGTAGTGCCCATCGGGGGTGGAAAAGGCTGATTGTTCTTGGGCGCCGGGAGTGAGCTTGATCTGCCAGTACCCAGCGGTGAGATCAAAGGTGCTTAGGTAGCGGGCGGCCCCTAAGCGATCGATCAGCTCGTCTGCTCGTGGCAAGGGGTGGGCATCGGTCTTGGTGACTGTGTTCAGGCCCCGGTAGTCGACACAAAATCTGAGTTCGGGGGCCGTGCCGGGGGCGGCGGCCTTCGGCACCAAGACTACCGGGCTGGCCCACGGGCTGTCGGAAGGCTCGATGACTCCGAGGGCGAGCATCTTGGCGAACTCGGTCTGTATGCAGGCTCGGACTCGGTCAGGTACTCTATAAGCGCGGTATCGTACAGGGGGGCTGTACCCCGTGTCCACGTCGTGGACGCACCAGGGGGTCACCCCGGGCGTGAGAGAGAAGAGGGCAGCTGTCAAGAATTCCTGTCATACAAGGGAAACACGCCCTTATGTAAACAGGAGAGCTGTTACATAACTCAAGGGAAACACGCCCTTATGTAAACAGGAGAGCTGTTACATAACTCAAGGGAAACACGCCCTTATGTAAACAGGAGAGCTGTTACATAACTCAAGGAAAACACGCCCTATAAAGGGAGGAACCGTGAGGTACAAGGCTGTCGGATATTGTGTTTACACCGACGTACCTGCTTCGTGAAGAGCAGTGTTCAGGAGTGGTGCTCCAGTAAGGCAAGAACGGAGGTAGGTCGAGTCGTTACTCCCTGGGCCGTGTCTTGCCCCATCGTCACCTGTGAAGGACCCGGAAGCTCTACCGGTCAACCATTGAGCTTCGCTTTTTGACTCGGCTGAGTCCAAGCGCAGTGGCGCTTTTGCTGGTTGGAGTCGTAACTCCCAGCCCGACCAGAGACACAGGGACTGCCAGCTGTAACGCACACCAGGAGGTGTTTGCCGCGTTACAGACTCGGAAGTCCACAGGATCGATCGAGCGGCTGCTCTCGGTTCAGTCTTCTTGCTTGTGATTGGGGTATCGGTGACGCATCACCAGGAGGTGACTCCGCGTCCCGGTGCAGTCTGAGGAAGAGGTTGAGCGGCTGCTCCCTTCAGGTAGAGACCCCGGCTGGGTGTTTCCCTGACTCCTCGATTCTCCCCAACACTCTTCGTGCCCCTCACAGCCTACCGATTGGCATTGTCGGCCATTACATTTCTGCCCTCTGTTGGCATACGCCGGGATCGGCGTATATGCAGAGGACGGTTAGGACCATCCGTGCTGTGGGCTGGTAACGTACTTAGCCTGGAGGATTCCAGTGACTATAACTTTTTTTTGTTCTTTGTATTTTATTTGCCTTCATTAAAAGAACTAACCCTTCACAAGTGGTTGCGTCCTCATTGTCGTGTCTGTTAAACGATCCTGAGACGTTCAGGGCGTTACAGCAGCGAAAGGTTGCAGCAGCTTCTTGCAATCATGGCGTTGTTCGTGTGTCAGGGTGGCAGAAAGGCGGACGCCCTCCAAGGAGCCGTCTTGGCCCGAGGACCCCAGGAGGTCTGGTAGGGGCTCGGAGTCACTTTCGCCCCTATCATCGGTAGCCAGCAGTAGGCTTAGTTCAGTTCGGGCAAAGTGGGGCTTGAGCCGGTTGGCGTGCAGGACCCGGAGGGGGTTCCTTGGGGACTCCATGTCGACCAGGTAGGTGACGGGGCTCTTCCTCTCAACTACCTTGAAGGGCCCGGTCCACTTGTCCTGCAGGGCGCAGGGGTCCACGGGTGACATGACCCAGACTTGCTGGCCCGGCTCGAACTCGATGGCTGAGGCATTTTCGTCATACCAGCGTTTCATGTCTTCTTGGCTGGCTTCGAGGTTGGCTTCTGCCAGGGCCCGGAACTTCCGAGTCTGGTTCCGCAGGGTCAGGAGGTACCGGTAGACGTCGGGGGGGCATCTTGGACGTTCGCCTCCCAGCCCTCCTTGACCAGGCTGAGGGGTCCTCGGACGGGGTGCCCATACAACAGTTCGAAGGGGCTGAAGCCCAGGGATTTCTGTGGTACCTCCCGATAGGCGAACAGGAGGCAGGACAGCAGAACATCCCATCTCCTCCTCAGGGGCTCTTCCAGGCCCTTGATCATCCCCTTCAGGGTTCTGTTGAACCGCTCGACCAGTCCGTTCCCCTGGGGGTGGTAAGGGGTGGTGAATTTATAGGTGACCCCACATTGTTGCCAGAGGGATCTCATGTACTTCGAAATAAAGTTCGTACCCCTGTCGCTCACCACTTCTCGGGGGAACCCCACCCTGGAGAAGATGCCCATCAGGGCCCGGCCCACCACTGGAGCTGTCACAGTTCGGAGGGGGACGGCCTCTGGGTACCGGGTGGCGTGGTCGACCAGTACCAGGATGAAGCGGTGCCCCAGGGCGGTTCGAGGGTCGAGGGGCCCCACGATGTCGATTCCCACCCGTTCGAACGGGGTGTGGACGGCTGGAAATGGTTGGAGGGGGGCTTTCACTCGTCCCCCAGTCTTCCCGCTAGCTTGGCAGGTCGGGCAGGACCGGCAGTGCTGGTCCACGTATCTTCTCATTCGGGGCCAATAGAAATGGGTCACCAGGCGGCCGTAAGTCTTGTCCCGCCCGAGGTGTCCGGCGAGGGGCACGTCATGTGCCAGGTTCAGGAGGAACTCTCGAAATCGGAGGGGGACCACCAGCACCCGGCCGGCCCCTAGTTCGGCGACTTTCTGCTCGCTATACAATAAGTCATTGTCCCAATAGACCCAGTGGGTTCCCGTGGGGTCCCCCGCAGCCTGGGCGGCCGCTTGCTGTCGGGCCCCCTCGAGGGACGGGCAGGCCTTCTGCTCTTGCTGGAATTGTTCGCGGGTGGGACCCCCGTCGTGGCGCCACTGGGCCAGCTCGGGGATCTCGCTGAGGGGGGCAGCCCCGTTGGGAGAAAGTTCGAATGGCCCGGCCTCCTCGTCAGGTTCCTCCGTGCCGGAGGAGGGTGATAGTTCGGGGCCCGTCGGCTGGTCGGGGGCCGTGGCAGCGGCTGGTTGGGCGGTCATGGACCGAGTGGTGGCGCAGGCCCACTCGGGTAGTCCTAGCATCCCCAGATGCTCTCGGCGTTCCACCTGTGCCCAGGGTGAGCTCTCTAGGTCGTTCCCCAGGAGGCAGTCCACCGGGGCGTCGTCGCGGACAGTTACTTTTAGGGTGCCGGACACTCCTCCCCACTCGAAGGGGATCCTGGCCATCCGGCACATGCTCTCGGTGTTGTCCGCGGTCCGGACAGGGCATAGGACATGCGGCAGGATTTGTTCGGGGGTCACCAGGTGGCAG
Organism: Triturus cristatus; assembly: GCF_964204655.1. Classification (NCBI taxonomy): domain Eukaryota; kingdom Metazoa; phylum Chordata; class Amphibia; order Caudata; family Salamandridae; genus Triturus; species Triturus cristatus. The sequence goes on along the minus strand of NC_140579.1, from coordinate 135,920,590 downwards.
CGGACAGCGGTCACACTGGCCCCAGTGTCCCGGAGGGCCTCGGCCCGTCGCCCATTGATGGTGACCCACTGTTGGTACTTCTGGGTGTTGCTTGGGATGGCGGCTCGGGGCACCATTTCTCGGGAGCCCAGGCATACAAGCGACATGGCAGCTGGTTCCCACTCGGGGGACCCGTCGTCGTGGTTTTCCTCCTCGTCTTCTCCCTCCCCCAGGGCTGCGGTGGCTATTTGTCGGGGAGGGGGCCCAGCGGTCCCGTTCCGTCGGTTCACGGGGCAGGCCGGGTCACTCGCATAGTGGCCGGTCTGCTGACAGCCGAAGCAGGTCACTGTTGGTCGTGGTCCAGGCCGTGCGATAGGGATCCCCCTTCGGCCCTGGGTCGGGGAAGTGTGGTTGGTGGCTTGACCCCATGGCGGGCTTCTGGGCGGCCCGGCCGGGAATTCTCGACTGCGGTGGGACCCCCCTCCGCCGCCTCGCTGGCGGGGAGGTCCCGTGGTACTCCGTGTGTAGTCCCCCACGGGGTTCCGGGGGACCCGGGTGTTGACCCATCGGTCCGCTTCGGCGGCGAGCTTCCGGGGCTCGGTCAGTTTACTGTCCAGGAGGTGTTGCCTTAGTTCAACAAAGCAGTTGTTGGCGAGGTGCTCCCAGACAATGAGGTCAAACAGTTCATTATAGGAGGTGACCTTGCTTCCTTTTATCCATCCTTCCAACGCTCGGCTGAAGAAGTCCACGTATTCTACCCATGTGGTACCGGGGAGCTTCTTGCAGTCCCAGAAGCGTTGCCGGTACATCTCGGCTGATAGTCCGTAGCGTGTGAGTAGGGCTTCTTTCATGTGGTCGTAGGGGTCATCACCGCGTCGGGGAGTTGCAGCAGGGTATCCCGGCTCTCGCTGAGGAACCTCCCCCATAGGCCGGCACCCCAATCCTTCCGGGGTACCCGATGGGAGGTCATTGCTACTTCGTACGCTCGGAACCATTGCTGGATGTCGTCATTTTTATAGTACTCCTTGACGACATCCTTGGGGATGTGAACCTTTGGCTCGGTCAGGGGCAGAGCGTCCCGGGCTCCGGGGTTGCCGGTCTCCCCTGTTTTAGCTTTTAGTTCAAGTTCCTTAAGGCTCCTCTCGTGCTCAAGGGTTAGCCGTCCCTCCTCTAGTTCCCGATGCCGTTTCTTTTCCTCGATTTCCTCTTGCAGCCATAGTTGCTCCAAGGCTATCTTCTTCTCCGCCAGTAGGAGCTCACCGTCCAGCCGGAGTCGGGCGAGGTCCATTTCGTGTGTCCGGACCCTTTCCCGTTCTCGTATTTCTTCGTGGGAAAGGCTGGTTTCTGAGACGGTTCGCTCCCCATCTGTCGGGGTTGGAGTCGGCAGGTTTCCGTCCCGGGCCGAGGTCCCTTCGGCTCGGGGTGGAGTGGTCTCGGGTTCTGCCCAAGCTTTCAGGGCTTTCTGCATTTCCTTCTTGGTGCCCAATCCTGTGGTTGGGATCCCTTTGTCCTTGCAGAATTGTTTGAGTTCTTTGTGGGTGTATTCTTCCAGTTTTTCCCACTGGAAGGTTGCGGCCACGGTTGCTTCTTGGCCGTCCATGGTTACCTTTTTCTTTTTCCGTCTAGTCAGGTAGTGGGTGCGTTACTTGCCTGTACGATTGCGTCTGGCTCGGATCCCGTCGCTGGCCACCAAATGTTGGAGGGAGGACCACCGGGTAGTCGGAAGGACTAGTCCGGGGCACCGTCCTACCGCAAAGTTATAGCCGAGCGCCGCTGAGAAGCCCCCTCGGGGAGGTCCTTCTCCTAGGATCGTACTAGGCCCAGTAACACCACCACACAGGACTCAATATCAGTTGCGTGACTTGGTTCTTTATCAGCAGTAGTACGTTCAATATTTACAGTGGGATCGAGGGATCCTATAAGAGTCTCAATGTCTGTTAGAGGGATAGGGTAGCGGGACAGTCTGAGTACCAACCAGGTACGGGAGGGCTCTGCGCCAGACCTTGAGTGCTGGTCTCAGAGCGGCTCGGACGTGGGGAGCCGTGACGGCGTCTGCAGGGCTCGGGTGGTAGTTCCGCTTAGGTTGAGCCGCGACACAGTCAGCAGGGCTCCGGTGGTAGGTCCGCTTCGGTCGAGCCGCGACGAGGTCAGCTGGGCTCTGATGGTAATGTTCAACAAGGTCGGGCCGCGACAGCGTCAGCAGGGCCCAAAGGTTCGTGAAGGTCTTTAAGCACGGTGAAGCCGCGACGTCGTCAGCAGGGCTCAGAGGGTGGGTTCAAGGTGAGTCTTCTTCCGTAGGGTCAGCCGCGATCCGATCAGCAGGGCTCTTGACTCCAGGATACAACTACTGTCCTGTTGTCGGGTCGCCCCAGATATAGGACTGGAGCCCTTTGATGTCCGGACCCTTGCGCCCGGAGGGGGCGGAGAGGCCGAGTAGGGTGCGGCCAGACGCCCAGCAGGAGAGGCGCCAGGCCCCAGAGAGCTGTGGGGCGATCGCACCTAGGTGTGGAAGGACGGTTGGGGGTCCCATCGATACTGCCCTCCGCCGGGAGTGGGAAGGGCTCACGTGGTATCCCCCGGGCCAGGGGTTGGCGTCTTGATGTCGGGCCTCGCTGGGACACAGGCCGGGTGAAGCGGGGTCACGCAGGTGGTCACGTGGAGTGATGTATAATCCAAAATGGAGGAGCCCCGAGGTGCATGGGACCTCGTGCGGCTTAGCGCGGGGAAACAGGACCACGCCATGAGGCTGGCTCCCACAAGCTCTGTACCTCTGTGCCAATCCAGAGCTATGTACCCCTGTGCCAGTCCTGAGATCTGTACCCCTATGCCAGTCCTGAGATCTATACTCCAGTGCCTACCAGTCCAGAGCTCTGTACCCCTGTGCCAGTCCTGAGATATTTACTCCTGTGTCTGCACCAGTCCAGAGCACTGCATCCCTGTGCCAGTCTTGATCCCTGTATCCTTGTGCATGTGCCAGTCCAGAGCGCTGTACCTCTGTGCCAGTCCAGAGCTTTGTACCCCTGTGCCAGTCATGAAATCTATACCCCTATGCCGTTATAAGTCTTGAAATTTGTACCTCTGTGCCAGTCCTGAGCTCCTGTGCCGGTGCAGAGCACTGTACTCCTGTACCAGTCCTGGAATCTATACTTCTGTGTTTGTTCCGGTCCTGAGTGCTGTACTGCTGTGCCAGTCTTGAGATCTGTACTCCTGTATCTACACCAGTCCTGAGTGCTGTACCCCTGTGCCAGTCCTGCAATCTGTACTCCTGTGTCTATACCAGTCCCGAGCACTGTACCCCTGTGCCAGTCCTGAGATGTATACTCCTGTGCCAGTCCTGAGATCTTTACTCCTGTGTCTGTAAGGGTCCCGAGCGCTGTACACCTTTGCCAGTCCTGCGGTCTATATTCCAGTTTCTCTACCAGTCCCGAGCTCTGTACCCCTGTGCCAGTCCTGAGATCTATACCCCAGTGCCTACCAGTCCAGAGCTCTGTACGCCTGTGCCAGTCCTGAGATCTGTACCCCTGGGCCAGCCCTGAGATCTATACTCCTGTGTCTATACTGGTCCAGAGTGCTGTACCCCTGTACCAGTCCAGAGCTCTGTACCCCTGTGCTAGTCCACAGTGATGTACCCCTGTGCCAGTCCTGAGATCTATACTCCAGTGCCTACCAGTCCAGAGCTCTGTACCCCTGTGCTAGTCTTGAGATCTGTACTCCTGTGCCAGTCCTGAGATCTGTACCCCTCTGCCAGTCCAGAGCTCTGTACCCTTGTGCCAGTCCTGAGATCTGTACTCCTGTGCCAGTCCTGAGATCTGTACCCCTGTGCCAGTCCAGAGCTCTGTACCCCCTTTGCCAGTCCAGAGCTCTGTTCCCCTATGCCAGTCCTGAGATCTATACTCCAGTGCCTACCAGTGCATAGCACTGTACTCCTGTGCCAGTCCAGAGCTCTGTACCACTGTGCCAGTCCTGAGATCTATACTCCTGCACCTGTACCAGTCCCGAGCGCTGTACTCCTGTGCCGGTCATGAGATCTGTATCCGCTGCGTCTTTACAAGTCTTGAAAGCTGTACCTCTGTGCCAGTCCTGAGCTCCTCTGCTGGTACCGGTGCAGAGCACTGTACTCCTGTACCAGTCCTGAGATCTATACTCCTGCGTTTGTACCGGTCCTGAGCGCTGTACTGCTGTGCCAGTCCTGAGATCTGTACTACTGTGTCTGTACCAGTCCAGAGCACTGTATCTCTCTGCCAGTCCTGAGATATATACTCCTGTGTCTGTACCGGTCCAGAGCTCTGTACCCCTGAGCCAGTCCTGAGATCTGTAAACCTGTGCCAGCCCTGAGATCTATACTCGTGTGCCAGTCCTGATATCTATTCTCCTGTGGGTCTGTACCAGTCCAGAGCTCTGTATCCCTGTGCCAGTCTTGATCCCAATCCTCTATGCCTGTGGCAGTCCAGAGCTCTGGGCCCCTTTGCCAGTCCTGAGTTCTATACTCCTGTGCCAGTCATGATCCCTATACCCCTGTTCTTGTCGCGAGCACAGCCTGTGGTTTAGCTCTTGAAGCCATAGTAAAAGAAGGCTGTTTTATGAAAATTTCGAAGGTATTTTGACCAAACATGGGTAGCATTACAAACGAGGGGAGGGGGCATCTCCGGAGAAAGAGTCCATCCGTGCCCTGGCCCCGCCTCTGTGTTTGGCCCTTTGCTGTAGTTACTCGCAGCATCATAGCGCCCTGGGGCAGACGGCGGGCCCCTCCCCGGACTCCTATTGCGTGACCCAGAGATTCACAAACCACAACACAACAGAGAGGCCTCCCTCGCTACTGTGGATACCAGCAGGGCCTGGCCTAGAGACAGGCCAACATGAGCCTCGGCTGCACCGGGTACCAGCAGGGCCTGGTCTAGAGACGGGCCAGCATGAGCCTCGGCTTCACCAGACGGGCCTGGCCTAGAGACGGGCCAGCATGAGCCTCGGCTGCACCGGACACCAGCAGGGCCTGGCCTAGAGCCGATTCAGCATGAGCCTCGGCTGCACCGGACACCAGAGGGGCCTGGCCTAGAGACGGGCCAGCATGAGCCTCGGCTGCGTCGGACACAAGCACGGCCTGGCCTAGAGATGGGCCAGCATGAGCCTCGGCTGCTCCGGACACCAGAGGGGCCTGGCCTAGAAACAAGTCAGCATGAGCCTCGGCTGCACCGGACACCAGAGGGGCTGGCCTAGAGCCGATCCAGCATGAGCCTCGGCTGCACCGGACACCAGAGGGGCTGGCCTAGAGCCGATCCAGCATGAGCCTCGGCTGCACCGGACACCAGAGGGGCCTGGCCTAGAAACAAGTCAGCATGAGCCTCGGCTGCACCGGACACCAGAGGGGCTGGCCTAGTGCCGATCCAGCATGAGCCTCGGCTGCACCGGACACCAGAGGGGCTGGCATAGAGACGGGCAGCATGAGCCTCGGCTGCACCGGACACCAGAGGCGCTGGCATAGAGACGGGCCCGCATGAGCCTCGGCTGCACCGGACACCAGAGGGGCTGGCCTAGAGCCGATCCAGCATGAGCTTCGGTTCCTCTCAATAGAGATTGAGAGCGAAGCTCGGGTTGTCCATATTGTCTCTCTGAGGCCTGAGGGGAATAACTTCCCAATGATTCACTCTCTGCCATCTATAATTGCATGTTATACTTGGCCCCCACAATCCCCTGCCCTGCTTTTAAGTGTTTTAGCGGTGCAATGGGGAACCATTTAAAATATGGCCTCTCTTCCTTCATCCAAATGTTGTTTTTTTTAACGTGGTCTCCTGCATCCCACCCTGACACTCCTGTGCGCCCTTCTAGCCAGCCCTAACCACCCCACCCTGCCCAGCAACACTGACATAAAGTAGCAAAGGTGGGACTGCTACATCAGAGAATCTGGTATTCACTATAGGGGCACTCTGTGAGAGCTATACATAGTATAGAATTAGACACACGATAAAGTACACCCTGCCATACATTATAATAATTTAGGAAATCACCAAAGAGTAATAGGGCCATATAGAAGAATGAGGCTGAAGGCCAAGTTACTTAATAAGGCCATGTAACTCTGAGGTGACTTGCAATATCCTTAAAATGTACAGCAGGGTGTATTTTATTTCTCATAATACATGGTCACGCTATCACCATTCCCACAAACCACTTAAAACCTTGGTGCCACACTCTTTCGCATTAAACAGATGGTATGGTTGCAGACATAAAGAATAAAAGCGGAATTAAGTGTGAAATTCTACACATCAAACAGCCGTTAAATTGATATTAGAGTCAGGTTAATGTAAAACTGATTTAAAATGTGAGGGGCTCAGAATGTGTACAAAAAGGCAGTGATGTTCTGTTTTTCCTCCAAGGACCTTTAGTGGGAAAAAAATGACACCAGTTGATATAAATATCTCTTTTCTGCTCATCACTTTTTAGGTCTCGCGTGACCCAGCGCATGCGCTGGTCTGGCGAGACTTATTGAGAGGGCTCCAAAAAGTGCTACCAGGCCAGCCTAGAGGTACAGTGCATGTGCGAGGGCGCGCGCGCCGCGCTTGCCGCGATTACTTTCACTTTTGCGGCCGCACAGCCACTTGGCATAGCCAATAGTTCTCGCTTTTGGGACCTTGTAAGTATTTAGTTATGCAACTGTTGCATGGCTAAACACTTATAAGGTCCCAAAGGCGAGACCTATTGGCTATGCCAATGCTTGTTTTTTTTTTTAAAACAGACCATAAGAAGGAAAAGGTCTCTGTTGCTTTGTTTCAACTGAAGCTGCAAGTACACTCCATGACCCGCCTTTCACCCTGGCTGTGGACTCTGGCAGGAGGCATGGTGGCGTCACTACTCAACTGTAATAAGTTATTACAGTCCAGCAGCTACATCATTTAACTATCCCAAATGTTATTGTACTACTACAATCTCCCTATTACCACTTTCTAGGCTCTTCCCTAATCTATCCACCCTATATATATATCCTATTAAATCCAACTCACAGACTCCCATGTCGACCGCTGGAATTAACATCTTATATTTCTGTATACTAATCCACCACTAATCCTTTGTGTGTTCCGGAGGAGCGTGCTACTTTCCGAAGAGCGCTTCAAGCCTGGTCAGTATTATGTTATGTTATGTTATCTGTGATTTGTAGAGTGCGCGGCTACTCCAAGAGTGTCCCGGCGCTGATATTATAGATAATGAATGAATGAATGAAAGGAAATTTGTAAACGCGCAACTAAGCCCGAAGGCATCAAGGCGCCTAATCAAAAGAAATCATAAAAGGCAGTTCCAAAACTAAGGGTAGGCTATGGCAAATAGCCACGTCTTAAGGGCCCTCCTAAAGGCTTGCTTCGAGGGAAGAACTTTAATTTCCACTGGCAGTGTGTTCCACAACTTAGGAGCCAAGATTGAAAAAGCTCTACCACCCCACTTGGCTCTACGAAAGCGGGGAACTGAAAGCAAAGATTTCTTAGCCGAGCGCAGAGTTCTGAAGGGAGTATAAGGGGTCAACAAGTCCCTTAGGCCTCCAACTCTGTTTCTAGCCAGAGCCCCATAGATCAAACACAGGGACTTAAAAGAAATCCTGGCCTCAATTGGAAGCCAGTGCAATGTCTTTCTGGCAGCTGAAGCAGAGGCCCGTTTAGGCAGATCTAATACAAACTTGGCGGCGGCATTCTGCACCATTTGAAGGCGCATTAACAGACCCTTATTGATGCCTAAATATAAGGCATTACAATAATCAAGTCTGGAGCCAATCAAAGCAGTGACCATTTGTTTTCTTGCTTGAAGGGACAGATAGTGTTTGATCCTCCGCAAGATGTTTATTAAGCCCCAACATGTGGAAACGGTCCTCTTTATTTGTTGACCCATCCCAAGGGTGGGGTCAATCATGACACCTAGATTTCTGGCCAGAGTGGTGGGTGTCGGACACCCACCCAGCGATGTGGGCCACCAATCCGCCGACCAAATATCCTCCATTCCTCCGAACACCAGAATTTCTGTCTTTTCGCCATTAAGCTTCAATGAATTGCAGATCATCCATTGAGCGACTGCCTCCATACAGTGTCTAAAATTGGAGGCAGCGAAGATGTCAGGTTGGGCGAAAGACATCAATATCTGCGTGTCGTCGGCATAGGAGATTACCTCCATCCCATAAGATCTGATAAGCTTAGCAAGTGGGGTCACATAGATGTTAAAAAGGGTCGGACTTAATGCCGACCCCTGGGGGACCCCACAATGCACCGGCAGGGATGGAGATAAAAACTCCCCCAGCTTGACTCTCTGTTCCCTCTGGCCAAGAAAAGAGGTCAGCAAGCTAAGTGCGGGCCCCTCTACCCCTATCTCCCTCAGCCTAGATGTTAAAACTGAAGGAGACAGAGTGTCAAACGCAGCCGTAAGATCAAGCAGGATAAGGAGAGTAGTCTGACCCTTATCTACTCTTGTGCGGATGTTATCGAGCACAATGGTAAGGGCAGACTCCGTACTATGCTCTCTCCTAAATCCGTGCTGCGAATGATCTAGAAGGCCAGAGGTTTCCAGGAAGGCTGCAAGGTGCTGGTTAAGATGGGTTTCCAGCATCTTTGCAGGGGCTGGGAGCAGTGAAATGGGGCGGAAATTTTTAAGAACCCCCGGATCTAAAGTAGGTTTTTTTAGCAAGGGTTTGACCACAGCTTTCTTCCATTGAGAGGGGAAAGTCCCATCCCTCATTGCCCTGTTCATAATCTCCAATAATATAGGCAAAAAAGTTTCCTTGCATATATATATATATATAGATTAAGCGCTAAATAAATACAATTACTGGTGACTAGAGATGTCACAAGTTGCCAGTAGTAAGGCAATTAGAGACTGGCTCTCATATGGGATTGGAGGGGCCCATGTATTATAAATCAGTAGCTGTGAACAGCTGGAAGGACTTTATCCAGAGTGACATCAACTAGCTGAGAGAGATGCGTGAGTTGTTTATGTCACTCACAACCCTGGGGTTAAAAGCATTCTCGCTCCTCACTTTTTGCCCATCTATAACATCAGTGCTTAATTTGAAGAAAAAAAAAAGTGCCAGGGGGCCACTGCAACTTGCACCACGCATTGCCCCAGCCAGCGCTGCCAATGATAGTAGCAACACAATTACTAACGTTCACACTCCTACAAGTGCGACAATTCGGACTATTGCAGGCCTCAAAGCTATAAGAATGACTTGCACGGCAGGTAATAGTCAAATTATAATGTATATTGAATTAATAATTTCCTGCCGTTGTGGTCATCTCTAAATTAGCCAGACAACGCCACCTTGTGGCAGACTGTCTCAAACACGGTGCTGACAAATAAGTAGGGTGCCGAGCACTGGAAACCGCCGGCTCAAATTAAGCTCTGGCTTATATATGACCCTCAGAATCATCTGCCCTGCCTTGAACTGCGTGAGTCAGTGAGGTCAGTGAGGGAACCATACATAACTGTGGGGTTAGGTCGCCAGTGGTGCATGTCAGCACTCACAGGATACTGCCCAGTTACCCCGCCTGCCCCGGGACTACTAGGAACGTCTCAGAGCGCCTAGTGGCAAAGGTGAGGGCTGGGCCTTGACGCATAAGCATTTGAGGGCTTATTTACAAGCCCCTTGCGCCACTAATGCGTCAATTTAAACATGGGAAAAGTGACGCAAAAGTGGCGCAAGGGGTTTGTAAATAAGCCCCTTGGGTTTTAATCTCGGCATTGACGCTTGACCAAAAATGTGTGATTGTGGCCAAATAATTTGCTGTCCCTTGCCTCAAATTATAAACATGGAGATTTCTGTAAGAATTTCATGGTGGTGGGGGGCGTTAGGTCACTCGTAGTGAGGGGCTAATCTGTGTAAAGCGCAGGTGCTCGGGCACAGTGTGTCACAAAACTACAAGCAGTTGTGGTAACGACTCTTACCTGCGGGGGCTGGACTGTCACTGTCTACAGGCGATGCACGGTAGAGAGAGGTGCAGACGCAGTGTGTGATCGTGCGCACTTTTACAGCAGTGGTACAGCCGTAGATGCACTCTCTGTCCGTTCACCTTGTGCACAAGTAAGTGTGTGAACCTGCGGTCAGACCTAGCCTTTGCACAGATAGCGCCTTGGGCGAAACCAAAGTTTGCGCCTCCTCCCACCTGCCGTTTTGAATTGTCTGAGGGTTGAAAAAAATGGGAGGGGCGGGGGAAGGTGAGTGTAGTGTGCGTTCTAGTTCTCGCACGCTGCGTGGCTATGCAGCGCGCGAGGGCAGAACGCATGAGAGGGCAATGCGCATGCGCGATTAGCGGAACGCGATAGAGCGGAGCCGCGGCACAGAGCAGGGTGTGTTTGCCCGGCGCTCTTGCATGTGTAGTTTCCAATAAATACATACAGTGTTCCTACATCCCTGCATTGTGTCTTCCTTCAGTGTGGCTACCTACAACACGACAGTGGCGACGAGACTGGGATTCTGCAATTACAGACAGCAGAAGGATCCTGACCGACTGACTAGGAGCACAGGCCGGAGCAGCATTGACCAGCCAAGGGGGAAGACAGGAAGAAGAACTATCCCAGAGGAAAAAAACACATGAAGAGCGTGGCAGAGGCAGCAAATAAAAGGTACAGACCATGTGCAGAGGCCGATAGAAGGCGCGCAACCGCAAGAAGCACGCGAGAGGCCTAGTCATAGTGAACCTGGCGGAAGCGGCAGCACACAGCGACGGGGGGTCGGAAGAGGAGCGACAGCAGGAGCAGGCGCAACCAGAGAGAGGGGACACGCCAGATAGTCCGAGAGGCCCAGGAGCGGCGCCAGGAAGGAGGGGAGAGATGAGCACCCAAGGATCCTCACTGACGGCGCTAATACCGTTTCTGCCAAGACCAGGAGAACCCCAAATGAAGTGGGAGGATTGGCGGGAATATTTTAAGAACTACCTAGCGGCCCTCGAAGATGAAAATGGAGAAGAGTTCCCCAGCGCGAGGAAGAAAAGAATACTCCTGCACAATTTAGGCCCGGAAGGCATAAGGGTCTACCAGAATCTAGTGCCGCAACTCCGGCAAAACGCAGACGATGACGTATTTAAACACGCCATGGAGGACCTCGATGCCCACTACCGCCCAGCGGTGAGTGTCTCGATAGATAGGTACAACTTCCAACAGAGGAAGCAAGAGCCGGGAGAAACCATCAATGAATACGTAGCGGCCTTGAAGAAACTGGCGGTGACATGCAAATACGGAGCTCTGCACGATGAGTTCATCAAGGACCAAATCGTCATGCATACTACGAACAAAAGTGTACAAGACAAACTGTGAGCGAATAGTGAGGCGCCACTAAAAGAAGTGATTGCGATGGTGAAGAAAGCGGAGTTGACTAAACGGTGCGCGGAGGCGGCAAAACGAGAGGTGGTCCCCAAGACCATGGTGAACAAAGTAGATGACGCAGAAGCACAGGGAAGAAGCAAACAACCGGCCCAGGAGAGCAGAGGACCCCCGAAGTGGAAAGGGAAGACTGGACAATTGTGGAAGCCGACTAGAGACAACAATGGAGCTTGCTACAGATGCGGCAGCCCTGCACATACAGCTCAGGACAAGAGATGCCCAGCGTTCCGTGCGAAGTGTATGTTCTGCGGCATAACGGGCCACTATGAGAAAGTCTGCCGAAGGAAGACGAAGAGGCCCGTGGTGAAGTATGTGGAACAAGAGCAGCGGGAAGAGGAAGAAGAGCAGGAGGAAGACGTGGAGGTCTTGTATATCGATGATCAGGTGCTGGGGATAGACGGGAAGAGAACCCGCAAACCCCAATGCGACATGAAGATTGGAGGGGTGAACATCCAAATAGTAATAGACTCGGGATCCCCGTACACCATCATCCAGAAAACGGTATGGAAGGAGCAGTTTGAACCCACGTTGGGAACAAGGCTGGAACCACCAGACATTCGCCCGGTGTCGTATACAGGGGAACCGATACCCATGGTGGGGTACAGGAAACTGACCTTTGAATTCCGGGGAAGACAAGCAGAGTGCAAACTGTACATAGCGGAGAAAGGCCCCTCCGTACTGGGATGGATGGACCAAGGGGATCTAGGGATCAAACTAGACCCGCGAGGTGACACACAAGTCCTCATGACAGCGCCAGGGAGCTGGCCGGTACTGGAAGCAATGAAGCATAAATTCCCGAAAGTGTTTGGAGGTGTAGGAGAGTAGGGTCTGCTATCCTATGGTCACCCCAAATTTTTGCTTTTTGCTTCACTGGTTTTCGACGTATTGAGGCTGTGGGTCTGCCAATCAGACCCCCAGCCTGCTGTTCTCTCTGCTAAATTGACACTATGCACTTTAGGTGCATGACCCCTTGGAACTGGATCACCCTGTGAGCCCCTGTACTAGTGTACCCTAGGTACTCAGGGCATTGGTGTATCTGAGGCCTACCAGGGGCTGAAGCATGTATTGTGCCACCCCTGGCCTGGCCTAGCAATTTGACACAACTGGCTGATCACTCAGCTGGGGTAAGTTGGTGTATCCACCTCTTACTTAGGTGTAGAATGCCTATACCTAACCTTAAATGGGACACATGTTAACCTATAAGTCACTCCTATGGCAGGCCTTAACAATCCTGAAGGCAGAGTGCTTGGTTTCATGTGAGATGGTGCTCTGGCATAAGCTGAGCCTGTCTGCAGTAGTCGGAACAACTTCCTTCTACCGTTTCCAGATATCGCCATACCATATACTCTTAAGTGCATTATGAACCTCGCGGTTAAATGCTATCTTTGGTTTGGCTTTATCTAAACATGTCGAGTAAGGTGTCATACAAATTGGAATACTAACCCCCTCGCCAGTTCTGGCGACGGGGTTAGCATTCCACCCTCCTAGAGGGACACGACATGTACAGAACCTGAAACCCGGGTAAAATCAGACATAGCCTCAGCTCCACAAAATGGACGCTGCCACCACAGACACAAGTCTGCACTCCTGCTGCTGGGAGTCCTTCCAGCTTGGGAGACGTGGACAAAGGGTTTTCTGCCGGGGGAGGTGCGAGCACCACCCCAGACAGGATGTTGTGTATTGGTCAGGTAGGGCTTGAAAGGAAACAGACATGCCTGAGGCTCACAAGGAGCCTCGGTGCATATGCCAGTTCAATCCGGTCCTGGGGCACACCAGCCCCAGACCTGGGGCGAGCTGGACAAAGGATTGGGGGTGTAACCACCCCCCTTCCTGGTCCCACCCTTCTGGAGGGACCTAGCAGGTAGTCCGGCCCCTAGAATCCGCTTAAAGGTAGGAGCTGTGTCCAAAGAATTCAGACATCCTGGAATCAACTTAAACTAAGAAGAAGACGGGAACTTCGACGTTCTGCTGCACAGAAGACTGAAGGAAATCTCCCCTATGGTCAGGGAGTGACCATCTTGCTAACACAAGCACCATCCAGCGAATCGACGTCTGCTTTGCCGCCGCCTCCCGCCGGACCCCGAGCCCAGAGACCGACAAGGACTGGACCTCCAGACCTCTCACCGCCCGATCCACAGTCCCTGGAAAGAAGGAACCCGTGGAGGCAACGAGACCCGTGGAGCCAGCCATCTTGAAAAACACTCGACTAGCTGAAAGCCCGACAACAGAGGCTCCCTCCAAGTTGTGCTTTGGGTCCTGAGAAGCCCAACATCCGAGCAGCATCTGCACCAAAGGTGAGCCCTCCAGCATCTCCACGATCTGCGTGGGGCCCCTCTGCACTTCGCGACTTGACGCGCCTAACCTGCTACTGGTCTGTTGACTAGTGGCCATCTTGGCGACCATCTTGAAAAACTACAATGCTGGTCTGGTTGCTCCAGACTGGCCCCTGCTGCCCTCCAAAGGAGCAGCCCCTCTGACCTTGCTGGTCAGAGCTAACAGCTTACTTCACTTCCTGCGACTCCTGCTTTTGACAAGGCTTGTTTGCTTCTTCTGAGTCGCCACACTGCCGACAGCGAGAGCCTGCGTGGGACAGCTCGTGAACCGACTCCTGGACATCGTCGACCTTCAGGGACCACGTGGCTGTAGAGACAAGCTACACCTCTTCACCTGTTTGCACCCGACATCGCCTGGTACCTACCTGGTGCCACGCCGGTCACTGGCTAGTGACTGTGAACACTGTCCCCTCTGCTTACAGGTCTTCTACCCTTCCGATCCATCCTTGGATCCACCGCATCTCTTCTGGACCGACCGCCTGCAGCATCTTTGTCGTCAGGCTCCATTGAACAGATAGACGAAACCCGACGCACTTCGAGCCCTATGCACCCGCTTCCTGTGGGTGAGGTAAAGCTGGCACTCCGGTGCACAAGTGTAGAGTAACATCTCTAATGTCTAGGTTTGAAGTCTTGAATTCGTAGTCCAACTAGAAGACCCTTCTAGCAGTAACTTTTGAACAATTACGCACCCATTGAAAACCTATGAGCGCCCGCGTGTAACTTTCCTCACTGCACACGCGACCCGTGGACCTCCTGGTCACTAACTAAAGTTAGCTCCTTGTAGGCCCAGCGATTCTAAAGGCCCTAGGCCTTCTCCCTTTCCTGTTCGTGGTACTTATACCACTATTTTAGTATATATGGTTTGAGCGGCCACCAGGGCCTATCCATATAAAGTGCAGCTTTCGTATATTGTAATACTTTCTTGTTTAACGATTTGTGCTCCTGTGCTCATAAACAGTCTAGGGGATACTTTGAATAATAAATACATATATATTTTGAATATATATATCTGTGTGGTGTCCTTTCATTGGTATAAGGGGGGGTTACATATGGTAAAACAGCTTGCTTAACATGCCTAAACGAGTTTAGCCTCAAAGACTGCTTAGCCTACGCTACCACTAGGGCAGCTGGTCCGAAAAGGTTGACTTACAACCACACCATAAGGGTTGCTTGGCATGGTACAAGGTGGTCACTTTAATTAGTGAACATCATATACCAGGCCAACTTCTCACATTGGTGAGCAGCGGTTGGGATTTGAGCTTGCTGTTGTTTTACCTCTGTAATCTCTTTGTTACCAATTGAAAGATCATACAGGTACCTGTAGGTACATATAAAACTAGTTAGTTATATACTTAAGTTCTACTGAACTTAGTTGTTGTAGAGCAAAGGGAGTAGCACACCCTGACTACAACTACTAGATAGGTTTAGTAGGAAAACCCAAGTGTAGGTAGTTGCAACACTTCCACCCATACTTAAGAGCAATGGCTGGGGCAGAGGGGTCCAAGGTACCCATCTCTGTCGAGAGTGACCCCCAGAGGGCACCAACCATCTTTGCTACCCTAAACCAGAACGAGCTCAGGCAGTTGGCTAATTCTAGGGGCCTTAAACAGCCCAAGAACCCCACCTCTGCTGAACTCAGAGAACTCTTGCAAACTGATGAAGATCAGAGAGCTCTCAAGAAAGCCTCCCAGTTAGGCCCCTCACGGACTGGAACAGGAGGCCCTCCTTCTGAAGATGCTACTGAAGCACCCCTTCCTAACAGTCACCCCTTAGGTGAGAATCAGACTACAGATGATGAGGATCAGCATAGGGACGAGAATGACAAGGGGGATGAGTCTGATACTAGTAGTGATTCTGATGGGAGAAACAGCCCAGTGCCAGGTGTTACACTTGGCCCAGCTAACTTAAGACTATTTGGGAATGACAATGGGTTCCCCCCATCGAGTTTCCCCAGTGGACTCAACCAGGGGTTTGGGAGACAGAGGAATCACTCAGGTGACTCTAATGCCTCTCATGCCTCTAGAGGCTCTCAGGGTCAGTCCAGAAGAAGGATGACCAGCCCTCAGAGGAGGGAGCATGAGGCCAGAATGCAGGAAGCTCAGCTGAGGATCAGGAAAGAAGAGCTAGAAGTAGCCCTGATGGAAGAGAAACTGAACAAGGCTAGGCAACCTAGAGAGAGTGGGTCTATACCCACTGGTGGCAGCATTGTCCCTAGGGACAAAGATAGGGTCTTTGATAATAGGAACCTGTCCAAGGTTGTGCCCCCCTATAAAAGTGGGGATGACATCCACAAATGGATGACTGCTTTTGAGAGAGCCTGCAAAGTACAGCAGGTTCCTGAGGACCAGTGGGCAGCAATCTTATGGCTCTCCTTTGAAGGTAGAGGCAGAGATAGACTCCTCACTGTTAGAGAGGAGGATGTCAGAAACTACAGAGCCCTGAAGGTGTCCTGGTTGATGGGTTAGGCTTAACCACTGAGCAGTACAGGTTAATGTTCAGAGATACCCAGAAGGCACAGACTCAGGACTGGTCTGAATATGTTGAATGTGCCACTAAGGCTTTGGAGGGTTGGTTGCTGGGAAGTAAGGTTTCAGATTATACAGGATTGTACAATTTGATGATGAGAGAACAGATTTTAAATAACTGTCAACACCAGCAACTGCATCAACACTTGGTTGACTCGGATCTGACCTCTCCCCAAGAATTGGGAAAGAAGGCAGACAAATGGGTCAGAACCAGGGTTAAACAAAAGAACCAGAACCAGGGCAAAGGGGGTGATCAGAAGAAAACAGACCAAAAGGGTAATGACCAGAAATCCAAAGACCAGAAGTCTTCAACAGGGCCCCAAACTAGTGCTAATGAAGGTGGGTCCCAACAGTCTAAAGGAAAGAAGAAAGAAGGTCCAAAGAAACCCTGGTGCAAGTCTTGCAAGAATACAACTCACTGGACTAGTGATTGTAAGAAGGGTGGAGCCCCCAACACTGTTGCCCCTAAGGCACCTGCTCCCAGTAGTACTGTTAGCAGTGTTGGTCCCCAGACAAAGGGTGTAGTGAGAATCACTATGGGAACTGAAGGAGATTCTGACCTAGACAGAACCCTTACCCAGGCAGTCTTGATCTGTGATGGGGAAATGGATTTGTCCCTGACTGTGAGCCCCAGTGATCTGGGCAAGTACAGACAGACTCCATTGATCAATATAAAAGTGGCTCAAGCCTACAGGGACACATGTGCCAGTGTCACTATGGTGACACCAGGCTTTGTGGATCCTGGACAGTACATACCAGGTGAGAATTACCTGGTGACCAATGCCAGCAATACCACTACTTCCCATAGTGTGGCTATTGTTAACTTCTCGTGGGGAGGGGTAACTGGCCTCAAAAGGGTTGTGGTTAGAGCAGACCTCCCAGTAGAATGTTTGTTGGGCAATCACCTAGAGAGTTCTCTATGGTCAGAAGTGGAGTACAGGACACATGCAGAGATGTTAGGTATATCACCACATGTCCTTGCTGTGACCAGGTCACAGGCCAAAAAGTGCCTTACTGAACCTCAGGTCTTGGATCCTGGAACAATGGACCAAGCACCTTCCAAGAAGAAGAACAGGAGGGTTAAGGCTGTGCCTTCCCCCCTGCCTCCAAGTGATGATCAGTCTTCCCAGGAGGATGATCTCGAGAACCTTGAAGGAACTGTCCCTGAAGAGCTTGAACCTGACCAGGTTGAGTTTCTGGGGACAGGGGGACCTTCTAGGGCTGACTTGGGGCAGGCTCAGTTATCCTGTCCATCTCTTGAACCCCTCAGACAGCTGGCTGCTGCTGAGGCTGCTGGGAATGCTCAAGGTACCCATAAAGTATATTGGGATGATGCGCTCCTTTATTCAGAGGCTAGAGACCCAAAACCTGGTGCAACCAGGAGGTTGGTTATACCTCTGCAATTTAGGGGCTTCCTTCTTACCTTGGCCCATGATATTCCTCTAGCAGGACACTTAGGCCAGAACAAGACTTGGGACAGGCTTGTCCCTCACTTTCACTGGCCTCACATGAATGAAGATACCAAGGAGTTTTGTCGCTCCTGTGTAACCTGCCAAGCCAGTGGCAAGTCAGGTGGCACAACAAAGGCCCCCCTAATACCACTACCTGTGGTGGGGGTTCCCTTTGAAAGAGTGGGGATTGATATTGTGGGTCCCATGGATCCCCCACTGCATCTGGGCACAGATTTATACTGGTGGTAGTGGATCATGCCACCAGGTATCCAGAGGCAATTCCCCTTAGGACCACAACAGCTCCTGTTGTGGCCAGGGCCTTACTGGGAGTCTTCTCCAGAGTGGGGTTTCCTAAGGAGGTAGTTTCTGACAGAGGTGCCAACTTCATGTCAGGATACTTTTTTTTTTTTTTTTTTTTTTGTTTTTTTTTTGTCCTCATGCGCCACCAAGGTTCTATATACGTGATCGGTAGGTTAGCAAACAAAATGCTAGCTCAGTCGGCGACTGGAGGGGACCAAACGGTGAACGAGAGCCTCGTCCCGTAGCAGTATAGCTTGACATTCCCACGATCGACATAGCATAACCTTATAGAGGATTTTGAAGATCCACCAAAATGCTGAACGAGACTGTCCAGGCAATACACATACCCAGACAGAGTATAGATGGCTTAATCATTGGACCTGGGGAAAGAAAAAAAAAAAAAAAAAAAAAACCCCAGACTCTCAATGATCCCATCTTAGGAGGTTCCAAAAAGACCTTTTCTCAGGATTCCCTATTCTGACCAAATCAAGCTTGGAGACTTGCAGGGTGGAAGCAAACCATTCTATGACTGAGGGAGGTGAACAGTCCTTCCACTTCTTACATATCTCCCTTCTAGCAAGCAATATTGCATAGAAGACAAGCTTTTTCGCCATACTGGAAGGAATGTGGTGTCAACTACAAGTTCACCACTCCTTATCACCCACAATGCAATGGGCTTGTTGAGAGATTCAACAAGACCCTAAAGGGTATGATCAAAGGATTACCTGAAAAGCTCAGGCGAAGATGGGACATCCTTCTACCCTGCCTTCTGTTTGCTTACAGAGAGGTCCCACAAAAAGGAGTTGGCTACAGCCCCTTTGAATTGGTATTTGGGCACCCTGTAAGAGGACCCCTATGTCTGGTGAGGGAAGGATGGGAGTTACCTCTCAAAAAGCCTAAGCAAGACATAGTGGACTATGTACTTGGTCTCCGCTCCAAGATGGCTGAGTACATGGAGAAGGCATCTAAATACCTTGAGGCAAGCCAGGCCTTACAGAAAGCTTGGCATGACCAAAAGGCTGTCTTGGTTGAGTTTCAGCCAGGACAGAAGGTATGGGTGTTGGAGCCAGTGGCCCCAGCAGCACTCCAAGACAAATGGTCTGGACCCCATACAATCCTGGAAAAGAAGGGAGAGGTTACCTACTTGGTGGACCTAGGCACTCCCAGGAGTCCCCACAGGGTACTCCATGTTAACAGGTTAAAAGCATATGTTGACAGGGCGGACATGGGCTTGCTCATGGCTACAGACGAGGGACAGGAGGAAGAGAGTGACCCTCTCCCAGACCTGTTGTCTCAGAACCCTGAAGATGGTTCAGTTGAAGGAGTGACCCTTGGAGGCAACCTCACTGAGCATCAGCAAATTGAATGTAGACAAGTTCTGCAATCATTTCAGCATATGTTCTCACTGATACCTAGTCAAACTGACTGGTGTACCCATGTGGTGGGCACCGGTGACAGTCTTCCTGTGAAGAACAAACTTTACAGGCAACCTGACCATGTCAGGGACTATATAAAGACTGAGGTACAGAAGATGCTGGAATTGGGTGTCATTGAGCCCTCAGAGAGCCCCTGGGCTAGCCCAGTGGTTCTGGTCCCCAAACCTCACACCAAAGATGGCAAGAGAGAGATGAGGTTCTGTGTGGAGAACAGAGGACTCAATGCTGTCACCAGGACAGATGCACATCCTATTCCAAGGGCAGATGAGCTCATAGATAAACTGGCTTCTGCTAAGTTTTTGAGCACATTTGACTTGACAGCTGGCTATTGGCAAATCAGGCTAGCTGAGGAGTCTAAGGCCAAAACAGCATTTTCAACCCCAGGAGGGCACTACCAATTTGTGGCGATGCCCTTTGGTCTGAAAAATACACCTGACACCTTCCAAAGGTTGGTGAATCAAGTCCTTACTGGGTTGGATGACTTTTGTGCAGCATATCTTGATGACATTGCTGTCTTTAGCTCCACCTGGGAGGATCACCTGATCCACCTGAAGAAGGTACTTGAGGCTCTGCAAAAGGCAGGCCTCACTATCAAGGCTACTAAGTGCCAGATAGGGCAGAGTAAGGTTGTGTACTTGGGCCACCTTGTAGGTGGAGGCCAAGTTCAACCACTGGAGAGTAAGATACAATCCATCAAGGACTGGTCTCCTCCCACCACCCAGACTCAAGTCCGCGCTTTCTTGGGCTTGACTGGGTACTACAGGAAGTTTGTTAAGAACTATGGGTCCATTGTGACTCCTCTTAATGATCTGACATCCAAAAAGATGCCCAAAAAGGTTCAGTGGACAGTAAGCTGTCAAAAGGCATTTGATGACCTGAAGAAGGCCATGTGCTCTGCACCTATCCTGAAAAGTCCTGACTACTCCAAAGAGTTTATTGTCCAAACAGATGCTTCTGAGTTGGGTGTGGGAGCTGTGCTGTCACAACTTAATGTGGATGGTCAAGACCAACCCATTGCTTTTATTAGCAGAAGGTTGACCCCCAGAGAGAAGAATTGGTCAGCTGTTGAGAGGGAGGCCTTTGCTGTGGTGTGGGCCCTGAAGAAGCTGAGGCCATACTTATTTGGCACTCACTTCAAGATTCAGACCGACCATAAGCCCCTCTTTTGGCTAAATCAGATGAAGGGTGAAAACCCCAAACTGCTTAGGTGGTCCATTTCCCTACAGGGGATGGACTTTACAGTGGAGCACTGGCCAGGTACAGACCATGGGAATGCAGATGGTCTCTCCAGGTACTTCCACTTAGGACATGAAGACACGACTGGTCCAGGCTAGTTTAATGTCCCTGCGTTTGGGGGGGGGTTGTGTAGGAGAGTAGGGTCTGCTATCCTATGGTCACCCCAAATTTTTGCTTTTTGCTTCACTGGTTTTCGACGTATTGAGGCTGTGGGCCTGCCAATCAGACCCCCAGCCTGCTGTTCTCTCTGCTAAATTGACACTATGCACTTTAGGTGCATGACCCCTTGGAACTGGATCACCCTGTGAGCCCCTGTACTAGTGTACCCTAGGTACTCAGGGCATTGGTGTATCTGAGGCCTACCAGGGGCTGAAGCATGTATTGTGCCACCCCTGGCCTGGCCTAGCAATTTGACACAACTGGCTGATCACTCAGCTGGGGTAAGTTGGTGTATCCACCTCTTACTTAGGTGTAGTATGCCTATACCTAAACTTAAATGGAACACATGATAACCTATAAGTCACTCCTATGGCAGGCCTTAACAATCCTGAAGGCAGAGTGCTTGGTTTCATGTGAGATGGTGCTCTGGCATGAGCTGAGCCTGTCTGCAGTAGTCGGAACAACTTCCTTCTACCGTTTCCAGATATCGCCATACCATATACTCTTAAGTGCATTATGAACCTCGCGGTTAAATGCTATCTTTGGTTTGGCTTTATCTAAACATGTCGAGTAAGGTGTCATACGAATTGGAATACTAACCCCTCGCCAATTCTGGTGACTGGGTTAGCATTCCACCCTCCTAGAGGGACACGACATGTACAGAACCTGAAACCCGGGTAAAATCAGACATAGCCTCAGCTCCACAAAATGGACGCTGCCACCCCAGACACAAGTCTGCCCTCCTGCTGCTGGGAGTCCTTCCAGCTTGGGAGACGTGGACAAAGGGTTTCCTGCCAGGGGAGGTGCGAGCACCACCCCAGACAGGATTTTGTGTATTGGTCAGGTAGGGCTTGAAAGGAAACAGACATGTCTGAGGCTCACAAGGAGCCTCGGTGCATATGCCAGTTCAATCCGGTCCTGGGGCACACCAGCCCCAGACCTGGGGCGAGCTGGACAAAGGATTGGGGGTGTAACCACCCCCCTTCCTGGTCCCACCCTTAGGGAGGGACCTAGCAGGTAGTCCGGCCCCTAGAATACGCTTAAAGGTAGGAGCTGTGTCCAAAGACTTCAGACATCCTGGAATCAACTTACAACTAAGAAGAAGATGGGAACTTCGACGTTCTGCTGCACAGAAGACTGAAGGAAATCTCCCCTATGGTCAGGGAGTGACCATCTTGCTAACGCAAGCACCATCCAGTGAATCGATGTCTGCTTTGCCGCCGCCTCCCACCGGAGCCCGAGCCCAGAGACCGACAAGGACTGGACCTCCAGACCTCTCACCGCCCGATCCACAGTCCCTGGAAAGAAGGAACCCGTGGAGGCAACGAGACCCGTGGAGCTAGCCATCTTGAAAGACACTCGACTAGCTGAAAGCTCGACAACAGAGGCTCCCTCCAAGTTGTGCTTTGGGTCCTGAGAAGCCCAACATCCGAGCAGCATCTGCACCAAAGGTGAGCCCTCCAGCATCTCCACGATCTGCGTGGGGCCCCTCTGCACTTCGCGACTCGACGCGCCTAACCGGTTACTGGTCCGTTGACTAGTGGCCATCTTGGCGACCATCTTGAAAAACTATGACACTGGTCTGGTTGCTCCAGATTGGCCCCTGCTGCCCTCCAAAGGAGCAGCCCCTCTGACCTTGCTGGTCAGAGCTAACAGCTTACTTCACTTCCTGCGACTCCTGCTTTTGCCAAGGCTTGTTTGCTTCTTCTGAGTCGCCGACACCGCCGACAGCGAGAGCCTGCGTGTGACAGCTCTTGAACCGACTCCTGGACGTCGTCGACCTTCAGGGACCACGTGGCTGTAGAGACAAGCTACACCTCTTCACCTGTTTGCACCCGACATCGCCTGGTACCTACCTGGTGCCACGCCGGTCACTGGCTAGTGACTGTGAACACTGTCCCCTCTGCTTACAGGTCTTCTACCCTTCCGATCCATCCTTGGATCCACCGCATCTCTTCTGGACCGACCGCCTGCAGCATCTTTGTCGTCAGGCTCCATTGAACAGATAGACGAAACCCGACGCACTTCGAGCCCTATGCACCCGCTTCCTGTGGGTGAGGTAAAGCTGGCCCTCTGGTGCACAAGTGTAGAGTAACATCTCTAATGTCTAGGTTTGAAGTCTTGAATTCGTAGTCCAACCAGAAGACCCTTCTAGCAGTAACTTTTGAACAATTACGCACCCATTGAAAACCTATGGGCGCCCGCGTGTAACTTTCCTCACTGCACACGCGACCCGTGGACCTCCTGGTCACTAACTAAAGTTAGCTCCTTGTAGGCCCAGTGATTCTAAAGGCCCTAGGCTTTCTCCCTTTCCTGTTCGTGGTACTTATACCACTATTTTAGTATATGGTTTGAGCGGCCACCAGGGCCTATCCATATAAAGTGCAACTTTCGTATATTGTAATACTTTCTTGTTTAACGATTTGTGCTCCTGTGCTCATAAAGAGTCTAGGGGATACTTTGAGTAATAAATACATATATATTTTGAATATATATCTGTGTGGTGTCCTTTCATTGGTATAAGGGGGGGTTACATATGGTAAAACAGCTTGCTTAACATGCCTAAACGAGTTTAGCCTCAAAGACTGCTTAGCCTACGCTACCACTAGGGCAGCTGGTCCGAAAAGGTTGACTTACAACCACACCATAAGGGTTGCTTGGCATGGTACAAGGTGGTCACTTTAATTAGTGAACATCATATACCAGGCCAACTTCTCACAGGAGGGAAGGTGGGGAAACTGGAGAAATTTACACACAAGATAGTACTTAAAGAAAACTCCAGTCCAGTGTCCCACAAGGTCAGAAATATACCCCTAGCGGTGAAAGACGCGGTGCAGACGGAACTACACAGATTGGAAAAGGAGGGGATAATAGAGCCGATCGACAGTGCGGAATGGCTCGCCCCCCTGGTAGTGGCGATGAAACCAAATGGGAAAGTCCGTCTGTATGTGGACCTTCGGGAACTAAACATGTGTCTCATAGTAGAGAAATTCCCATTACCTCGCATCGAAGAAATGCTAGCCAAGACCAACGGGGTAAAGTGGTTCTCCACCATCGACCTCACGTCCGCCTATCACCAGATAGACCTACACCCGTCAAGCCGGAAGTTGACATCGTTTATCACACCCTTCGGGTGCTACCAATTCCGTAGAATGCCATTTGGCCTCGCCTCCGCAGCGGCGGTGTTCCAAAAACTGATGCATCGTCTGTTTCAGGACATCGAGGGCGTCCAGTATTTTCAGGACGATATACTCGTGATGGGAACAGATAGAAGAGACCACGATGAGAGACTGGAGAAGGTACTCAGAGTACTAGAAGACAAAGGCCTGACTGCGGAATGGGAAAAGTGCAAGCTGGGAATGACATCAGTCACATATCTTGGGCACGAGATAGGAGGACAAGGCATCACCCCTAAAAGAGCAAATGTGGAGGTGATATGCAAGGCGACAGCACCCAACAACAAAGAGGAAGTAAGGTCCTTCTTAGGGATGGCAGAGTATTACAGCAAATCGTACCACACTTCGCCACCAAGACACATCACCTCCGACAACTAACGAGGGACAAAACGACCTACAAATGGACGGAGGACACACAAAAGGAGTTTGAGGCCATGAAGAAAGACATCAGTCAAGCGGTGCCCTTGCAAGGGTATGATCCACTCGGCCGGTCGATTCTGACGACAGATGCCAGCGAAAAAGGACTAGGGGCAGTACTCATGCAGGAAAGAAGTGATGGACTGGTGGAAACACTCAGCTTCGCGTCCAGGACACTATCACCCACTGAGCAGAAATACAGTGTGATTGAGAAAGAGATGCTAGCTGTGGTGTGGGCGATGGGAAAATATCGCCAATTCCTATGGGGCACAAGATTCCTGCTTAAGACGGACCACAAGCCCTTGGTCAAGGTACTCACCTCAAGCGGGCATGCTGGCGCCACACCCCACATAGCAAAAATGACGCTCAAACTGCTAGAGTACAGATATGATGTGGAATATATTCCGGGGACGAGGAACAAGGTGGCAGACTATCTTAGCCGAGCAGCAGCCATGGAAAGTGCCCCGGACATGACCCCCGAGGAAGACGAGATGGTGGCAATAATGGATGATCCAGAAAGGGTAATAAGCAAACAAGACTGGATACAGGCGTATGGAGAAGATGAGGAAATTTGCAAGGTCAAAGAACACATAATAAGAGGATGGCCGGAGAAGAAACGGCTAGGAGAGGCACTCCGAAAATATTATGAAGTACGAGAAGAGTTATCAGTGGGGAATGAAGGAATATTCCTGTACAGGAGAGACAAAGTGGTTCCTCCAGCAGCAGTGGTTCCCCGATTAATTGCAATGCTACACGAAGGGCACTTAGGAATAGTAAAATCTAAGGCGAGGGCGAAGCACATGTACTGGTGGCCAGGAATGAATGCTCAGGTGGAAAGGCAAGTGAGAGAGTGCAACCAGTGCCAAAGAGCAGACAAGACGCTGGTTCCCCTACGGCCGTCGCTTGGGAAATTCCCCTTACCAAGTGGGCCATGGGAAGATGTGGCGGTGGACATCCTGGGACCGGTGCTGGACATCCACGGAACGCCCCAATACCTCTGTGTCCTGGTCGACAAGTATTCCAAATGGCCGTAGATACACATACAGGAAGAAATGGAAGCAGAGACGGTGATAAAATTTCTCACCTCGGTCTTCCTAAGGGAAGGCATCCCCAGAACGCTATTGAGTGACAACGGACCCCAATTTAGATCTGAGAAATGGAACAAGTACGCGGAGCAAAATGGGATCAAATTGCTGCACACGGCGGTGTACCACCCGTCGAGCAATGGACAGGTAGAGCGCTTCAATAGAGTGCTAATGGGTTCCATTCAAGCAGCTATCATGATGGGGAAAGACTGGGAGAAAGAGATACAGAAAACGGTGAGGGCCTACCGCATCACCCCCACGGGGACGGGGTACAGCCCCTTCCAAGTCCTAAGGGGGAGACACCCCTTCACCAAGGACAATGTCATGTGGAGGGAAAAGACAATAACAAGCAAATGGTCTCCAGCGGTAGTACAACACACCTTGGAGAAGGCCCAGAGAGTGTACACGGAGTACTACAACCAGAGACGGAAGGTCAAAAACGCAACTCTGGAGAAAGGGGAGTGGGTGAGAGTCAAGTTAGCGGTTCGAAGGAAGAAGGGAGACAGCAAGTACAGTCCACCCCTACAAGTGGAGGAGGTATATGAGAGAGCCGCCCTACTCAGCGATGGGAACGTGTGGTCCCACGACCGCATGGCGAAATGCAACAAGATCTTAAAATGGCCAGAGGTAGAGAACGAGAAATTAGCCCAAGAGACCTACACAAAGGACATTGAAGGAAGTAAACTCCCTGAGGGAAGAGGCATACCAGAGAGAGAGTACAGTGGGGAGCAGGGAGACCAGGGGACGATGGAAGTGGAAGAGCTACCGACGGAGGAAGGCCACAGCCCGGACAGAGCGGGGCGAGGTGACCCCCGAGGCATGGAGGGGAGCCCAGCCGTAAGCAATGATCCTGGAAATCCCGGCACCCCGGTAAGACGTACCCGAGCTGGCAGAGTGATTGTGAGGCCTATCCGCTTCAAAGACTTTGAACTAGATGGAGGGTGTGTACCCTAGAGACTGGGAGGACTGCATGTTATCAGGGCCATGGAAAAGGAGGGAGATATGTAGTGTGCGTTCTAGTTCTCGCACGCTGCGTGGCTACGCAGCGTGCGAGGGCAGAACGCGCGAGAGGGAATGCGCATGCGCGATTAGCGGAATGCGATAGAGCGGAGCCGCGGCACGGAGCAGGGTGTGTTTGCCCGGCGCTCTTGCATGTGTAGTTTCCAATAAATACATACAGTGTTCCTACATCCCTGCATTGTGTCTTCCTTCAGTGTGGCTACCTACAACACCAACATATTTAGGGACAACTTTCTGCCCCTAACCATTGGCACTGCTAATTTTAAAGTTGCATTTGCAATATTCTTTTTTTCGCGCAAATTCCTCTTTGTCATTTTTCAATCATCGTTTTACTCCGTTAATAATCCACACTTTCGCTTAAATTAATTATGGTCCTCATGCAAGGAAAAAGCCATTTTTCAAGAACACGACTAGAGCCAAATTCATCCGTAGCAGCTTTATTAAAATCCAATGCATTTCGGGCCTCTAGGGCCCTTCGTCAGGGAAAACTGAAAATAACAATTACACATATTTTAATATTACATCAGCCAGTATATGCGCACAAATACCAAAGATCTCGTGTTTAGAGTTGCCACCAAAACAGTCGCGACAGAGCTGCGCTGTATGCTCCACAACTGCAGATCTGCAATAAAACACAAACTTGAAATCTCCGATACCATCAACTTGCACAATATTGACATGCTCTTCCTCATTGAGACCTGGTTCAACGATACCTCTCACTCTATGTTTGATCTCCTTGTACCCACAGGTTATTCTATACTTAGAAATGACAGAATTGACAAAGTTGGGGGAGGTGTTGCAGTCATCTTTAGAAACTCCCTTCAACTTAAGGCTCTTCCCAACAGCTCCTTCCACACTTTTGAATGCCTATCTCTTGAGCTTCAATTGCACCACCGCTCACCTCTCAGATTCCATGTTATCTACCACCCGCCTGGAAGCAGCCCTTCGTTTATGGAGGAACTCACGGACTGCATCAGCGACCAATACTCGCAAAGTGACAATCAGATCTTCGTGGGTGACTTCAATGTCCACTGGGACACCTATGCGAACTTACTGGCCACCTTCCTCTCTGCAAACGATCTTATCCAACACTGCACTGAAACAACACACTCTAAGGGCTCAACCCTGGACCATGTCATTTCTAAAGCAGGCTTGCTGACCATCGCTACCCCTGTTCATGTAGACTGGTCTGACCACCTCCTCATCCCATTCTCTCTTCAGCTATCACACTCTATAACTCTCGGCCAGCCTAAGAGGGCTACTTCCTGGTTCCGTGACACTAAAAATATTGACCTCAGTACCCTCTGTGATTCTGCTTTGCTATCACTTCCAAGGCTAGACCCGGACCTAGATGTTAACGAACTCACCTCCCAATGCCTCACAGTCCTTGCAGTCGAAATCAATAATGTCGCTCCTCTCCAAAGCAAAAAGAAAAGGCCCACTCCCTCAGCACCTTGGTTCAACAAATCCCTCTATGAAGAAAGGAAGTACCTAAGAGTACTTGAGAAACAATGGAGACAAGCGCCCTACACCGAAAATCTGGCCACGCTTCGTTCAGCAAGATCCAAGTACCACAAGCACATCTTCCTTGGAAAAGCGTCGCACTTCAAATCCCTCCTTGACTCAGTCAAAAATAGACCCAAAAAGCTATTCGACCTCATCAAGAACCCAAACAGCTCTCCCCCAACCTCCAAATTGAAGGATTCCACAAAGAAAGCAGCGGAATACGCTATATTCTTTGATGAAAATGTGAAATCACTTGTAGATCAGGTCATTCATCCTACCCCTACAGAGGAGCGCAAATCCTTAACCATTTGGCAAAACTTTGACCCCATCACTGATGATGCCCTCCTTAAATGCATCCTCGATACAAAGCCCTCTCACCATTCTCTTGACCCCATCCCTAGTGCCATTGCCATTGACTTCTATACCCATTCTCTCTCCTATTGGACCACTCTGGTCAACCTCTCCCTCAGTCAAGGCTCCCTTCCTGTTTCCTTCAAAACTGGGCAGGTCACCCCTCTGCTTAAAAAACCCACCGCTGATGCGAACGACCCTAACAACTACCGTCCCATCACTAACCTACCCTTTCTTGCGAAAATCACAAAAAAATGTGTAGCGAAACAACTCTCTCGCCATATCAAGGACAATGATCTTCTGGACAACTTCCAGTTCGGCTTCATTCAAAACTGCAGAGCACTGAAACAGCCCTGCTGCTAGTGATTGATGACGCACTGCGGATACTCGATTCAGGGGAGTCTTGTCTTCTAATTCTTCTTGACCTTTCTGCAGCCTTTGACACTGTCAATCACAATACTCTCCTTAACACTCTGCAACAGAGAATGGGCATGGAGGGCACTGTGCTCAAATGGTTTGCCTCCTTCCTCTCTGATAGATCCCAAATGATCAAAATAGCGAACAGTCTTTCATCTCCTTTAGCGGTCGGTCAAGGTGTCCCTCAAGGCTCTATACTTGCACCCACACTGTTCAATCTCTACTTAGAACCGTTGGGAAATCTCCTGAGTAAATCCGGGATCCACTATCATCTATATGCGGACGACACTCAAATCTACCTTAAGGTGGCCTCCACTCACGATCTCTCCCTCCTAAGCTCTACTCTCGACTCCATTCAAAACTGGATGTTAACTCATCAACTGGTCCTGAATCCCTCCAAAACTGAATTCCTCCTCCTCTCCTCCTCACTTTCTCCTCCCCCAGTGCAATCATGGATGGATCAGATTAATCTACTGAACAATAAACCCATCATTGTCGAGAGCGCAAAATCCCTTGGCGTCATACTCGACAAAAAACTCAATCTACTCTCCCACATCGATTCCATTGCAAAGTCTGCTCGATACCAACTGCGCCTTCTTTGGGGGATTCGTCGCTTCTTCCCGGAGCACGACCTTAAAACCCTGGTCCAATCGCTGGTTCTCTCCAGATTGGACTACTGCAATTCTCTTCTTACTGGCCTCCCCAAATCCCACCTGTCCCCCCTGAAGTCTGTTCTCCATTCAGCAGCTCGCTTCATACATGGGGCCAAACGAAGCGACCACATCACACCCATTTTATCCACCCTCCGTTGGCTTCCCATAGAGGCAAGATCTATCTACAAGACTGCCTGTATCACCCACAAAGCCTTGCACTCATCCTCCCCTCGCTACCTGGCGGATAAACTGAAACTCTCTGGTGGCTCCAGACCATCACGGAATGCAGAAAATGTATTGCTTGAACCTCCCACTTTCAAGAAGGAAAGATCGATGGCCCAATCCTTTTCAGGCAACGCGGTGAGAATTTGGAACTCACTTCCGCCTCAGCTCCGGACCACCACCTCTTCCCAGGCCTTCAAAACTGACCTCAAATCTCTCCTCCTTCAAAGACACTTCCAAATTTAATTCACGCCCTATATTTTCTGAAGGAAGTCCTTCCATTATAGGAAATTCTGTTCTCCATGCCTATAGAAGTGCCTTCCCAGTGTGTTTTGTGTTTTGAGTGTCTGCCATATATTGCAGTATTATACTTTTACGTGTATTTTGATCGCTTTTGTAACATGCACACATGTCACTTTCTCCTTTTGTAACGTATCGTATGCTACCTCTTGTATTTTGTTTGCTTTTGATACATGCACTACGGCCACCACTGCCTCATGTAACGTAACTTCTGTTTTAGTGTTCTGAGTGTCGGCCATTTATTGCTATTTTTTTCTTTTTACCTCTACGTGTACATTGTATGCTCTTGTAACCTGCACACGTCACTTTTTCCTTTTGTAAGGTATCGTTTGCTACCTCTTGTATTTTATTTGCCCTTGATACTTGCACAATTGTCACTATTGCCTCATGTAACGTACCGTTTGATTTTGTAACATGCTCACTTGTATTTTTGCTCCTTATGTATCATTACTGCTGCTATTGTGAAGCGCTCTGACACCTTCGGGTAAAGTCCGCGCTATATAAAAACGCATTAAATAAATATATAGAATAAAAATAAAGAGAGGGCAGTGCTCCCGGCTCAGCCTCAGACGCTCTGTCTGAGTCACATGTAAAGGAGGGAGGGAGGGCAGTGCTCCCGGCTCAGCCTCCGACGCACAGTCTGTTTCTCATGTACAGTAGGGAGGCGGGGAGGGCAGTGCTCCCGGCTCAGCCTCCGACGCACAGTCTGTTTCTCATGTACAGTAGGGAGGCAGGGAGGGCAGTGCTCCCGGCTCAGCCTCAGACGCACAGTCTGTTTCTCATGTACAGTAGGGAGGCAGGGAGGGCAGTGCTCCCGGCTCAGCCTCCGACGCACAGTCTGTTTCTCATGTACAGTAGGGAGGGAGGGCAGTGCTCCCGGCTCAGCCTCCGACGCACAGTCTGTTTCTCATGTACAGTAGGGAGGGAGGGCAGTGCTCCCGGCTCAGCCTCCGACGCACAGTCTGTTTCTCATGTACAGTAGGGAGGGAGGGCAGTGCTCCCGGCTCAGCCTCCGACGCACAGTCTGTTTCTCATGTACAGTAGGGAGGCAGGGAGGGCAGTGCTCCCGGCTCAGCCTCAGACGCACAGTCTGTTTCTCATGTACAGTAGGGAGGCAGGGAGGGCAGTGCTCCCGGCTCAGCCTCAGACGCACAGTCTGTTTCTCATGTACAGTAGGGAGGCAGGGAGGGCAGTGCTCCCGGCTCAGCCTCAGACGCATAGTCTGTTTCTCATGTACAGTAGGGAGGCAGGGAGGGCAGTGCTCCCGGCTCAGCCTCCGACGCACAGTCTGTTTCTCATGTACAGTAGGGAGGGAGGGCAGTGCTCCCGGCTCAGCCTCCGACGCACAGTCTGTTTCTCATGTACAGTAGGGAGGGAGGGCAGTGCTCCCGGCTCAGCCTCAGACGCAATGTCTGTTTCTCATGTACAGTAGGGAGGCAGGGAGGGCAGTGCTCCCGGCTCAGCCTCAGACGCACAGTCTGTTTCTCATGTACAGTAGGGAGGCAGGGAGGGCAGTGCTCCCGGCTCAGCCTCAGACGCACAGTCTGTTTCTCATGTACAGTAGGGAGGGAGGGCAGTGCTCCCGGCTCAGCCTCAGACGCACAGTCTGTTTCTCATGTACAGTAGGGAGGCAGGGAGGGCAGTGCTCCCGGCTCAGCCTCAGACGCACAGTCTGTTTCTCATGTACAGTAGGGAGGCAGGGAGGGCAGTGCTCCCGGCTCAGCCTCCGACGCACAGTCTGTTTCTCATGTACAGTAGGGAGGCAGGGAGGGCAGTGCTCCCGGCTCAGCCTCCGACGCACAGTCTGTTTCTCATGTACAGTAGGGAGGGAGGGCAGTGCTCCCGGCTCAGCCTCCGACGCACAGTCTGTTTCTCATGTACAGTAGGGAGGGAGGGCAGTGCTCCCGGCTCAGCCTCCGACGCACAGTCTGTTTCTCATGTACAGTAGGGAGGCAGGGAGGGCAGTGCTCCCGGCTCAGCCTCCGACGCACAGTCTGTTTCTCATGTACAGTAGGGAGGCAGGGAGGGCAGTGCTCCCGGCTCAGCCTCCGACGCACAGTCTGTTTCTCATGTACAGTAGGGAGGCAGGGAGGGCAGTGCTCCCGGCTCAGCCTCCGACGCACAGTCTGTTTCTCATGTACAGTAGGGAGGGAGGGCAGTGCTCCCGGCTCAGCCTCCGACGCACAGTCTGTTTCTCATGTACAGTAGGGAGGCAGGGAGGGCAGTGCTCCCGGCTCAGCCTCAGACGCACAGTCTGTTTCTCATGTACAGTAGGGAGGCAGGGAGGGCAGTGCTCCCGGCTCAGCCTCCGACGCACAGTCTGTTTCTCATGTACAGTAGGGAGGCAGGGAGGGCAGTGCTCCCGGCTCAGCCTCCGACGCACAGTCTGTTTCTCATGTACAGTAGGGAGGCAGGGAGGGCAGTGCTCCCGGCTCAGCCTCCGACGCACAGTCTGTTTCTCATGTACAGTAGGGAGGCAGGGAGGGCAGTGCTCCCGGCTCAGCCTCCGACGCACAGTCTGTTTCTCATGTACAGTAGGGAGGGAGGGCAGTGCTCCCGGCTCAGCCTCAGACGCACAGTCTGTTTCTCATGTACAGTAGGGAGGGAGGGCAGTGCTCCCGGCTCAGCCTCCGACGCACAGTCTGTTTCTCATGTACAGTAGGGAGGGAGGGCAGTGCTCCCGGCTCAGCCTCCGACGCACAGTCTGTTTCTCATGTACAGTAGGGAGGCAGGGAGGGCAGTGCTCCCGGCTCAGCCTCAGACGCACAGTCTGTTTCTCATGTACAGTAGGGAGGCAGGGAGGGCAGTGCTCCCGGCTCAGCCTCCGACGCACAGTCTGTTTCTCATGTACAGTAGGGAGGCAGGGAGGGCAGTGCTCCCGGCTCAGCCTCCGACGCACAGTCTGTTTCTCATGTACAGTAGGGAGGCAGGGAGGGCAGTGCTCCCGGCTCAGCCTCCGACGCACAGTCTGTTTCTCATGTACAGTAGGGAGGCAGGGAGGGCAGTGCTCCCGGCTCAGCCTCCGACGCACAGTCTGTTTCTCATGTACAGTAGGGAGGGAGGGCAGTGCTCCCGGCTCAGCCTCAGACGCACAGTCTGTTTCTCATGTACAGTAGGGAGGGAGGGCAGTGCTCCCGGCTCAGCCTCAGACGCACAGTCTGTTTCTCATGTACAGTAGGGAGGCAGGGAGGGCAGTGCTCCCGGCTCAGCCTCAGACGCACAGTCTGTTTCTCATGTACAGTAGGGAGGCAGGGAGGGCAGTGCTCCCGGCTCAGCCTCAGACGCACAGTCTTTTTCTCATGTACAGTAGGGAGGGAGGGCAGTGCTCCCGGCTCAGCCTCCGACGCACAGTCTGTTTCTCATGTACAGTAGGGAGGCAGGGAGGGCAGTGCTCCCGGCTCAGCCTCAGACGCACAGTCTGTTTCTCATGTACAGTAGGGAGGCAGGGAGGGCAGTGCTCCCGGCTCAGCCTCCGACGCACAGTCTGTTTCTCATGTACAGTAGGGAGGCAGGGAGGGCAGTGCTCCCGGCTCAGCCTCCGACGTACAGTCTGTTTCTCATGTACAGTAGGGAGGCAGGGAGGGCAGTGCTCCCGGCTCAGCCTCCGACGCACAGTCTGTTTCTCATGTACAGTAGGGAGGCAGGGAGGGCAGTGCTCCCGGCTCAGCCTCCGACGCACAGTCTGTTTCTCATGTACAGTAGGGAGGGAGGGCAGTGCTCCCGGCTCAGCCTCAGACGCACAGTCTGTTTCTCATGTACAGTAGGGAGGGAGGGCAGTGCTCCCGGCTCAGCCTCAGACGCACAGTCTGTTTCTCATGTACAGTAGGGAGGCAGGGAGGGCAGTGCTCCCGGCTCAGCCTCAGACGCACAGTCTGTTTCTCAT
Organism: Triturus cristatus; assembly: GCF_964204655.1. Lineage (NCBI taxonomy): Eukaryota > Metazoa > Chordata > Amphibia > Caudata > Salamandridae > Triturus > Triturus cristatus. The sequence goes on along the minus strand of NC_140579.1, from coordinate 135,886,801 downwards.
GTACAGTAGGGAGGCAGGGAGGGCAGTGCTCCCGGCTCAGCCTCAGACGCACAGTCTTTTTCTCATGTACAGTAGGGAGGGAGGGCAGTGCTCCCGGCTCAGCCTCCGACGCACAGTCTTTTTCTCATGTACAGTAGGGAGGCAGGGAGGGCAGTGCTCCCGGCTCAGCCTCAGACGCACAGTCTTTTTCTCATGTACAGTAGGGAGGCAGGGAGGGCAGTGCTCCCGGCTCAGCCTCCGACGCACAGTCTGTTTCTCATGTACAGTAGGGAGGCAGGGAGGGCAGTGCTCCCGGCTCAGCCTCCGACGCACAGTCTTTTTCTCATGTACAGTAGGGAGGCAGGGAGGGCAGTGCTCCCGGCTCAGCCTCAGACGCACAGTCTGTTTCTCATGTACAGTAGGGAGGCAGGGAGGGCAGTGCTCCCGGCTCAGCCTCCGACGCACAGTCTGTTTCTCATGTACAGTAGGGAGGCAGGGAGGGCAGTGCTCCCGGCTCAGCCTCAGACGCACAGTCTTTTTCTCATGTACAGTAGGGAGGCAGGGAGGGCAGTGCTCCCGGCTCAGCCTCAGACGCACAGTCTTTTTCTCATGTACAGTAGGGAGGCAGGGAGGGCAGTGCTCCCGGCTCAGCCTCCGACGCACAGTCTTTTTCTCATGTACAGTAGGGAGGCAGGGAGGGCAGTGCTCCCGGCTCAGCCTCCGACGCACAGTCTGTTTCTCATGTACAGTAGGGAGGCAGGGAGGGCAGTGCTCCCGGCTCAGCCTCAGACGCACAGTCTGTTTCTCATGTACAGTAGGGAGGCAGGGAGGGCAGTGCTCCCGGCTCAGCCTCCGACGCACAGTCTGTTTCTCATGTACAGTAGGGAGGCAGGGAGGGCAGTGCTCCCGGCTCAGCCTCAGACGCACAGTCTGTTTCTCATGTACAGTAGGGAGGGAGGGCAGTGCTCCCGGCTCAGCCTCCGACGCACAGTCTGTTTCTCATGTACAGTAGGGAGGCAGGGAGGGCAGTGCTCCCGGCTCAGCCTCCGACGCACAGTCTGTTTCTCATGTACAGTAGGGAGGCAGGGAGGGCAGTGCTCCCGGCTCAGCCTCCGACGCACAGTCTTTTTCTCATGTACAGTAGGGAGGCAGGGAGGGCAGTGCTCCCGGCTCAGCCTCAGACGCACAGTCTGTTTCTCATGTACAGTAGGGAGGCAGGGAGGGCAGTGCTCCCGGCTCAGCCTCCGACGCACAGTCTGTTTCTCATGTACAGTAGGGAGGGAGGGCAGTGCTCCCGGCTCAGCCTCAGACGCACAGTCTGTTTCTCATGTACAGTAGGGAGGGAGGGCAGTGCTCCCGGCTCAGCCTCAGACGCACAGTCTGTTTCTCATGTACAGTAGGGAGGCAGGGAGGGCAGTGCTCCCGGCTCAGCCTCCGACGCACAGTCTGTTTCTCATGTACAGTAGGGAGGCAGGGAGGGCAGTGCTCCCGGCTCAGCCTCAGACGCACAGTCTGTTTCTCATGTACAGTAGGGAGGCAGGGAGGGCAGTGCTCCCGGCTCAGCCTCCGACGCACAGTCTGTTTCTCATGTACAGTAGGGAGGCAGGGAGGGCAGTGCTCCCGGCTCAGCCTCCGACGCACAGTCTGTTTCTCATGTACAGTAGGGAGGCAGGGAGGGCAGTGCTCCCGGCTCAGCCTCAGACGCACAGTCTGTTTCTCATGTACAGTAGGGAGGGAGGGCAGTGCTCCCGGCTCAGCCTCAGACGCACAGTCTGTTTCTCATGTACAGTAGGGAGGCAGGGAGGGCAGTGCTCCCGGCTCAGCCTCAGACGCACAGTCTGTTTCTCATGTACAGTAGGGAGGCAGGGAGGGCAGTGCTCCCGGCTCAGCCTCAGACGCACAGTCTTTTTCTCATGTACAGTAGGGAGGGAGGGCAGTGCTCCCGGCTCAGCCTCCGACGCACAGTCTGTTTCTCATGTACAGTAGGGAGGCAGGGAGGGCAGTGCTCCCGGCTCAGCCTCAGACGCACAGTCTGTTTCTCATGTACAGTAGGGAGGCAGGGAGGGCAGTGCTCCCGGCTCAGCCTCCGACGCACAGTCTGTTTCTCATGTACAGTAGGGAGGCAGGGAGGGCAGTGCTCCCGGCTCAGCCTCCGACGCACAGTCTGTTTCTCATGTACAGTAGGGAGGCAGGGAGGGCAGTGCTCCCGGCTCAGCCTCCGACGCACAGTCTGTTTCTCATGTACAGTAGGGAGGCAGGGAGGGCAGTGCTCCCGGCTCAGCCTCCGACGCACAGTCTGTTTCTCATGTACAGTAGGGAGGGAGGGCAGTGCTCCCGGCTCAGCCTCAGATGCACAGTCTGTTTCTCATGTACAGTAGGGAGGGAGGGCAGTGCTCCCGGCTCAGCCTCAGACGCACAGTCTGTTTCTCATGTACAGTAGGGAGGCAGGGAGGGCAGTGCTCCCGGCTCAGCCTCAGACGCACAGTCTGTTTCTCATGTACAGTAGGGAGGCAGGGAGGGCAGTGCTCCCGGCTCAGCCTCAGACGCACAGTCTTTTTCTCATGTACAGTAGGGAGGGAGGGCAGTGCTCCCGGCTCAGCCTCCGACGCACAGTCTTTTTCTCATGTACAGTAGGGAGGCAGGGAGGGCAGTGCTCCCGGCTCAGCCTCCGACGCACAGTCTTTTTCTCATGTACAGTAGGGAGGCAGGGAGGGCAGTGCTCCCGGCTCAGCCTCAGACGCACAGTCTGTTTCTCATGTACAGTAGGGAGGCAGGGAGGGCAGTGCTCCCGGCTCAGCCTCCGACGCACAGTCTGTTTCTCATGTACAGTAGGGAGGGAGGGCAGTGCTCCCGGCTCAGCCTCAGACGCACAGTCTGTTTCTCATGTACAGTAGGGAGGGAGGGCAGTGCTCCCGGCTCAGCCTCAGACGCACAGTCTGTTTCTCATGTACAGTAGGGAGGCAGGGAGGGCAGTGCTCCCGGCTCAGCCTCCGACGCACAGTCTGTTTCTCATGTACAGTAGGGAGGCAGGGAGGGCAGTGCTCCCGGCTCAGCCTCAGACGCACAGTCTGTTTCTCATGTACAGTAGGGAGGCAGGGAGGGCAGTGCTCCCGGCTCAGCCTCCGACGCACAGTCTGTTTCTCATGTACAGTAGGGAGGCAGGGAGGGCAGTGCTCCCGGCTCAGCCTCCGACGCACAGTCTGTTTCTCATGTACAGTAGGGAGGCAGGGAGGGCAGTGCTCCCGGCTCAGCCTCAGACGCACAGTCTGTTTCTCATGTACAGTAGGGAGGGAGGGCAGTGCTCCCGGCTCAGCCTCAGACGCACAGTCTGTTTCTCATGTACAGTAGGGAGGCAGGGAGGGCAGTGCTCCCGGCTCAGCCTCAGACGCACAGTCTGTTTCTCATGTACAGTAGGGAGGCAGGGAGGGCAGTGCTCCCGGCTCAGCCTCAGACGCACAGTCTTTTTCTCATGTACAGTAGGGAGGGAGGGCAGTGCTCCCGGCTCAGCCTCCGACGCACAGTCTGTTTCTCATGTACAGTAGGGAGGCAGGGAGGGCAGTGCTCCCGGCTCAGCCTCAGACGCACAGTCTGTTTCTCATGTACAGTAGGGAGGCAGGGAGGGCAGTGCTCCCGGCTCAGCCTCCGACGCACAGTCTGTTTCTCATGTACAGTAGGGAGGCAGGGAGGGCAGTGCTCCCGGCTCAGCCTCCGACGCACAGTCTGTTTCTCATGTACAGTAGGGAGGCAGGGAGGGCAGTGCTCCCGGCTCAGCCTCCGACGCACAGTCTGTTTCTCATGTACAGTAGGGAGGCAGGGAGGGCAGTGCTCCCGGCTCAGCCTCCGACGCACAGTCTGTTTCTCATGTACAGTAGGGAGGGAGGGCAGTGCTCCCGGCTCAGCCTCAGATGCACAGTCTGTTTCTCATGTACAGTAGGGAGGGAGGGCAGTGCTCCCGGCTCAGCCTCAGACGCACAGTCTGTTTCTCATGTACAGTAGGGAGGCAGGGAGGGCAGTGCTCCCGGCTCAGCCTCAGACGCACAGTCTGTTTCTCATGTACAGTAGGGAGGCAGGGAGGGCAGTGCTCCCGGCTCAGCCTCAGACGCACAGTCTTTTTCTCATGTACAGTAGGGAGGGAGGGCAGTGCTCCCGGCTCAGCCTCCGACGCACAGTCTTTTTCTCATGTACAGTAGGGAGGCAGGGAGGGCAGTGCTCCCGGCTCAGCCTCAGACGCACAGTCTTTTTCTCATGTACAGTAGGGAGGCAGGGAGGGCAGTGCTCCCGGCTCAGCCTCCGACGCACAGTCTGTTTCTCATGTACAGTAGGGAGGCAGGGAGGGCAGTGCTCCCGGCTCAGCCTCCGACGCACAGTCTTTTTCTCATGTACAGTAGGGAGGCAGGGAGGGCAGTGCTCCCGGCTCAGCCTCAGACGCACAGTCTGTTTCTCATGTACAGTAGGGAGGCAGGGAGGGCAGTGCTCCCGGCTCAGCCTCCGACGCACAGTCTGTTTCTCATGTACAGTAGGGAGGCAGGGAGGGCAGTGCTCCCGGCTCAGCCTCAGACGCACAGTCTTTTTCTCATGTACAGTAGGGAGGCAGGGAGGGCAGTGCTCCCGGCTCAGCCTCAGACGCACAGTCTTTTTCTCATGTACAGTAGGGAGGCAGGGAGGGCAGTGCTCCCGGCTCAGCCTCCGACGCACAGTCTTTTTCTCATGTACAGTAGGGAGGCAGGGAGGGCAGTGCTCCCGGCTCAGCCTCCGACGCACAGTCTGTTTCTCATGTACAGTAGGGAGGCAGGGAGGGCAGTGCTCCCGGCTCAGCCTCAGACGCACAGTCTGTTTCTCATGTACAGTAGGGAGGCAGGGAGGGCAGTGCTCCCGGCTCAGCCTCCGACGCACAGTCTGTTTCTCATGTACAGTAGGGAGGGAGGGCAGTGCTCCCGGCTCAGCCTCCGACGCACAGTCTGTTTCTCATGTACAGTAGGGAGGCAGGGAGGGCAGTGCTCCCGGCTCAGCCTCAGACGCACAGTCTGTTTCTCATGTACAGTAGGGAGGGAGGGCAGTGCTCCCGGCTCAGCCTCCGACGCACAGTCTGTTTCTCATGTACAGTAGGGAGGCAGGGAGGGCAGTGCTCCCGGCTCAGCCTCCGACGCACAGTCTGTTTCTCATGTACAGTAGGGAGGCAGGGAGGGCAGTGCTCCCGGCTCAGCCTCAGACGCACAGTCTGTTTCTCATGTACAGTAGGGAGGCAGGGAGGGCAGTGCTCCCGGCTCAGCCTCCGACGCACAGTCTGTTTCTCATGTACAGTAGGGAGGCAGGGAGGGCAGTGCTCCCGGCTCAGCCTCCGACGCACAGTCTTTTTCTCATGTACAGTAGGGAGGCAGGGAGGGCAGTGCTCCCGGCTCAGCCTCAGACGCACAGTCTGTTTCTCATGTACAGTAGGGAGGCAGGGAGGGCAGTGCTCCCGGCTCAGCCTCCGACGCACAGTCTGTTTCTCATGTACAGTAGGGAGGGAGGGCAGTGCTCCCGGCTCAGCCTCAGACGCACAGTCTGTTTCTCATGTACAGTAGGGAGGGAGGGCAGTGCTCCCGGCTCAGCCTCAGACGCACAGTCTGTTTCTCATGTACAGTAGGGAGGCAGGGAGGGCAGTGCTCCCGGCTCAGCCTCCGACGCACAGTCTGTTTCTCATGTACAGTAGGGAGGCAGGGAGGGCAGTGCTCCCGGCTCAGCCTCAGACGCACAGTCTGTTTCTCATGTACAGTAGGGAGGCAGGGAGGGCAGTGCTCCCGGCTCAGCCTCCGACGCACAGTCTGTTTCTCATGTACAGTAGGGAGGCAGGGAGGGCAGTGCTCCCGGCTCAGCCTCCGACGCACAGTCTGTTTCTCATGTACAGTAGGGAGGCAGGGAGGGCAGTGCTCCCGGCTCAGCCTCAGACGCACAGTCTGTTTCTCATGTACAGTAGGGAGGCAGGGAGGGCAGTGCTCCCGGCTCAGCCTCCGACGCACAGTCTGTTTGTCATGTACAGTAGGGAGGCAGGGAGGGCAGTGCTCCCGGCTCAGCCTCAGACGCACAGTCTGTTTCTCATGTACAGTAGGGAGGCAGGGAGGGCAGTGCTCCCGGCTCAGCCTCCGACGCACAGTCTGTTTCTCATGTACAGTAGGGAGGCAGGGAGGGCAGTGCTCCCGGCTCAGCCTCCAACGCACAGTCTGTTTCTCATGTACAGTAGGGAGGCAGGGAGGGCAGTGCTCCCGGCTCAGCCCAATGTCGTAATGAAACTTGAGCCCCGCCCTGCAGGGTGCTTGGAGGGGCCCCCTCCGGACGCAATCTCTTGGTCTCCTGCAGAAGTGCATTGCTGAGGGGCCCCCTCCCCCCCCCCCCCCCCGCGCTGCGGGGGCCTGTGTTACGCCCCTGGCTCAGCCTCAGATGCATGGGCGTCCGCAGAAATTTTTCCAGGGGGGGGCGAACCTGGCAAATGAAAGGGCGTGGCTAATGTTAATGGGGGCGGGGCTAAAATGGCAGACAATCCGGATCGGGTAATGTTCAGGCCAACCTGAGAAAAACAAGCATTGGCATAGCCAATAGGTCTCGCCTTTGGGACCTTATGACTGACTCACTGACTGAAGAACTTATATAGCGCACTTCTGCCAAGGCGTCTTGGCGCTGGGTAAGTATGATGCCGGCAGTATAAGTATTTAGTTCTGCAGCAGGTCCCAAAGGCGAGACCAATTGGCTATGCCAATGCTTGTTGTTATATCTGGGCATGTTGAGAGGCTAGGGGACTGGGTCTCGATGTCAGGTTGGGAGCACTGCAATGACCTACTCAATTTGAATGCGTAGATAATACAACCGGAGGGGTGAAATGAAAGGTTCACTACCAGGAATAACAGGAAAGTAGAAAGTTAGGCTGGTTAGAAAGGTAAGGAGGAGTAGAGGCAGGCATGGTGGTGAGGGGAGAAACAGATGCATGCTAGGAGAGCGCTGTGAGGGAAGGAGGCGAAATGGGAAAAGGCACTGAAGGTGGGTCGGGTAAAGACCGTAGTGAGGCAAACAGAAGGGTAGCGAGGGGTGAAGGGTAGACAAAGAAGTGAGGTGTAGGAGTAAAAGATTCAGGAGCAGAGACAGGTAAATCAAAGCTGGAGAGGGGAGAATAACGCAGTCGTAGAACCAGAGAGGGACAGGTAGAGAGAGGGAGAGGTGTGTCAGAGACAGGTAGAGACAGCTGAGGAAGAGGGAATAATAAAGACTGAATTAGACTGGTGAGGTAGAGGGGTGCGTTGATATAAAGGAAGTGCAGAGATGTGTCACAGATGTTACTGAAGTGGAAAAGAAGTAGAGATATTGAGAAAGAAGTAAGGCACAAAAAGAAGTAAGGGGTGAACAGAGGTAGAACGAGTGGAAGGGGAGAGATCACGTAGAAGATGAATGGCAGGGTAAAATGAGCGATCAGGCAGTGAGTGTGAGGAGTGGGATACAGAGGCATATGTGGCAGTGAGCGCGAAGTGCGGGGTACAGAGGGATATGTTGTGGCAGTTAGCGCGAGGTGTGGGGTACAGAGGGATATAAGGCAGTGAGCGTGGGCAGGGCCGACTTTAGCGCTCGTGGGGCCCAGTGCGATAATGCTTTTTGGCACCCCCAATGACCACCTCCACTACAGGTTCTTCATAACCATCCTTTCACAGCGCCCCTCAAGCCTCCGTAACCATTCAGTCTCAGGTGCATTTAATTCATTTTATAGCGCCGCTCCTATCAGTGTAAGGTGTCACAACACTTTACATCACACAGATTACATAGAGACAATCAATCATAGGTGTGTAAATCAGTGCATAGGAAATATTACATAAGAGAGAGGACAAGAAGGTGTAGGAGTCACATGTCATCCGTACAGGTAGGCAGGATAGTTTAAGAGTGCTTGGTCAGGAGAATCAGAAACCTAGAATTTAAAACCTAGCACCATGGATGGGGGGGTTCTCTTTGTTAATAAGAATTGATTTCTACCCAAATTAACCCATTTTGCCACATTAGGATAATGAAAAACTGGGGGGAAATCATAACGCCCTAGCCCAGTTTGCATGCATCTTTGATAAGTTACTTGCTCACTGTTCCACATTAGGATTTTAACTCATAAAGAGTTATCAACAATATGGTCTCTCTGACAAAAGTGTGACCCACTGACCTATTTACATTACATTATACGCACTTTGTGAGCTGCACGTTCTTTGCAGCAAGCATAGTAACCATCTGCGCTACCTTAGGATGAGTAGAAACTTCCACTACACAAAACTTTGATCTCTCCCTCTCTCTAAGGAAGTGCATTAATCACTGCAGTCATTTAGGCATTTTTATAGGTGGCTGAAAGTTTCTAGGAGTCCAGGAAAGAAGCAGGTGCTTTTAAAATCATCATATTAGGGCCCCCTACACGAAGTCAGCAGCCGGTGCGGTGGCACCGGTCGCACCGCCCTAGAGCCGGCCCTGAGCACGGGGAGTGGGATACAGGGGGATATGAGGCAGTGAGCGTGGGGAGTGGGGTGCAGGGGAATATGAGGTAGTGAAACACAGGGTCGGGACGTCCTGCCAGACATGATAGGGTGCATACTGGCAGATAGATATGTTATTGACACAAGTCTGTGTATGTTTTAGTGGGATCTGAAAACCGGGCTATGCTGCAACCTCAGTTTTTGACTTGGGAGAATAATGCATCGAACCCCCCCCGAACTTCATTCAGAAGACCCCTTGCTCTCAGGCTACAGAGTGTTCAGGGCCGGCTTTAGCGCTGGTGGCACCCTGTGCGACAAAGTTTGTTGGCGCCCCCCACGGGCGCTGCCCACAGACTCCCACACTACTACCCTTTAACAGTACAGTACCCCCTCAAGTCTCCATAACCACTCTCTCTCAGATGTATTTAATAGTGCCACCTGTACCAGTTTAGGGTGTCAGAGCACTTTACATCACAAACACTACTCAGATGCAATCAATCATAGGTGTGTAAATCAGTGTATAGGAAATGTTACATAATACAGAGGACTACAAGGTGTAGGAGTTGCATGTCATCCATACTGGTAGGCAGTATAGTTTAAGAGTGCTTGGTCTGGAGAAGCACAGACTCAGAAAGTAAATCAGAACCCGATGGTTGGAGGTTACATTTCATAATGATGATTTTTTTTTACCGAAAGGATCTCTCTGACAAAAGCACTGACCTATTTAAAATATATGCATTTTGTGATCTGCATGGTACACATTCTTTGCAGCACACACATTAACCCTCTGTGATACATAAAATGAGTTAAAACTTCCACTTCACAAAACTCCTTTTCTCTCCAGGAAGAACATTAATCACCAAGTTATCTTGACATTTTTATTTTTGAATGACAATTTCGGAGGCCGGCAATGCAGCAGGTGCTTTTAAAACCGTAAAATACTTCTAAATAGGCGCCCCCTCGAAGAGTCAGCACCCAGTGTGGTGGCACCAGTTGCACCGCCCTAAAGCCGGCCCTGAGAGTGTTAAAAGGAGGTCTTTGTGTCCAGACCTAACCACTCGTGCTTGTGGCGCGCAGCTCAAACCGGCCATTGTCATTCTGTTTGTGGCAATCAGCCGCAGACAGAATGACAATGGGCGGGAGGGGCAGCGAGGAGGAGTGCAAGGAGCCCCATCAGGGAGTTGAGGCCTCTGGCAGGGAACACCTCTGCTCCCTGCAGGGCCCGTAATCCCGGACAAAAGGCGTCCGTAAAAGCATAAGTGGCCACAGGGGGGGCAAGGAGGAGCAGTCCAGGGGGGGGCAAGCGCCCCTCCTTGCCCCCCCCTGCGGACGCCCATGCTCAGATGCAGTCTGTGTCAGATGTACTGCGGGGGAGACGGTGCGCAGTGCTCCCGGCTCAGCCTCAGATGCTGTCTGTCAGATGTACTGGATGGGGGAGGGGTTTGCAGAGGGGGGAGGAGGCAGTGCTCCCGGCTCAGCCTCAGATGCACAGTCTGTGTCTGAGGAACAGTAGGGAAGAGGAGGGCAGTGCTGCCGGATCAGAGACATACAGTCTGCCCATGCGCAGATGCTCTGTAGGGTGGGGTGGGGGAGGGGGCTGTGCTGCTGGCTCAGACACACAGTTAGTGCGAAGGCGTCCTGTAGTAGTGCTTCCAGCTCGCCTCAGACACACAGTCTGCCCGTGCACAAATGACGCGTCACGACTGGAGGCTGTGATTGGCTGAGGCCTGGGCTGGAGGAAGCAGGTGTAGTAGGGGAACATCTGGACTAGTTGGGGAAGCAGAGCCGGGTCGCCCGGCACTCGAAACGGTCCTACAGCGACCAACAGACCGGATCAGCCTCTGGACCCGGGACCAGAGCTGGCCACTACTGCAGGCGGGGGGCACAGCGGCTAGAAGACCTTCGGTCCCATACACCGCTGCACGGACCTGCAGACCTCCAAGAAACAGAGGCAGAGCTCGCCAGGACGACAGGCTTTGGCTCATACCGGAGAAGCCCGTGGACACTCAACAGCTAGTGGGGACGTGCCCACCAGCACTACAGACGGGTAACAAGGGTCGGAAGACATACTGTCCTATACCGACCAGAGCCTTCCAACCTATTTAAGGATCCATGGTGACGAACCGAGCGGGCACTAATACACCAGCCCTTACCGGGCACTAATGCACCAGGACTTACCAGAAAGAGCGGGCACTAATGCACCAGTACTTACCCGGCTCTAATGCACCAGTACTTACCCGGCACTAATGCACCAGGACTTACCGGACACCAATGCACCAGGATTTACCGGGCAGAGCGGGCGCTAATGCACCAGGACATATCGGATTGAGCTGGCACTAATGCACCAGGACTTACCAGGCATTAATGCACCACGACCTACCGGACAGAGCGTGCCTTACTGCACCAGGACTGGCCGGGCAGAGTGGACACTAATGCACAAGGACCGTGCCGGTCAGAGCGGGCACTAATACGCCGGGAGTGACCAGGCTGAGTACCAAAGGAGGGGCCTGGGCAGAGCAGGCACTAGTGCACCAGGACTGACCGGGCTGAGCACTAAGACGGGCACAAAAGTACCAGGGCTGACAGGGCAGATCTCCAGAGGACCAGGGCGTACAGGGCAGTATCGGGACAGGATGGCCCGCACCATGGCGAGGGTGACCGGAGCCCATGGCTGCTCCGGACTGGCACTGCTGCTGCTCCTCGCCCTGCCCCGCACAGGTAAGGCCTCGCCCCCTTCTCGGCCCCATGAGCTTCATGTGACGCCACCCAGGATTCAGACGGGCTGGGGCAGAGCCAGGCACGTGTTGAGGGTTGGGGGAAAGGGAGCCAACATTATAATTGTAGTGCCTATAAAGGTTACACAGGGGCGCTAAATAACCCAGTCACGTATCTACTGTCTCTCTTAAGGCTGGGAGGACCGGGGCAGAGCTGGTCTGACATGCGAGAGACCCCACCCCCGCCCTTTCATCCTCCCTGGTTTCGCGGTAGGCCAGTCTGAGCTGGAGGGGAATCCCAGGCCTTGGGTTCTCCCTTCAGGGCTCACACTTCCGGGTCCCTTTATTTCCGCCCTCCCTCTGTGAGTAGCAAACACATCCTTTATTCACAGGGAGCAGCTGGGGGCATCACCAGCGAACCCACCTGTTCACTTTCACCTTTATATCAAGAGCAACACATGGAATAAAAGGTCAAACCTTCTATTTCAAGACACACTCCAGACCTGTGAAGTGTGAATCCGCCTTTCGCAGTCTCGCTGTTTATATCTGACAGGTTTATGACTCCCGTGAATGTGTTTCCTTGGGCACATTGATGTCATTTTTAACTGAATTCCTTACATAGTTTTATGAAGTGCCAACCTGGCCTCACAGGCTTCGAAGCGCTGAGCACCTGTTGGATAAAGCTGTACATTGAATCAAGCAAAATAAACTTTTGGCGGAACACATTTTTTAGGTCTCGACAGGGACAGCACATGCAGTGCCAGAGATATTGTGTACAACATGCAGCCCGCCCATTGATTACCATTCCTTAGCTTCAGTGTCACTCTTATTTGCTGCCTTCTAATTGGCCAGTGCATTCTGGCTTCACTTCCTCTTATGACTGAACACAATCTCCCCCGCTCCAAGAATTAAGGACAAAGCTTTAACCTTGGATGTCAGAGACAGTAACCCGGCTAGTGGCTGAATTGCAGTGCGTGAACCTGGGAAATTGGGGTCAATCCCGGCTTCTCTGCTTGTCCAAACTGTGTGATCCATGTCTAGCGCTTGGAATACAAAGCCTGCCTCTTTGTTTGATAACTTCCGTCTTCTGCTGAGCAGCATCCGGTACAGGGGATCCTGAAGCCATTCCACAGGCACCCTTCCCCCGCATGTAACTCGGTGTGGGACTATGAACATTCGCTCCATGTTCTATCGCTTCTTTCAGCACAGTGATGTTCACAGTCATTCATTCAGAACAATGGCCCCCACTCTGTTCTATAATAGTGCTTTCCTGTCATGCAATACAGTAAGAACAGCTGATAACAGTAGCAGCAGGCCAGTCACTCAATTCCTTGCAGCCATTCGCTCTGTGTAGTGGGATTCACTCGTAATGATGGAGGCAGGCAGATGCACGACCGGAGGAGAGAGAGGGAAGGTGAGAGTGCCAGGACCAGGGTATCGCAGGACGCAGGGGAGTAGGCCAGGGGCGCAGCTTCCTTGGTGCAGACGGTGCAGTGGCACCAGAGTCCAGAAGCTTGGGCGGGGGGGGGGGGCACCAAAGTCTGATTATTGCTGTATTTTACAATGCAGGCGGCTGCTGGCGGGCCCATTCCCCTCCTTGCACTAAGGTCCATGGTACACTGGCTCCGTCACCGGAGCAGGCACCAACCTATGATTCGCTCTGAGCTGTGGATTTCATTGGCTCCCCCTGACAGGGTTGATGTCAGTGTCTCACTCGCTTTGAGAAGTGATTGCTTCTTTCTTTATTTGGCCTCTCCGCGTGCCTGTCCCTGTTAGTGGGGACTGCCTCTCTTCTTTGTTAGAAGTTGTATTAATGCCCCTTACTCCGTTGGAGGGCGCATCGCCGCCTCCGTTCCTCTGATGGAAACTGTGGCCAGGTTCCATTTTATCTGATGGCTGATAGGCTGCTTTCGTCCCATTGGGAAGGTTTCACTTTTAAAACAGTATCACCACCTATTTACAGCACTTAGAAACGGTAGGAAGCGCTATACAAAAAGCAGGCTCTGCTGGTCATTGCGCCTTTTCTTCCCCTATGTTTGATGGTTTTAATATTTCACTCTAATCAATAGTGTTACAGGTTATTCCATGCCACGAGCTCAGTCTAGTGGGTGAGACTGCCTTTGCTTGTGTCTCAGATCACCGGCGCCCGAGCTGAGGCCGCCGTTCAAGGCAGTCGCCGTCCGTGATGCAGGTTAGTAGAGGCGCCCCCCAGATGCACTGTCCCGGGGGTCAGCTCACCCACTGTATGTTCTTAGCCGCATCCTAGCCTTGAATGACCCTTGGCCAGTACCAGGTGAGGGATGGAGAAAAGAACAGACCAGGGAGTTTGGTTTATTCACTCGAGGCTGGAAGTAGCCATAGCCACTATGATAGTAGCCCTCTTGTTTGCCCATCCTTCTCGGATGCATTTTGTGTGTGCCTCAGTCTGCTGATGGAATGCATCGCGCCTGTACCAGGTGTGGGCTGAGAACCGAGCAGAACAGAGAGTTTGGGCTACTCGATCAAAGCTGGAAGTAGCCATAGTCACTATGATAGTAGCCCTCTTGCTTGCCCATCCTTCTCGGATGCATTTTGTGTGCCTCAGTCTGCTGATGGAATGCATCGCGCCTGTACCAGGTGTGGGCTGAGAACCGAGCAGAACAGAGAGTTTGGGCTACTCGATCAAAGCTGGAAGTAGCCATAGTCACTATGATAGTAGCCCTCTTGCTTGCCCATCCTTCTCGGATGCATTTTGTGTGCCTCAGTCTGCTGATGGAATGCATCGCGCCTGTACCAGGTGTGGGCTGAGAACCGAGCAGAACAGAGAGTTTGGGCTACTCGATCAAAGCTGGAAGTAGCCATAGTCACTATGATAGTAGCCCTCTTGCTTGCCCATCCTTCTCGGATGCATTTTGTGTGCCTCAGTCTGCTGATGGAATGCATCGCGCCTGTACCAGGTGTGGGCTGAGAACCGAGCAGAACAGAGAGTTTGGGCTACTCGATCAAAGCTGGAAGTAGCCATAGTCACTATGATAGTAGCCCTCTTGTTTGCCCATCCTTCTCGGATGCATTTTGTGTGTGCCTCAGTCTGCTGATGGAATGCATCGCGCCTGTACCAGGTGTGGGCTGAGAACCGAGCAGAACAGAGAGTTTGGGCTACTCGATCAAAGCTGGAAGTAGCCATAGTCACTATGATAGTAGCCCTCTTGCTTGCCCATCCTTCTCGGATGCATTTTGTGTGCCTCAGTCTGCTGATGGAATGCATCGCGCCTGTACCAGGTGTGGGCTGAGAACCGAGCAGAACAGAGAGTTTGGGCTACTCGATCAAAGCTGGAAGTAGCCATAGTCACTATGATAGTAGCCCTCTTGCTTGCCCATCCTTCTCGGATGCATTTTGTGTGCCTCAGTCTGCTGATGGAATGCATCGCGCCTGTACCAGGTGTGGGCTGAGAACCGAGCAGAACAGAGAGTTTGGGCTACTCGATCAAAGCTGGAAGTAGCCATAGTCACTATGATAGTAGCCCTCTTGCTTGCCCATCCTTCTCGGATGCATTTTGTGTGCCTCAGTCTGCTGATGGAATGCATCGCGCCTGTACCAGGTGTGGGCTGAGAACCGAGCAGAACAGAGAGTTTGGGCTACTCGATCAAAGCTGGAAGTAGCCATAGTCACTATGATAGTAGCCCTCTTGCTTGCCCATCCTTCTCGGATGTATTTTGTGTGCCTCAGTCTGCTGATGGAATGCATCGCGCCTGTACCAGGTGTGGGCTGAGAACCGAGCAGAACAGAGAGTTTGGGCTACTCGATCAAAGCTGGAAGTAGCCATAGTCGCTATTATAGTAGCCCTCTTGTTTGCCCATCCTTCCTGGATGCATTTTGTGTGTGCCTCAGTCTGCTGATGAAATGCATCGCGCCTGTACCAGGTGTGGGCTGAGAACCGAGCAGAACAGAGAGTTTGGGCTACTCGATCAAAGCTGGAAGTAGCCATAGTCACTATGATAGTAGCCCTCTTGCTTGCTCATCCTTCTCGGATGCATTTTGTGTGTGCCTCAGTCTGCTGATGAAATGCATCGCGCCTGTACCAGGTGTGGGCTGAGAACCGAGCAGAACAGAGAGTTTGGGCTACTCGATCAAAGCTGGAAGTAGCCATAGTCGCTATGATAGTAGCCCTCTTGTTTGCCCATCCTTCCTGGATGCATTTTGTGTGTGCCTCAGTCTGCTGATGAAATGCATCGCGCCTGTACCAGGTGTGGGCTGAGAACCGAGCAGAACAGAGAGTTTGGGCTACTCGATCAAAGCTGGAAGTAGCCATAGTCACTATGATAGTAGCCCTCTTGCTTGCCCATCCTTCTCGGATGCATTTTGTGTGTGCCTCAGTCTGCTGATGAAATGCATCGCGCCTGTACCAGGTGTGGGCTGAGAACCGAGCAGAACAGAGAGTTTGGGCTACTCGATCAAAGCTGGAAGTAGCCATAGCCGCTATTATAGTAGCCCTCTTGTTTGCCCATCCTTCCTGGATGCATTTTGTGTGTGCCTCAGTCTGCTGATGAAATGCATCGCGCCTGTACCAGGTGTGGGCTGAGAACCGAGCAGAACAGAGAGTTTGGGCTACTCGATCAAAGCTGGAAGTAGCCATAGTCGCTATTAGCTGCTCCGATCTCATCTTGACACACCTTTTACAAGTCCTCCTACTATATATATATATATATATATATATATATATATATATATATATATATATATATATATATATATATATATATGTATATATATATGTATATATATATATATATATATTCACTGAAAAAACCATAGGTTTCACACATGTTATAGTTAGCGGAAATTTTACTGATAAAAAACCAATGAAATTCCCCCGTTATAGTTACTGCAGGCAACTATAACTCACGCGACCGCAATCCTCTGCTGATGCTAATACTGTATTTAGACACTTATTTGCCCATGTCTTCTTCCATACATTTTTAGCTATACATATATTACAAATATTTTTTTTCATAAAGACACATATGTCATCAGCAGAAGATTGCGGTCGCGTGAGTTATAGTTGCCTGCAGTAACTATAACGGGGGAATTTCATTGGTTTTTTATCAGTAAAATTTCCGCTAACTATAACATGTGTGAAACCTATGGTTTTTTCAGTGAATTTGCAAGGTTTTTCAAATGCTAATTCCTAACTATAACGTGTGTGAAACCTATGGTTTTTTCAGTGAATTTGTACGGTTTTTTAAATGCTAAGTTACTTTACGCCATTCGTGGCGTGCGCGCCCACTTAACGCAGTTCGTTCCGTGCGCGCACGGTGCGCTTCGTTAGTGCCGTGCACGCGGTGCGCTACGCGCACCGCGTGCCCACGTTACGCTAGATGGGCCATGTACGCACGATGCGCTTCGCGCACCGTGCGCACATGGAGGACATATGATGCACTTCGTTTTGAAAGGTAATATTTTAATTTTTCGTATATTTTATAAGCCATGCACAAATGGTGCCCTTCGGGCACCATTTGCACACGGGGTGGAGAGAGTGTGGATAATTTTTTTCGTTATTATTTTTTGGTTAAATATTTTTGTTTATCTCAGCTGTAATAAGCAATGCACAATTGGTGCCCTTCGGGCACCAATTGCACACGGGATGGAGAAAGTGTGGATAATTTTTTTTTTTTTATAATTTTTTACCGTACGCGTACGGTAAGCGTAATCGGCGAAATTAACGAAAAAATAAAAATTCAGTTTTTGGCCTTGGGGGGTCTTTTGGAACTCCTTCATCATGGCTATGTGTGTGGGATTTGTCTAGACAGCCCCTTTACATGTTTTTGGACTGTATATATTAAAAATCACTCTCAGTGCGAGAGAGAAAATGGCGGCCGCCGCTTCCTGGTTTCGGCCGATTCGAATGTTTACTAAGATCTAAGAGCCAATCAGAATTGCGCTCGCGCACGCCACCGTACGCGTACGGTAAGCGTACCGTAAGCGCACCGTAAGCTGGCTCAGATATATATATTGATTTAAAGGCTATTTTCTCAGAATCTACTGAACAGATTTACACCAAACCTACAAATGCACTTCCTTGACCTGAGGACTACCTCTCTGCCAAATTTCTAGTAATTCTGTTCAGCCGTTCGGGCTGTAGCCCTGTCTAAAGGTCCTATGGAAAAATGCATGGGAAAAACGCGTTTTGGGACCCCCCTTTTATCTCAGCCCCTGCTTGACGAATCCCCCCGAGACTTTCAGGGAAGGAGCGGAGCGTAGCGCCCCACCTATTTTGAAAAATTTGCGAGGATTCGTCGACCGGCGCCAAAGTTATTCAAAATAGAATGTTGCGGATTTCCTATGGAAACGTGGTCCTAACTATAACTACCTACTGGCGACCGTAGGTAATATATATATATATATATATATATATATATATATATATATATATATATATTCACTGAAAAAACCATAGGTTTCACACACGTTATAGTTACGAATTAGCATTTTAAAAACCTTGCAAATTCACTTAAAAAACCATAGGTTTCACACATGTTATAGTTACGAATTAGCATTTAAAAAACCTTGCAAATTTACTTAAAAAACCATAGGTTTCACACATGTTATAGTTAGCTGGACATTTCACTCTTAAAAAACCAATGAAATTCCCCCGTTATAGTTAGTGCAGGCAACTATAACTCACGCGACCGCAATCCTCTGCTGATGACGTCAGATATTACATCACTGTATTTAGACACTTATTTACCCATGTCTTCTTCAATTAATCTTTAGCTATACATATATTACAAATATTTATTTTTCATAAAGACACATATGTCATCAGTGATGTAATATCTGACGTCATCAGCAGAGGATTGCGGTCGCGTGAGTTTTTTTTTTTTTTAAATCGCGAGGTGTGCGCCGTGCGCGCACGGTGCGCTTTGCGCACCGGGCACGCACCGTGCACGCTCGGTGCGTTTCGCGCACCGAGCACCCACGGTTCGCAGTGCATGCCATGCGCGCGCGGTGCGCGCACCTCGCAATTAAAAAAAAAAATGTTTTTTTCTCCCTTGGGGGTCCTTCTGTGACCCCCTGACCAAGGCTAGGGGGTCAGGAACTGTCCACTCTGCCCCCTTTTCACGTTCTCCACCTTTTTTCTTTCACCCCCTCAGACTGCGAGAGACAAAATGGCGGCCCACAATTCCTGGTTTCGACCGATTCGAATGTTTACCGACATATAACAACCAATCAGAATTGCGCTCGCGCACGGCAGGGTGCGCGCACAGTGCGCGCACTGTGCGTGCGTATAGATATTGATATGCTTTTAAATGCTATTTTCTCAGGAAATACTGAACAGATTTAGACCAGACCTGCAAAAGGCACTTCATTGACCTTATGGCTACCTCTCTACCTAATTTCACGTAATTCTGTTCAGCCGTTCGGGCTGTAGCTGCGACTAAAGGTCCTATGGAAAAATGCATGGGGAAAACGCGTTTTGGGACCCCCCTTTTTCTCGGCCCCCGCTTGACAGATCACCCCGAGACTTTCAGGGTAGGAGCTGAGCGGAGCGCCCCATTAGTTTTGAAAATTTCGCGAGGATTCGTCAACCGGCGCCAAAGTTATTCAAAATAGAATTTTGAGATTTCCTATGGAAACTAGGTTGTAACTATAACTATCTACTGGCGACCGCCAGTAGATAATATATATATATATATATATATATATATATATATATATATATATATATATATATTCCCCCGTTATAGTTAGTGCAGGCAACTATAACTCACGCGACCGCAATCCTCTGCTGATGCTAATACTGTATTTAGACACTTATTTGCCCATGTCTTCTTCCATAAATTTTTAGCTATACATATATTACAAATATTTTTTTTTCATAAGGACACATATGTCATCAGCAGAAGATTGCGGTCGCGTGAGTTATAGTTGCCTGCACTAACTATAACGGGGGAATTTCATTGGTTTTTTATCAGTAAAATTTCCGCTAACTATAACATGTGTGAAACCTATGGTTTTTTCAGTGAATTTGCAAGGTTTTTTAAATGCTAATTCCTAACTATAACGTGTGTGAAACCTATGGTTTTTTCAGTGAATTAGTACGGTTTTTTAAATGCTAAGTTACTTTACGCCATTCGTGGCGTGCGCGCCCACTTAACGCAGTTCGTTCCGTGCGCGCACGGTGCGCTTCGCGCACCGTGCGCTCACAGTAAGCACGCGGTACGCTTGGCGCACCGCGCGCCCACTTTACGCAGTTAGTGCCGTGCACGCACGGTGGGCACGCGGTGCGCGTAGCGCACCGCGTGCCCACGTTACGCTAGATGGGCCATGTACGCATGATGCGCTTCGCCAACCGTGCGCACATGGAGGACATATGATGCACTTCGTTTTGAAAGGTAAGATTTTAATTTTTCACATATGTTATAAGCCATGCTCAAATGTTGCCCTTCGGGCACCATTTGCACACGGGGTGGGGAGAGTGTGGATAATTTTTTTTTTTAAATATTTTTTTACCGTACGTGTACGGTAAGTGTAATCGGCGAAATTAGCGAAAATATAAAAATTCCGTTTTTGGCCTTGGGGGATCTTTGGGGACTCCCTCAACATGGCTAGGTGCTTTGGAGCTGTCCAAACAGCCCCTTTACATGTTTTTGTCCTTTGTTTTTTAATCCACACTCTCAGTGCGAGAGAGAAAATGGCGGCCGCCGCTTCCTGGTTTCGGCCGATTCGAATGTTTACTAAGATCTAAGAGCCAATCAGAATCGCGCTCGCGCACGTCACCGTACGCGTACGGTAAGCGCACCGTAAGCGCACCGTAAGCTGGCTCAGATATATATATTGATTTAAAGGCTATTTTCTCAGAATCTACTGAACAGATTTACACCAAACCTACAAAAGGCACTTCCTTGACCTGAGGACTACCTCTCTGCCAAATTTCAAGTAATTCTGTTCAGCCGTTCGGGCTGTAGCTGTGTCTAAAGGTCCTATGGAAAAATGCATGGGAAAAACGCGTTTTGGGACCCCCCTTTTATCTCAGCCTCCGCTTGACGAATCCCCCCGAGACTTTCAGGGTAGGAGCGGAGCGTAGCGCCTCACCTATTTTGAAAAATTCGCGAGGATTCGTCGACCGGCGTAAAAGTTATTCAAAATAGAATGTTGCGGATTTCCTATGGAAACGTGGTCCTAACTATAACTATATATATATATATATATATATATAGGAGTGATATAATAGAATATAATGGGGAACCATTAACATCTTGTGCACCTCAGGACCTGGAGGTCTGGTTTGAGCCCCTTTTTCCTGACATTTCCGGCACACATGCATACTCAGAAAAGGTTTCAAACAAGAATCCTTTCCTCACCTTCCTCGAGGAAGCAAACTTTTTGACACAAATCTCTGTCTACTGTTTTTTGGCAGATAGGGATTTGAGTCACAAACCACTGGTGGTTTCATAGGAATGCCCAAGTTCCACCCTTGCTACGCCCCCTTGAGGCAAAGTAACGTATAGCACTACTGTGCATTACCATGGAGCTACTTTCCAGTGCAAAACATGTTAGCATTGGAAAGTAAATCCCAAAATCGACGCTATGTGCTGGTTTTTATCACTTTTGCGATGCAAACCTGGCGCAAAGTGTTGACAAATTTGCCCCTTGTACTTTAGCAATTCTCTGGATAGGTAAGCCTAAATGTTAATACATTATACTTATTCAGTGGTAAATGTTCTACATGAAATACAAAGTAATTTGTTTTATTTATTCAGTGCTGGGATTTGCAGTGCAGCCAGACTGATAATACACTTGAGTTGCACGTTAAGCACAGGTCCTGCATGGGCGGGGCTTTCAGACAAGATTATACTGCGGGTCGCTGTCTTTTCCCTTTACATGGGTAACATAGGTATGCAATGATTTGATATAGAGGGTAACCTTATATTGGTATTGATTTTATGCTGTGTGGACATGTAAATTCTTACCTGACTATGACTAGTCCAAGCCTGCCGCTACAATGAGCTACTACTTAGATATAGGTGAGATCACAAATCCCTCTTCAGGTCAGGCATTTTTTATCCGCTTCCTTGATTGGATAATACAGGAACAGTGTTTGAGGAAGAGCCGGAAGTAATCATATCACACGCCTCCAAGGGGGAAAAAAAACATGTATGTTTGTACTTTCAGAGACAAATTCAATTTGAAATCTAGAAATGGGCCATACAGTGCAGTGAAATTTGTCCATCACATTCCAGCATTACCCATTGTGGCAGGAATGATATATTAAAGCATGTCAGTCCACCGAAACACAAAAATAATGAACTGTCAGAGACTCATACTAGAAAAAATGATAGATTGTGTTGGGAGGCCGGGCAACAGAGGATATTGATGACAAGGTAATAAAAGCTGAAGTTTGGTTTCCTGGCTTCCTAATAGAACATAACACACCCCTGGCAGTCGCTGAGCACGCTGGCTCGCTTTTCAGATTAATGTTTCCTGGTTCAAAAATAGCTGCAGAATTCTCGTGTACAAGGACCAGAGCCAGTCACATTGTTAATGGAGTGACTGCCCCATGCAGTATTGATGAGGCAAAAAAGGCTCCGGAGAAGAAAGCATGGTTTGGCCTAGCAACTGATGGAAGAAATGACGAAAATTATAAATATCTTATTTTAGTGCATCGAGAAGATCCAAATACGGGGCACGTTTTTACCTCATTGCTTCATATGTCTTCTATTTTTTGCTGTTTATTAACATTTTGATGTTTCCCATATTGTTTACATACAGTTTGCATAATAATGGCCAGAGTACGATTTAAGATTGTAACTCAAAGAAGTGACATGTATAGCGGCATAGTGCATAAAGCACAAAATAAAAAAAGCGTGCCTGTAGATAATGAATAAGGCTCCCTGTTTTCCGTTTTTACTGATTTTTACAAACTTTCGTTTTTTGTCTGTATTTTTCTTAAAATGGGGATAAAAACGGAAATTGGGTTGGTTTTTGAGTAATTCTAAATACTGTCTGCCATGACTGCCAGGCCAGTAGATGTATAGATTGATAGGTAAGGGGGTTAAAAAAGAAAGACATTTTAGTAAAGAGGCTTTAAAAGCAGTAGATATGCACATGGTTAATACTGAAATTTGCACATTTTCATATACGTGAATAGATTTATCTTCTGCGGGTGTTCACAGCACTGCAACCTGGCAGGCATTCAAGCACGAGTGCATATTTATCGGGTAAATAAATGCGGAAATACACCAGGTTCAGCTTCATTTTTCCACAAAACCCAAAATATATATGGATAAATACAGATAAAATAAACAAAAAATAAATATGGATAAATACAGATAAAATTAGCAAAAAATAAATATGGATAAATACAGACGGAAATGGCAAAAAAGTAAATACCATAAAACCGGGAGCCTTAATAATGAACAACGTGATATGATGAGCGGATGCATAATAAAGGTAGAGTACAGGACATCATTCACGAAACAGTTCCACAGCACGCATGATTTGGACTCCTCCACATTACGAAAGCAGGCACGTCAAAGTACTATCGAATGGTCAGCTCTGATAAACATGTAAACTGTGAACTGTGTCGCACCCAGCCTGTGTAAGCAGTGAACGGTTGTGTAAGCCCGATTTCGTGACATGACTATTGGGATGGAAATACCTGACTCAGCAAGAGGGTGATGCGGTGTAAGGTCGGTGTGTGGAGCAGTGTGGTCTCCGAGGCCTTGATATGCCTTCTGTTGTTGCAGGAGAAGCCCAGAGATTGTTTGACTACGTTATCAGAGGAAAAAAACGTAGTTGTAATAACGGTGCAACATATTCCTCTGATACCACTAATTGCACGAATGGTAGGCTGAACAGTGCACTCAGCAAACTCAGGAGCGAACAAAAGGATGAGAAACGAAAGGTGTATGATTCCAGCCGTCCATGGCATTTATGCCATTAGAGTGCACAAAAAGGCTTCAAAAGCCCTGTCTGCCAAAGTTGGTAAACAGATCTGTGACTGGGGGGTGAATGTTTTGCCAATGTGCAACTTTCCGTCCATCATCTTGTGTGCTTTGCTGTTCTCCCTTTGTGGGAAGGGTATGCCCAGACGTGGGTCCCTTGCTCACTACGCCACTGGAGTCAAGCTATCCTGGCTGAAGAGGGGTGAAACCCCGAAACCGGTCCTAGGATGCTTAATTCCGGTCCAGGGAAGACATGGCTTGGCAGTTGGGGCTGGACTGTTTCCATGAGGCACAGGGTCAAGACTGATTTGCATATGGCCATGTCTGAACTGGGGTGGTGTAGTGGGCAAAAGAACGATGGATTTAACCCAGATCTCTTGACTGGGGGAGAATGTATGCATTGTCAGCATTCCGTCCATCATTTGTTTGTTGTAACGCTTTTCGCCCTAAGTGGGATGGGTATTCCCAGACGTGGGACCCGTGCTCACTACGCCACTGGAGTCAAGCTATCCTGGCTGATGACGGCTGATAGCCAGAAACCGGTCCTAGGATGCTTGATTCCGGTCCAGGGAAGACATGGCTTGGCAGTTCGGGCTGGACTGTTCCCATGAGGCACAGGGTCAAGACTGATTTGCATATGGCCATGTCTGAAATGGGGTGGTGTGGTGAGCAAAATAACGATGGATTAAACCCAGATCTGTGACTGGGGGTGAATGTTTTGCCAATGTGCAACATTCCGTCCATCATTTTGTGTGTTTTGCTGTTCGCCCTATGTGGGAAGGGTATGTCCAGACGTGGGTCCCGTGCTCACTACGCCACTGGAGTCAAGCTATCCTGGCTGAAGAGGGGTGAAACCCCGAGACCGGTCCTAGGATGCTTGATTCCGGTCCAGGGAAGACATGGCTTGGCAGTTCGGGCTGGACTGTTCCCATGAGGCACAGGGTCAAGACTGATCTGCATATGGCCATGTCTGAACTGGGGTGGCGTAGTGGGCAAAATAACGATGGATTAAACCCAGATCTGTGACTGGGGGGTGAATGTTTTGCCAATGTGCATCATTCCGTCCATCATCTTGTGTGTTTTGCCAAAGTTGGTGCCAGGGTCCTAGACACATATTACCACTTTGAAAAAAATATGAAGCACAAAGGTTTACGCAGAGAGTATATGCATTTTACTGAGACAGAAGTCAGTAAAGTGATTAAAAATGTCAGTCCTAGGTGGCTAAGTTTGGGAAAGTCTGCAGAGAGAACGCTAAAGCGATGGGACTCACTGAAAACCTACTTTCTCTCAAACTTTGATCAGGCTGTTGAAGGAAACAAGAAAAGGGACGATCTGGTGATTGAGAACAGCGACTTGTAAAGCTTTTCAAAGTCCCAGTGACAAAACTTTATTTCATGTTTTTTCAGGCTGTGCTTCCAAGTTTTGATTATTTCAATATATTACTTCAAAGTGAGCCCCCAATGATGCAAGTTCTCCCCTCTTCAGCAATGCATCTTTTCCACAGTTTGATGGGGAACTTTAAAAAACCTCAAGTTATGGCTACAACTGCAAATTTGCCGCACATTGATGTTGAAAATCCAGACAATCATTTGCCACTTCATGAACTTTATATTGGCCTAATGACCAAACAGGTGGCCAGGAAAGTGGATCTTCTGGACTCATCAGAGTGCAACAAATTTCTAAATGAAGCAAAGTATTTTCACATAAATACTGCAAAGTACATGATAAGGTCAATGCCTGCATTAGAGGATGACACCCTCACGTCTCTCACATTCTTGGACCGTGACACCAGACTTCACGCTACCTCGGGACAAATTGAAATTCTAGCATCTTGATTTCCAGATGCGATTGAATCGAAGAGTCAGAAAGACTTCATCAATAATTTCATCAATATCAATGACCGTCAGGCAATGATATATCAAACACTGAAATAATTGATGAGGTTTGGGACAGTCTAACAAAATAAAAAACTTGTGTTACTGATCTGCCTTTATTTCTAAGCCTTGCAAATTGGCGAAGTTTCTTTTGTTATTGACACATAACATAACAATGCCCATTTTTGAATAGTTAGAAACATGTGTTCAGATTCAATGCACTGCCTAGGGAAGGACATCAGAAAGGAGCATGCACCAACCACTGTTTACTCCGAACTAACAGGAACAAGAAACACCTTAACTGGAATCCAAGCTTCAACTATGAATGTGTTCAAGTCGCAAAAAGCTGCCTGTTGTCAGTGGCAAACACCAGTGCCTCTCCTGCAGGCAGCAAAAAAGGCACATGCACAGCCATCACTAGTAGGTCTAAGAACTCTATCAAAATAGTTTCTGTCTATGGAACTGTATATCACATAGGATGTTGCCCCGGCGATGATACACTGATGAACTTCACTCTGTGCAGTGCTATAAGAGCTTGAAACACTTTGTTGCTTGAATATATGTATTTCTGAAACCTTAATTAAAAGTTATTGTGAAAAAAATTGTTTGTGTTGTGTCCTTATTAAGATGACAGAAGAAGACACAGAAGCAGACGTGTAGTACTCCTGCTCTTTATTATATAGATTCCTTTTTTCACATTTGTTCTTCTATGTCTGGTGGAGCTTGTCTCCACCATGCTGTCCCTTGTCTATCCTACAGTGGAATGCCCTTTGTGACTCTTAGTTCCTGCCTTTCCTCAGCCCAACACAGGTTGTGGTGCCCAGTGTCCTGGCTGTGCTCCTGAGATGGCTCTATCCTGCAGGGTCCTAATGTCCCTGCACCATGGCACTTTCTATCAGTTCATATTCCTTAATGTCACACAAGTTGAAACCGGTGACACAAAGAACACATCTGCTTTGTAAGGACCACAGTGTCTTATTCTCCAGATCTCATCTTTATGGCCAGCTCATCTTCACCACTCTTTCATCTTTGCCACCAGCTCGCTGCCTAGGTGTGCACACAGACTTGAATTTCTTGCGCCACCAGATTTTCTCAAACGGGGAATGTAAAAATACTACTGCAGCAATAGTATCTGCTCTAATTTGCTCTCCCAACCTCATCTTGACCACCAGCTCATTCTCCAGGTGCACAGATGTGTACTGTTGTGCTACCAGACAGTCACAAATATTAACTTAGATTACAAAGGCACAACTGGTGTATTATGTGGGTAAGAACACCTTTTTGTAATTTGATGTCATCTTCATTACCCCCCTTGCATTTGTCGCTATCTCTTCTTCGCAGTGTATGGGCTCATATATTTTTTCCCATTATGTTAACTTGTCCTACATTTATGATATTAATAGGTATGACCTGCTTCCTGGAAGTGTGTTTACTACATTCTACCCACTGGGGTGTGTATGACCTATTTCTATGAAACACAATTTGTTTCTTGAAGATGGTAAAACAAATCTCTCCTAGTTACCGCTATGGCCTGTCTGGCATTATTCAGGCCTTTGTCGCCACGCACGTTTCTCCCTCTCATCGGAGTTGAAATGTTTACATGTATGTAAAGGAGTCAATCATGTGTATGACAATTTTACCATGTTTAAAAGGAGAGCACAGCACTTAACCACTGGTTAGCATGAGTAAAGTGTGCAGAATACTACAGTCAACAAAAACAGGTCCAGCAAAAGTAGGCAAAAGCGTGGGGGAAGGGCATGGAAAAGACGGCCATTTCCAACAATTCCCAAGCAGGGTTACTACAAACATCTCCTTATAGCACATGACTGGCTCCCTGATAACTCCAGGATCAAATGCAAGGAGTTCTGCATCATCCATGAAGCACACTAGATAGAGCAAAGGTCTGGTCCACCAGGCACCTACAGAAACTGGCTCCACACTCCGCACGTGCGCCCATCGAGTCACCCAAGGAATAGTCGGGAAGCACTGAGAAGGATCCCTGGGTGTTCTCGGACTTCGATTCTTGCAAACCAAACTATGCAGACTTTCATCAACTGAAGTCACCAACAGAAAAAACTGCTTGGGAATGACCTGGTGCTTGAAAAGTTCACAATCACGATCAACGGTGTCATCACCGAAAGAAAAAGCGTCTGTTATGACTTGGCACTTCAGAAGTTTGTGACTGCGACAGGCACTTTCATCACCAGGAGAGGAAGTGCCTGTCACAGCTTGGTACTGACAAAGGATCACACTTATATTGTCTCAACCTCAAGATCATGATTGTGACCTGGGTTCAAAGCCGGAGATACCAGAACACCCAAGCCTTGACGGTACCGTGTGCAGAGCCCCTACCCACAAATAACTCTTACTGACTCCTGGGAAACCGGTAACAACAACCTCTCAACAGGCTTAGCTTCCAGCCTGATCCTCGCATGACTACTACACTACTGTGGGGGAGACGGTGGCAGGAGACAAAGCCCTTAGGGCCACCGATTGTGAAGTTGCACTGGTGCTGTGATGTTACCTGAGAGAACCTGGGGTAATCTCAGATAATACTAACTCCCTGGTGAGTAATATGTACTACTGTATGTGTGTATCTACTACTGTCCTCTGCATTGTTAATATATGTGTTGTGAATAAAGCCATTTTTCTTTTTTGAGTAAAAGCATTGGGCTGACAATGAATTATTGAGTTCTGTTACATGTTAACAGAGTTCTCAGTCACTGCCTCCACAATTAAGCCTTGGTCTGCTCAACATCACTGCCCTGAGAGTCGAGTTCTAAAGGGGTGTACTCGGTGGTCAGTTTGGGGTCCAATAGTAACGTAAATCCCTAGAACATGTTACTGTTTGAGGCCAGTAATGCCTGGTTGCCCTGGGAGTCCTAAAAGAGTTCCAACTCTCAATGTCTGTCTCCCTACCTCCTCTTCAGCTCCTGTTGTTTGTCTCCCTACCTCCTCTTCAGCTCCTGTTGTCTGTGTCCCTAACTTCTCATCAGCTCCTGTTTTCTGTCTCTCTACCTACTCGTCAGCTCCTGTTGTCTTTCTCCCTGCCTCCTCGTCAGCTCTCACTGTTTGTCTCCCTACTTCCTCTTCAGCTCCTGTTGTGTGTCTCCCTACCTCCTCTTCAGCTCCTGTTGTGTGTCTCCCTACCTCCTCATCAGATCTCGTTGTCTGTCTTCCTTCATCCTCATCAGCTCTCACTGTCTGTCTCCCTACCTTCTCATCAGCTCTTGTTCTCTGTCTAACTCCCTCCTCGTCAGCTCTCATTGTCTGTCTCCCTACCTCCGCATCAGCTCTCACTGTCTGTCTCCCTAGCTCCTCATCAGCTCTCACTGTCTGTTCCCCTACCTCCTCGTCAGCTCCCGTTGTCTGTCTCTCTACCTCCTTATCAGCACTCGTCAGTCTCTCTACCTCCTCATCAGCTCTCACTGTCTGTCTCCATTCCTCCTCATCTGCTCTCGTTGCCTGTCTCCCTACCTCTTCGCCAGCTCCCGTTGTCTGTTTCCCTACCTCCTCGTCAGGGCTCGAGTCGGGGTACCACGCGGGTGGACGGCGTCCCCCCACTTATTTTACCAGGTTTTTCCGGGTGGACGCCGTCCCCCCTGCCCAAAAGCTGGACAGCATTGTGTGAGCAAAGAGCCCGGGTGGGAGGGAAGTTTCCCGTAAATTACCAAAGATATGCTAATATTTGTAATTGGAGACTTTAAGAGGCACCGGTGGTGTGTGCAGGCTGGAGTGATTGGGAGGCGGAGCGAGCAGGCGTTGGCGGTTAACGCTTGGAATGTGTGTCCTTCTGTATCTTGTGCACTTTTGAGCACTTCGTTGTGCAACTGGGGCACCCCCTCGGGGGAGTGGGGGGGAGGGGGGGGGGGTTGCAAAGGACATCGAGGAACAGACCAGGGGTAGCAGTGCTGTGAAATGCCCCGTCATCTAAAGGCATATGAATACTCATGAGATTCCTGTTGTGACGTCACTTCCGGTGACAGCGTCCCCCCACTTCTTTTCATGAGATTCCTGTTGTGACGTCACTTCCGGTGACAGCGTCCCCCCACTTCTTTTCATGAGATTCCTGTTGTGACGTCACTTCCGGTGACAGCGTCCCCCCACTTCTTTTTTTAGGACTTGTGCCCTGCTCCTCGTCTGCTCTTGTTGACTGTCTATCTACCTTCTCGTCAGCTACTTTTGTCTGTCTCCCTACCTCCTCTTCAGCTCAAACTGTTTCTCTACTTCCTCTTTAGCTTCTGTTGTGTGTCTCCCTACCTCCTCATCTGCTCTTGTTGTCTGTCTCTCTACCTTCTCGTCATCTCCCGTTGTCTTTCTCCCTACCTCCTCGTCAGCTCTCGTCGTTTTTCTCCCTACCTCCTCGTCAGCTCTCATCTGTCTCCCTACCTCCTCATCAGGTCCCGCATCAGCTCCTGTTGTCTGTCTCCCTAGCTTCTCATTAGCTCCTGTTGTCTTTCTCCCTACCTCCTCGTCAGCTCTCGTCGTTTTTCTCCCTACCTCCTCGTCAGCTCTCATCTGTCTCGCTACCTCCTCATCAGGTCCCGCATCAGCTCCCATTGTCTGTCTCCCTACCTCCTCGTCAGCTCCCGTTGTCTGTCTTCCTGCCCCCTCATCAGCTCTCACTGTCTGTCTCCCTATCTCCTTGTCAGCTCTCGTTGTCTGTCTCTCTGCCTCCCCGCTAGCTCCCATTGTCTGCCTCCCTACCTACTCGTCTGCTTTCCTTGTCAGTCTAACTACTTCCTCATCAGCTCCTGTTGTCTGTCTCCCTGCCTCCTCCTCAGCTCCCATTGTCTTTCTCCCTGTCTCCTCATCAGCTCTCATCATTTGTTTCCCTACCTCCTCATCAGCTCTCGTCAGTCTCCCTACCTCCTTGTCAGGTCCTGCATCAGCTTTCGTTGTCTGACTCCCTACCTCCTCATCAGCTCTCGTTGTCTGTATCCCTAACTCCTCGTCAGCTCCCGTTGTCGGTCTCCCTACATCCTCATCAGCTCTCGTTGTCTGTCTCCATACCTCCTCATCAGCTCTTGTCTGTTGTCCTACCTCCTCGTCAGCTTCCGTTGTATGCCGTCCTACCTCCTTGTCAGCTCCCGTTGACTGTCTCCCTACCTCTACATCAGCTCCCATTGTTTGTCTCCCTATCTCCTCGTCAGCTCCCGGTCTGTCTCCCTACCTCCTTGTCAGCTCCTGTTGTCTGTCTCCCTACCTCCTCATTAGCTATCACTGTCTGTCTCCCTACCTCTTCACCAGCTCCCGTTCTCAGTCTCACTACCTCCTCATCAGGTCTCGTTGTCGGTCTCCCAACCTCCTAATCAGCTCTCAATGTCTGTCTCCATACCTCCTCATCAACTCTTGTTGTCTGTTGTCCTACCTCCTCCTCGGCTCCCTTTGTCTGCCATCCTGCCTCCTAATCAGCTATCACTGTCTGTCTCCCTACCTCCTCGTCAGGTCCAGATGTTCGTCTCCCTAACTCCTTGTTTTCTGTTTTCTGTCTCCCTACCTCCTCATCAGCTGCACTCTCACTGTCTGTCTCCCTACCGCCTCATCAGCTGTCTTTGTCTGTCTCCCTACCTCCTCATCAGGTCCTGTTGTCTGCCTCCCTACATCCATGTCAGCTCCTGTTGTCTGTCTCCCTACATCATAAACCATAAAGATCCACCATCAGAACATGTTTTTGAAAGAATATCGAAAAATGTCCTCCCGGGTAGTGTGTGTTTTCTACAATGGTAGAAAAGGAACACACAGTGTTGTTAAAATACCCCTCACACACCAAAAGGGCCCTTGGTGTCATGCTTCATCATAGGGGTCTTCCCGCCCCTCTACGGGACGGGGCGTGCTACAACCTACGACTACGTGGGATCACCTTTTGGTTTGTGAAAAACGACTATGTGTTTTGTATGGGAGTGAGTGCAAGGGTCAGGAGTGGATGGGTAGGTGAGGTTAAAAAATACCTGGCTCGTCGGTTTTGAAAAAATCTTTAATATACCTGTGACCTGGTATTAGTAAAAATAAGGGGGCGGAGGTAGATATGCCTCAATGAGCTGTGCCTTCTAGGTGTGTCAACATGTTTCGAAGCTCCCCAGGCTTCTTCGTCAGGACTAGAATGATCCCACGATTCAATGTGTACTGAAAAATTATGCTAATAGTCACAAGAGTTATAGTGCATTTCGATTCCCAATGCACTTGTTGGATACCTGATTAAGTATCATGAATTAGTTAATCTGAAATACAGCAAGGAGGTACAAGTGTTTTAATGCGTGACATATAATATAGCCAGCCATGGTGAACATAAATATACCTGCAATAAAGAAGTGAAATGAGTGACCATGTATGTCTTTATCATTAATCTTAGTGCAGTTCAATGGTGGCGTGTCCCGCTAAAGTAGTAGGAGGAAACAGAGACAGACAAAGACACACATACATTAAACATAAAGCACATACACTATGTCAAAGGATCAGGTCTCGCGATCCCTAGGGTTGGGTTAAAAGATGAATTTTTAAAAAAAAAAGGGGGGGGGGTGTTGGTTAGTTCCTGAATGGAAGGAGCATAGTGATGGAAAAGAGTAGACCTACTCGAATTGATAAGTAAAATTGCCCCATGCGCCTAAAACGGGGTGCCTGTCTTCGCAACCTAGAGAGAAACTCATATATGCAAAGACATCAGTACCGGTAAAGGGTACTTCGGCGTACCATCGTACTGACTGGACAATGGAGCCTTGTGGGCGGGGGTTTAAATACGATCGTTAATTGGAGTTCCCGCTGTGGCGGGAATCGCGGATAGCATACACCTACGCGAGTCAAAGGATTTAGAGGCTGGAGTGCTAACCCGCAGTATATCCCCATGCGGTTTCCGGTTTGTCAGTCATCCGGATGCAGAGTACGCGTCAATGCACATGAGGAGTGACGGGGGGCGCGTAGAGCGCTGTGAGTACGGAGCGGGTGCACACGTGATGACGTGTGCACTGGAAAAAGAGGCTGGGGCGCCAGATTGATAAAAATATGAAAATTAAATAAAGCGAAGGTGTGTTATTGTCTTAGCTCATCATTATCAGACTGGGTCGCTGGTCTTAATCCATAAAAAGGTAAATCAAATGGAAAAAGGACACGAAAAACGGGGAATGTCCCATCAGTGAACTGAGGGTAATGGGGACAAAATAATGGGGGTGATACAAAATCCCTTTCAGGAGAATCGAGTAGGAGGGAAGCTCATTAAATCAGGAGCCACTTCAAGATGAAGGACTTATTGGCTAATTATTAGTGTACTACTGCTAGTACCAAGGTAATAGGTGCACAAAGGTAGTCTTGCTGGGTGGCTTAGCCTAGTGGGTAAAGGCATGTGAAATTATTTTTCAACACAATGCGGGTGGTTGAGGGAATCTTATATGGGCGGTTCATGAGAATTGGTTCCACGGTATATCGTCGTTGAGCCCTTCGACGTGTGTACCCAAGCAGAATACCCATCTTTGTTCTTTCTCAAAGAGGCCAGTTTCACTATTCACTTGCTCAATGACAGTCCACTTCAGGTCATTCGTTCCATGATTAATGGTTTGGTAGTGGGTGGCCATCTTAGTTGTGCTTCTCTTGCAATGAATGTTGCTCTTATGCTCCCCGATGCGGATCTTGACAGGTCTTGACGTCATTCCAATGTATTCAAGGTTGCACGGGCAGGTGATCATGTAGATGGTGTTCTTATTTTTATAATTCGTGAAACCCCTTTGTTCCCATTTACTGCCATTTCTGAATTGCAAAAACCTGCTTTTGCAGGTTAAGTGGCATGTGCTGCAGCTACCGCAAGGATGGTGGCCCTGGACCGGGGGTAGAAGTTGGTCCACAGGTCTTGTGGTTGGTGTCTTTTTGGGTCTGGTGTTAACCAGCATGTCTTTTAAATTTCTCCCTCTCTTATGAGCGAACATGGGTTTGGGAAAATTTAATTGCCAACTGTTGAGGAGTCTCCAGTGTTTGTTCACCACCTTTGTGATCTGGTTTGAATGTGTATTAAAGGTGGTTACACAGATGGGTCGTTCATGTTGTTCATTAGTCATTCTATCCTCCAACAAAGAGTCTTGATTATTATTCCTTGCTCTTTTCATGGCTTTGTCAATGACGTCTTTGGGATAGTTTTGTTGCAGCAGTTTGGTTTTTAAATCTGCCGCTTGACTTCTGTAGTGGTTGAGTTCGGTACAGTTCCTCTGAAGGCGGAGGAATTGTCCGTACGGGAGATTATCCCTCAGATGGCGTGGATGAAATCTGTTATACATGAGCAGGCAGTTCTTAGCTGTAGGTTTGAAGTGTGTCGTGGTTTTAAGGGTACCTTCATCAGGGTAAATGTTTAGATCTAAGAAGACCAGATTAGTGCTGGAGGTGGAACTTATGAATTTCAGAAAACTATTCTGATCATTCAGCCATATCATGAAGGCTTCGGTGGAGGTGGTGTCCCCTTCCCACATCACTAGTATGTCATCTATATACCGTTTCCACGTTTTTGTGTTGTTGAAGAAAGGGTTTGTGGGGTTCAGGATTATTTTAGACTCCAGATGGTGCACGTAAACACCCGCTAGACTTGGAGCAAAGGTGCTCCCCATGCTGGTACCGTGTTTCTGTAGGTAGTATGTGTCTTCATACATGAAGTAATTCATGGTAAGTGCCAAAGAAACACACTCCATCACCACATGGCGTGGTTTCTGGTATTCCCTTTCAGCAGAGAACAAAACCTCCTCAATTATAGTTAGTGTTTCGTCGTGAGGGAGACTCGTATAAAGGCTCTTAACATCGAGTCCTATTAGGATGTGTTTAGCCGTGTCAAACTCTATATTTTGGAGTAATTGGAGCACTGCCTTGGTGTCCTTTAGATAGGTATCTGTCAGTTGGACCATTGGGCGGAGGAATGCATCCGCAAATTTGGATAAGGGTTCCAAAATGGAATCGATCCCTGAAACAATAGGGCGTCCTGGTGGTTGTTCTAGATTTTTAGGGATCTTAGGTATCGTGTAGAAGTATGGGACTCTTGGAGATTTTTTTGTAAGGAATTCAGCCTCCTTCTTTGATATCCAGTTGTGGGCCGAAGCCTCTTCAACCATGGTAGCTATAATGACCCTGATGGATTCAGTGGGGTCATTGCGGATAATCTCATAGTTCCTAGTGTCATCAAGACGTTTCCTGCATTCGTTGTCGTAGGCGGCGTTCGTCTGAATCACGATGGCACCGCCTTTGTCAGCTGGTTTGATGACCATGTCTCTATTAAGGGATAGTTGGCGTATCGCTTCCCTCTCTTCGTTGGAGGTGTTCTGGAAGGCAGTTTTTTCTGACACGGATAGATCTTGCATTTCCTTCATTACAGCCTTTTCAAAGGCTAGTAATTCCACAGGTTGAGCCGAAACTGGGGGGATAAAGGTAGACTTTAACCGGAGACCAGTGTCCTGGTCCTCTCCCTCCGGTTTCTCTTTGTCTTTAAAGAAGGCTTTTAGTTTCAGTTTACGGAGGAATTCTTTCATCTCAGCACACGTTCTGAATTTATCAATCCGATTTGTGGGTACAAACCCTAAACGTCTCTCTAGGACTTGTTCCTGTGTGGATGTCAGTTGGTGATCAGTCAGATTAACCACTAGATTTATCTTTTGCTGGTAGAGGGTTGGGCGTTCGTTACGTTGGTCATGCTTCTTGTTGATACCCGTGATGTCTCGTCTTTTGTCGTGGACCAGTGCTGGTCTGACCCCACTAGTTCCAGAGCCATCCTGAGCCCACCTCCCTTTCCATTACAGGTGATTTACAGGATTTACAAGAGTTTTCATATGTGCTCTCCTGTCAGCCCGGGACCCCTCGGACCCTGCTGTCCGCTACCTACAACGACGAGGAGATGTTCCACTACAACTTCCAGACGCAGAGGACGGAGGCCCACCTGCCTGACTTCCAGAAGTGGGAGCAGTACCCCTTCGACCTCTCCACCGTCCCCCACGAGGCTAAGCTGTGCCAGCTCATCCTGGCGCAACTGGACTGGTACCTGGCAGACATCATGCCGCAGGCCACAGGTGAGCGCAGGGGTGTCAGGCTCTCAGGGGGCTGGAGACAAGGGCTGGATGGGGGCAGGAAGGGGGGTTTCTGGACATGAGGGGGAGGGAAGGATTCCCAGCACTGGAGATGTTCCTGTGGTCCTGAATGGGTGGCCAAGGTTCTGCAAAGACAATGTGTGATCTTCAGCACTTTCTTCAATCACTCTGTGCTTCTTCTGCTCTGAATGAACCCTCCAGTCATAGATTCTAGATATCTACAAACAATAACACTCTCTTTTTTCCTTATGCATGTCCTCTTGCTGATTATCACATCATGCACTTATTACTTCACTCCATTTTCAGTTCTCCCATACAGGGGACTTTTCACATTGAATTAGCCAAGGCTTGGTTGAATGCTGCGTTCACTGCTGGCGCATGGAAAGAGCGATCAATGAAGAGGAGAGCCTTTTAGGTCTGGCATTAGCCATTACCTTTTGATTTTACTAAAGTTATATGCATAATATGCCTACATAAAGGGGCTTTCAGCCACCTCTCTTCATCCATTGGTCTGTTCTTGTGTCACTCACATTTTGCTTCCACCCACTACAGCATATAGGATGGGACAGTGGTTCAGCCTACTCCAGCCACTAGCTAACTTCACTCTGAGTGAATGTATTTAGCCCTTTCACAAGGAGCACATCTACACACAAGGTAGTTCTCTTCAGTGCCAGTGTTTTTGTTTTAATTTATAACTACTTTAGTATTGCCTTTGTGCTTAAGGCCTGATGAGATAGCACGATGCTTTCTACCAGATGTGAGCACGGGACTCAGTTCAGCTTTATCAGTTTTAGTCCTCTGCCAACAGCAGCGGCTGGCAACTAGGGAGAGTGGAGCAGCGGGCAAATGGGTGGTGGGTGGGTGCATGCATGCAAGCCTCTTACCTTGCTTGCTGAACGACGTCCGGCGTCTTCCTCGCTCCGGTAGGTGTTGTGCTTGTTTCTCCTCCAAGCTCCACAGGCTCCAGCCATTTCCCATAACCAATCATGCCGCTGCTCTCATGCTGGTAACCAGAATGAGTGAAACGCCAGGATTAGAGTGAGTGGCCTCCCTCCGTTCTCTCAAGGGCACTTGCGGCCTGTGCTTTAGAGAGGCTTAAAATGTGCATGGCTCGCTGGCCATCGCAAGATTGCCGGCCAAAGAGACATGCACACTTTGAACCTAAGTGCAGCTCAACAATCCTGCCAGGTGCAGCAATGGCCCAGCCCCGTCCTGATAATTGGTTCTGAACGCTTTGGTGAAAAATATAATGATAATTTATTACCTTTATTACCATTTTATTTTTTATCTCTGGGGCTTTTCTGGGGGGCATTTTTGTTTGTTAGCAGAAGGACACTCCTCTGCTCTAATGGAAGAGCCTCCCCTGCCTGCCAGTGATGTAAATTCCTTTTGAAGTGGCCTCTGTTTATCTGACTGCCATACCACCAGCTCACCTGAACTCTGAATAGAACCTCATGAGTGTGCTCTATCTTTGCATCCCTAGCTGGATTGATTTCTTTCTTTCTTTTTCACTTTCTTTTTCACTTCCTTTCTTTCTTTCTTTCTTTCTCATTTTCTTTTCCTCTTTCTTTCTTTCTTTCTTTCTTTCTTTCTTTCTTTCTTTCTTTCTTTCTTTCTTTCTTTCTTTCTCTTGCTTTCTTTTCTACTCTATTTCTTTTCTTTCTTTCTTTCTTTCTTTCTTTCTTTCTTTCTTTCTTTCTTTCTTTCTTTCTTTCTTTCTTTCTTTCTTTCTTTCTTTCTTTCTTTCCCTTTAAGGTCTCACCAAAAAGGGAAGAAGCCTTGTGCTGCTATTGAGCAATAGTACTTCCAAAGGGTGAAGATGCCCTGTGCATCTTCTGAGCACTTGGACTCCCCCAGGTGAAGAAGTCCTATGTGTGTGTGATTTATTTCTGCAACCCTAACTGCCTGTCTTTCTGTCTTTGATAGATGTTTGTGGCTGCTGCCAGCAGTTTGCGGCTGTTGCAAATACTTTGTGGCCAGATGATTAGCTATTACAGTATATTGAAGCTTTTGACAGAAATTTGCAGTTGTTGCCAGAAGTTTGCAGCTGTTTTCAGTGGTTTGTAGATGCTGCCAGACATTTGTGTTTTTTGCTAGAAGCTTGCAGCTGTTGTCAGAAGTGTGCAGCTGTTCCCAGAAGAGTGTGGCTGTTGCTAGAAGTTGGCAGCTGTTACCAGTAGTTTGTGACTTTTGCCAGAAGTTTGCTACTGTTGCCAGAAGTTTGCAGCTGTTGCCATTACTGTGTTGCCAGTATTTGTAAGTTCTGACCAGAAGTTTCCAGTTGTTGCCAATAGTCTACAGCTGTTGCCTGTAGTTTGCGGCTGCTACCATAAGTTTTCAGCTATTGACAGAAGTCTGAGATTGTTGCCAATATTTTGCAGTTGTTACGAGATGTTTGTGTCTGTTTCCAGTATTTTGAAGCTGTTGCCAGATGCCTGTGGCTGTTGCCACAAGTTTGTGACTGTGTCCAGTATACTGTGGCTTATGCCAGTAGTCTGCGGCTATTGCCCGTAGTCTGCGGAGGAAGTTCGCGGCTGTTGCCAGAGATTTTTGGCTATTGTCAGTAGTCTGTGCCTGTTGCCAGTTTTAGGAGTTTGTGGCTGTTGCCAGTAGTCTTTGGCTGTTGCCAGTAGTCTGAGGCTGTTGCCAGACTTTTGTGGCTATTGCCAGTAGCTAGTGGCTGTTGCCAAAAGTCTGCGGCTGTTGTCAGAAGTTTGTGGCTGTTGCCAGGAGTCGGGGGGTTTGCCAGAAGTTTGTGGCTGTTGCAAGTAGTCTGCAGCTGTTGTCAGGTATTTGCAGCTGTTGCCAGAAGTTTTTGGCTGTTTCCATTAGTCTGCGGCTGAAGTTTGTGGCTGTTGCCAGAAGGTTTTAGCTATTGTCAGTAGTCTGCGGCTGTTGTCAGACGTTTGTGGCTGTTGCCAGTAGCCTGTGGCTGTTGCCAAAAGTCTGCGGCTGTTGCCAGAAGTTTGTGGCTGTTGCCAGGAGTCGGGGTTTTCCCAGAAGTTTGTGGCTGTTGCGAGAAGTCTGCAGCTGTTGTCAGGTATTTGTAGCTGTTGCCAGAAGTATTTGCCTGTTGCCAATAGTCTGCGGCTGAAGTTTGTGGCTGTTGCCAGAAGGTTTTGGCTATTGTCAGTAGTCTGCGACAGTTGCCAGAGTCTGCGGCTTTTGCCAGAAGCTTGAGGTTGTTGACAGAAGTTTGCGACTGTTGGCAGTAATCTGAGACTGTTGCCAGTTGTTTGTGAATATTGACTATGATTTTTTTTCATATACCCTTGTTTCTGGTCTCCTCCCCTCATTCACAGGAACCCCTGTGCTTGATGTATTCACCCGCCACCCCCTGGAGTTTGGGAAACCCAACACCCTGATCTGCTTCATCAGCAACTTCTTCCCCCCTGTTCTGAACGTCACATGGAAGCGGCGGGACGTTCCAGTGACCAGTGGTGTCTGGACTACAGACTATTCTCCGACCGGTGACCTGGGATTCTACCTGTTCTCTTACCTGAACATCACTCCGACGCCCGATGACGTCTACTCTTGCAGCGTCACCCAGGCCAACGTGCAGTACTCCTCCGTCAAGAACTGGTGTAGGTGGCAGGGGGTGTGCTACACCTGGTGGGTGGGCACAGGTACCCATGTCTGTCACATACTGGGGGCCAGATAGACTGAGGTTCATATAATGAAGTACACTGGGGCTGAGGTCTGTCGTGTTCCCATTGACACAGGGGCAGAGGCGTGTAACATGCCGGGGGCCCTGGAAAGAGGCGTTTTACATGCTGGGGGCACAGGGGAAGAGGCGTGTTACATGCTGGGGAAACAGGGGCAGAGGCATGTTACATGCGGGTGCATAGGTGTGTTACATACAAGGGGCACTAGGGCAGAGGTGTGTTACACAGGGGGCATGGGGGTGTAGGCATGTTACATGCCAGGGGCACAGGGGCAGAGGTGTGTTACATACAAGGGGCAGAGGTGTGTTACATACAAGGGGCATAGGTGTGTTACATACTGTGGCAGAAGGGAGAGGTGTGTTACATACCTGGGCAGAGGGAAGAGGTGTGTTACATGCCGGAGGCATAGGGGTATGGGTGTGTTATATACAAGGGTCACAGTGATATAGATGTGTTACATGCCGGGGGCACAGAAGCATAGGTGTGTTATATACTAGGGTCACAGTGATATAGATGTGTTACATGCCGGGGGCACAGGAGCATAGGTGTGTTACATACTAGGGGCACAGGGGTAGGTGTGTTACATACCTGGGCAGAGGGGAGAGGTGTGTTACATGCCGGGGCAAGAGGGCAGAGGCGTGCTACATGCCGGAGGCATAGGGGTATAGGTGTGTTACATACCTGGGCAGAGGGGAGAAGTGTGTTACATCCCGGGGGCAGAGGTATGTTACATGCCGGCGCAGAGGTGTGTTACATTCCAGGGAACTCATGGTATGTTACATACTTGAGGTACAATAGCCTACGTCTATACATACAATTGACACCAAGGATCTGGTATATCACATAAGGGGGGTGACAGGGGCTGATGTGAGTCATACACTGGAGGGCACAGGGGCCAGGGCCAGTTATATACTGACTGGGTGATACCAGTCAAATTCCAGGTAAATTGGGCACTGGTCGGTAATCAAGCCTGTACCGAGAAGAACAGACTGGGCAGGGCCACAGTGTTTGGGCGACAGATTAGTATAACCTTTAGCAACTAGTGGGGACACCAGCTGGGCATTACATTGGTCTTGCACTAGTCGGGGTAAACTTGGCGGCAAATATGGGACATTATGCGACTTACATACTGAGTGAGTGGGCACAGACTGGGAAATAGTGCTGGTGCATACTGTATGAGTGGGCATACATTGATCAGTACCAATGTTCACATCCTGAATGAGGGCCATAGATCGGTGACTGCCATGGTCTGATCCTGGATGAGTGGGGCATACATTGGTGAGTGCCATGGTCAGATCCTGGATGAGTGGGGCATACACTGGTGAGTGGCATGGTCAGATCCTGGATGAGTGGGTCATGCATTGGTGAGTGCCATGGTCAGATCCTGGATGAGTGGGGCATACATTGGTGAGTGCCATGATCAGATCCTGGATGAGTGGGGCATACATTGGTGAGTGCCATGGTCAGATCCTGGATGAGTGGGGCATAAATTGGTGAGTATTCAAAAAAAGGAGAGAGTTTCCCAGGCTATACCAAAAGGGACCGGGTATTATTGTCATTCAAAATAAAGATTTCCCTATTGTGTTATTGACTACTCCTATAGTGAGATTGTATACATAATACAGTGAACCAAAGAAAAAATATTTATATTAATTTCTAATATAGCAACATGTGATCTAGATGTATATTCTTATTATTTTATTGTTTGTACCTTTATCAAAATGTAAGCAGTATTGTACCTGTTTAAAAACACTTTACATTACACATCATAATATACATTTTTAGAAAAACAGCCATTAAGGATAATGTCTTTTACAATAGTTATTTTGGCAATTATTGCTATTAATCAAAAGAATTTTGCAACAGCTCAAAACATATCATAGTATAAAAAACACGATTTTTCTTAAAACAAAATAACTGTGTCCTCTTGTCGACGCATTTCGGTGTATATTGTAGTTAACAACACCTTCTTCAGGACCCACACCATAAAAGCACAAAGTGCTCTCTAGATCAGACCAATAGATCTAAAGGTAAAAGACACATACAATTAAGTACCAAACGTGTGCTAAAAGCGAAATTTCTTTGGTTCAATGTAATTTTTCATAGTAGTTCTGCAGCATATAAATACAGTTGAGCCTCCATGCTCAACGCTAGAGTACAATTACTTGGATACATGTCTAAAACATGATAATACAATGTAACATTGCTAATATTGCACGACCCTCATTGACCAATACATTAATTCCGTCAACAGGGGAATAATCTTCAAACGGTTTCTAATTTAGATTATAGCACAAATAGCTAACCCACAATAGGGATTCAGTGAGGAGTACGGAAAAGTACTATAGTACTATTCTAATAATCCCATTATGTATAACTCCATTTGACCAGAAAATCTCGAAAAATTTGTGATTTTGCTAAATCAAACACCTATGCAAAAGATATATAGAGGGCACAGAATAATTTTACTGTTCTTACGTAGAGTGTATAGCTTCAATTTCTCATACTTTTAAGAGACCAAAGGGGTATCAATTTCCTTCGTCCTATTTAATCAAACAATATATAAAATTATTAAATGAGTGTAATTAGTTCACATCTAAACCTGTTACTAAGTTCACTGTTTATACTACTTCACTCACCCGTAAAAAGTCAATATTTTTGCTATATTTCCTTAGTCTTAGCCTTTTAAGGTTAAAAGTCGATATTAAGAATGATGGGGGGTACAGATTTCCTTCACCCTATTAGACAATAGACATATATACAATTTAGATAAATTTAAACACTTTCAATTAGACTTATGTCTTAATCAAGATTTTTATAAAAGACTCCAATTTTTCCAATTTATTTTTTAAATCATAGCCTTTTTGAGTAAATCCGGTGCGATATCCCACTTTTGAAGGTACTCCTGCCTTTATTCAATTCGGTCAGAAGTAGACTCCTAAAATTAGAGTCGAAAAATCTTAATGAATCAATAGCCAACTGGGCTTCCTTAAAATATTAGTTTGACAATTACAAGCCTGATTAGACCATAATTTCTAGATATTTTAGGAAAATAATGTTTGTGACTATTTCTACACATGAGGGGCACTTGAAAAATAAACCGTATTATGATGGCCTAGTCTGTTTTGAAAACGTGAAGTATGTGAAAAGCTAACAACCTCAATAGCCTTTATAAAATGCCTGGCGTGCACACAGGACTACACTGCCAGGCACAGTGCTGCAGACTGCCTGCCTTCCTGTCCACGCACTGTTACCCCGTGCTGCAGCCACAGGACAGTGGCTACATTCCCTGCATCTGCTCCACAACACGTTGTTCCTGCCATGGGGGTTCCCACAGCCGGGTGCAGTTAATAAGTACAGGGACCCAAAGGCATGTGGCATCGCAGAACGGACGTGGTACAGGTAATCTTAATGTGTTTTACTTTTATATAGCGCAAACTTTACCCGAAGATATCAAAGCGCTTTAAATCAGAACCAATTGCATTACAGTTAGACACAAGCTTAGCATGAAAGAGAGTGGGCATGCACAGTGGGGCAGAGGGGGGAGCGCCGGTGTTTATAAAGTATGTAAACCACAGTGCATGTTTGGTGAATTACATAACACTGTGCAGCCTAAAGGTGGGATGCCGGGCAGGGCTTGTACTAGGTTCCCTGGTTCTATAGTGCACCACTTGAAGTGCAGGAGTGTAATGCAGTTAAATCCCTCCACAGAGGCTTGACAAGGTCCTCGGGAATTTATTTATAAAGGGCTGCCTTTTCTGGTCTTCACAGCTGCCCCGGCCGTGGACTGACTCTGGTTTTTGTTTGTCCCATCTCACACGCAATGTGACACTTTGAAACAGGATGTGAAAACCAGACCCGCGGCAGCTGTGTTGATAAGCTGTTGACAATAAGCTTATCTCGCTCGAGCCTCGGCTTGTTCACTCTTGTAACAAATACCATACAGAGGGAGACGTGTACAGTTACACTCAGTGTTTCACTCTTGTAACAAATACCATACAGAGGGAGACGTGTACAGTTACACTCAGTGTTTCACTCTTGTAACAAATACCATACAGAGGGAGACGTGTACAGTTACACTCAGTGTTTCACTCTTGTAACAAATACCATACAGAGGGAGACGTGTACAGTTACAGTCAGTGTTTCACTCTTGTAACGCAAATACCATAGAGAGGGAGACGTGTACAGTTACAGTCAGTGTTTCACTCTTGTAACGCAAATACCATAGAGAGGGAGACGTGTACAGTTACAGTCAGTGTTTCACTCTTGTAACGCAAATACCATAGAGAGGGAGACGTGTACAGTTACACTCAGTGTTTCACTCTTGTAACGCAAATACCATAGAGAGGGAGACGTGTACAGTTACACTCAGTGTGTGGTTCCCAGTTTCCCTTTAAATCGTTTGTTTATTGTCTCCGGCTGAAGGACACTTCTAAAGCACCGGTCAATTAGTCACTGTTTTCTTATTCCCATTTTTATTATGCACTCTTTCAACGTGATAATATTATTGAACTTTAAAAAGCATTTTACATTTGGAAAAGAAACAAATTAAATAAAGAAGCCAATAGAATAGTCTAATGCTTAACGCTGACAAACGAAAGGAGCAGCTGCACCGGGACATATAAACCTCCAGCCCGTCCCTCGCTGAAACCCTCAGAGGAATCAAGTTCGCCCACACCGTAAAATGCATTATCACGTTTTAAAACAACAGCAATCTGCAGAAAAGTACACTTGAGCCAGTTGTAGTGTGCCAGCCAGTGCTTAATTTGTGCCGGTTACGTTTCCGGTGCTCAGCACCCGCACTTAATTGTGATAATAGCTGTCTGCTACATGGCAGCACTGTTTGAGTGATTCAGAGACGAGCACAACAACAATTCTTTATTAATTGAAAAGACATTATAAATGACTAATACCTTGCGTTCCAGCTGTTCTTGTAGCTTTGGGGCATGGAAGAGTCTGATTTGTCACACTTGTAGGAGTGTGATTGCTAGAAGTTGTGGTGTTACTCTTATTGGCAGCACTGGCAGGGGCAACGGGTAGTGTGCGAGCTATGATAGTCTCATTAAGAGAGCCCTGGCACATATTGTTTTACAAATTAAGAACTGGTGCAAGTGGTAGCTTGATGCAAAGCACGGCATTCTATTTACTATCCAGCTATTTTGCATTGGAAAGATGCACATTTCACTGCGTAAAAAATGGAAGGCCCTGGTTTGTGCCAAGGGGCAAACAGTGATAGAGTTTGACTCCAGGCCCGACTACGAAAATAGCCAGACCAGGCTCTACATTCAAATAGCAATATCTACTTAAAGCAAGTGCAAAATGTGTTAATTTCTCCCAAAAATGACACACTGTATGTGTGCTACAGTGCACAGCACACATCCAATGTGTGGCAACCTTTTGAGTTTGTCTACGCATATACATTTGTGGTGGAAATGTGTGCCCCAAGTACAATCCTATGCTAGAAGCTTACACTCCCCCTGTGCACCCTGGTGTGAAGCTACCTGTCTCACAGGGCAGCCCTGTTTGTGTGACAGCGTAGGGGATGCACTGTATTTTTCTCTTTGCACAAATCAGCACAATAAATTCATTTGGATGCGGCACTGTGTGAAAAAAAGAAAATCTGGGCCTTGTTTACTAGGAGCACGAAAGTAAAAGAGTGTAGTTTCGGTTACAGTGCCAACATGTATGTAAAACTCTCTCCTCTCATTTTACTATGACATATATGCACTGACTGGCTGCATAACAATTACACTTGCCACATCTCTTACTAACCCTCTTTCTTCTTTCTTTCTTTCTCTCTCCATCTCACTCTCTCCTTCTCTCTGTTATTTTTGTCCTCTTTTCCTTTTCTTACTCATCCTCTTTTTTTGTCTT
Source organism: Triturus cristatus (assembly GCF_964204655.1). NCBI lineage: Eukaryota > Metazoa > Chordata > Amphibia > Caudata > Salamandridae > Triturus > Triturus cristatus. Next base: position 135,842,259 of record NC_140579.1, on the reverse strand, counting down.
CTGTTTTCTCCCTTGTCACTCTTCCTTGGCCCTCTCTTTCATTTTCGTGTCCACAGCGTTACTCATCTCTCTGTCTTTCTGTGGCGCACGCACTATTTTTATCTTCTCTTGTCCCTAAAACAAAGACAAAACCATTGCTCAGTTTAACAAGCATTTGCAATGCAATAGGTCTCGCATTTATGCGAGTTTAAGCTATTGGCATTGTAAATAATAATCCCTTTTATTTATTTGTTTTAAAAACCAAAACATAAATAAAAGGCATTGTCATTTACAATGCCAATAGCTCAAACGCAAGTAAATGCGAGACCTATTGCATTGCAAATGCTTGTTTTTTTATCCTTTCTTTTTTCTAAAACAACGTTCAAAGTTAATTCAATGCCTTTGGTAGCTTTCGTTTTACATTTTGCTTACACAAACATTTACATGTAAAAATGCAAGTGCAGAATGCTTTACTCACTATTTTGCTCGCATAGTAAACATGAACTCACCATAAAAAGCAGGAACGGAACTGTCTGTTATATTTACTTAAAGTGCATGGGAGTTAGCCTTAATCACTCGAAATGTTATTACTTATTTTGGGAGGTTGCTGTATTGCACCATTAATAATATGCTGAGGTTGTGACATGCTCTGATATAGGTACAAATTTAGGAAGCTGCTGTATTTTACTATTAGCAATAGGCAGGGCCGACTTTAGCACTGGTGGTGCCCGGTGCGACAATTATTTTTGGCGCCCCCACCAACCTCCTTCTCAGATTTACTCATTGACACCCAGCAAAAGTACCCCTCATCGCTTCAATCAGAAGTTATTGCTAAACACAGCGCACCCCCTCCACATGTCAGCGCCCAGTGCAGCAGCACCAGTCGCACTGCCCTAAAGCCGGCCCTGGCAATAGGCAGTGGAAATGTAGCTTAAGGGAAACATCTGCAGACTGTGTCCCTGGGAGCAAAGTTCGCGCTTTGCTCGGCAATACTTCTTATGGGTATAAGCACATTACTTAATCACTATCTGCCTACTAACAAAATATTTATTTTATCCCTTTGTAACGTAACTCGTGCTCATATAAACAGCTGCATTGCGTTTGGCCCAAATATTGCGCATTAAAAAACCAAAAATCATTAGCTTAAATTTACACTTAAATTAAACGCACACTGATGCACGCCGCACACTGCTGCACGACGCCCACATCTGCTGCACACCGCACAATGCTGCACGCCGCACACTGCTGCACTCCACACACTGCTTTTAGGCGAGTTTCTGCTAGTAACATTGTAAATCACAATGCCTTTTGTTTGTTTTAAAACCAAAACATAAATAAAAGGAATTGCAGTTTTAAAATGCCAATAGCTCAAACTCTTATAATTGCGAGACCTATTCCACTGCAAATGCTTGTTATACTATGATATGTTTTGAGCTGTTGCAAAATTCTTTTGATTAATGGCAATAATTGCCAAAAGAACTATTGTAAAAGACATTATCCTTAATGGCTGTTTTTATAAAAATGTATATTATGATGTGTAATGTAAAGTGTTTTTAAACAGGTACAATACTGCTTAAATTTTGATAAAGGTACAAACAATAAAATAATAAGAATATACATCTAGATCACGTGTTGCTATATTAGAAATTAATATAAATCTTTTTTCTTTGGTTGACTGTATTATGTATACATTGGTGAGTGCCATGGTCAGATCTTGGATGAGTGAGGCATACATTGGTTAGTGCCATGGCCAGATCCTGGATGAGTGTCCAATAGATCAGTGAGTGCCATGGTAAGATCCTGGATGAGTGAAGCATACATCGGTGAGTACCATGGTCAGATCCTGGATGCGTGTGGCATGCATTGGTGAGTACCATGGTCAGATTCTGGATGAGTGGGCTATAGATTGGTCAGTGCCATGGTTAGATCCTGGATGAGTGAGGCGTACATTGGTGAGTGCCATGGTCAGATCCTGGATGAGTGGGGCATACATTGGTGAGTGCCATGGTCAGATCCCGGATGAGTGGCCAATAGATCAGTGAGAGCTTTGGTCAGATCCTGGATGAGTGGGGCATACATTGGTGAGTGCCATGGTCAGATCCTGGATGAGTGGCCAATAGATCAGTGAGTGCCATGGTCAGATCCTGGATGAGTGGGCATACATCAGTGAGTACCATGGTCAGATCCTGGATGAGTGAGGCATACATTGGTTGAGTGCCATGATCAGACCCTGGATGAGTGGGTTATACAGTGGTTAGTGCCATAGTCAGATCATGGATGAGTGGGGCATACATTGGTAAGTGCCATGGTCAGATCCTGGATGAGTGGGCTATAAATCGGTCACTGCCATGGTCAGATCCTGTATTAGTGGTCATAAATCTGTGAGTGGCAAGGTCACATCCTGGATGAGTGGGACATACATCGGAGAGTGCCATGGTCAGAACCTGGATCAGTGGGGCATACATCGGTGAGTGCCATGGTCGCATCCAGGATAAGTGGGCATACGTCAGTGGGTGCCACGGCCACATCCTGGATGAGTGGGGCATACATCGGTCAGTGCCACGGTCAGATCCTGGATGAGTGGGAATATATCATTGAGTGCCATGGTTAGATCCTGGATGAGTGGGGCATTCATTGTTGAGTGCCATGGTCAGATCCTGGATGAGTGGCGCATACATTGGTGAGTGCCATGGTCAGATCCTGGATGAGTGGGCTATAGATCGGTAAGTGCCATGGTTAGATCCTGGATGAGTGTGGCATACATTGGTGAGTGCCATGGTCAAATACTAGATGAGTGGGCATACATCAGTGAGTGCCATGGTTAGATCCTGGATGAGTGGGGCATGCATTGGTGAATGCCATGGTCAGATCCTGGATGACTGGGCATACATTGGTGAGGGCCATGGTCAGATCATGGATGAGTGGGGCATACATCGGGGAGTGCCATGGTCAGATCCTGGATGAGTGGGGCATACAGCGGTGAGTGCCATGGTCAGATCCAGGATGAGTGGGCATACGTCAGTGGGTGCCATGGCCACATCCTGGATGAGTGGGGCATACATCGGTAAGTGCCATGGTCAGATCCTGGATGAGTGGGCATACATCGGTGAGTGCCATGGTCAGATCCTGGATGAGTGGGCTATCAATCAGTCACTGCCATGGTCAGATCCTGGATAAGTGGAGCATACATTGGTGAGTGCCATGGTCAGATCCTGGATGAGTAGGCTGTAGATCGTTCATTGCCATGGTTAGATCCAAGATGAGTGGGGCATACATTGGTGAGTGCCATGGTCTGATCCTGGATGAGTGGGCTATAGATCAGTGAGAGCCATGGTCAGATCCTGGATGAGTGGGGCATACATCGGTGAGTGCCATGGTCAGATCCTGGATGAGTGGCCAATAGATCAGTGAGTGCCATGGTCAGATCCTGGATGAGTGGGCATACATCAGTGAGTACCATGGTCAGATCCTGGATGAGTGAGGCATACATTGGTTGAGTGCCATGATCAGACCCTGGATGAGTGGGGTATACAGTGGTTAGTACCATGGTCAGATCCTGGATGAGTGAGGCGTACATTGGTGAGTGCCATGGTCAGATCCTGGATGAGTGGGGCATACATTGGTGAGTGCGATGGTCAGATCCCGGATGAGTGGCCAATAGATCAGTGAGAGCCATGGTCAGATCCTGGATGAGTGGGGCATACATTGGTGAGTGCCATGGTCAGATCCTGGATGAGTGGCCAATAGATCAGTGAGTGCCATGGTCAGATCCTGGATGAGTGGGCATACATCAGTGAGTACCATGGTCAGATCCTGGATGAGTGAGGCATACATTGGTTGAGTGCCATGATCAGACCCTGGATGAGTGGGGTATACAGTGGTTAGTGCCATAGTCAGATCTTGGATGAGTGGGGCATACATTGGTGAGTGCCATGGTCAGATCCTGGATGAGTGGGCTATAAATCGGTCACTGCCATGGTCAGATCCTGTATGAGTGGTCATTAATCTGTGAGTGCCAAGGTCACATCCTGGATGAGTGAGACATACATCGGAGAGTGCCATGGTCAGATACTGGATCAGTGGGGCATACATCGGTGAGTGCCATGGTCGCATCCAGGATAAGTGGGCATACGTCAGTAGGTGCCACGGCCACATCCTGGATGAGTGGGGCATACATCGGTCAGTGCCACGGTCAGATCCTGGATGAGAGGGCATACATCGGTGAGTGCCATGGTCAGATCCTGGATGAGTGGGCTATCGATCGGTCACTGCCATGGTCAGATCCTGGATGAGTGGGGCATACATTGGTGAGTGCCATGGTCAGATCCTGGGTGAGTAGGCTGTAGATCGATCATTGCCATGGTTAGATCCAGGATGAGTGGGGCATACATTGGTGAGTGCCATGGTCAGATCCTGGATGAGTGGGCATATATCATTGAGTGCCATGGTTAGATCCTGGATGAGTGGGGCATTCATTGTTGAGTGCCATGGTCAGATCCTGGATGAGTGGCGCATACATTGGTGAGTGCCATGGTCAGATCCTGGATGAGTGGGCTATAGATCGGTAAGTGCCATGGTTAGATCCTGGATGAGTGTGGCATACATTGGTGAGTGCCATGGTCAAATACTAGATGAGTGGGCATACATCAGTGAGTGTCATGGTTAGATCCTGGATGAGTGGGGCATGCATTGGTGAATGCCATGGTCAGATCCTGGATGACTGGGCATACATTGGTGAGGGCCATGGTCAGATCATGGATGAGTGGGGCATACATCGGAGAGTGCCATGGTCAGATACCTGGATGAGTGGGGCATACAGCGGTGAGTGCCATGGTCAGATTCTGGATGAGTGGGACATACATCGGAGAGTGCCATGGCCACATCCTGGATGAGTGGGGCATACATCGGTAAGTGCCATGGTCAGATCCTGGATGAGTGGGCATACATTGGTGAGAGCCATAGTCAGATCCTGGATGAGTGGGCATACATCATTGAGTGCCATGGTTATATCCTGGATGAGTGGGGCATTCATTGTTGAGTTCCATGGTCAGATCCTGGATGAGTGGCGCATACATTGGTGAGTGCCATGGTCAGATCCTGGATGAGTGGGCTATAGATCGGTGAGTGCCATGGTTAGATCCTGGATGAGTGGGGCATGCATTGGTGAATGCCATGGTCAGATCCTGGATGACTGGGCATACATTGGTGGGGGCCATGGTCAGATCCTGGATGAGTGGGGCATACATCGGTGAGTGCCATGGTCAGATCCTGGATGAGTGGGGCATACAGCAGTGAGTGCCATGGTCAGATCCAGGATGAGTGGGCATACGTCAGTGGGTGCCATGGCCACATCCTGGATGAGTGGGGCATACATCGGTCAGTGCCATGATCAGATCATGGATGAGTGAGCATACATCGGTGAGTGCCATGGTCAGATCCTGGATGAGTGGGCTATAGATCGGTCACTGCCATGGTTAGATCCTGGATGAGTGGAGCATACATTGGTGAGTACCACGGTCAGATTCTGGATGATTGGAGCATACATTGGTGAGTGCCATTGTCAGATTCTGGATGAGTGGGTCATAGATCGGTAAGTACCATTGTCAGATCCTGAAGGAGTCGGGCATACATCGGTGAGTGCCATGGTCAGATCCTGGATGAGTGGGCTATAGATCGGTCAGTGCCATGGTCAGATTCTAGGTGAGTGGGGTATACATCGGAGAGTGCCATGGTCAGATCTTGGATGAGTGGGTCGTAGATCGGTGAGTGCCATGGCCACATCCTGGATGAGTGGGGCATACATCGGTCAATGCCATGGTTAGATCCTGGATGAGTGGGGCCTACATTGGTGAGTGCCATGGTCGGATCCTGGATGAGTGGGCTATAAATAGGTCACTGCCATGGTTAGATCCTGGATGAGTGGGCCGTAGATCGGTGAGTGGGGCATACATCGGTGAGTGACATGGTCAGATTCTGGATGAGTGGGACATACATCGGAGAGTGCCATGGTCAGATCCTGAATGAGTGGGTTGTAGATCAGTGAGTTCCATGGTCAGAGCCTGGATGAGTGGGGCATACATTGGTGAGTGCCATGGTCAGATCTTAGATCAGTGGGGCATGCAGTGGTGAGTGCCATGGTCAGATCCTGGATCAGTGGGGCAAGTGAGAAGTTGGCCTGGTATATCCTTTCCACTAGTTATAGTGGGCACCTTGCACCAGTCCAAACTACCCTTATTGATGATTAGGTTAAAGACAACCTTTATTGAAAGCTATCCTAGTGGTAGCTATGGAGAGCAGCCTTCAGGCTAAGTCTCGAAGGAATGTAAAGCAGCTTGGATTACCAGATTATAACCTCCTGAATGACCAAATGAAAGGAGAACCACACAAGGTATACATAAAAAATATATGTATTTATTATATGTATTTATTATTAAACACTCTCAATATTAAATCACGACATTATATAGCACAATACACAGTGGGCTCCAGGGGGAGACCAAACCATATACTAAGAAAGTGGTATAACAACCACGACTTGACTAGACACAGTGCCTAGAGTACGTAGAATCGCTGGGACCCCAAGGAACCACCCAAGGTAGTGACACAGGGGGCCCACAGGGGACTTGTGCAGTGTGAGAACACTGGCGCAAGCTCCATATAACTCTATGGGAAAGTCGCGGTTGGAATTTTAAAGATTAAGGACACTTAGGAGAGGACTTCAAGCAAACCCTTTGGAACATAGAAGGTTCAAAGGCCAGCAGCCTTGAGAGTAACGAGGTACCCGTGTTACCTATCCCAGGAGAGTCGGGTGCATAGGGGTCAAGTGGTGTCGGAAACGCTCGTTGATTTCAATGGCGTGATGCGAAGAAGTGCTGCTGCCGGGAAGATGAGAAGTGTCAGGTGTGATCCAAGCCTGGATCAGAGCTGAGAAAAACCTGAAAGCAGAGGAGACAGAGTCTGGGTCACTTCACAGTGACCAGGGGCACGATAGACAAATGCCCACCAATGTCAGGAGTTTCAGGTGAGATGAGGTGAAGCCTGACTCTGCAGCCACGGGGACCAGGAGACGTCGACGATGACCAAAGTCCGCAGGTGAGCTGTCCCACGAAGGATGTCGAGTGCTGGGGGGTCAGTGTCCGGATTGAACACCAACAAGCCTTGGCAACTGCAACCCATGGGGTCAGAGAAAAGATATTTCGGTGGGGACCACCAAGGTCCTGGGGACTCCACAAGTGATGGAGAGTCAGGGCGCTTCTGGGGAACCCAGGAAAGCCCACTTAAAGTCAAAGTTCCCTTGTCAGGGACACACAGGTCGACGGACCAGGAATCGCGAAGGGACCTCAAGCGGAATCACAAAATACCAGCCCACGGAACACTCGTGGAGTGTAGGCCGGAAATCTTCTGTGGAAATACTGCTCGGGGTCTGGACTACAAGTAGCCCAAAGCAAAGCCTCAGGGGTTGCCAAAAAGCATATGCTGCTGCAAATGTACACGGTGCCCGGGGGTTCGGGTTGCACGATCCCCATGAGAGATGCGGATCTCAGAATTGCTGAGAGCACGGATCAACCTCAAATACCACGGGAACCTGCCTCCTGTGTTGCAAAAGTCTTCGGGGTCCTTCAGGAGCGGCGCAGATGCTAACCGGTAAGATGCATTTCAAGTGCCTGCCTTGCAGGGGAGTAACTCCTTTACTCCAAGGGAGATTCTTCAGTCAACCCACATAGTGTAGATAGTCGAAGTACTTGGTTTCTGTAGCAGAGTTTCGTTCAGGTAAATCTAAAGTCCTGTAGCCAGGGGTTCCTACTTTATACCCAAGGAAGGGGGGGTACAAACTCTGGGGACCCACCTATGGGAGGGTCAGGACAGAGGGGTGGCTACACCCATGTCCGTTGTCCAGTTTCGCGCCAGAGCAGGGGCTGATAGTCCCTGCAACCGGTTTGAGCTGGACTATGCACAGGGACACCAAATGTGCCCCCAGTGCAGACATCAATGCACTCTCAGAGTGCACCAACCCAGCCCCAATTCACTAAAGCCTGTCTGGGAGGTGGTCACACCTCCCTGTGACAGGAAACCTTCCCCTGCTGGAGTTTTGTCCAGCAGCAGGAGGGCAGACTCGTGTCTGTGGCTGGCAGCATCCATTTTGTGATGCCATGGTCTGTGAAGTTGGTCAACGGTGTACCGGTGCTGTCATATTTCCCCCTCTAGTAGGGTGGAATCATACCTCCCACACCAGTTACTGGTGTGGAGTTATGATTCCAAGGTGTTTGACACCAAACACGACATGTTTCCATGCAGCCGTTTTAAAGTTAGCATTTACTGTGAGGATATAATGCACTTAAGTATATATGGTTTGGCTGCATCACAAACAACCCCGGAATATAGGCTCCGAAGGCTGCAGAGGGGCTCTGCTCATGCATGGGCGCCCTTTCACATAAAACCCAGCACCCTGCCTTCAGGATTGATAAGGCCTGCCATAGGGTTGACTGATAGGTTTATATGTGCAGTGATCAGGATAGATATAGTGAACCTATATCTAAGTAAGGGGTGCATGCACCACCTTACACATGCTGCAGTAGCAGACCTGTTGTGTCATTTTGAATGGTCTCCTAGGGCTGGCATAATACATGCTGCAGCCCCTGAGAGGCCTCTGGGGTACCTATGCCCTGGGTACATACTATACCATATACTAGGGACTGATAAGGGTACCACAGAATCCAATCTGGAGTGTACCTAAAGTACATGAACAACCAATTTAGAGAGAAAGCAGATAGACTGGGGTCCTGATTAGCAGGATCCCAGTCAAACGATCCTGATTAGCAGGATCCCAGTCAAACTAAGTCGAAAACCAGCAAAACACCAGGCAAAAAGTGGGGGTAACCATGCAGTCAGATTCCACCTTCCTACATAACGCCACCCCCCAGAAGTGGACGTTTGGGGCCATGTAGTGGATTTATCTTTTGATTTATCCCCACCTTTCTCTTGGGTCTTGGAAGAATCTTTCTTCTGGTTACCACCCTGATTCTTTGGCTTTACTCTGGGTCTGACCCATTTGTCTGCCTTCTATCCCAATTCTTGGGGAAAGGTCAGATCAGAGTCCACCAGGTACTGGTGTAAAAGCTGGTTTTGACAATTATTAAGGATCTGCTCCCTCATAATCAAATTGTGCAATCCTAAAACGTCATGCACCTTGCTGCCATGTATCCAACCTTCCAGAGCCTTAGTAGCACAATCTACAAAGTCAACCCAGTCTTGAATCTGTGCCTTTTGGGTATCTCTGAACGTAATCCTGTATTGTTCAGTGGTTAAGCCAAGCCCATCAATCAGAGCACTCTTTAAGACTTTGTAATTATCAGCATCCTCTTCTCTCACAGTAAGGAGCTTGTCTCTACCTTGGTCTGCAAAGGAGAGCCACAAGATTGCTGCCCACTGCTCCTGAGGGACCCTCTGTACTTTACAGGCCCTCTCCAGTGCAGTTATCCATTTGTGGATGTCATCCCCACTTTGGTAGGGAGGGACAATCTTGTTCAGGTTCCTATGGTCATGAGTATGTTCTCTACCTCTAGGGACACTATTGCTGCCACCATGGGGCTCTAGCCCCAACTGTTTAGAAGCTATCTGAAGCTCCAGGGATTCCCTATCTAAGGCCAACTGCTCTCTCTTGATCCTGAGCTTAGCTCTTTCAAACTCAATCAGTCTGCACTTCCTCTCATAAGAGGATTCCCTTTTATGAGAAGCAGAGTTCCCTACAGAAGTACCAGAATGATTAGACTCCTGAGAAGGAGATCTTGATCTTCTTGGTAAACTGTTGACCCTTCCAGGTGGGGTAAAGAGAGGGCCACTTTGGCCTTCTCCCTCACCTTCAGGAAGACTTGGATTGTCCAGGTTAGAGTCATCTTGATCCTCCTGGTCAGCATCAGAGTCTAGGTCCTGGATGTTTTCTCTTCCTGGCCTTTCCTCTTCTGCTGCCCCCCCCCCCCCCACGTGCCTGCCTCATCAGACCCTGGGGTCTTTCTGAGGTCATCCAACAGCAAAGCCTCTATGAGGCGTTGGGTGTGTGGATTATTCCCTGTCTTCAGTTTCCTAGCTGTACACATACTCCTCAATTCTTGGAATGGGATATGGTCATACTTAGTTGCCAGGGGCCCACTGGCTTCTGGTCTAGAACACATACTAGTGTTATGTGGTTTGGCACCTACCTAACCTAGTGGGAACTACTAAACTCTCTTGAGTTGGAGAAAGGGTGTGCTAAACCCTTGGCTTACCCAACTCTAAGTTCAGTAGAACTTACTTCATTCTAGTCTTGTTTTATATGTACCTAAGTACCTTTAGTGATTTTCAGTTAGTCACTCAATGAGATTATCTGGTAAAGCAATAGCAAGCTTGAATCCCAACCGCTGCACACCAATGTGAGAAGTTGGCATGGTATATGCTGTCCACTAGTTATAGTGGGCACCTTGCACCAGTCCAAATGACCATTATTGATGATTAGGTTAAAGACAACCTTTATTGAAAGCTATCCTAGTGGTAGCTATGGAGAGCAGCCTTCAGGCTAAGTCTCGAAGGAATGTAAAGCAGCTTGGTCTACCAGATTATAACCTCCTGAATGACCAAATGAAAGGAGAACCACACAAGGTATATATAAAATATATGTATTTATTACTAAACACTCTCTACTAACCTCTTTATGAGATTAAAGAACAAGATACACAATATTAAAGCACTAGAACGACAGTAAATAGCACAATACACAGTTGGCTCCAGGGGGAGACCAAACCATATACTAGTGCCTAGAGCACCTAGAATCGCTGGGAAACCAAGGAACCACCCAAGGTAGTGACACAAGGGATGCGTGCAGTGTGAGAACACAGGCGCGAGCTCCGTATAACTCTATGGGAAAGTCACGGTTGGAATTTTAAAGATGAAGGACACTTAGGAGAGGACTTCAAGCAAACCCTTTGGATCATTGAAGGTTCTAAGAGCAGCACTCTTGGGAGTACCAAGGTAGCTGTGTTACCTATCCCAGGAGAGCCGAGTGCATAGGGGTCAAGTGGTGTTGCAAACGCTTGTTGATTTCATTGGCATGATGCGAAGAAGTGCTGCTGCCGGGAAGATGAGAAGTGTCAGGTGTGATCCAAGCCTGGATCGGAGCTGAGAAGAACCTGAAAGCAGAGGGGACACAGTCTGGGTCACTTCACAGTGACCAGGGGCACGATAGACAAATGCCCACCAATGTCGGGTGTTTCAGGTGAGATGAGGTGAAGCTTGAGTATGCAGCCACGGGGACCAGGAGACGTTGACTATGACCAAAGACCACAGGCGAGCTGTCCCACGAAGGATGTCGAGTGCTGGGGGGGTCAGTGTCCGGATTGAACACCAACAAGCCATGGGAACTGCAACCCACGCGGTCAGAGAAAAGATGCTTCATGGGGACCGGCAAGGTCCTGTGGACTCCCTAAGCGATGGAGAGTCAGGGCACATCTGGAGCAACCAGGAAAGCCCACTGAAAGTCTAAGTTACCTTCTCAGTGACCCACAGGTCGATGGACCAGGGATTGCGAAGGGACCTCGAGTGGAATCACAAAATACCAGCCCACGCAACACGCGTGGAGTGTAGGCCGGAAATTCATCAGTGGAAATACTGTTTGGGGTCTGAACTACAAGTAGCCCAAAGCACAGCCTCAGGGGTTGCCAAAAAGCATATGCTGCTGCAAATGTACACGGTGCCCAGGGGTTCGGGTTGCACGGTCCCCACGAGGAATGAGGATCTCAGAATTGCTGAGAGCACGGATCAACCTCAGAGACCACGGGAACCTACCTCCTGTGTTGCAGAAATCTTCGGAGTCCTTCAGGAGCTGCGTAGATGCAATCCGGTCAGATGCGTTTCAGGTGCCTGCCTTGCAAGGGAGTAACTCCTTTACTCCAAGGGACATTCTTCAGTGATCCAACGTAGTGTAGTCGAAGTACTTTGTTTCTGTAGCAGAGTTTCGTCCAGGTAAATCTAAAGTCCTGAAGCCAGGGGTTTCTACTTTATACCCAAGAAAGGGGTGGAACTGGGGACCCACCTATGGGAGGGTCAGGACAGAGGGGTGGCTACACCCATGCCCTTTGTCCAGTTTTGTGCCAGAGCAGGGGCTCATACCTCCTACAACCGGTTTGAGCTGGACTATGCACAGGGACACCAAATGTGCCCCCAGTGCAGACATCAAAGCACTCTCAGAGTGTACCCACCCAGCCCCACTACACTAAACCCTGCCTGGGAAGTGGTCACACCTCCCTGTGACAGGAACCTATTGTCAAGCCTTCCCCTGCCCGAGTTTCGTCCAGCAGCAGGAGGGCAGACTCGTGTCTGTGGCTGGCAGCATCCATTTTGTGATGCCAAGGTCTGTGAAGTTGGTCAAGGGTGTACCAATGCTGTCATATTTCTCCCTCTATTAGGGTGGAATCATACCTCTCACACCAGTTACTGGTGTGAAGGTATGATTCCAAGGTGTTTGACACCAAACACGACTTGTTTCCATGCAGCCGTTTTAAAGATAGCATTAACCGCGAGGTTATAATGCACTTAAGTATATATGGTTTGGCTGCATCACAACCAACCCCGAAATATAGGTTCCGAAGGCTGCAGAGGGGCTCTGCTCATGCATGGGCGCCCTCTCACATAAATCTCAGCACCCTGCCTTCAGGATTGATAAGGCCTGCCATGGGTTTATATGTGCAGTGATAAGGATAAATATAGTGAACCTATATCTAAGTAAGGGGTGCATGCACCACCTAACACAGGCTGCAGTAGCAGACCTGTTGTGTCATTTTGAATGGTCTCCCAGGGGTGGCATAATACATGATGCAGCCCCTGAGAAGCCTCTGAGGTACCTATGCCCTGGGTACATAATATACCATATACTAGGGACTGATAAGGGTACCACAGAATCCAATCTGGAGTGTAACTAAAGTACATGAACAACCAGTTTAGGGAGAAAGCAGATAGACTGGGGTCCTGATTAACAGGATCCCAGTCAAACTAAGTCGATAACCAGCAAAACACCAGGCAAAAAGTGGGGGTAACCATGCAGTCAGATTCCACCTTCCTACAGGGCATACATCAGTGAGTGCCATGGTCAGATCCTGGATGAGTGGGCTATAGATTGGTCACTGCCATGGTCAGATCCTGGGTGAGTGAGGCGTACATCGGAGAGTGCCACGGTTAGATACTGGATGAGTGGAGCATGCATTGGTGAGTGCCATGGTCAGATGCCGGATCAGTGGGGCATTCATCGGTGAGTGCCATGGTCAGATCCTGGATCAGTAGGGCATACATCGGTGAGTGCCATGGTCAGATCCTGGATGAGTAGCCTATAGATCGGTCATTGTCATGGTCAGATCCTTGATGAGTGAGGCGTACATCGGAGAGTGCCTAGGTTAGATCCTGAATGAGTGGAGCATACATCGGTGAGTGCCATGGTCAGATCCTAGATGAGTGGGGCATACATTGGTGAGTGCCATGGTCAGATCTTGGATGAGTGGGGCATACATTGGTGAGTGCCATCATTAGATCCTGGATGAGGAGGGCATACATCGGTGAGTGCCATGGTCAGATCCTGGATGAGTGGGCTTTAGATCGGTGAGTGCCATGGTCATATCCTGGATGAGTGGGGCATACATTGGTGAGTGCCATGGTCCGTTCCTGGATGAGTGGGGCATACATCTGTGAGTGCCATGGTTAGATTCAGGATGAGTGGGGCATACATTGGTCAGTGCCATGGTCAGATCCTGGATGAGTGGAGCATACATCTGTGAGTGCCATGGTCAGATCCTGGATGAGTAAGCATACATTGGTGAGTTCTATGTTCAGATCCTGGATGAGTGGGTCATAGATCGGTCAGTGCCATTGTTGGATCCTGGATGAGTGGGGCATGAGTGTCATGGTCAGATTCTGGATGAGTGGGGCATACATTGGTGAGTGCCATTGTCAGATCCTGGATGAGTGGGGCAAACATCTTTGAGTGCCATGGTCAGATTCTGGATGAGTGGGGCAAACATCTTTGAGTGCCATGGTCAGATTCTGGATGAGTGGGACATTCATTGGTGAGGGCCTCGACCAGATCCTGAATGAGTGGGCATACATTGGTGAGTGCCATGGTCAGATCCTGGATGAGTGGGACATTCATTGGTGAGGGCCTCGACCAGATCCTGAATGAGTGGGCATACATTGGTGAGTGCCATGGTTAGATCCTGGATGAGTGGGGAATACATCTGTGAGTGCCATGGTCAAATCCTGGATGAGTGGCCAATAGATCAGTGAGTGCCATGGTGAGATCCTGGATGAGTGGGGCATACATCGGGGAGTGCCATTTTCAGCTCCTCAATGAGTGATCATACATTGGTGAGTGTCATGGTCAGATCCTGGATGAGTGGGGCATACATTGGTGAGTGCCATGGTCAGATCTTGGATGAGTGGGGCATACATTGTTGAGTGTCATGGTCAGATCCTGGATGAGTGGGCTATAGATCGGTCACTGCCATGGTGAGATCCTGGATGAGTGGGGCATACATTGGTGAGTGCCATGGTGAGATCCTGGATGAGTGGGCAATAGATCGGTCACTGCCATGGTTAGATCTTGGATGAGTGAAGCGTACATTGGTGAGTACCATGGTTAGATCCTGGATGAGTGAGGCGTACATTGTGAGTGCCATGGTCAGATCCTGGATGAGTGGGGCATACATCGGTAAGTGCCATGATCATATCCAGGATGAGTGGGCTATAGATCGGTCACTGCCATGGTCAGATCCTGGATGAGTGAGGTGTACATTGGTGAGTGCCATGGTCAGATCCTGGATGAGTGGGCATACATTGGTGAGTGCCATGGTCAGAACCTGAATGAGTGGGCTATTGATCGGTGGGTGCCATGGTCAAATTCTGGATGAGTGGCCCATAGATCCATCACTGCCATGGTCAGATCCGGGATGAGTGAAGCGTACATTGGCGAGTGCCATGGTCAGATCCTGGATGAGTGGGACATTCATTGGTGAGTGCTGTTTACTCTTCCTTGGTTCCCCATTAGTGCTGTTTAATCTTTTTTCTCCATCTCACTTATTTGCATTGGCATTTTTGTCTCCCAGGGCTGTGTTTGTATTGTTATTGCCCCCTGTGCCTGCCCTCCCCGCTTCCCGCCACCGTGCTAGTGGCCACGCCCCCTTTTCCTTCTGTGCCCTCCCCTCTCCTGCCTCCCAGCTGCTCCTCCCTCCCTCCCACTTCGCCATAAATGGCGACCGCGTGGACGTGCAGCGGTCACGCGCAGCGGGCACGCGATTGTGCGCCGAAGGTAAGCCCGTCTGCACCCGTCCGCGCCTGGACCGCGCCCAGCGCCAGGACCCCTGGCCCCCACCGACGCAAGACGACCCGACAGACCTACGACGCCGCCTCAACGCACTCAATGCCGGCCGGAACCCCGCCTGCTGCCGGGCCGCCCCGAAACACTTCCACGGACCCTTCACCTGCACAACCTGCAAGTTCACCTGCCTCCGAACATGCACCGCGCCCGCCAAACCAAACCCCAGCAGCGACCTCACCCGACACGCCGTCGAACTCTGGATACTGCTCGACACAACATCACCAGACGTCGCGTTCCTCACTGAAACATGGATGAACGCCTCCTCAGCCCCCGACATAGCCATCGCCATCCCGGATGGATACAAGATCATCAGGAGGGACCGCGTCAACCAGACTGGGGGAGGCATCGCCATCGTCCACAAGAACACCATCCGCATCACGACCGATGCCGACGACACCTACGCCGCCGCTGAACACCTCTACTTCCAGATTCACACCGACCCAAAGACGACCCTCAGAGGCACCCTCATCTACAGACCACCGGGACCACGCACACAATTCAGCGAAGACATCACGGACTTCATCAGCCCACACGCCCTCCCCTCCGCCGACTACATCCTCCTAGGGGACCTCAACTTCCACCTGGAGAACAACAAGGACCGCAACACCGTCACCCTGCTGGACAACCTCGCCAACCTCGGACTCAAGCAACTGGTCAACACCCCCACCCACTACGCCGGCCACACGCTTGACCCCGTCTTCTCATCCAGCAAGCACATCGCCTTCAGCCACTCCGCCGGACTTCACTGGACCGACCACAGCTGCGTCCACTTCAGCTTCAGAAAAACCACTACCCACCACCACCCGCAACAGGCTCCTCACAGAAGCTGGAGCAAGATCACCGCCGACCAGCTCACCACCTCCCTCAGCCAGAACCCACCTGCCAGCACACCGGACCCCAACGAAGCAGCCCGCAACTTCACGCAGTGGCTGACCACCTGCGCCGACGACCTCGCACCACTGACGAACCCTCCCAGCAAACCCAGAAGCAAGAAGGCCCCCTGGTTCACCGACGAACTCAAAGACTCCAAGAAGACCTGCCGCACCCTCGAGAAAGCCTGGCTCCTCGACCGGACCACTGACAACATGACCGCCCTCAAACACGCGACCCGCAAACACCACCAGCTCATCCGCACCACCAAGAAGAAATCACTGAAGGATCGACTGGACAACAATGCCCACGACAGCAAGGAACTCTTCAGCATCGTCAAGGAGTTCTCCAACCCCAGCACCGGCAACAACGACATCACCCCTTCACAAGACCTCTGCGACTCCCTCGCCTCGTTCTTCCACCGCAAGATTGCCGACATCCACAACAGCTTCGGCGCACCATCCTCACACCCAACCGTCGAACCAACCCACCCCACCGCAACCCTCCGCACCTGGACCGCAGTGACCACCGAAGACACTGCCCGCACGATGAACACCATCCACTCCGGATCTCCGACTGACCCCTGCCCCCACCACGTCCTCAACAAGGCCGACTCCACCATCGCACCCCAACTCCGAGATGTCATCAACACCTCCTTCGACACCGCCACCTTCCCGGAGAGCTGAAAGCATGCCGAGCTCAGCGCCCTACTGAAGAAACCAACAGCAGACCCCACCGACCTCAAAAACTTCCGCCCCATCTCGCTCCTCCCTTTTCCTGCCAAAGTCATCGAGAAGATCGCCAACAGACAGCTTGCCGCCTTCCTCGAGACGAATGGATCCCTCGACCCCTCGCAGTCCGGTTTCAGAGCCAACCACAGCACCGAGACCGCCCTCATCGCAGCCACCGACGACATCCGAGCCCTTCTCGACAACGGGGAAACAGCGGCACTCATCCTCCTGGACCTCTCCGCCGTGTTCGACACTGTCTGCCACCGCACCCTAGTCCAACGCCTCGGCAACACCGGCATCCAAGAGAAGGCATTGAAGTGGATCATCTCGTTCCTCGCTGGAAGAACACAGAGAGTCCGCCTCCCCCCGTTTCGCTCCGAGGCCACCGAAGTCATCTGCGGCGTCCCGCAAGGATCATCACTCTTCCCCACCCTCTTCAATGTCTACATGAGACCTCTCGCAGCCATCGCACGCCAACACAACCTCAACATCATCTCCTACGCCGACGACACACAGCTGATCCTCTCCCTCACCAGAGACCCCGACACCGCCAGAACTAGCCTCCACGAAGGGATGAAAGACGTCGTCGAGTGGATGAAGAACAGCCGCTTGAAACTGAACTCAGACAAGACGGAAGTCCTCATCCTTGGACCATCACCCTCCGCCTGGGACGACTCCTGGTGGCCCCCAGCCCTGGGCACCGCCCCCAAGCCGACAGACCACGCACGCAACCTGGGCTTCATCCTGGACTCCTCCCTCTCGATGACCAGACAAGTCAACGCCGTCTCCTCCTCATGCTTTCACACCCTCCGTATGCTCCGCAAGATCTTCCGATGGATCCCGATCGAAACCAGGAATACGGTCACCCAGGCCCTCGTCACCAGCCGGCTGGACTACGGAAACACCCTCTACGCCGGAACCACAGCCAAGCTACAGAAAAGACTACAACGCATCCAGAACGCCTCCGCCCGACTCATCCTGGACATCCCTCGACGCAGCCACATCTCCGGCCACCTGAGGAACCTGCACTGGCTCCCCGTCAACAAGAGGATCACGTTCAGGCTCCTCACCCACGCACACAAGTCACTCCACAACCTGGGCCCCAAGTACCTCAACGACCGCCTGACCTTCCACACGCCCACCCGCCAGCTACGGTCCGCTAGCCTCGCCCTCTCCGCCATACCACGCATCCGAAGAGCCACCGCCGGAGGCAGATCCTTCTCCTACCTGGTGGCCAAGACATGGAACTCCCTCCCCATCCACCTTCGGCTGACCCAGGACCACCTCGCCTTCAGGAGACAACTCAAGACCTGGCTGTTCGAGCAGTAGCGGCCCCCTTCCCCCAAGCGCCTTGAGACCCTCCCGGGTGAGTAGCGCGCTATACAAGTGTTATGATTGATTGATTGATTGATTGCCATGGTCAGATCCTGGATGAGTGGGCATACATCGGTGAGTGCCTTGGTCATATCCAGGATGAGTGGGCATACATCGGTGAGTGCCATCGTCATATACAGGATGAGTGGGCTATAGATCAGTGAGTGCCATGGTCAGATTCTGGATGAGTGGGGCATACATCGGTGAGTTCCATGGTCAGATCCTGGATGAGTGGGCATACATTGGTGAGTGCCATGGTCATATACAGGATGAGTGGGCTATAGATCGGTGAGTGCAATGGTCATATCCTGGATGAGTGGACATACATCGGTGAGTGCCATGGTCTTATCAAGGATGAGTGGGCTATAGATCGGTCACTGCCATGGTCAGATCCTGGACGAGTGAGGTGTACATTTGTGAGTGCCATGGTCAGATCCTGGATGAGTGGGCCTACATCGGTGAGTGCCATGGTTAGATCCTGGATGTGTGGGGCATACATTGGTGAATGCCATGTTCATATCCTGGATAAGTGGGCTAGAGATTGGTGAGTGCCATGGTCAGATTCTGGATGAGTGGGCCATAGATCGGTCACTGCCATGGTCAGATCCTGGATGAGTGAGGAGTACATTGGTGAGTGCCTTGGTCAGATCCTGGATGAGTGGGCATACATCGGTGAGTGCCATGGTTAGATCCTGGATGTGTGGGGCATATGTGTGGGGCATACATTGGTGAATGCCATGTTCGTATCCTGGATGAGTGGGCTATAGATCGGTGAGTGCCACGGTCAGATTCTGGATGAGTGGGCCATAGATCGGTCACTGCCATGGTCAGATCCTGGATGAGTGAAGCGTACATTGGTGAGTGCCTTGGTCAGATCCTGGATGAGTGGGCATACATCGGTGAGTGCCATGGTCTTATCCAGGATGAGTGGGCTATAGATCGGTCACTGCCATGGTCAGATCCTGGATGAGTGAGGCGTACATTTGTGAGTGCCATGGTCAGATCCTGGATGACTGGGCATACATCGGTGAGTGCCATGGTTAGATCCTGGATGTGTGGGGCATACATTGGTGAATGCCATGTTCATATCCTGGATGAGTGGGCTATAGATGCGTGAGTGCCATGGTCAGATTCTGGATGAGTGGGCCATAGATTGGTCACTGCCATGGTCAGATCCTGGATGAGTGAGGCGTACATTGGTGAGTGCCTTGGTCAGATCCTGGATGAGTAGGCATACATCGGTGAGTGCCATGGTTAGATCCTGGATGTGTGGGGCATACATTGGTGAATTCCATATTCATATCCTGGATGAGTGGGCTATAGATCCGTGAGTGCCATGATCAGATTCTGGATGAGTAGGCTATAGATCGGTCACTGCCATGGTCAGATCCTGGATGACTGAGGTGTACATTGGTGAGCGCCATGGTCAGATCCTGGGTGAGTGGGGCATACATCGGTGAGCTCCATGGTCAGATCCTGGATGAGTGGGGCATGCATTGGTGAGTACCATAGTCAGATCCTGGATGAGTGGGGCATACATCGGTGAGTGCCGTGGTGAGATCCTGGATGAGTGGGGCATACATTGGTGAGTGCCATTGTCAGATCCTGGATGAGTGGCCAATAGATCAGTGAGTGCTACGGTCAGTTCCTGGATTAGTGAGGCATACATCGGTGAGCTCCATGGTCAGATCCTGGATGAGTGGGGCATACATTGGTGAGTGCCATGGTCAGATCCTGGATGAATGGGGCATACATTGGTGAGTACCATGGTCAGATCCTGGATGAGTCGGGCATGCATTGGTGAGTGCCAGGGTCAGATCCTGGACGAGTGGGGCATACATTGGTGAGTGCCATGGTCAGATCATGGATGATTGATGCATACATTGGTGAGTACCATGGACAGATCCTGGATGAGTGGGGCATTCATTGGTGAGTGCTATGGTCAGATCTTGGATGAATGTGGCATACATCGGTGAGTGCCATTGTCAGTCAGAAGCTGGATGAGTGGGGCATACATTGGTGAGTGCCATGGTCAGATCCTGGATGAGTGGGGTATACATTTGTGAGTGCCTTGGTCAGATCCTGGATGAATGGGGCATACATCAGTTAGTGCCATGGTCAGTCAGATCCTGGATGAGCGGGGCATACATTGGTGAGTGCCATGGTCAGTCAGATCCTGGATGAGTGGGCCATACATTTGTGAGTGCCGTGGTCAGATCCTGGATGAATGGGGCATACATCGGTGAGTGCCATGGTCAGTCAGATCCTGGATGAGAGGGGCATACATTGGTGAATGCCATGATCAGATCCTGGATGAGTGGGGCATTGATCGGTCAGTGCCATGGTCCCATTCAAGATGTGTGTGGCACAGAGTGAGTAATGGTGCAGTCATGCACTGGATGAGTAGTGTGAAGAATGTGCGCTGTTAGTAGCATGTTATGCACGTAGTAGTTAGGCGTGGTCTGTTAAGTGCGTACCCTCCCTTTGCTGGGCAGTATCGCATGCTGCCCACAGCTGCCCCTTTCCCTGGGGCTCTGCTGCCCAGCACTGCTGTTCACCCTCTGCCTTCTCTTCACTCCATCTAGTGCCCAAGAACCCGGTGCCCTCGAACATGCTGGAGAACACGCTCTGCGGCCTGGCGCTCAGCCTTGGAGTAGTGGGCATCGCTGTAGGCATCATCCTTCTGGTGAAGGGCAGGAAGCCCCTACAGACAGGTGAGGGTGCATGGTCTGTGGTGAGTGAGGGGTGGTAATTGTTTGCCCAGCCTGATGGGAGCTGACCACATGCCATGCTCAGGGGCCTCTGCATATTGTGGGACCCCGAGGGATGAATCTGGTGAGTATCTTTATTCAGCGAACTTGAAAGTCTGGAAAGGACTCACCCATTCAGCAAAGAGCCAAGAGCTCAGGCAGGTAGCGCTTACCACCCAAAAATCCACCCAGATAGATGAACACAGAGATACAGAAGCCACAAGTGGAGGGATTGCTTTGATGGGCACAGTCAACTCTCTTGTGTTGGTCAAGGTGAAGGTTAAGGATGAACGCTCTGGTAGGCCCTGCCGAAGCTCTGTATAGCCATCCCGCATAGCCTATGAAGGTTCCTTCCTGGGCACATTCCTGTTGAACTGTTACAAATTGATTCAGCTGGACCCGTTGCTAGGTGCCAGTTTTTGGCCAACTACAAGCCACTGAGATCTAAATCCAGTGGAGTCCAGTTGCATCGCCCAACTGGTCATGGCTGTGAAATGGTCTGTTGGTGTAGCTGAGAGTCAGTGTTAGCATGTGCCTTTTTTTTGCACTGTGCGCCTACAAGTGCAGCTCTGACAACCCGTGTCGCTAGTGAACCCTTTGTAAACCATTAGTACCAGGTTAACCGCAGTGGTGCCCGGACAGTCCTCGGGCGGTGGTGCTGGCATCAATGTTACACCACTGGATTCACAGGGATTCTGGATAATTAAGTGTCACTCAGAGAACAAGGGTAACAAACGAGCCACGCACATTTAACAGGAGAGCCGTAAGGCAGCAAACGAGCCATGCCCATTCAGTAGGAGAGCGGTAAGGCAGCAAACGAGCCACGCCCATTCAGCAGGAGAGCAGTAAGGCAGCAAACGAGCTACGCCCATTCAGCAGGAGAGCGGTAAGACAGCAAACGAGCCACGCCCATTCAGCAGGAGAGCAGTAAGGCAGCAAACGAGCTACGCCCATTCAGCAGGAGAGCGGTAAGACAGCAAACGAGCCACGCCCATTCAGCAGGAGAGCGGTAAGGCAGCAAACGAGCTACGCCCATTCAGCAGGAGAGCGGTAAGGCAGCAAACGAGCCATGCCCATTCAGCAGGAGCGTGTTAAGGCAGCAAACAAGCCATGCCCATTCAGCAGGAGAGCGGTAAGGGAGTAAATGAGCCACGCCCATTCAGCAGGAGCACGGTAAGGTAGCAAACGAGCCACGCCCATTCAGCAAGAGAGCGGTAAGGCAGCAAATGAGCCACGCCCATTCAGTAGGAGCGCGGTAAGGCAGTAAACGAGCCACACCCATTCAGAGGATAGTGGGCAGGGTGTAGGATGTAGCTGGAGGTGCACTTTGGAGCCCGCAGTCACAAATTTACTACTAAAGCATGGTGTGGTCACCACTGTCATCTACGGACAGCACACTCTCTATTGACATGACTACTACATTTACACAGACATACAGTTTTAATGATAAAACTATATAGTGCGCAAATGATAATTTGTGGAAATCAGGTTTCAGCAAATATTTGTTATTTGCACATCATCAGTGATTGTTTTCATTGTATTCAAATCTTTGTTTCCCTCACACATCAGAATTAGATAAAAAGTGCTCAAATGTATTAATTTCTAAATGTTTGCACTGCTCATTTATTGATATATACATTTTGTTATGTGTTAGAAGATAACAACATCCCACACCAGCTAAATATCATACAGTTCATCTCACAAAATCCTCCCATGTTGCAGTCGGAGAAAGAAAAGTTAACACCAATCCCCCATGTTAAAAGAATAAGCAGCAATTTGTCAGAAGACAGAGCCTGACATTGACCTCTGCTTTTGAGCTCACAGCAAATGTGATCAAATAAATACAAAAAGTAAAGTTATCGTAAAATGCTTGTTCACCTTTGAAACCCCAGCATGGTTATTTTGAGGGTGCTGCACCCCCTTACCCCTACTTCCAGCGCCTATGGCTAACTGTAATTTTTACCCGAGACAGAACCGTGGCAGCCTGGTCTCACTACTGTTTCCCAGTTATCTGTCCAGCAGCTGTACAAGAAGGATAGATGTGTGAGAGAGAGGTCACACGTACACATTAAAGGATGTGGTCCGCTGGCTAGACTGCCGACTTTGGTGCTGGAAACCAGGGTTCGCGCCTCGGGGTCGCGTCCACATCCTGTGATTCTGAGCAAATCACTGAATCTCCCCGTGCCTGAATGTGTAATGTAAATACGGTGCTCATGTACAGCGCTCCAATACCTTCGGGTCGAGTTCGCGCTATATAAATATGCACAAAAAAGACCATCAGAGGCACCACAGACCAGATCCGCCTGCATCGTGACCAGAAGCCATCTTTACGACACCTTACATCATATCATTTTGTTTTCATTTAAGCAGTCATTATTTTGTAATTTTCACTTGTCTGAAGTTAGTATTTCCCAAAATGTTGGATTATTGCCTAGAAATGCTGGTGACATTTAGGATCATTTAAAGAAATTTTGAGCTAGTAAATAAAAACTGCATTAAATAAAATTGGGATGTGTACACTAAGAGTTAAGGAAAAGAGAAAAGTTAAGAGTAGAATAAAGTTAAGATGAAGGGAATGTGTTTAAAAAAACAAGGAAGGTGGGGAAGGGGGAAACTCAATCCCTAAATTAAATATATCATCCGATATTAGGTTCGAAGTTATTAAACACCCCAAAGTAATGCGTCACCCACATTTCCATCTAGGAGCCAATGGGTGTTTTTGGCAGCTTGGCTAGCACACACAGTCTTAGACACACACAGCCACTAGTTACAAAGGCACAGTTACGAACACACGCTGTTAGTACATAGACACACACATTCTCGCTCTCTCTCGCGGGCGGACTTAAAAATCTTACAAATATCACCCATATCAAGATGCAATCAGCAACTGTCTGCCTCCCACACATACATGGGCAGATGCACACGGTCTCACGCACTCAGTTGTGCAAAGCCAGTTTCACTCCATTAATTATTAATCTCCTGAATGAATGGAGAATGTATATACTACCGGCTGCACACACACACTCAACTCCCTCTAGTCTCTGCGGGATGTCTGCCCAGACACTCAAGACAAGCTGTTGTTGTTTTGTAAGGTGAGGTGGTTGGCTTCAGGCGGGCGTCACCAGGGGTGCGTCACGGCGCTTTCTTGGACCGTGACGCGTCTGTCAAGCCGCTGCCTGCTCCAGGGCTCTTGCGTCGTTCACGCGCTTGACTGCAAAGAGCGCGCGGGGCTCTCATGCACACACTGAAGTGTTTTAGACGCCTTCCACGGATGCATTGTGAGTGAATCACAGGAGCTTGAGGCTGGACCAGGAGCTGGCCTGAAGACAAAGGAGAGACATCAGCCCCAGCAGAGGAGACTCCAGGTTTCAAGAGGTGCAGATGAGTTGGGAGTAGACAGTCATTGGTGTCTCTTAAGGGCAGCTCTTTGGCGGGGTCACATGGAGGATAAAAGGAGCAAGTGGTGAGATAAGCTAACTACAGGTCCTTTCCGTATTCCAGGGTCCCTTTTGAAATCATGCTGCTGTGTTTGATTTAAGGTACTGTACCTCCTTCATGCTTTCAGTAAGTTTCATGGAACCCATTGGTGAGTTTTAGGAAGCTGGGTCCATTGGTGAGTTTCAGGAACCTGGGGCCATAGGTGAGTTTCAGGAACCTGGGGCCATGGGTGAGTTTCAGGAAGCTGTGGACATTGGTGAGTTTCAGGAGGTGGGCATTTGTGAGTTTCAGGAAACTGGGGCCATGGGTGAGTTTCTGGAAGCTTGGTCCTTTGGTGAGTTTTAGTAAGCTGGGGCCAAGGGTGAGTTTCAGGAAGCTGGGTCCATTTGTGAGTTTCAGAAAGCTGGGGCGATGGGTGAGTTTTGGGAAGCTGGGTCCTTTGGTGAGTTTTAGTAAGCTGGGGGCATGGGTGAGTTTCAGGAAGCTGGGCCCATTGGTGAGTTTTAGTAAGCTGTGGCCATGGGTGAGTTTCAGGAAGCTGGGTCTATTTGTGAGTTTCAGGAAGCTGGGGCCATGGGTGAGTTTCTGGAAGCTGGGTCCTTTAGTGAGTTTTAGTAAGCTGGGGCCATGGGTGAGTTTCAGGAAGCTGGGGCCATGGGTGAGTTTCAGGAAGCTGGATCCATTGGTGAGTTTCAGGAAGCTGCAGCCATGGGTGAGTTTCAGGAAGCTGTGGCCATTATGAGTTTCTGGAAGCTGGGTCCATTGGTGAGTTTTAGAAAGCTGGGACTATGGGTGAGTTTCAGGAAACTAGATCCATTGGTGAGTTTCAGTAAGCTGTAGCCATGGGTGAGTTTCAGGAAGCTGTAGCCATTGTGAGTTTCAGGAAGATGGGGCCATTGGTGAGTTTCAGGAAGCTGCAACCATGGGTGAGTTTCAGGAACGTGTGGGCATTGTGAGTTTCATGAAGCTCATGCCATTGGTGAGTTTCAGGAAGCTGGGTCCATGGGTGAGTTTCAGGACCCTGGGACCATGGGTGATTTTCAGGAAGCTGTGGCCATTGGTGAGTTTCAGGAAGCTGGGTCCATTGGCGAGTTTTAGTAAGCTGTGTCCATGGGTGAGTTTCAAGAAGTGGGCCATTTGTGAGTTTTAGTAAGCTGGGGTCATGGGTGAGTTTCTGGAAGCTGGGTCCATTGGTGAGTTTTAGTAAGCTGGGGCCATGGGTGAGTTTTAGTAAGCTGGGTCCATTGGTGAGTTTTAGTAAGCTGGGGCCATTGGTGAGTTTTAGAAAGCTGGGTCCATTGGTGTGTTTTAGGAGCCTGGGGCCATGGGTGAGTTTTAGGAAGCTGTGGCCATTGGTGAGTTTCAGGAAGTGGGCCCTTTGTGAGTTTCAGGAAGCTGGGGGCCATGGGTGAGTTTCTGGAAGCTGGGTCCTTTGGTGAGTTTTAGCAAGCTGGGACCATGGGTTACTTTCAGGAAGCTGGGCCCATTGGTGAGTTTTAGTAAGCTGAGGCCATGGGTGAGTTTCAAGAAGTGGGCCATTTGTGAGTTTCAGGAACTGGGGCCATGGGTGAGTTTCTGGAAGCTAGGCCCATTGGTGAGTTTTAGTAAGCTGGGGCCATGGGTGAGTTTCAGGAAGCTGGGTCCATTGGTAGGTTTCAGGAAGTTGCAGCAATGGGTGAGTTTCAGGAATCTGTGGCCATTGTGAGTTTTATGAAGCTCATGCAATTGGTGAGTTTCAGGAAGGTGGGTCCATTGGTGAGCTATGTAAGCTGTGTCCATTGGTGAGTTTTGTAGGAGAGTAGGATCTGCTTCTTATGGTTACCCCCACTTTTTGCTGATGTTTCACTGTTTTTCGACTTTAGTTTGGCTGGGGCCTTGCTATTCAGGACCCCAGCCTAGCTGCTTCCTCTCTAAATTGATTCCTAGTACCTTAGGTACACAACAGATTGGATTCTGATGTGCCTTTATAAGTCCCTAGTGTATGGTATACTATGTACCCAGGGCATAGGTACCCCGGGGGCTTACCAGGGGCTGCAGCATGTATTATGCCACCCCTGGGAAGTCCTCCAAAATGACACCACAGGTCTGCTACAGCAGCCTGGGTAAGGTGGTGCATGCACCCCTTACTGAGATATAGGTTCACTATATCTCACCTATCACTGCACTTATAAACCTATCAGTCACCCCTATGGCAGGCCTTATCAATCCTGAAGGCAAGGTGCTTGATTTTGTGTGAGAGGGTGCCCATGCATGAGCAGAGCCCCTCTGCAGCCTTTGGAATCTCTTCTCCGGGGTTGTCTGTGATGCAGCCTGACCATATACTCTTAAGTGCATTATAACCAAACGGTAAATGCTAACATTGGACTGGCTGCACGGAAACATGTCGTGTTTGGTATCAAACACCTTGGAATCATACCCGCACACCAGTAACTGGTGTGGGAGTATGATCCCACCCTTATAGAGGGAGAGACATACCCGGTACCAGCTTAACAGGGCCATGGCATCACAAAATGGATGCTGCAGCCACAGACATGAGTCTGGCCTCCTGCTGCTGACCGAAACTCCAGCAGGGGAGGCCTGGACAATAGGTTTCCTGTCACAGGGAGGTGTCACCACCTCACAGACAGGCTTTAGTGTGTTTGGGATGGGTGGATGCACTCTGAGAGTGATTTGAAGTCCTGCACTGGGGGCACATTTGGTGTCCCTGTGCATAGTCCAGTTCAAACCCGTTCAGGGGCTACCAGCCCCTGCTCTGGCGCAAAACTGGACAAAGGAAATGGGTGTACCCACCCCTCTTTCCAAACCCTCCCATAGTTGGGTCCCCTGAGTTAGTCCAACCCCTTCCATGGGTGGGTATAAGAAAGGAACCCCGGTCTACAGTACTTTAGATATCCCTGGACGAAACTCTGAAACTGAATCCTGGAACTTCAATGATGTGTTCAATGCCAGATGACTGAAGAATCTCCCTTGGGGTAAAGGAGTTACTCCCCTGCTTGGCAGGCACCAAAGGCGCATCTGTCCTGTTTGCATCTCCGAAGCTCCCACCAGACGCCGAAGACTTTGCAACACCAGAGGTGGATTTCCAGACTTTCCGGAGGCCGAACCGCGTCCCCAGCAAAGCTGAGACCCGTAGCCCTCGTGGGTACCGTGGAACCGGAACCCCTGGACACTGTGCACATTTGCTAGTGCAATAGCTTCTCGACATCCCTTGAGGCTGTGCATTTGGTTACTTGTAGCTGGGACTCAGAGCAGTGAATCCACCGAAGATTGCTGGCTTGCCCACTTCGAGTGACCCGTGGGCCGCCATTTTGTGATTCATCTTGAGGTCCCTTCGCGATCCCTTGTCCGTCGACTTGTGGGTCCCTGAGAAGGTAAATTTTACTTTTATTGGGCTTCCCTGGTTGCTCCAGATGTGCCCTGACTCTCCATCGCTTGGGGAGTCCCCAGGACCTTGCTGGTCCGCACCGAAGCATCTTACTCCTTTCTGCATGGGTTGCTGTTGCTAAGGCTTGTTGTGTCCATTCCGGGCACTGACACTGCAGCACTCGACATCCTTCGTGGGACAGCTCGAATCCAGCTCCTAGTTGTCCTCGACGCCTCCTGGTCATCGTGGCTGAAGAGTCAAGCGTCACCTCTTTCACCTGAAACACCCGACATCGGTGGACATTCGTCTATCGTGCCCCTGCTTACTGGCAAGTGACCCAGACACTGTCCCCTCTGCTTTCAGGTTCTTCACATCTCCAATCCAGGCTTGGATCGCCATTGAAAACGACGACGCGACCAAACGCCATTTGACACCTATGCACCCGGCTTCCTTGGGTGAGGTTACTCGAGTACTCCAGGGCTCCCGTAGGAGTTGACTCTAAAACTGTCTAAGTCCAAGAGGGTTTGGTCCTAGTCCATTTCTAAGTGTCCTTAAACTTTAAAAATCTACCCGCGACTTTCCCCATAGTTAAGTCGTGGTTCTTATACCACTTTCTTATATGGTCTGGTCCGCCCCTAGGGCCTGACGTGTATTTGTGCTACTTTACTGTAATATTTGAAGTGTAACTTATGTGCTTTTACCTCTAGCCTCATAAAGAGACAGAAGGGGTGTGTTTAGTAATAAATACATATATTTTATAAATATACCTGGTGTGGTCTCCTTTCATTTAGCCACTCAAGAGATTATAGACTGGTAAAACAAGCTGCTTTACATTCCTTCAAGACTTAGCTTGAAGGCTGCTCTCCATAGCTACCACTAGGATAGCTTTCAATAAAGGTTGTCTGTAACCCATTATCATTAAGGGGTTGTTTGGACTGGTGCAAGGTGCCCACTATAACTAGTGGACAGCATATACCAGGCCAACTTCTCACAAGTTATAGTAAGCTGGGGCCATTGGTGAGTTTTAGTAATCTGGGTCCATTGGTGAGTTTCAGGATCCTGGGGCCATGGGTGAGTTTCAGGAAGCTTGGTCCATTGGTGAGTTTCAGGAACCTGGGACCATGGGTGAGTTTCAGGAACCTGGGGCCATGGGTGAGTTTCAGGAAGCTGCGGCCATTGGTGAGTTTCAGGAAGATGGGGCCATTGGTGAGTTTCAGGAAGCTGCAGCCATGGGTGAGTTTCAGGAAGCTGTGGCCATTGTGAGTTTCAGGAAGATCATGCCGTAGGTAAGTTTCAGGAAGCTGGGTCCATTGGTGAGTTTTAGTAAGCTGAGTTCTTTGGTCAGTTTTAGTGATCTGGGGCCATTGGTGAGTTTTAGTAAGCTGGGTCCATTGGTGAGTTTCAGGAAGCTGGGTCCATTGGTGAGTTTCAGGTAGCTGTAGCCATTTGTGAGTTTCAGGAAGATGAGGCCATTTGTGACTTTCAGGAAGCTGTGGCCATTATGAGTTTCAGGAAGCTCATGCCATTGGTGAGTTTCAGAAACCTGAGGCCGTTGATTACTTGCAGGAAGCTGCTGTTGGGGAGTTTCAGGGAGCAGGGTCCATTTCTGAGTTTCAGGAAGCTGGGTCCATTGGTGAGTTTCAGGGAGCTGGGTCCATTGGTGAGTTTCAGGAAGCTGGGTCCATTGGTGAGTTTCAAGAAGTGGGCCATTCGTGAGTTTTCGGAAGCTGGGGCCTTTTGTGAGTTTCATGAAGCTGGCACCGTTGGTAAGTTTCAGGAAGCTGGGTCCATTGGTGAGTTTCAGGAAGCTGGGGCAATTGGTGAGTTTCAGGAAGCTGAGGCCATTTGTGACTTTCAGGAAGCTGGGGCCTTTGGTAAGTTACAGGAAGCTGAGGCCATTGGTGAATTTCAGGAAGCTGTGGCCATAGGTGGATTTTAAGAAGCGGGCCATTAGTGAGTTTCAGGAAGCTGGGTCCATTGGTGAGTTTTAGGAAGCTGGGTCCATTGGTGGGTTTCAGGAAGCTGTGGCTGTTTGCGACTTTCATTAGGCTGGGGCCATTTTGAGTTTTAGGAAGCTCATGCCATTGGTGAGTTTCAGGGAGCTGGGTCCATTGGTGAGTTTCAGGAAGCTGGGTCCATTGGTGAGTTTCAGGGAGCTGGGTCCATTGGTTAGTTTCAGGAAGATGGGCCGTTGGTGAATTTCCATATGCTGGGGCTATCAGTGAATATGGTTTTTGCCTTTTGGTGATGTGTAAGCCCAGCTGAGAAACTTCAAAGTATTGAGTGAATGAGGAGGTTGTTGATGAGTGCCCGGCACAAGTAGAGGCTCGAGAGACTCTTGACGAGGGTTGTTTGTGGGACTCCTCCCAAAATCCAATGGGGTTGAACAACAAATACCCCTAATTGACATCAGCTGTAGAGGAAGGAGAGGAAAGAGATGAAGCTGTTTGAGACACCTGCTAACTCACACAGGTGAGGAAACCTGAGCTTTTGTGTAACACAACTCAGTGTATAGGAGCACCATGGAGCCTTCTTACCTTCATCTCCTGTGT
This sequence comes from Triturus cristatus, assembly GCF_964204655.1. NCBI lineage: Eukaryota > Metazoa > Chordata > Amphibia > Caudata > Salamandridae > Triturus > Triturus cristatus. Next base: position 135,811,813 of record NC_140579.1, on the reverse strand, counting down.
TGAAGGCATCGCTGTACATTTTGAGTAGAGCTGTTTCTGGCCCATAGCCTCTGGACAACACCATAATGTAGTTTGCTGAGAAGGCAGTGCATTTTATGGTGCACCTGGAAAAGGAAACAGCAGTTTTATCCAGAATCCTGGATGTGGCTGGAGGCCATTAATGGGTCTGTAGTTTTCAGGTGATAGCATCTTAGTTTGTTTGAGAAAGGCCATGACAGTAGCAGTTCCTTCTTGAAGGACTGCTTTGTCAAATGAGCTGTAGGAGGGGTCAAGGTGTGTGTGCGCTCTTGAAGGACTTTGGTTTGCAGCAGGTCGCCAAGTGAGCCGGTGTTCCAAGAGCAGAGACCTCCAGGCGCTAGCCTGGTGGTGGTTTCAGGTAACCTGTGTGAGGCAAAGTATGGGTGAATTAATCGTCCCTTACCCCTTGGTTTATGGGCATTTTAGCAGTGCTTAATTTGTAAAAACAAAAAACAAAGTACCAGGGCCCTTGTCAGGAGGCCACCGCAGCTTGCACCACACATTGCCACTGCCAACGATAGTACCTAAACAACAACTACCCATCACACTGCTACTGTGACAATTCAGACTGTTGAAGGCCATCAAAGGTATAAGAATGTATTGGGTGGCAGCAATTAGTTGTTTTTAATGTATATTGAATTAATAAACAACTGCTCATCTTTAAATTACACAAACAGCGCCACCATGTGGCAGTTGCCATAAGTGCTGGTGCTGGCAATTAAGTGCCGGTGCTGAGCACCCGAAATCACCGGTTCAAATTAGGCACTGCTTTTCAGACAGAGAGTTGGGCTCCTCTCCAGCCCCCTTTTTGTCTGAGCCCAATGTTTAAATTTTTTAGTATAATTGGCTTGCTGTGGCAAGGTGACGAGGTGCTTTGAAATGTTCTTCGGCACCACCATAGTCGCAGCTCTAACCTCTTTTCTCTATTGTGTGTCTTTCCTTCAGAATGAGCCTGGACAGACAGATGGCCAGAAGAGGAACAAACACCGTGGCTACCTCCCATGCTGCTCCCCTCAACATCCACTCCTTTCATCCTGGATTCTGATCTGACTCTGCTCCCGGCCTGAGTGTCAAGGTCGGTCCAAGGGCACACCCGCATCAAGGCAGAAGTGATGTCTGTCAGTCTGTCCTTGCAACAGGGAGTCAAGAGACCCTTCAGACGAGCAGCGCCAGAAACACAACCACCCTCCAGCCCACCACCCACCACAGACCCAAAATGTGTTGGACTTTCCAGCCTCATCACCATTACCGACACCCCTTTCCTGCCAAGGAAGCATGTGTCATACAGTCGACATGGGTTAAACCCATCAGGATCATGTGCATTGTGCCCCCTCCTTCCTTGAGGACATGCAACAGAGAACTAACATGCACTGGAAATATGTCACACAAGTCAGGGATGTCACACCTTGCAGGACCATGAACCTCTCTCTATCCTGTTAAGGGAACACATAACAGAGAAATAACATGTGTTAAACCTTCCAGGAAAAGGAGCATCGCCCCCTGACATGTAAAGAAGCATGCGGCACACACAGCTGACACGTATCAAAGCCTCCAAGGGTGTAAACACCAACATCAAACTCAGAATGAGCATGTGTTGAGACGGCTGTCTCTTAAGGTGTCAACATGTCAAGTCTGACCTCCAATGGCAAAGCGTACCCCTCTGTCCTTATTTTTCACCCTAAAGCATACAAAAAATGATGGATGAAAGGCTTCAATTAATCTGAGCAACTGGTAATTACTTGGGCCGCATCCCAGTCCATCGTTATTTTGCACACCATGCCAGTTCAGTTTGGACCCAGCCATATGCAAATCAGTCTTGACCCTGCTCCAATCGGAACAGTCAAGGCCAAGCAGCCAAGCAGGTTCTCTCTGAACAGGAACACAAGCGACCCAGGACCGGTTTCACCCTTGTTAGGGGCTCATCAGCTGGGTACAGCTTGGGTCCTATAATACAGTGTGCATGGGACCCACATCTAGGCATACCCGTCCCACTTAGGGTGACATACTAAAGTATACAAAAAGTGATGGATGCCATGCTTGAATTAACCTCAGGCACTGCTAGTCATTCGGGGCCTCACCCCAGTCCATTGCTATTTTGCACACCATGCCACCTCAGTTTGAACCCAGCTATATGCAAATCAGCCTTGACCCTGCTCCATTTCTATAATATCCAAGAAAAATAAATTTACACACAAGTAATTTGAATATTTTACATAGTCATTATGGGGTGGGGTGTATCCGAATATTGTGTGCAGAAAAATGGTCTGACACAAAAATTCATCTTAAATTCTAAAATACTGTCCACTGGGTGCAGATTTTCTATTTGTAACCCCCCTAGGGGATCTTTTTGTAGACACCATTTAGGATGTCATATTTATGTCAGATGGTATTCTTAAAACAATATTCTGCCACTAGTTAGCCTGTAAATCTGGCCTGGACTTGGCCCTTCTGCACCTACGCTGGACACCCTTCTCTTGGTACACTTTAGGGAGCTAGTGGACATTGGGTCTGTGAGTTTGCATTAACTTTGCACCCTCAACCATGCATCTGGTCATCAGCAGCTGGAATGATAGTAAAGTGCTGAGAATGAGTGAAGGCCATGATGGAAGGTGGCTATTGGTTAGGGCACATTCTCCAGGCAATATTTGGGGTGTTTGACGTGGACATATGCTACGCTCCTATGCAGTGCATAGGCTGGGGGTGAGAACATGGGTAATTTTCTGAGGGATATCTCCTGAATGGAGTTTAAGGCTCAGATCCTAGAGTCTGAGGCCGGGTTTAGACTTTGGTGGATACGGAAAAATCTTTGAATTTGTGAAGGAAGTTCTGAACATAGGGCAGTATTCAACGTACGGCAGTGTCAATGCGATGGTGGAAAGTCCATCTGCTGTTTTCCCTCCGGATTCAGTGTATCCTCCACAAATTAGTATTTTCTGTTACGCTAAACTCCAAACCAGGGTTAAGTCAGGGCCGGACTGGCCGTAGCGGGCACCGGGCAATCCCCCGGTGCGCCGCACAGGTGGGGGCCGGTTTTGGGCCCCTGGGGGCCGTTTTTGTTACAGGGCCGTTCTTGCAGCATAGCTGCAAAATCGGCCCTGTAACAAAATCGGTCAAAAAACGGCCCTGGCACAGAGCTCGGCAGCACCCGAGGGGGCCGGCCGAGCACTTTGCCGGGGCCGGCCTGGTTCCCAGTCCGGACCTCGGTTTAGTCCCTTCTCCGCGCAGACATCAAGGGCACATTTTACATTCCATAGCAGGGCAACCATGTGTGTAAATCATGTTGCCGCAACATTTTGCCCTCAACTCTGAATCCATGTGGAGTGCTAAAAAAACTACCCAGTGGCAGATGGTAAGAAAACTGTGAGGGGGCGGGGGGCTCACACACACACATGCAAACTCACTTACCACCATGCATTCACATGGAGACACGCGTACACATACCCCTTCACAACACTCACTAATAATACATAGAATCATACATACACACATGCACCAGTCAATCAAACACAACACCTACCTGCTGCAGCTCTCGGGGAGGGAAGCCTCTGAGGTGCCAGGAGGGTTGGGACTGCAGCCTCCCCTCATTTGCTGACCTCCCTACCTCGTCACAGACTAGGATGGGGTCAGAGAGACTGCTGACCCCACCCACTCCAATAGGAGGTGTCAGTGAGAGACACTCCTCCCAGGGCACTTCGGGCTTAAAACTGAAGCACACAGGTACAAGGCTATCACTGATGCACCCCCTCGTCACTGAGGCAGACGGCCTCTAGGACCTTTGCTGAGCTCATGAGGGCACACCCACATGAGCTGTGACATCCTCAGCCCAGCACAGTTCAGCTTTGACAGCCAGGCGCCTGCACATTAAGCTCACTTCTAGCTCCTGGCTGCCTGACCTGAAAACAAAGAGTGTCTGTCAGGAGCCTGACGGACACTAGATGTCCAAAAGGTGCAGGGGTGTGGCCCCTCCCCCTTAAGGACGGGCCGCTGTGAAAAGAAACTACCAGCCAAATGCTGGTGTTTACTGAGGTTCTGATGTGTCAAACCTTTTCTTCAGTTGCAAAGCTTGGGGTTCACAAACCGGTCCAGCTTTCAACTTGTGCATGCAGGCATTTGCCACTGGGCGTTGAAAGGCAGCGAAAAGCCCATTCCAAAAATGGTAACCTTCGATTTTTGAAAAGGACAGGGCTGCTATAAAGAATTCTATCAAAGTGAATAAAGAGGTAGAGGTCTGCTGACCCTCGCAGGCCGCCATCCCTGCATTCACAGTCATTCGCATGCAATCACAAAACAAAACCCTTTTCTCACAGTAATGAGCCGCGCTTTATTTAATTCCGTGCGAATGGTGGATGTGCACAAGTCATGTCGGTTCGCAAAGAAGACACAATGCAAAATGTTGAATGGTCAGCGAGTTGAACGTTGCAAATTATGGTACTGGTTGCACCTCCAGTTATTCCTCATTCCTCCCTCAGTAACTCCAAATCCCACGTTAGTGCTGAGCCATATGGTTACTGCCTCTGGATGTTACCTCCAGACTTTGCAGAGTATTATAAATTTTACAAAATCCATCATTTTCCCATGCCCGGCCGCACTAAGCCTGCATAGCAAATCCCCCTCCTGCTTCCTCAGGGACTTTGGCTCAAGCCAATAAACTTGCAGCAATGGCTGCTTCCTACACCTGTGATTGGTGGAGAAGGCTCCCTTGCAAAGCTTTCAGATACAGTTTGATACCAATAAATTCTGCTTGTTATATCTAAATTCTTTATGACATTTTCAAAGTGAAACAAATAATGATTATTAATCAAATGCCTTCATGTAAACATAAAGTGCCAATCATATGTTAGAAGCTAGGAGCAAAAAAACTAAGAGAGAAATAAAACATAAACTACGAAAAAATATTACAAGTACTATGTTCCAATCCTGCTGGGATCCATTCACCTGTGTGGCCTTAACCTTAGGACAATAAAGAATGTTTGTTACAATGGACTCAAGCTTCTGATTTGTTAGAAACTGAATACAGTGTGTTATCTTGAGTGTGACTCCAACCCACCCAATCCTGGGGGCCTTGAAAGTGATGCCCTACTAAAGGAGGTGGGAGGGGCAGGAAGTTTGGGTTTTAGCCTCTGTTAGGGGCTTCCCAGAGCTAGGCAACAAGGTGTAGCCCTGGGGTCTCCAACCTTTACTGTGGTGAGAGCTACTTCTGCTCATGAGCTACTATCATATTGTATCTCTGTAAAATAGTGACCAGATATGCCACAACCTAAGCAAGATGGACAGTAGTGGCCACTCACGCAATACAGGTGAGGTACCACAAAAACACCAGGATTAAACGCCCTAATGAATGCAATAACAGCCAAAGCACATACCCACAGCAATAGGCCGTCCCAACTCAACTTGAATCATCTCTCAACTGCCAGGCTTTGCCATTTTTATGTAGGGTACGGCCACCATTGTCAGGGATGGCTACAAGTTGGCCAGTCATGTTCTTATTCGGGCAATCATGGCTTCCAGAATGTCACAGCCAACCTAAGAATGTCCAAAATGGTCCACGATCACCATTATTGTGCCATACGCACTATGACATGAACGAACACAATTGTGCCAGAGATTAACCCGTTATGATGGGAGGGGGTAGCTTATACTTCTCTTGTACTTGACACCAGGCAAAGCTTTCAAGGAGTGATACTGTTTATTTGGAGGGAGGGACACAACGTCACACACACAAGACACACATAAATGTGCACAGATGCATACACACACCCAGATGGTGCTCTTGTCTCAGCTCCGTATCCATACCCTGTTCTTCTCTGCTCTTTGACTGATCATGCACCTAAACAACAATTTCTTTCACTCTGGCTCTTGTCATCTGACACTTTGGTGGGTCACTGCCGGTTACTGCTCAGGCTACTGCTGTCACTCTTCTTTCGTGGCCCATTCTTGTGTGTGACTGATATACAACATGTCCATTCTCGTTGGTACTTAGCTAGATTGAGACTGGAGACAGATGGTGATTTTGCAGACCCCATAGGCTGGCAGAGTGTGCATCTAATTATCATAAGGCATGCCAATGGTTTCTCTGGCTGTCACTCTAAGGGTCTTGAGATTAGCAGTATTGCCTTCTTTAATATACTCAGACTCCCTGAATGAGATGCGTGGCTACACCTCTGAGAAATACTTTGAGGGTGCTGTGAGCTACTAGTAGCTCCTGAGCTACTCGTTGGAGATCCCTAGTGTAGCCTAACCCCCCTTGATGCAGATGGTTGATCTGCGCTAAATCAATGAAGGACCAGGATTTAAGCCCCTTCCTAAAAAGCAGATGATCGTTTACGAAACCCCTACTGTAGCCTTCGAACAAGAGACGAGGAAGCCCTTCCTCCCGTCCCTGATGTCTCAACTCTGGTACTTAGGGGATGTTCTGATGCTTCTGTCTCAGAGATCGACTTGGGTTCGAACTGATGACTTTGGATCATTTTGGTATGTGGAACACACACTGCTGTTTCTTCCTATAGAGACCCAGAGGAGATCGTACCGATGATTGGCCAAATGTCCTATGATGAGGACTCGCAGCAGCAAGTGAGGAGCAATGCTGTGAACTACGGGATATACTAATGGGAAAATCTAGGAAGACACACATTTAAAGAACTTCTGTTGTCCAACCTTGAAGACAACAAAGCAGACATTTCTCCAGTCCATAATTGGCTGAAAAAAACTGTCCTCATGTGATTATGACATGTGGCAGACCTGACTCAGACACGGCGCAGAGTGAGTCCTGGGAATCTCACGAGGCCCCTGAGAGCTGAGTGAAACAGTCCTGCAGCTCCGGTGAAACAACAGTCCCGGCGCTGTTCTGAGCCCACCTGCTCTCCAGTGTTACCCTGGTGGGATCGTGGTCCCAGGTTCTCCTCACTTTTTCCCGCAGCCATTGTTAAAGGACTCCATCGCCCGGCTGCCGCTAACGAGGGGGAGGCGCTGTGGTGAACTCGCGCATTTAAGTGCTACTTCGCCCCCGCGGCGCGGGACGCGTGGGGGACGTGTCTCGACGAAGCCCGGACCAAGGGCAGGCCCGTCTGAGCCCGTCCGAGACAGGTAGAGGCTGGGCTGTGCCACCTTATGTACATCTGACTCTCCCAATAGCAAGGTACTGTTTAGTTCTATCTGACCCGCTGCTATGCCTCCTGTGGGGGCCGCTCCATCTTGCAAGTGCAGGGCAGGTGTGGGAGGGGGGGTTGTGGGAACGCTTGATGCCTTTTTGACAAGGGCAGAATCTGCGCTGATCCATGAGATTCAATAAACAGAGCGCAGGCTTTCTTTAGAACCTTGATTGCCCCTAACTATCGGTAGTCTGGTTCCCCCTTCTGCCCCAACACACACAGATATCCCATCTGCTACACCTCCCTTGCCCCTAACTTAGCATACTTTGGGCTCCAATACCCCACTAGCAGATATTCCATCCAGCCCAGATACTAATTCAGGCATAACAATGGTTACAACTAGGGGCAAGAAAGCAATGGAGGGTGAGAAAGGGGAGCCACCATTGAAGAAAAGGACAGGCTGGGGTCCAACGAAGGCCATTCCCCAATCATCAGGTGGAGTCAAACGGAAGGCAGCCTCAAGGGGGCATGGTGGATGCAGTCAAACTACCTCGGCCACCATCGCCGTTGTTAGTCCACCTTCATCTATTGAGGAATCCCTCTACACATGGATAGTGCAGGGAATTTCAAATCTTCTTGACCCCCTGATGCAAAAACTGTGTTTGATAGAGGATAGACTTAACAAAATGGAGCAGGACCTGTCTCATACTACTTTTCGAGTACTTCTACAGTACAGATGGATGGAGGGGGCAGCTCTTCTCAGGGGGGAGGGGGCGTTCAGGACAAAAGAGGGGTTGCTACTAGGGCACTGAACTCCATCGAATTAGCCCCTGCTGATAGCCATCATATCTCCTCATCACGGGAAGGCCCTAGCTTACCGGGTACGCAGCATGTTGTGAGAGAAATCCACACACGCTCTCCTAACCGATTACGCCCTGCAGGTGCCCAGAATGCTTTTAATTTTTTACATCTTCCCCCGGAAGCCACTCCCTACACTGTAGTTTTAGGTAATGTCCCTGGGTTAGCTCCGCAGGCATCTGAGGATTGGCCATAAGAAACTCACTGAACTATTTAATCTTCAGCTAATTTTATGACAACAACCCATGCAACAGTGATCCATTACATATGTTTACTCACATTTTTTGTCATTTAAAAACACAGTACAATAAGTCAACCAATTTTTCATCTGGAAGAGGGGCAATATATTATGTCATTAGCAACTGTTCATCAAAATCCTTAAAGGACTCATGACATTGGTGACAGTAAAAAGGAATTGTTGAAGTCCAGTGTGAAGGGATTTACCTTACATCCAAAAGATGGTGAGAAGGGAGGCTGAGCAGTGTTGCCAAAAGTAATGCACCCTTCTGAATAAAGGAGTTTATTTACTCGGGGTAGATCATACCTGTAGAAGGTGGATCAACTAGAATAAAATTAAATTTAATTGCCACACTGTTGGAAGGTGGTTTGTTAGTAGGTGCAGGTACGCACCTACAGCTAGTAACAATACAACAATCACAAAGAAGGTCCAGTAAACTCTCAATAAAATAGTTCTTGCTCATCCCTTGGTAAATTGGCTGCTGAGCAGTCAGGCTTAACTTAGGAGACAGATGTGTAAAACATTTAAAAACACCAATGCAATAAATAAGTAAGACACAACACACAATAAAAATCCTCCACAAGTCTATACAATTAGGAAATATTTTTATGATTAAAATGGCACCAGAACGATAAAAATCCAAAGTAGAGAACTGGAGATATGCATTTTGGAAGATTAAATGTAAAAAATTTGCTTTCTAGTACTTTAATGCATTTCACGCCAACAGGGACATCTGGTCGTGCTTGACCGTGACCAAGTCAAAGTTTCAGGCCAACTGTGATGGAGTGTGGGTCCGATACAAGAGATTAGGACAAAATGTTACCTTCGCACGTAGTCACTTTTTGGGTTCTTTTTCTCTCCACGTTAAGTGAGTCTCCTCAGCAGGCTGGGTTGTGGTTCAATGGCAGCGGCTTGCTTCAGCGCAAGACCTCAGTGATTCCTGGAGATCTTGGTTCTCGACGTCAAAGAGAAAGAGCTCCAGAGCGTTCAATAGTCCAAACCTGAAGTTCAGGCTGAGTTGCGGTTCGACATCGCCGGCTTGACTCTCGACGACGGGTCGGCCAATTTATGGAGCTTTTTCACAAAAATTATCCAAACGATTCCAAACTTCTGGATCTTCTCCCAGAAGGTCCTTTTGGGGTCTTGGAGGGTATACAACACCAGCCAAGGTTCCAGTAGATCTGAGGTGCTCCATGGAGAGTTGGAACTACAATTCCCCCAATGCACCTGGCCAAATACTCAAAAGTCCACTGGACGCTGGTCAGCTGGGCTCTTCTTGGTGGAGTTGATGCAAGTGACTTCTTGAAGATCTTTGTACCTGTTGCTTTCAGGGAGCACACTCCTTAATCCTTCAAAGCAAGGCAAAGTCCTCTTTTGTGAAGGCCAGAATGTGCAGCAGGTGCAGTCCTTTAGATTGCCGTCCTCTCTTGGTGTAGATAAGAGGCTCATCAGGGCAGTCCTTCTTCTCTTGATGTTTTCTGGCATGGATCTCAGTTTCTGGGAAGCTCTCCCATATTTATTCAGGTTTCTAGTCTGGCAAAGGGGATACCCCTGACTAAATGGGTGCAGGGTGCCGCCCTCTGTGATGACCTCTGCCTTAAATGTGTGGCATATTTTTGTCCCACAAAGCACTGTTCCACAAAAATCAAAATGGAGAAAGTCTCTCCTAGCGGTTCAGGTCTGGCTAACCCAACCCACAGGTGTGACTAACATTTCGCTACAATCCCCTTCCAGCCACTCTCCAAAGTCAATTAGATGGGCTCCTATCTGGCTGGGGTGCAGGAAGTTGGGGTGGTCCTGGTTCCTGTCCTTATTGTCTTTCTCCCTTTGAAGACCAGTTTGGCTACCCATCCCACTTCCTGTCCTGGCATCTACTGCTGCAGATCTCCTCCTACCAGATGCCTCGTTTATTATAGTCCAGGCCACTTCACACCTCATCAGAGCAGCTTGCCTCAGCCTATCAAAGGCTGACCAATCAGAAGAGGCTGCTACGGGGCTGATGTTAGGTAACTCCAGGAAAGCAGTTCTAAAACTCCTTTCTAGAAATAGTTCTAATAAATCCAACCATGGCAAGTTGCTGGATTTATTGTAACTATTATGTTCATACTTTGAAGTATTATCTTAGGTCATTCCTTTCAAAAGATAGACTTTATTAAAGTTAAATAAAGCCTTCCAATGTTAACCTATGGAGTTAATGTTCTACAATGGGGTAAAACAAAATTGGCAGTTTTTCCCTCACCAGCGCATACAAAACATATTTTATAATGCCCCTGCTTATTAGTACAATGCACCCTACCCTTGGGGTACGTAGGGTAGACCTTAGGGATGATTTCTATGTAAAGATAAGGTCGTTGAAGGGTTTGCAAGTACTTTAAATTCCAAAGTTGAATGTGGACATAGTTTAATTTTAAAAGCAGCCTGTACAGCAGGGCTGCTTTTAAAATGACAACAGGCACCACAGCAGTGCACACTCAGTGCATTAAATCCACTTGGGCCTTTAAACCCACATACCCTACCATATACTAGGAACTTACAGGTAGGTTGTCAGTACCAATTGTAATTACACTTAATTACCATATACCATTTAAACAGAGCACTGGTCCTAGGTCTGGTTAGTAGAGACCAGGGCACAATCAGAGTCAGTAACCACCAGTATCAGCCAAAAAATAGGGACGATCAGGGCAAAGAGGATGACTTTCTCACATACATGAATCAAACAATTTAGAATCGATAAACATATAAGCGGTCCACTTACATGTTTATTGATCCTTTCATGCTCAACCACAACAATTTCTTTTCACTGTTACCAATACATCCTTTATTTCTACGGTTTCCGATGTTCCCAATATCCTATTTGGTCCTGATCAGACTCAGTCACCTCATTTCCGGTTCGAAACGCCATTGACAAAGTATAACTAACAAACACATTGATGGAGTTTTTAACGTTTATTGACTATCAATGTTGTTTTCATGTGTTTGTTATGAGTAAGCATCAAGAATACACGTCTGCCTCGTTCCTTTTTAGGTCTCGCGCCTAGCGTTGCAGTGCGTAGCACTGATCGCGCAGCGCGAGACCTCTTGTAAGGGGGTTCTGAAAGCTGCTCACATGCTCGGTGAGCAGGCTTATGCCGCCCGCCATTGGCTTTCGCGTGTCTTTTTTCTTTAAAAGCACGCGATTGGGCAAAGGCGGGTGCATGTCCCGCCTTTGCAACACCTATTCCCGTACGCGCAGCAGCGCACGTTCGCCTCGCTGCCGCACTCCCTCCCCCGCTCCTCTGTGTTTTCCCTTTTGTGTTATCAGCGTCTATGTCTAAATTCCCGCTGCCTGCCCTTGCATAGTACATGCATGTGCGCAGGCAGCATACATGCAGTCCCTCTGAAAATCGTGCAAATTGTGCAAAAGTTGTATACCTTTCAAGTGTGCTGCTAGTGGGAAGAAATGTTTACATGGATTCCTAGATTTTCTTTGCAAATATATTCTTGTGCATTGCCTTAATACTGTATTTACCCAAGACTGCATTTCAACATGCACAGATCCCTTTTTGAGTAGAGACATTCACACAATACATGTTGTGTAATACTGACATTGAAACTAAATAGTATTTCATCCTTTCAGACACCTTCTTACCGTCTTTAACAATGTCATCAATTCATTAAAAAAGGCTACCTTACCAAGCACCAGTAAAGCAATTCAAACATGCACGATCCTCCAGTTTTACAAATGATTGAGATTTAGGTGGTCATGCATTATTTTGCAAATATATCTTAAGAAGAAAATATGCTTTGCTTTCTTGGAGTTATAGTTACATTTTTCGCATTATAGGCAGACGCCTGAAAGTCATATAGTACAATGGATAAAAAGCAGCGACTTGCTGAAAATGCCACCCATGCCATCAAGGTGCTTGCTTGTTGTGTGTACAGTGTCTTATATGTATTGTGCAGTCCTTACCTACCTCCAAAGGTTATTGGATTCTTATGAAAATGGTGATATCATTCTGTATCAGTTCAGTGCTTTAAAATACCTGATCACTGAGCCTGCAAGATATGTGTAACTCGAGGCGTAAGCCTACTCCTCAAAGCTTGAGGCAGGAAGATCTGTGTGACTTTATGGGTCGTTCTACTGTCCAGAGTACTAGGCTGCAAGGTCTGTGCAGCCTGCCTGATGGGTAGCTCTGCTGTTTGAAGCTTGAGCCTGTGAAATATGTGTGATTCATCAGCTGTCTGAGGGGCAAGGTTATAATATCAATGTAGCCCAAGGAATTATACTGATGCGTGAGACCTGAACTTGTGTTTTCTGTTTAATATTAAGGATATTTTACCTTCTGATGGTTAAGCTTATAAGATCTGTGTAGATTTAGGGAAAAGTCTACTGTCCGAAGCCTGCGACTGTAATATGAGTGATAGTTCAGCTGTTTGCAGGATCAACCTTTGAGATCCTTCTAAAGCATTGCTTAGGACCTCGCACATTGTGAGAAATGGAATCACAAACAATATTGACGACAGTTCTGGTGATTATAAATATCATGTTACCATTGACATCATTACAGCTACATTATTCTTTGTTTAGATACGTGTTGTTATTTAATTATGTTAGATTGCTAATGTCTGTTATTTGCTGGTATATACATTGTAAAGTCATAAGTAGTACATTTGGTTGGCAAGTTCAGTTTTCATGACAGAAATAGGAGTTAAACTTTGTGTAGTTGACCACAAATTGGCCATTAAGTGCGGGTGTGGAATAGGTTTTTTCTTCGTAACCTTAACGTCACTTTAACTGTGAGTTTTTAGGAGAATTTCTGAGTTTTTAAAAAAACATATATTAATGTGTTATGAGTGTAAGATACCATAACCTACCCATAAAAGAAATACAGTTAGTTTATTTACTGGTTTGCAAACCCACATGCGATGAGGGGACAAAATGGTTCCTCGTCCAATAGCATTTGTTTAGTTTTAAACTTTTGCGTCTGAAGGATGGGAAACTTGGTATGTGAACTATCAGTGAATTAACAGTCAGGATACAGAAGTCTTTTTTTGAGTTTACCCATTGAAGCAAGCCCAACTCCTTTTTGTAAAGCAATTTTCTCAAAAAGTACTGAATGGGTTTACATCACACCAAGCAGAGACATTCTTCTTAGTAAAGTTCTAGGTTCATGCCAAGCTCGGTTGTATTATGATTGACATGTTTTTGTTGTTATGGAGAGGAACATTTCCATAAGGAGATCAAATGTGAATGTGCAACTTTTTGGGCCCTCAGGTTGATTAAAGGTTTTCAGTAGCTAAGAAGGATACAGTTTAGAGATCGATTGACAGCTGAAAAGGTGTTTTTTGATTTACCTATAACTTTAGCATCGTTTGACGGATTTGCATTAAATCTGACAGGCTTTCAGCATGCTTTCAAGTTAATGGGGATCCATTAAACGAGTCATAGGTGGGCAGGTGTCAAAAGTGTTCATTTAGTTATAACTATAACACTGTTTGAAGAATTCCTATGAAATTTGGCACGCCTTCAGCATGTTTTGTTTTCTGTTGGTAATTCAAAATTAATGCACCTCGATCAAGGAAGCCAACGTTATAGGGGTGGGGGAGACTTAATAATTTGCTAATAACTTTGACACCAGTTAATGGATCTGCATGAAATTTGGCAGGCAGTTAGGAAGTTAAGCACACTATAGGAATCTCGGGTTTCAATTAGAGTTGATGCGCGAGGGGGAGAGAAACGGTGAACAGGGGGAAAAAATCTCTGGTTGAAAATAACTTTGGTAGATTTTTATGGCTTTGCATACAGTTTGGCAGATTTTTTGTATAACTAGCTTACTCTTGATATTGTGAGTTTCATTCATATCTCTAAAGATGTGATATAGCTACAGGGAGGCAAAAAGAAGTATTTATTTGTTAACAACCTCTGACAAATGCATGCAAAATGTTGCTGACATGCAATGTTGAGTTTTCTGTTGGTATGTCACGGAGTCAAGGGAAGCCTAATGCAGCAATCTTGGGTATCATCCAGAGCTGACAAAGGGTAAATAGGATACGTTTAAAACGAGAGGAGGAGGGGTGTCAAAAAAATGTTAATTAGTTAATACCTTTGGCGCTCTTCGACATATCTGTCTGAAATTCCACAGTCATGTACATATTTAGATTTCCATTGCTATGTCAAGTTGTGTGCCTATACGTTGGAGGGGACAAAGTTCATAGGGACAATAATAATATAATTCTCTTATAATGTTGATGCTGTTTGATGAACCCTTCATGGAAATCGGCAGGGAGTTAAGCAGTTAAGCCTCTAAAGTCTTCAGACCTTTTTTAGAGTCTGAAAACTTTAAGCACACTTCATATGCTTTCTGATGTATTCATTTGGTAAAAGTTTACATTTCCTTCCACCAAACCAAATTGTTTTTAGGTCTCGCGCCTAGCAATGTAGTGCGCAGCACTGCTCGCGCAGCGCGATACCTCTTGTACGGGCTTGTGCGTGTGGTTTTGCTTTCGCCGGCTGCCATTGGCTTTTGCGTGCTTTTTTAAATTGGGCAAAGGTGGGCGCATGTCTCGCCTTTGCTCCGCCCATTCCCACCGGTGTCTAGCACGCGCAGCAGCGCGCGTTCACCTCGCTGCCTCTCTCCCTTGCCCCCGCTCCTCTGTGGTGCGCGCGCGCCACTGGTTTTGCTTTGTTGTTGTTTCTATCTATGCCGTCTCGTACAATAATGCTGTCACGATTACACTGCTGTTGTTCACGCAATTTAGTGTGAAAGCGTCGTATTGGTGGCGGAATGTTTTTTGGGGGCTTTACTACAAACATTGTTAAAGAATGCTATCAACGAAAATGCAAGATTTCTGCTAGCAACACAAAAATTACTAACATATTTCCAATTGAAATAATGCTAACAATAATTACGGATGTTCTTGTTATATTCGTTGCTGTTATTAATGTTATTACTGATATTATCCATAATAGCTCGGTATGGAAATGAATATCGTTACGCGCAGTGGCTTTAGTGTTGCGAGTTTTTTGTTTCTGGGAATTTGTCAAACTTTACAGTGTGCACAGTCCCGCTGCGGCTGACACACCATTTCTTTACAGTGCCCGTTTGTGTCAGCCTGCTCGAGCGTCGCAGCGCCTGCCCTGTGCTCGGACTCCCCACAGAAACAGCCGGTGGATGCCCCACCCCCCAGCTGCAATCTAATGAGCTTGGGGCGTTCACTCTATTATTCCAAGCCCCGCTAAAGTTTACTTTCTTTCTAACGCAATTGTTAATTACCAACCGAGAGGGCAGGGGTAATGCACTGGATAGTGAAGTCATTATTGTATGTTTGTGATGACAATCATAGTGTATATAAGAGAATCTCGACATGGGGACCGGGCCCAGCATTCTGTGTAATGGCAGCTGCAAGACAAAGTTTACTATTGAGGCAGCCAAGCAGAGCCTTCGGGTTTGTTGACCCTAAATGGTCGACGAGAATAAAAGATATTGTTGAATCAAATTTGTTTAATGTTTAATTGTATCCTCTAAATGTTCTGCAAACTTGGTTTTGTGTACCATCCATGGACTAATGATCCAGATCTCTTTCATTTTTTCATTGTTGAACCCTTTCAATCCCCCAAAAACATTTTTGTAACATGAATGTCCTTAAAACTACTGAATTGATTTAGACTAATCCAAGCAAAGGCACTTCTTGAGTAAAGTCACTACTAATATTGACCTCTAGTACATAGTTACCCATTATGTATCATATATAACAGGCAAACTGTTTGCACTGTCGGAGGTGGTTA
The DNA here is from genome assembly GCF_964204655.1 of Triturus cristatus. Taxonomy (NCBI): domain Eukaryota; kingdom Metazoa; phylum Chordata; class Amphibia; order Caudata; family Salamandridae; genus Triturus; species Triturus cristatus. The sequence goes on along the minus strand of NC_140579.1, from coordinate 135,795,846 downwards.
GTCATGTCAGTTCTTTCATATAAAAAGTCCACTTTATTCATCATGAAGGCCATAAATCAATTAACATGGTTGTAGTTAATAGCAGAAATCTGCCATTCACATTTCCGGTTCTTACAGTCAATAATAATTTACAATATGCATGCATTTCTTTACACAGCACATTTAAAATCTCAGGCACTGGGACACAAAGTGATTTAGGTAAAATGGCAAGTGTTTCTTCAAGTGCCTATCGCTGCTCTGTAGACACCCGGGTAGCCAGTTTATAAGTAGACCTCACCGCTACAGGCTGCAGAGAGACAGCCACCCCCTGACAGTCAGACAGCTGCTGGTTTATAAGTAGACCTCACCTCTACAGGCTGTAGAGAGACAGCCACCCCCTGTCAGTCAGACAGCTGCTGGTTTGTAAGTAGACCTCACCTCTACAGGCTGTAGAGAGGCAGCCGCCCACCTGACAGTCAGACATCTGTAGGTTTATAAGTAGACCTCACCTCTACAGGATGTAGAGAGGCAGCCACCCCCCTGACAGTCAGACAGCTGTAGGTTTATAAGTATGCCTCACCTCTACAGGCTGCAGAGGGGCAGCCACCCACCTGGCAGTTAGACAGCTGTAGGTTTATAAGTAGACCTCACCTCTACAGGCTGTAGAGAGGAAGCCACCCCCTGACAGTCAGACAGCTGTAGGTTTATAAGTAGACCTCACCTCTGCAGGCTGCAGAGAGGCGGTCACCCACCTGACAGTCCAACATCTGTAGGTTTATAAGTAGACCGCGACTCTGCAAACTGCAGAGAGGCGGCCGACCCCTCTGACAGTCAGACATCTAAGTTTATAAGTAGACCTCGCCTCTACAGGCTGCAGAGGCGCAGCCGCCCACCTGGCAGTCAGACAGCTGCTGGTTTATAAGTAGACCTCGCCTCTACAGGCTGCAGTGAGGCAGCCGCCCCCCGGACAGTCAGACAGCTGTAGGTTTATAAGTATTCCTCACCTCTACAGGCTGCAAAGGCAGCTGCCCCACTGACAGTCAGACAGCTGTAGGTTTAAAAGTGCGCCTCACCTCTACAGGCTGCAGAGGGGCAGCCGCCCACCTGGCTGTTAGACAGCTATAGGTTTATAAGTAGAGCTCGCCTCTACAGGCTGCAGAGAGGCGGCCACCCACCTGACAGCCAGATACCTGTAGTCAGGCACTTAGGCCGCTGCAGTCGAGTGTAAGTTAGCAGTCATGTGGTTGCTTTTAGGGTGGTGTGGCGCCAACGTTTTTCAAAGTACCGAGATGTTAGATATCTGACCGTTTTTAGGTCTTGCCTGAGCCAGCGCATGTGCTGCTCAGAGTGACATTTAGTAGGGGCTTTCAAAAGTGCTACCACAAGCTGCTTTGGCTGGCCTAGCGCTTGCATTCATGCTCGCGTGCACGCGCGCAACCACCAGCTTTATCTGTCTTTCCTCTCACTTGATTGCTTCCTAAACGCTCCTCCCCTCCCCGCCGCGTGGCGCTGCTTTCAATTTTGCGCGCGGCCAACGCTTGTTTAAATTTCTGCTTTCACTTTTGCCTCAGTGTGCTCGCGCACCACTCGCGTGTTTTTAAAATATCTGTTTAGCGCGCGCACAACTCCCGGGATTGTTTCTATATACGCACCACTCGCGTGTTTTTTTTTAATTTTCATTTTGCTCTCGCGCCAGTGGGAAATTCACAGGTTTTCTAAGCTGTTAAAAGCAGGCTTTTGGGCCTCCGGGAATAATTCGTTGCCAGTAACCCCTCACCACTGGTAGATGCACCCGAGAGTGTGCTCTCACTGAGTGCACGCCGTGCTGTTACTTCAGCCGGCATCTAATGAGTCAACCTCTTGTGAAAACGTCTAATCGCGTCAACCTGTCGTGAAACCTTGTAATTGAAGCATATTTTATCGGAAATTATTCGGTGCCTGACTGAGCCTTTGATATAAGAACAGCGGTACTAGGATAGGTACATAATAAGCGTTCATTCCCAAGGTATCACTCCATTATACGTAGACACGAATCCTAAAACCAGCGCCGTGGTGCTACTAACTAGATCACGCCTTATTTGCATCAGGCTTACTTCAATAAGACATCACAGTCACAGCATTCACCTAAGGCACATCTATTTTCACAAAAATGGAGTAAGCGTGGCGCATGCGCCACAAGGTAGTGGGCTATCCAAAGGCTCTCGCTGTGAGCTGAGGGCAGGGGGCCACGCACACCATGTTAAGCTGCTGCCATTCACCCAGGAAGCCGGAGAGGAAGATCGGTTTATTTATGTACAAGTATTCTAAAGTGCATAGAAATAACAGATGTGTGCTTTCACGTGCTTTATAAGATAATGGCATCATTATTAACAATAACAGCAATAACATTACTGTTATTAGTATTACTCCCTAGCATTCAGCAGTTGTTGCAGGCAGGCGCACAGCACGTAAGGCCGCTAGTGCCATGCACAGGCCGCGCCGAGCGGACGTCGAGGCTCCCTCTGGAGAGGCAGGTGTCTGACAGGGTTAACTGCACAGCTCTGACACATGAACTGCTCCCTGTGAGTGGCTGCGCTCAGTGATGGTTCACCACTATTGTGCAGCTTGAGTGCGAGGTCTGTTTAAGGGGGCGCACTGCACCCTAGCGGGGGTCCCCAGCACGTGCACAAATGTATTCTGTGTCCCGGGTGGCCGGTGAAGATGGGCACTGTTTAGTATAGTGAGACATGTCCACCCTTATACTTCTGCCCTCCGCACACACACTCACTTCTGCAGACAAAACATGGCGCTGTCTGAGAAATGTATATGTATCACTGTACTGCTCTCAGCTCTGTTGGTTACTGCCCTCAGCTCTGTTGGTTGCCTATCATTGTGAGACGTGTACATTTGTTCTGCAACATGGCACACACATGGCCCCTGTAGGCAGAAGAGAGAAGCATGTCTTTGTTATGACATGTTCACCTCTATGGTACATGGCCCATAGGAGAGCGGCGAGGGTGCATGTGTTCAACGGTACCTGTCCCAGGTAGCCGACATGAGGAGTCTGAGACAATTACACCTCCGTGTGCCATGTCATCCCTCCTCCCCTGTAGACATGCGAGGGCGCTTTCTGAGATGTATCCATCCCTGTGCAGACAGGTGTGTGAGATGTGTGCGCCTCTGTACCAAACTGCACCAGTTGCACCATTTTATATGCAAGACGGGTGCTGTCAGAGGCATTACACCCCTGTGTTTGTGTCCCACCGCATCACCCCCACCCCCGCAGACATGAGATCTATGGATGTCCAGTTGGTGCTGCAGGTACAAGTGCACCCTCTCTCCCTCCTGCACGGAGGGCACCCTCTGCTTTATCTACGACTGATTGGACAACCTTGAAGTCTTTGTGCATATATTATAGCAGTGATACAAATCCAAGAAGCAGTAAGAGGTAAATGGCTGCAGCGTTTGACGTTAGTGAGCAACAATAGGAGAGGAATTTTACCCTGTGTTTTAGGGGTGCGAACTTCTAGCAAAAGGCCTTCTTTAACAGGTGGATGTTGTATCTAACGCCCTGGGCTCTGAATAAAAGATTCTGTCAACTGCAGAGACTGGCTCCATATGTTTTGGTCCTACAGCACCCTAAAACCTCTTTGGGAAAGGGTATTTAGAGAACTGAGCAGGGCCATTCAAGAGAAAATCTTTCCGTGCAATTTCTTAAATCTGCAGCCACAGAAATGGGAAACTTCCACATGTATTTCTTTCTTTTTTTGCAAATAAACTAACTGCGGTCAGGTGTATCACTTACTAAGTCAAACAGTGCTTTATTTGGAAACATACAAGAGTAGGCAGTCACTACTTAGAGTACCCGTTTTGCCCCTGAGAAGCGCCGGTACTCTCCGATTGAAGGTATCCCAGCTGTGCTGAGAAGTGCAGGCAAATAAAAACAAGCATTGGCATAGCCAATAGATCTCGCCTTTGGGACCTTATAAGTGCTTAGCCATGCAACAGTTGACGTTGTTGCACCAAGGATATTGTGCTGCATAACTAAATACTTATAAGGTCCCAAAAGTGAGACCTATTGGCTATGCCAATGCTTGTTGATAGAAGTGAGGGGCCTAGAGATTAATTGGGTGGAGGAACAAGCTCCACATCTATATATCCTACAATCTCAGCTGTTGGTGGGTATTACCCCAATACTATATCGTGATGAGTTCGGATAGTATGAGTCTGCATAAATGTGTGTGTGTGTAAGATCCATAATCGTAAATCTCTTCTAAGTGTGAGAGGAGTTGTTGAGCTGTTACAACAAATATTGTGTATTTTAAATAATTTTTAATGTACTGAATAGATCTATTTAATAAACATTTTTGTATTGGTAATGTTTGGGATATAACTAGTTTCTCTGGTGATTAAATGATAGTTTGAATGTGGTAACGAATAGTATGGTATGCTATTGAGAAATCCCTTTGGGAATCTGTTTTTGACTAAGTGTCATTTGGTGTCCTGTCCCTTTCGGTGAGTAGGACCCCTCTCTCTATTTTTTTATATTTGTTATGAGTAACACATAGACTGGTCTACCCGTAAAAAGTATATTGATACACCTTCGTGTGGTTTGTGGGGGCTCTGCACACTATTTCATTATAAGTAATTAATTTATTTTATCTCTGTGCGCTATATAAATTATATAAATTACCGCAGTGGTCTTATGAGCAATTGTGGTACAACAGCATTGAGTGCGTAAGGCTATTTATCCAATTGAATAACCTTTTGTCTTGAAGTCATACCTAGAAGTGCCACTGTTTCCCTTATGCATTCCTTTTGATTGGGTTCTTGATACAGGAGATCCTCAAAGATGGAGGGAACAAGAGAAACAAATGGCTCATATAGCCCTTTTGTACAATGTTAAGGACCTATTTGTTGGTTGGAATCTGACCTCAGGCAGAGAACAATCTTGTTATCCGAAGGCGAACCCTTGGTACCTGGCCAACGCTGCCCACCTTGGCCATAGTCAGGATGGCTGATTGTTAAAACTTGACACCTGTGCCTGCCTCCGAAAGGAGGAAAAGGAAGAAGCCTTTCCTTGTTTTTTGCAGAATGATCATATCCCTGTGACCTGGAAGGCTGCCTGAAAGACTTTCATCTAGCAGGATTTTGAAGCGTCCGCTCTGAAGGATGAGGAATACGTCTTTTCTTTAAACAGGTGATGAAGCTTGTCTTCTAAATCTGTGCCAAAACCCTTAGCTCTCGCCCTCAAAAGGCATTTTAAGGGCTGTAGCTCTCTGGCCTGCGTCCGTGTTCCAGTCTTTCAAACAAAGCTTAAGTCTAGCAGCTACCGTAGCACCACTTTCCAAAGCTGTGGAACGAATGGCATCAAAAGAAACTACCAAAAGCAGCTCCACCTGCCGCTCCATGGGCTTTAATACAGGGATCGCCAACGAGTAGCTCAGGAGCTACTAGTAGCTCACAGCACCCTCAAAGTATTTCTCAGAGGTGTAGCCACGCATCTCATTCAGAGAGTCTGAGTATATTAAAGAAGGCAATACTGCTAATATCAAGACCCTTAGAGTGACAGCCAGAGAAACCATTGGCATGCCTTATGATAATTAGATGCACACTCTGCCAGCCTATGGGGTCTGCAAAATCACCATCTGTCTCCAGTCTCAATCTAGCTAAGTACCAACGAGAATGGACATGTTGTATATCAGTCACACACAAGAATGGGCCACGAAAGAAGAGTGACAGCAGTAGCCTGAGCAGTAACCGGCGCTGACCCACCAAAGTGTCAGATGACAAGAGCCAGAGTGAAAGAAATTGTTGTTTAGGTGCATGATCAGTCAAAGAGCAGAGAAGAACAGGGTATGGATACGGAGCTGAGACAAGAGCACCATCTGGGTGTGTGTATGCATCTGTGCACATTTATGTGTGTCTGTGTGTGTGACATTGTGTCCCTCCCTCCAAATAAACAGTATCGCTCCTTGAAAGCTTTGCCTGGTGTCAAGTACAAGAGAAGTCGTTCATGTCATAGTGCGTATGGCACAATAATGGTGATCCTGGACCATTTTGGGCATTCTTAGGTTAGCTGTGACATTCTGGAAGCCATGATTGACCGAATAAGAACATGACTGGCCAACTTGTAGCCAACCCTGACAATGGTGGCCGCACGTCACATAAAAATGGCAAAGCCTGGTAGTTCAGAGATAATTCAAGTTGAGTTGGGGCGGTCTATTGCTGTGGTTATGTGCTTTGGCTGTTACTTCATTCATTAGGGAGAGGCGTTTAATGCTGATAACATTTATCCTGGTGTTTTTGTGGTACCTCACCTGTATTGCGTGAGTGGTCACTACTGTTAATCTTGCTTAGGTTGTGTCATATCCGGTCACTATTTTACAGTGATACAATATGATAGTAGCTCATGAGGATTTTCATTGAGCAGAAGTAGCTCTCAACACAGTAAAGGTTGGAGACCCCTCCTCTAATAGGTCTGAACAACGGTGACCTCCTGAACACCTTTAAAGAAAGTCTTGAAGTCGATGATCAAGGACTGGGCTGTGTATGGACCATAAACTCCCGCTCTCATGGCCACATGCGAGCTGGAAAAAACCTTCACAGAAGAACCAACTTTCCTCTCAGCAGGGTCCTTGAGAATAGTCTCTTCCGCCATTGAAGATGTACCCACCAAACTAGCGACCACTGAGTCATTGTGAATAGTGTCTGCTAAAATGGACTCCATGCTCTCCAGAGAATAGGATTTGGATGTGAACTTTGGTAAGGAATTTCTTTCTGGATCCTTCCATTCCTGTTTGTTGACTTTCAAAACAAACTGGTGAATTGGAAGACCAGCATTGCTGGGCCTCTGGAATTGATGAGGCACCCCTCCTGGGCGGGAGAAGGTCTTTCTATTGGATAAAAAACGCATATTCTCTGTGGTAGGGGCCTATACCTCAGGTAACCGCTCCTTAGAAATATATTTTCCTTTTTATTCTGGAAAAGAGCTCTCGGAGTCGGAACACACATCAGAATCAGACAGCACATCCGAAACTGGCTTCCCTGTCATTTTGGAGGAGTCTTCGTGGAATTCTCTCAAAGTGTCCAGAGCAATTCTCCTAATCTTGTCCTCCTCCAACTCATGCTTGCCCGTCCGTGTGCATCCTCTTGGGTGAAGGAGGGGAAGATGAGACAGCAGAAAAATCAGAAGGAGCAGAATGAGGAGATAAATGTCTCCTTTTGGTGATATGTTTCCCTTCATTCTTGAGCCCTGAAGGCATGACCTTAAACTGGTACTGGCCCTCTGACACCCTAAACAAATTCTTCTCCTTAAAACTAAGGTTCTGATCAGAGAAAGCATCACCCAACCGGTCCACCAGTTCATCAGCTCAGGGAATCGGATGTCTGTCAGTCTTGGCCATCTCAATGACAGCCCGATAGTCCACATAAATCATAGGTATGTAGACCATTTCATGGAAACCAAGAATATTCGGCTGGCCTAGGAATCAGGGATAAGGTCTCTTTGTAGGTCTGGCTGCATGGAACAACCTTGTTTCCCCTGCAGCATCTGCATTCACCAGGTAGTTCACATCAGAAATCTTCTATCCACACCACTTACCCTCCAAAGCTCTGGGACGAATGGCCTTCCGTATTAACCCCTCCTCATCCTACTGGTACCCAAATTTCTGGACATACCATTCCTTCTCCAGCTTTAAGCTTGCCTGGAATTTTTTCTTTGCCTAATTCATGTACTACCCCATCCGTTTTCTGAGGCCAACCATATAGTCTACCGCAACTTACTAGAGTGATTTTGTAGTTCCTTCATATCCTTGTCTGACTAAGGTGAGTGGGCCATTAATTAGTAGACTAAACAGAAGCTCAAACGGACTAAATCCAACTCCCTTCAGTGGAATTTCCCCAGTAGGTGCATAAGAGGCGTGGCAGAAGATCACATTTTCTTCTGAGGTTTTCTGTCTGAGTTCCCAGCATGCTCGAAGGGGTTTTATTAAACAGTTCCTTCAACCCATTGGTCTGTGGGGCGTATGCTGTGAAAACGTCGGTAAGTTATACCAGCTTGCTCTCGCCAGCTCTATCATGTGAGATATGATAACATTTATTATCTGGTCGAAGGTCACCATCTTGGGATCTCCAACCTGTGAAACGCTTCCAGAAATGCTTTGGCTGCTACCCTAGCAGGTGTGCTCCTCGGAGGTACCACCTCTGGATACCTGGTGGCGGAATCCATCACGATCAAGATTGTTGCCTAATGCTGAGGATGGGTCAAACAGAGCAACAGTGTAATTGCCCGCTCACTAGAATGGCGCGCCTACTGCCGCCCGCAGCACTAGTGGTGCCTTGGTAACTTCTTCAACTTTACTTTATTGATATATTCCCCTTGACGACAACAATACATTCTCAGTAAAACATACAAATCCATAAAGATACAACTCCTTCCCCTATACAACTGCATGACTCAGTACAAAAACATAAAACTCCCAATCCTAATAAATATTTGAAATTATTTTTTAAAAATCTAAAAATACAATAACATAGCCTTCCATTTATTGAAGCTGACAATAAAGGTAAAATGTATTTTGCCAAATAGACTTCTGATGAACTAAAATAAAAATATTTGGATCGATCTTGCACAAGTGGGTGACATTTAGTAAAAATGTTCCAAATCTTTCGCCCACAAAGACATGAAGGGCATGTATGCTCTTGAACAGGAGTACCTCTTCGAGCCCCTACCAGTAGTCGGTCGCCCGTAGGAGAAATATTATTCTTGTGATCTTGTGCTCAGCGTCCGTTGTTGGGTGTGGTTGCATTTAACCTCAGATACCGCAGTGCCTTGGTAACAACCCCTGCAGCTCTGGCAGCGACACACCCAGTGTGAATGTCCAACTTCTCAAATTCACAACTTCAGAATTCTTATAGTTCCTCCATATCATTGACTATCATTGGCACTTTATGCTTCTTGGCGCTACTCCTACTTAAAAATTCATATCTCTGATTCACCTTATTGGATTTTTGTCATTTTGGTGTAATTTGTTAATTACATTTTAGTCTATTTTTTCTAATTCATTTGGATATTTTTATTGTTTTGCATTTTGACTGTATCACTGTTTTGGTGCTGCATAAATACGTGTACACTTTGCCTCTAAGTTGCACCTGTTCTGCTCTGTGTCAGAGCCTCCATGGGGTGGATACTCTCCCTTGAAGCCGATGCCAGAATTAGGCCCGCCGGGACCCCTCGATCCTCGCCAAGGACCCGGTAGGCCCGCACAGTGACTCCCTGCTGCTCGGCTCCAGGATTGGACCGGCCTTCCTCGGACGCCGAGTTTCCCCCGAGGTCCCTGATGACGGATCTGTCTGCCTCGAGGTCGGTGCTAGGAACGGATCCTCCGGTGCCCGAACTTTCGTTGAAAGAGCAGCACGGTTCCTCTCTGGCTGTACTGACTGCCTTCCCCGACCTCCGATCAACGCTGGAATACCCTGGGCCTTCTTCCAACAAGGCCCCTCCATTTCGCCAAAGGATCTCGACAGATGCCGTTGTCTCGAGCCGTATTCGAAGGTCCAATGCTGCTCTTGCTTCGGGCCGATCTGGACTACGAGGAGTTTCACTGGGCCTTCGCCACCGAGGCCTCATGGCTTGACTCCCGGATAGCTGACATCCGCCGATGTTTTGGAGTCGATGATTTGAGCCCGCTCTTGCCTCCTGCCCCCCAACACACGAAGGTGAAAGGCACTGCTTGGTTCCGGCCCGGGTGGGCTCTCCGGCCTGCTGACAACTCGCTCCCATCCGCCTTCCGGGCCTTCACTGGGCCTTTATCCTGCCGAGGCCTCACAGCTTGACTCCTGGATTATGGCATCCGCCGATGCTTTGGAGTCGCGGTCAAAGGTCTGAGCCCGCTCCTGCTTCCTGGTGCTTAAAGGGCCCCTCCTATGCCCCAACACACGAGAATCGGAAGTAGCGTTTGAGAGGCTACACTGTGTTCAGTATTAGAGATTGTAATTTACTGTTGATGACTTTCATAGTAGTCATATGATTCAAAGACTGACCACTGCCTGACCCTAAAATGGCGACGGCCTGAAGACATTGTGATTGCATTGTATTGCCTGACCTCAAAATGGCGGAGCTTCTAAGACATCCTGATTATCCTCATCCTCACTAGCTAATTCTTGAGAACTGCTAACCAGGCTCCTAATCAAAGGCTGCCGTCTCCTGTGTATTGCCACATTACAATTCTGTTTCTACACTGCAGTTAATAAGGCACTTTAAAGTTTAGTGTATTTACTACATATAATTGTTTGATAACTACCACCCTGCCTTATGCTTGATCCAGGACTGTGCCTCGGCATTTCTTCTTCGGCCTGAGCCCTGATTGTATCTCGGCATTTATACCGTTCAACCATGCGCCCACCTTATCTCACCTGGAACTCGAATCTTGTGCGCTACGGACCCAACTCCTGGTCCATTAACTACCCAGACAAAATGAGCAGTAATGCAAAAAAGAACTTCAAGCATAGTACTCTAAAACAACACACGGAAACACTCATTGTAGATAACTACCACAAAGCGACCAACGGCAACACGAAAACTAACTTCATTTTCTACACAAATCGCCCGGCTAAATGGAAAACCACCTTCTCTCTTCACCTTCAAGTCACAAAGTCAGTAATCATTCCCTATGGTGAAAAAATCTCCACTACCATCTCCCCGACCTTAAAAGGAGAGCTCACCATCTCCATCTACAGAACTGGAACCATTCTCATTCAGGACACCGACCCGCACCTTACCACTTTTGACCGCCACTTCCCCACACTTCTTTCCTCATTAACTCAACTGAGCCGTCAAACCATATCTCCCCAACCCACCATCACCCTTACTAATAACGTGGAGTGGACCCAAACTCCCTGCCCTGAAGAACCTCTCTTCAACTCATGGACATCCAACATCACTCACTATAATCACACTACCCCTATCATTACTCTCCACCGCCAAACACCCACAACTACTACATCTACTGAGCACACCAGGAACAACAATCTCACAATTCACAAACACCACAAGACCGATCTAGATCCTGACAGCTCAGATTCTAACCTCTGCCCTCCCGCGACCGAAATCCCCACAGGCACTCTCCGCTCGACCCCTGATAATCTGAACCCTCCCTCACAAACTACCTCTTCCTCCAACACAGACCTTTTTCCCCCGACCCTTACTTCCCCCATAGCCAACGTCATCTCCAATCCAGTGGACACTCTCCCCCCTACTACCATTACACACTCCCCTTCCGATATCCCACATGCACAGACACAACCGGCCTCCACCGATTACCTCACTGACAACCCCCGTGACATCCCCATGGCCAACGTCGTCACCAATCCTATAAACTCGTCCCCCCCTATTATCACTACACGCTCCCCCTCCGCACACCCTCATACGCAACCTGCCTCCACCGCTAATCTTATTGACATTCCCCGGAACTCTGACTTCTTACCTAAAATTTCTCTCCCTCCTCACTTGGACAGTAGACCCTCTACTCCTCCTTTGAACTCCTTGAATGGGAGTATTACTAATCCGGCTCCCCGCGTCCAACCTCTCCCCTCTTCTAACCCCACTGAGTCCGTCCAACCCCCGACCCCTGTCCACTCTCCCTCCAAAGACCCAAGTCATTCTCGGCCCTTGCCTAAAACCTTAAACTTTTTCAGCTCAATAGCACAGCAACTGAACAGAATGGAGCTGAAAATTAACTCCCTTGCTGCTGATTTCCCATACTTACAACAAGATCTTCTCAACAGGACCAAGCCACCGTGCTCCCTCTCCCCGGGTAGATTCCCTCCCACCCCACTCAATACTGCTCCCCTGGCCCCTCAGTGCACCCCTCGTCCCTCCAGTCTGTCAGCGAGTCAGGCACTTCGACCCAACCGGGATCGCCAACCCTTTTCGATACCGAAACCTGTTGAGATCAACGACTCTCCCCTTGCTTTGAGCCAGAAGTCACCCTCTTTCCCCATCCCTGTTATTATCGGCACTAACAGAATCCCTAAAAATGTCCCCTCGCCTAGACCTCCTGCTCAATTCTCCTCTATCCACCTTACTCCCCCCATCATCGAGGCTCCCCGTCCTCTCTCTTGCATGCTCCTCAACTGCAGATCAGCAGTACAACACGCCACTGACATTGCTGAAGCTCTACTCGCTGAAGAAATTGACATCGCTTTCCTCACGGAATCCTGGCTCAATGTCCACTCCACCACCATTCTTGACATTCTCACCCCCCCCCCCAGGGTACACCATCATCAGACAAGACAGACCGATCAAAACTGGGGGAGGACTAGCCATCATCCACAAGGCAGGAATACAGATTACCAAACGTAAACCTGCAGAATACCTATCGTTTGAACACCTGGGTGTCGAACTCACTGCCAAGGGCACCTCACCCATCACATTCCACACCATCTACCATCCTCCTGGAGAGCGTACCCTTTTCCCTGAAGAACTAACAGACCTAATTTCACGGTTCTCCATGACTGACACTAAAGACGTGTTCCTGGGTGACCTCAATATCCACTGGAATGACCCAGAAGACTCCACTACCCAGAACCTATCCAACCTACTTGAAATATATAACCTCAAACAACTCTGCAATAAACCAACTCACATCAAAGGTGCAACACTGGATGCGATCATTACCAACAATGATCTGGTCTCGCTGAGAGCGATTTCTCCCATTGACTGGTCCGACCACCACCTCATTCTGTTCAAGATTGATGCACTTGTCTTCCACCAACCTATTCGTGAGGTCAAACCTAAACACTAGACCAGAAATATCAAAGCAATCCCTTTATCCGAACTTGAATCCAGGATTCATGCCCATCTTCAACTCCAACCCTCATCATCGACGGCCGATGACCTCACTACACACTTTAACTCAAAAATGACAGAGGTCCTAGACTAATTAGCTCCTCTTAAACTCAAACAATTGAGGCGAACCAAATCTAAACCCTGGTGTAACGTGGATCTGAATGAGGAAAGGCGTCAACTCAGACAAACGGAAAGGTCCTGGAGACTAAACCCCTCGACCTCACACCTAGCGCAATTTAGATCTGCTTGGCGAGCATACAAAAAACACATTTTCAGTGAAAAGGCGTGCTTCTTCCGCAGCCAACTAGATCTGGCGAAAAACAGACCGAGAGAACTCTTCAACATTGTCAAAAGCCAAACTAACTGCACTCCCTCTCAAGAAATCATAGCCACCAATGAGCGTTGTGAAGAAATTGCCACCTTCTTCACTAATAAAGTCTCGAAAATTGATCAATCATTCAACCAAACCTCTAACCCTCCTTCCCTCTTAACCTGCCCCACTCTAACCACCCCTGACCTTTCAGAAAGAGTTCTCACCAAGGACAATCTGGTCTGCCTCCACCTAAAAAACAATGTGCACTGGTCCGACTTTGAGCTAATGTCAGAAAATGAGGTCTTCAGGATAATTTCTCACCTAAAACCTTCTTCCCACTCTATGGATCCCATCCACAATCATAAAAGTACTTAACCACACCATTTTCCCTTTCTGGACTAAAATCATCAACGCCTCTCTCACCTCAGGCTGTGTCCCAGACTCCCTTCAACTTGGACAAATCACACCCATTCTCAAAAAACCAGGGGCCGACCCTAATGATCTCAACAACCTCAGACCTATCTCCAACCTCCCATTCCTTGCAAAAACATTGGAGAAATGCGTTCTCCACCAACTCAACAAACACATTGATGAGTTCAACCTCCTCGACACCTTTCAATCAGGATTCAGGAAGGGCTGTAGCACGGAAACAGCTATGCTCAACGTCTCTGACGATATTCGCAAGGCTTTAGATGAAGGTGATGCCTGCCTACTCATCCTTATTGACCTATCTGCAGCATTCGACACAGTAAATCATCCAGCTCTTCTGGTGACCTTGTCGAAGTGCTCTGGCATTAATGGTACAGTACTAAAATGGTTCACCTCCTTCCTTCAACACTGCTCGCAACAAATTAAAATCAACTCCTGTGTCTCGAAGCCAAAAAAAGTCACACTTGGGGTCCCACAAGGTTCGATCCTCTCCCTGGCCCTCTTCAATCTTTTCATGGAGCCCCTCACAATCATCTTGAAAAAAGCTGGCGTGAATTACCACCTTTACACTGATGACACCCAAATCTATTTCAAAATCAAGTCCCCCAGCGACATCCGACACCTCAATGTCACTCTAACCGAGATCCAAACTTGGTTCAACGCTAACCACTTAAAACCTAATCCAGATAAAACAGAACTAATCCTATTCTCTCCAAAAAGCAACCATCGTCCAATCCAAGAGTGGCTTAAGAATCTGGTTGCCCTAAACTGCCCCATCGTCCTATGCGACTCAGTTAAGTCTCTAGGCATCACCCTTGACAAGAACTTATCTTTGGAGGCCCACATCAAAAACTCTGCAAAAAGTGCTCTTTTCTCTCTAAAACACCTCAAGAAATTGAAACCTTTTCTTCCCCATGATGACCTCAAGACAGTAGTCCAATCCCTAGTTCTCTCTAAAATCGACTACGGGAACGCCATCCTAACAGGGACTCCAAAAGCTCACCTAGCCCCTCTAAGGGGAGTGGTGAACAAGGCCGCTCGGCTCGTATCTGGAGTAAAAACATTTGATCACATCACTCCAGCTCTCAACTCCCTCAACTGGCTTCCCATGGAAGGGAGGTGTATTTACAAACTGGCCTGCATCGCACACAAAACCCTTCACTCTCCGAACCCCAACTACCTGAACAACAAACTGGTAAGAGCAGGTCAATCCAGAGCGCTGAGAAGCTCCAACTCACTCCTTCTTATTCCTCCAAAACTGAAAAAGAAAACCACACAATACCGATCGTTCTCTGGCAACGCTCCCAGGATGTGGAACGCTCTCCCTAGAGTCCTCGGATACAACCCCTCTTTCTCCTGTTTCAAAAGGGACTTGAAAATCCATCTCCTTAACAAATACTTTCCTGACCAACGTCAACTAACCTAGACTTCAATTTCCGAGTTTACTCCTCGCTCGTCATTCAAGGATAGTTGGTGACCGGACTGTGTTAACCACCTTATCTTCCATGCTGTATTTTATTTATCCCTGGTTTTTGCTTCCTTACTGCCTGCCTACTATGTAATGCAATTTCCGTCTGTTTTCTCTTTACAGTATGGATGTAAAGCGCTCTGATACCCACGGGTCAAGCTAGCGCTATATAAAACTTTTAAAATAAAATAAAAAATAAATACAGGTTAATCTAGTGACTGCACTGCAAGGGTTTATTTTATTTTATTATTTTGAAGGTTTTATATAGTGCTGGCTAGACCCAGAGGTATCAGAGCGCTTTACAAGGTAAGGATAGTATAAGGCACATAGGGTATAAAAGCATATGAAAGGTAGCGCAACAAAAATTTGAAATATACCAAGTACAAACAACATGAGCATTATACAAATCCAGATAAATAAACAGGGGCAGGAGCTATACATTTAAGTAATTAGGTAAATGGTGAACAGGAGAACAGGGTATATATTACTGAACAAATATAGTATGATTGATAAGATATCAGGAGTCGGGTTCACCCTCACAGACTGTTAAATGGTAGCGGCAGTTGCAGTCGATAACCTTTCAAGTATTGCCCGGCGGTAATCGCCTCTTATACCATTCGAAAATTAACCAACAAAGAGGCAGGCGCCGGAGACTGGAAGGCAGGAAACAAAGTTTTATTCTCTCCGGAGGAGAACACATCAGATCAGACAGCAAGGTATCGTCACGAGGTGCACTAAACACATCTCTGTGGCCTGGCCTCTTATACACAAGTTTATTGCTTTATTACACGGTTTATTGTACATGGCACATTCTTGAGATTGCTTTGATACATGAAAGAACATCCTCGGAATCCCCACTTCGAGCTCGTTCCCACACATATCTATAGTAGAAGTCCCCACCCTACCCACAGTAGGAGATGGCTATCACACAGCTGGACATTCCGCCAATTCCCGGGGGTGTGTGCGACTGGTCGGGTCTCAGGGGGTGGGGGGCCTTGATCTTCTGTAATCCCTTTGATGTGGGGTGTTTCCCTTACAGTAGGGGCAATAAACTGCATCCGCAGGGCTAGGTGATGGCCTGGGATCGGTTCGAACCATCGGGCGCAGAGGAAGGGGGTTATCAAAGGGATGTATGACTATGTATGGGATGAAAGAAGGTGTCGGTCAGGCATGGGATGTGGTTCCGTGGCAGGGTCGCGCAGAAGGAGAGGGTTTATGGCCCATGTATGAGAGAGCGGGGGTGGCCGGCGCGCGGGGGGATGTTCGCAGCGCCAGAGGGACGCGCTGGCGATCGGCAATGAGGTCATGGTGCCTAAAATGGCCGTCGCGCGTTTTCAGCGAGCAGGCCTGAGAGGGGACAAGATGGCGTCGATTATGTTGACATCGCAAACCAGATTTTAACAGTCCTCCCTTTTCAACATATCTAGCCAGCTTGTCTAGCTGACATTCACCTTCGCTAACCTCTTAGCCATAATATCGTAAATGCTTTCATGCGTTCCTGTTTTAAAAGTACAGAGTTTTAGGACAGACAGGAACAATCTGACACAATTGTACATAGTTACATGTGGTTGATGTGACAGGCGAGGAGGTAGTGTATACAAAATTACATCAGCTGCGTTATATGTCAGGTGTACGGTTGATGCTATACAATTGTCATTTATACCAAGCTAATGTTTCTTAGATATTAGTGTGTAGTTGGAGGAGACCGATAAAGGACCTTGGAAACTTGATTGGAAGATAGTCAATTCAAAAGTGGTTGGGAGAGGAATACAACTCAACATGAGTTTCAGTCAGGGAGGGGGTGTTTCTTCTTTCCAGTGTCTTATTGCATCGAGCCATCACTGGTAAGCTCTCATTGTTCTTCTTCTTTCGTTGGCACTGTTGAGCACCGGCGGTGGAGCTAAGGTCCAGCTCAAATCCAGGCTTTCGCGTTGCAGGGTGTGACCATTCTTTGCTCTTGGAGCACAGTCCTGTTTTGTCCTGTCCCTTGACTGGTCTTATCATAGGTACCTTGAGACGGAGTACCCGCTTCTCATTCTTCTTTTGTCAAGTCAAGTTAAAAATAGGGGTGTTTTTGGAAGGCCGAGGGAAGAGGGGGTGGAGTGGGATCGGATCAAAAAGTGGGCCAAGGAGAGCAGAATATTTCAGCAATGGGCCCATCAATCGGGCCCGACGGGTTGGGACTTCAGGCACGAGCTGATCAGCGAGCAGGGGGCTTCAGGATAGCCTTTCGTTCTATCGTTTGTCATGCTGAGAATGGTGCCTCGTCCCGCATCCTTTTGCTTCGTGGCTCCCCCTTGGTCGATGCCATAGGTGTTCCATGAACCGCAGCCAGGCTGTGCGTCACGTCCGACCCCTCTCTTCCGATGACTGTATGTTATCTTTGAATGAGTACAAGAAACAAAATCTTAGAGAGCTGGCAGGGAAGACATTTACACACTTCATTCTCTCTCCCAACCACCGAGTAGTCGGGGAAATGTTTTATCGGTCGCTCTATGATGGATGTCTACTAACTCTTATGTCGGTGTATGTTACTAACTTATTAATCATTGCTGTGGTGCGTGTTTTGTGCGTGTTCCTGCAAATTTCCATCGTCTGGCCTGCTAGGTGTCTATTCCTGTACCTTATAATCGTCGCAGGAGGCCTGACATCTGTCAACTTTCTGGTCTATCAAAATTCGAACCGGCTTCTCCGGTAGAAACTCGTTCTTCTAACACAAGCTCTGTTAATTCACTTTTTTTTTTTTTCTCCGAGGACTGCTAAGTTTATGAAAAAGTGCAAGGTGCTACTGTCATGGGTTCACAAATATCTATTTCGGGGAGGGACACAAGCTAAACATTTTTGTTTTTTTTCGCTGGAGACAATAGGTAACCCTCATTAGTTTAGGCGATGTATCTTCAGAAAATAAAGCCTTCAGCTGTATTATTCAAAATACCCTGGGACGGCTAGTACAAAACTGGGGCTATTCTGGGAGGACGGGGTGCTTAGACGTTCCAGTTCTGAGCAATTGGGCGGGGCGATTCTGAGCGGTGGAGTCGGTGTCGTTAGAGCTCTAAAACGAAAACCACTGACATATAGTCCCCGTGATGAGGGCCAGATTGGGAGACATCAGTCGTCGTACCTGTCCTTTCTTTCTCAGCCAGTTAAGTTCAACATTTTACAGAAAGGAGAGGTAGTAATGTGGTAAAATACGGTCGTTTTGCTTCTGTCAATTTGTTCGAACACTGTCGTGTTTCAGGCCAATTATACACATACTGAGGAGGTATAGTGTCGTTAATTTATTCAAAAAGAAAGAGGGCAAGAGAGCCTTCAGCGAGGGAGAGAGAGAGAGAGAGAGAGAGAGAGAGAGAGAGAGAGGTGCGCATCAAGTAGGCTATTTGGTACACGTACGACATAAAACGAGAGAGAGAGAGAGAGACATGTGTACGATAATAGGCTACTTGGTGTACACACAACATGGAGTAGCACGGGTCAGTTCTACGTGAGAAAACACAAGCGGGGGAAAAACATAAATTCGGTGATCACGTCCACACAAATACCGGATAGGGCGTAACAGTACATACATCAAGCGCAGAAACTTAAGACGAAGACACAGAGCTACGTTGAGTATGGGGACCTCTCCTTTCCTGTCCTCTTTCCTATGCATGCTGCGTATTTTCAGTATTTTCCGTAATTCATTTTGGGGGGGTGTCGGACTTTTTACTCCCCTCCCTTTGATCGGTAGGCGAGCACTCCAGTCATACGATGACGTTCTCTTCCAGCGACCCAAGCACACATGAAATGCATACACATTCATACCGTACAATCAGGGCACATACGCACAGTCATAACATACAGTTTTTCACGTTCCTAGTGGTGGTCTGCACTTCACGCACCATCCCACAACGTTTGTCTATGCTTTTCCCTACATTGAGCATGGTGCGGTCCATGTCCACTCCATTCTTCAGTCGGAACTCTGATGTGACCTATAGAGAAGAAAAGAAAGGGGGGGGGTGCAGCATTCAAAGTACGTTTGCGCGCGTAGACACGAAAAAGTTCTACTTACCACGTACCAGGCTAGCTGCAGGAGCGGGTAACACCACAGACCTACTATATCCTTCCTTTCGACTATACAACATACTCCATTTTATTCGTCTCCTAAATTCGGGTTCCCTTGTCGTGCATTTGTTTCTCAATCGGTCGCATATTATCGGGCAAGGTACCGTACCTTGCATTCGGCAGATACCTTAAGCTATAGTCAACCATTTTCTAACAACTCTGAAAAAGACAGGCGTGATGGGTACAAATTTCATTAATCCAAAATTCAGGCAAAAAGGGAAAGGGTCTGCATTATCTGCCTTCTATTGCTTGGGAGTACCAGTCATTAAAAACCTTTACCAACCTAGATGATTTGTTATGACGCTGATTCCGTAATTCCTTCAAAAAGCCCTTTATTGAAAACAATGTCAGTATACAAATACGGGCCTACAACCGTTACAGGCCGGCCACGGTGTGAGAGGCGTCGAGTATCATGAGCAACACTACCTTAACATGAAAAAAATAAAAATGATAATAAAAATGGGAAGGCCAGCATTAATAAGGTTGTTCGTATGCCCGATCAGTACTCTCCCCGTCCCTCCGCCCATCATGTGTGAAAACATCGCATTTATATCCTTTTAACATAAATGTCAAGTAACCGAAACGCCATAAGGAGTTGTAGGCCCCTCCTACGTCGGCGCCATTTTGGGGCGAGGTCGGGTGGGTCCAGTGTACAGTCTAAGTCCTTCCATTAACTAGCTGCCGGACCAGAATCCCTTTCGGTAGTTCGAGAACTTTCGTTAGCGCCAACGGAAAGAACAGACAGCATGAATCGTGATTCGGGGGTGGGGAAGCACAGTTTTTGTTCCTACCGGGTCATGTTGAGGTTCCACCGGAACTGATCCGAGCGGATAGGCTACAGTGTCTCCTGATAATTCAAACAGAAGCTTGCGTCAGCATGGCGTCGCCACGGTCTCGCAGCAATGCCGTGATCCGTTCTTAGGGCGGGACAGCAGGCGGGTCTCTCTGCCGACGCCTTGAATCAGTCTCTCTCACGGCACCAAACGGAGGCAAGATGGCTGCAGCCCGAGGCAAAGACAAGTTAATGTGGAATGATCGAGCAATAGCGGCGGTTGCCCCCACCAGAAGTCCGTGGGAGTCGAGGGCCAAAGACTCCCGCAGAATCTGCAAAGCTGAGAGGACGTTTTCAAGGGTGTGGCCCACGCCCGAGCAGGCAAGCTTCCGAGTTTCAAGGTAGCCCAGAGCCATCTTTTGGTGAACCAGGCCTGAATCTGAAGAGCCGGCCGCCATTTTGAGAGTCCAGTGGCAGCAGCAGCTCTTCATTACAGCCACCGGGGTGGGTCCCCCCGACCACTTGGCTGCGGGGGGCCCACTTCTTGCGTCGAACGCTAATGGCAATCCTGGTGCAGAAAGGAACCCGCGCCTGGGTGATCGTCCGGTAGGCGAGACGTAAATGGTTCCCCTGCTGCAGCTGGCTGGTGAGTGCAGGGGCGCCTACTCAGCTGGACGGCGAGTGAAACGGCAGGGGTGCCTTCTCAGCTGGTCGGCGAGTGCAGGGGCGCCTACTCAGCTGGAAGGCGAGTGAAACGGCAGGGGTGCCTTCTCAGCTGGTGAGCCTCCACCTGGGGAGGCGGGGGAGGCCCGTTCACGTCGCTTCCCCCCGCCAGGGCACCCTTCGTTGTCGATCTGTGCAGCATAGTAGATTGGCAGGACCAGTACACTTGTCGGACACCACTTCTTATGCCGTCCTGGTCTTGGCGCGTCGTGTAGCCTCCGGCCTATTCGCACAATATTTCACCACTGATGCTGCCTCACAGGCCGGTGGACTTTGTGGGCCTTTTATAGCCCAAGCCGACTAAAAGACCGCCCAAAACAGGCCAATGTTGCTATCTCGAGGAAGGAGGGGCTAGGACTATGTCATGTGGAGGTGAATGCTTTGGGATTTGCAGCAGGCTATCATGTAAATAGTTAAAAAACGTGTTTTAGCATGTTTACCCTGTTGGAGTGTTGCATATACCTACAAGTTATTAAAAACGTTTTAACCATATTACTTTGTTGGAGTGTTGTATATATTTGTAATCTGGCAACGAGCACAAGGATGTCACTGCGTAACCGGAAAATGACATAGCCCAATTGTGCGTGATCTAGCCCAGTTCGGTAACGTCGATGGTGGGTATCGGCAGACTTCCATTTGTGCAGGATTTTGTTGGGTTTACTGGGCGGGGTGGGTTGTAGGGCAGACATGTTTAGACAACGAGAGCGATGGAGCCGAGCTACCTCGTGGCCATCTCGACCGTGAGCTTGGCTCCTTCCCCTAGTTTCATATTTTTCGCAAAGGGCTATTTCCTAGTGTTTCTTATTTTTGTAGGGTCAAAAGGGTCCCATCAGTGGTCTACTGGTCTCTCTCGATTATTTTTGTTTCTCTATAGCGATTTTTATGCCCTAGTTTGTTGTAGGCTACAGCGACTAATCCATATTTAGTAAATATGTCCTTATTAGGGGTGCCTTCCAGTGGAGCCGGATGGTTCACCTCTAATAAGCGGTCCGGGCAGAACCAACTACCAATCAGTGGGGAGAAGATAGGCATGACGGGTTACAACGGGGACAAAAGTCTGCACTACCTATCTTTTCACTGCTTGCAAAGACTAGACAGAATATCTCTATTCCACGTTATTTGCAAGCAGAGAATACCTCCAAAGAACCAATATCGAACAACTAGTGTTCGGTCAATCAATCAATCAATGGTGAGAAAGAGATAGGCACGACGGGTTACAATGGGGGACAAAGGTCTGCGTTACCTATCCTTCACTATCTGCAAAGACTAGACAGAATATTTCTATTCTACGTTATTTGCAAACAGAGAATATTCTCAAGAAGTACTATTCTTCAAAACAATCAATATTCGGACAATCAATCAGTGGGGAGGAAAATAGGCACGACAGATTACAATGGGGGACAAAAGTCCGCGTTCCTACCCTTCACTATCTGCAAAGGGAGAGAGAGTATTTCTACTCTTCCCCGTTTGTAGGCAGCGAAGACCTCAAAAAGAGCAATCAATAAGCAATACTAGTATTTTCAATCAATCGTTTCGCAATTCGTCGTGTTACACGACCTTACCCGGACCGCATGGACAGTTTCCCGTCTTCCACCTCCAGCGCCCCAATCGTCCTCTACTCTCCGTGTTTGCCGCGGCTCTCCTGATGGTTCCCAGTCAGGACCGTAGATCACTCGAGAGAGGTGTGCCCGGAACCAGTGAAGTTCGGATGATCGGCTGCCAGACGAGGGTCTATCAGGCAGGAGCTCTCCCGATCGCTGCAGTCGTTCACTCTGTCGTCGGGACCTCTCCCACTGGATCCACGTGTCGCTGATGGGCCCCAAGCTTGGGACGCCAATTGTTAAATGGTAGCGGCAGTTGCAGTCGATAACCTTTCAAGTATTGCCCGCCGGTAATCGCCTCTTATACCATTCGAAAATTAACCAACAAAGAGGCAGGCGCCGGAGACTGGAAGGCAGGAAACAAAGTTTTATTCTCTCCGGAGGAGAACACATCAGATCAGACAGCAAGGTATCGTCACGAGCTGCACTAAACACATCTCTGTGGCCTGGCCTCTTATACACAAGTTTATTGCTTTATTACACGGTTTATTGTACATGTCACATTCTTGAGATTGCTTTGATACATGAAAGAACATCCTCGGAATCCCCACTTCGAGCTCGTTCCCACACATATCTATAGTAGAAGTCCCCACCCTACCCACAGTAGGAGATGGCTATCACACAGCTGGACATTCCGCCAATTCCCGGGGGTGTGTGCGACTGGTCGGGTCTCAGGGGGTGGGGGGCCTTGATCTTCTGTAATCCCTTTGATGTGGGGTGTTTCCCTTACAGTAGGGGCAATAAACTGCATCCGCAGGGCTAGGTGATGGCCTGGGATCGGTTCGAACAATCGGGCGCAGAGGAAGGGGGTTATCAAAGGGATGTATGACTATGTATGGGATGAAAGAAGGTGTCGGTCAGGCGTGGGATGTGGGTCCATGGCAGGGTCGCGCAGAAGGAGAGGATTTATGGCCCATGTATGAGAGAGCGGGGGTGGCCGGCGCGCGGGGGGATGTTCGCAGCGCCAGAGGGACGCGCTGGCGATCGGCAAAGAGGTCATGGTGCCTAAAATGGCCGTCGCGCGTTTTCAGCGAGCGGGCCTGAGAGGGGACAAGATGGCGTCGATTATGTTGACATCGCAAACCAGATTTTAACAGGACTGTGATCATTACTTGAGGTGGGTACTTACCCCTCTCTACTAATAACCCAATTTCTTACACACGTCATCACATCAAGTGTTAATGCATGTCCCGATCCACCTTTCTATGGATAGTGACATGTTAGTGGTGAGCAGTGCCGCCCGGGTCACGACTTACACTGCCCATGACTCACACCGCCCAGAAGTCTCCTATCCGGCCGTTTATTGGCCAGCAGCACTCTAACACGCCCCGTGTTTGCATTGTGAACAGTAAAACACCAAGACCCAGAATGCATCAGGGTAAAAAGCCAGCACTTGCTGGAACAGTCGTACTTGACGGGGACGCGGCTGGGCTCCTGAGGAAGCCTTCTAAGCAAGCTTAAATGGAACAGGGTAGGATCGGTGCCGTTTCTCCTTGAAGGGGTATCTATTCCACATCACAGCGCCAAGATGCGGTTCAGTTCAGTGAGCTGGGCGCTGTGTAAACGCCCACACTCCCTCAGAACCTCAGTAAACAGCGCTCCCCTGTGACAGTGAGTCATTCTCCAGCCTGGGGAGGAGCTCCCCAAGAAGAACCCCTCTAAGCAAGCTTTAATAGAAAAGGGTAAGATTAGTGCCATTTCTCCTTTGAGGGATATCTATTCTATTCCGCATCACAGCGCAAAGAGGCGGTTCTGTTCCGTGTGCTGGGCGCTGTGTGAACGCTTACACTCGCTCGGAGCCTCGGACAGTAAACAGCGCTCCCCGTGACAGTGAGTCATTCTTCTACAGCCCAGCTTCGGGGAGGGGCCACCCCGGCCGTGTTTGTGTGTCCTGGCTTGACTCTCCCTCCTCCTCGCCTCAACCTTCCACATCTCGTTTCACTTTCACTTTCGCCGTCTCCTTTAGGCTCCTCCGCCGAGAGCTTCACCCGGTGACAGGTGACGGCCGGAGCCCATTGGCTGCCGCTGTTGTGTCTGTGGGAGGCCCAGGGGGAGGGGGCAGGAGGTGCGTGAGCACCCCTGGGGTAGAGATCGGGGGTGAGGGCTGCAGAGAGGCATGTAGGGCCGGGGCTGGCACGGATCTGTGGTCCCAGGCGCTTTACACCATGCAGGGGAAGGCTGCGGCGGTGCTGCTCGTCATCACATGTCCTCTCGCTACAGGTGAGCATCCCCTGTACCTGAGGGGGGTTGAGAGAGGGCTGAGGGGGGTCTGCCGGTGAGCATCCCCTGTACCCTTGGGCGGGTGGCTTGCTCTCAAGAACCAGACCCTCGTCGGTGTATGCCGAGTAGCCGGCTCTTAAACTTTAGTAGTACGGTGGCCCGATCGGTTAATGCATCTGCTGCAGAGGACGGAGTATGTTGACAGGTTACTGGTTCCGATTGTTTCAGATGTTATTGAAGCAGCGTGAGTGCAGGTATGAGGAATGCATTAATACGAGATAGCCCAGAGGGTTAATGTGCCTGTTGCGGGGCACTCAAGCACTTTGAGCTCGTATGTTGAGGCCCTACTCCTGTATTTTACTGAGTACGGTTTTCGATAGACCGGACCCCGCTCCTTCTTCTCCTGCTCCGTGTACATTCTTGGCTTTTAGACTAGACACACTCGGAGCTGGTTTTGGCTCATCTACTGACACACGGTGTCTTTTCTGACATATCCCCACCTTCAAAGCTGGGCCTTGCAATGGGCTGCATGGCAGGACTGACCCGTGTGACCCTCGGTAAGTTCGAGAGGATGGATCGGATCTTTGCTGAATCCTGGACTTGGGCACCGCCCTGGCAGAGAACACACAGGAGACGCGACCTGCCTTGCATTACAGAGCGTGTCAAGTAGAAGCCGGGATTCAAACCATGAAACCCCCCCATCCCCTCCCTGGCCCTGCACTCTCAAACCCATCCCGTGGCTCCACCGCAGACACCTACTACCCCTCCCCTTCTGAGGGCCAGGGGCCACTGGGGACTTTTTTCCAGCTCTGGAAAGTCCCTGGAAGTGAAACCGTCTCAGTCTGGGCCGCAGGAGGGGGCGGGGCTCGACCTGCTGTGTCTCCTCTTCCTCCAAGGCGAGACCCTCCCTCCGTTCCTGTCTGCACACACAACTGGCTCTGTGCTTCCGCCTGGCGTGTGTGCGATGCCTCTGGCTCTGGTGTAGGGCCTGGCCGGGTTCAGGGACACACACTCGCACTGCTGGGGATTTATTTATTTATTTAATGACGTTTTATACAGCGCGAACTTTACCCAAAGGTGTCAGAGCGCCTGACAATAAAACCAAGTAAATTACAAAAGGTTCAGTTCAGTTCAAACACAAAGTTTATTTAGACCATTAAGTCTTTAAACTACAGATCATACACAAGTATTTAAACAGTACACACATTAAAAATTCTTATTCCCAACAGTAAAAAATCATATAAACCTTAAAACTTCATACCTAAAATTTTAAAAACAGTAACATTTAATTTTATATAGCGATGCGCTTTTTCTGTGCTTATGCCTCTAATGAATTAGGAAACATATATACACCCTGCATATATTTCCCAATGGCTATCGCAGTATCTAAATTTTCCATATCCGCAAGAAGCTCCCATGCTTGCAAGCGCACCTTCACATTATACTTTAAAAAGAGCGGGCGAAGAAATAATTTACGTAAATGTAAACATTTTCGACAATCCAATAAAATGTGTAAAATGTTACATTTCATCCCCATCCTACGCATACATTTACCGTGCAGGTTGATTTTATTGCACTATTTGTAACAGCCGGATTTATTCTAATTCTTATCTTTAAGACTTCCCTTCTTACCCATTGATTTGGTAATATATCTAAATAGGGATAGCTTATAACTTTCTCCCAACTTTTGCTCATAAATTTTACAGAATCTTTCTTACTCAAACACTCCCGGCCTATTTCTCTTGACAGTTCTTTTCCCTGCAATTTGAGTACACTCTTTGTTACATTGATTAGTAATGTCTTCGGATCTATTTTCACCTTCAGGTGGTCGCAGATAGTTTGAAGTTTGCTTCTTGTGGTTTTAGCCCATTTTAGCTCACTAACTTTGATCTCTTTCAAACACCGTTGAGATACCTTTGTGACCTCCTCATGACCCAGACGATTCCATAATCTGAGTAAACCTTGTTGCACCTGAATATTCCACGCTATCAGCCCTGCTTCCAGTCTAATAGCTTGAATCATTGCTGAGCTTGGCAGGGACAATAAAGATTTTAGGCATTTCCCTTCCTCTTTGTCCCAGGAGCTTTTACCATCGATACAGGAGATTTCTGAACCATATTGGAGTTGTGGGGGAATCATTGCTTTATAGGCCGTCAATAGAGGTTTATGGGACATATCACCATAACTTTGATCGAATCTTTTCAACCCGCATACCGCCAGCTGTGCTTTTACTTTCTGTGCCTCAAGGTGCATACCCCACTTCATAGAATTTGTAAACCATATTCCAAGATATTTATATTCATTTACAATATCTAGTTTGGCTTGACCCAGATACCACTTACACTTCGTATTCCTCTTCCCGAAGCACAGAATCTTTGTTTTGTCCATGTTTACTGTTAGTCGTTTTGCCGTACAGTGTGCGCTGAAACTATTCAGCTTTCTTTGTAGACCCACCTCAGTTTGGTCCAATATTACTAGATCGTCGGCATACAGAAAACAGGACAGGTGCCTTCCGTTTACTTTCGGGCTTGCACCTGTAGCAGAACCCAGAGTAGCGGGCCGATCTGCTAGGAATATGGCAAACAGAAGCGGGGCCAAAACACAACCTTGCCTAAGTCCATTATTTATTGCTATTTCTGGTGTTAGGCCGCCAGATGTATCTTTAATTACTTGTGCCCAATTATGGCTGTGTAGCTCCTGAATCACCATCAAAAGATCTGGTGGGACCTCCTAATTATTCAACGGTCTCCCACAAACACTCCCTATCCACCAAATCAAAAGCTGCGCGAAAGTCCACGAAACAGCAATAGAGCTTGCCCTGCTGCTCCATGGACTTCCGCGCCACAGCCCACAAGGCAAAGCAGTGGTCAATAGTCGAATGTCCTTCCTTAAAACCTCCCTGTTCTATTGGGACTATCGACCACCGCTCTACCCATTCCTTTAATCTACCAAGGATTATTTTCGAAAATACCTTTTCTCCAATGTCCAATAAGTTAATTAACCTGTAGTTCATTGGATCCTTCCTATCGCCCTTTTTGTGTAGTGGTCTAATTATTGACCCTCTCCAGAGGCGCAACTAGAGCCAAATTTCGGGGGGGGGGTTAAGAAACAATTTCGGGGGTGGGGGGGCTGAATCTTTAAGCAATAGGCAGCGTGGAGCTGCAGGGGCTCTTAGAAGGGGTGAAACAACAGCGAGGCCTCATCAACATGCAAATGGTCTTTTAAAGACCTGTGAAGTGCTCGGGTGCGGCTGTGTGTGTTCCCGGGAAGCTTTATCATCCCGGGCTGCCACACACGAAGGGGGGGGGCTGAAGCCCTTTGAGTTCAATGGGTGTTGCGCGCCTGACCCTCTCCAGGTTTTTGGAATACAACCTGAATCTAAAATGGCCATAAACCAATGGGATAGGAATCCTGCCCACCAATCTACTTGCGGTTTAATTATTATGGCTGGGAGATTATCAGGTCCAGCTGCACGAGATAAATTCAGCTTCTTGATTGTTTCTTTTACTTTTTCTATATTAAAGGCTGGTTTTAACTCATCTACGGATACTGTCCAGATGGATTTTTCCTTATTTATTTCCAAGTTCTTATTTGCTTTATATAATTTTCCAAAGTAATTTACCCATGCTGCCTCTTCCACCACACAGCTCATATTTCCCGGAGTCCTTCCTGCGGCGTCCTGTATCAGCCTCCAGAACCCTTTTATATTTTTAGTTTCAATTGTTTCGAGGAGGTTTTCCCAACATTTTTCCCGAAAAATCCTTTTCTGCTTCTTTACTAAGGATTTATATTCTTCCTTCAAGTTGAGCAGAATCTCTAAGTTCCCACCTTCATAACATTTTCTCTGGCACCGCTCTATTTTCCGAATGGCCCTTTTTTAGGTCTCGGCTAGCGAAGGCTGCGCTTGCGCAGTCTCGCTTGCGAGATTTAATGTTTTTCAGTAGTGGGGCTTGAACCCGTCCCTCTTCTCCATTGGCTGGTCTCTTAAATGCTGGTCCGCCATTGGAGAAGAGCTTTGTCTGTCGAAACAAGCCCTGTCTTTTTTGGATTCGGGGCGTGTTTTTTCGCTTCTTTCTCTTTTTAAAGCCCCGTCCCTTTTACACTGGTGGGCGTGTTTGTATTTTTTTTTTTTTACAGGGATGTTCTCGTGTTTATTAGGTCTCGGCTACCGAAGCCTGCGATTGATTTTTTGTTACTTTCAGCGTTCTGTGTTTCCACACATGGGCAACTCTTACTCAACAAAATACACATTCTGCTCAAAGCGCCTGAAACGATCATGCAGCTGGGTGGACAGACTTACATGTGGAGTTTGCTAGTCACCGTGTTTCTGGGGGCGATGACGGAGCTGCTCTTCTGCTTGGCAGCCTCGGAGGCGACGACCGCGAGCCTCTCAGTGGATTTCTCGAGCTCCCGCTTGCTGGCCGCCCTCACCTCGGTGTGCAGGTCAGCACTCTTCGCCGCTCCGTGCTGTTTTCCTGCTGTAATTTGCAAGGCTCCATGGGACTGATGCCGCTGCCCCGCTCTGCGAGGTCCGCTGGGTGAGTCTTGGGTGAGTCACTGCCGGAGGCGGGCCCCTGGGGTGTGGCAGCGGCGGCACCTTTTGTTGTGGAGACGTGCCCCGCAGGCAGACA
Organism: Triturus cristatus; assembly: GCF_964204655.1. Classification (NCBI taxonomy): domain Eukaryota; kingdom Metazoa; phylum Chordata; class Amphibia; order Caudata; family Salamandridae; genus Triturus; species Triturus cristatus. The sequence continues at coordinate 135,766,783 of NC_140579.1, read as the reverse complement.
GCCCTCTGCCGGTGGGGTGTGGGGGATCCCGGGGTTCATTCCCCAGCCGGCCGAACGCTTCGGGCCGGTATTTATAGGTTCTCAGACTCCATTTTAAGAAGCAGATTCAGCAAAGCGAGCTCTCCGGAGCTGCAGAGCTGACACAAGCCCTCCACACTCACGAGGCCGCGCTGCGCCTCGCACCGCAGTCCGGCTCGGCTGTGTGGCTTTGTCATTCCCCGCACTACTCTATTCGGTGGCATGGCTGTGAGTCACTCTGCACTTTTCTGTTTGGCTGCATGGCTGCCAGCCAGTTCCCGCGCTTCTCTTTTGGGCGGCGTGGTTGTTAGTCAGTCTCTTCACTTATGCTGTGTAAGTGGCTGTCAGTCAGTGCACGGACTGGTGTATGTCCCTGCCCGGTTTCCTTGGAGCACACATCCGGTCCCAACATAGGACGAGGGGTGAGCAGACCTCGGCTCTTGCTGTTCCAGCCCTCAAGGACGCGCCCGGAGGGACAGGGAACTGCAGACCACCGAGGTGCACCTCAAACCCCGACGCCCTCTCCAGCTGCCCTTTCTTGTTGCTGGGCTCCGCATGGCAGGTACCCGTGGCTTCTTGGGGGTAGCGCAAAGACACGCGAGCTATAGTTTACCTTGTGGGAACTGAGGAGGAAAGGCGCATTCTGTTCACGCACGCGAGGCACCGAGGATTGGCAAAGAAACCCATACCGTGCAAGAAGCTATGGATGTATTCATGAGTGTTTTCTTCTTATCTAGTGCAAAGTGCATGCTATGTCCGGGCACTGTGTTATAATGAAAGTGCTGTATCGCGGTTTGATCCTTTGACAATGCGCATGCGCTGAGCATATGGGAGGGGGAGGGGGTGGGGGGGGGTGCTAAGCACACTGTACTGTACTCCGTGACACCCAGGCCCAACATTACACCAGTTATCAGACATTTCAGTCGTTATCAGGTGGTGTACAGTCCTTTGCTTTCCCCTAAGGACGCAGATGGCCCGATATTCCCGAGAAATGACAATGCTCGGGATCTGCATGGCGAAGGAACATTGAGAGAAGCTGCACCTCTCTTGTGAGTGGCTGAGAGCCACGAGGCCTCCTTTCGATCTCGACTCTTCCTGCAGGAAAAAAGGCCTCCACTCAAACCCAAGCCGCGTAATGTATCCTGCTTGTGAGTTACCAACTTTGTCATGTAATCCACTTGGTGGTACTCATCAACTTCGGAAGGAAAAAAAATCTGCAGATATCCGGGCTTCATCTTACATAGGGTTGCCTGATGTCTTCGTTTCATTAGTACAGTATGCAGGCACGCAACGCCCATTGGGCTCAAAGGGCTTCAAACCCCATCCTCCCCCGCCCCCCGTTTGGCAGCCCGGGCTGAGACAGCTTCCCCGGCACACACACAGCCGCACCTGAGTACTTCACAGGTCTTTCAAAGATCATTTGCTTGTGAATGAGGCTCTGTGGTCTTTCACCCCTTTTTAGAGCCCCTGCAGCTCCACTCTGCCTATTGCTTGAAGAACTAGACACCCCTCGAAGAATTAGCCCCCCAATCCCGAAATTTTCTCTTAACTTCCCACTGAAATTTGTCTCTAGCTGCGCCTCTAACACTATATATTGAGACCTGGGATTTAATTTGGTAACAAAGTGTATTCTGGGAGTTGTAGTCAAGAGTTGCTTTAGTTAAATCTAAGGAATAACACACTTGATACTAATTATTTGAAAAAGAAAAGGTCGGGACTTGAAATATAACGTGAGGCTGGATTGGCACAGCTTGGGGTAGCTGCGCCAGCTTCCGATATGAGGACTGGGGAGTAAATTACACGTGACTCTCTAAAGTAGGTGGATCTCACATGCGTGGCTCTGGCTCAGCTCGAGGTCAGGGCCGGTCTGAGAACCAAAAGCAGCCCTGGCAAGAATGTTCAAAGCAGCACTGCGTTCTCGTTCTCACAATCTCCCTCTCCCCTGTAATTACCATGGGATGCTGAAGTAAGTGACAGGAACAGCCTCTGCCCTCAGAAAACAGCCTCCAAGGCGCCAGCCCACCGTGGAAATTGTAGCCCGGGCCCACTCCAGGCCCTCTTGGACTACTGAGCCGAGAACGAGCTAGTCCTTCATGTGACCTGCTGTTCCGGCTCCCAACTCAGTCTCGTGCCTCTCGACCCTGCGGATGGGCCGGCAGTGGAGACCTGCAGAGTGCTGCGAAAGTGGTCGGAGAAGGATGTTAAGCTAATAGTTTTCGGTCCATAGCGAACTTGGAAACAAGATTAACATTATGGCGCTTTCCGAGCGCTTTCACAGCACTCTACACGGCCTTGACGATCAGCTCACCGGACCTGCACCCCTTGCCCCCCGCGGGGGTATTTACAAATTCATAAAGCCTGCGCACTGTGGGCACAGAGACAAAGTCTACAGCTGACCTCCATCCATGGCCCCCCTTAGACTTGTCTTTAGGTAATGGCATGCATTCAGTTAACACAATGCCCTGGCGTATATCCTCAAATCATTCAACGCAAACGGGAGAGAGAAGGACAGACAATCTAATGGCTGAATTGCAGAGGATGAAATCAGGAAGCTTGGATCAATCTCAGCTTCTCCACTTGACCAAATTGTGTAATCCAAAGCAATTACTTTATTAGGCCTGGGCAAAATGTAAACTTTGTTGGCGTAGTTGATGTCCTTTTGGGATTTCTAGAATAGTTTGTTATGGTAAATTACAACATTGCACCACTTAGCATAATAATTGCACCATTTTCTTTTTGTAAAAATGTACCTCAAACATGCCATTCACATTAAAACATACCTCTAACTCTCGGGACCCACAGACCGCATGCAGCTGTTCACATTGCTTTCTTTTTTGCACTTTTTTTGAGCATATTATGTGCCCTTGCGCATTTTGCCTCCAAATATAGTGCTAAATAACAGATTATAGACATATAGCCAAGGCAACTATGAAGCTGGCCCAACCAGGGAGAGGTATTCTAAAGGTACATAATGAGTGCACATCCAAAATTGAGGGACCTCCAGTAGAAATCTATAAAGCACAAGCAAGAGGTGGGGCGCTCTACGGTGTAGAGCTATGGGGCCACGCCACTGCCTCCTCGCTCTCTATCCCTGAGAATAGTTTCATCAGGCGTCTGCTGAGACTCCCACAGAGCACACCGCTGATCCCGCTACGCCTTGACTTGGGTCTGGTCCCCATACTTGAAGTTATCCCTAACCGTCCCCTATTGTACTGGAGGAGACTCTGGTCCACACCTGAGCTCTTAAGTTATCAGGAGGAACTTAGTCATCTATTGACGCTAAGGGGTGTGGGAAAAATCCCTTGGTTAACCCCTTCGCTGCGGCGAACATTCCGCCGCAGTGCTGGGGGGTGCGGGGGGGCAGCGCGGTGGCACTGTGCTCATGACGGAGCCGCTCCGTCATGAGCCACGGTTGGGCTGTGCTCATGACGGAACGGTTCCGTCATGACTCCGCCCAGTTGCATTGTCCCCCCGCACAGGCGGGGAAACAGCGCCGCGTAGGCGGAGCGGCCGCCAACGGGCGTGTCATGACGGAACCGTTCCGTCATGAGCACACGGCAACCGTGGCTCATGACGGAGCGGCTCCGTCATGAGCGGGGAAGGGGTTAAAGCATGTTAAAGATCTATGCCTGGCCCTGGGGAATGGAGATCTGTGGCTTGCCCCCGCACTCTCCTCTGTTACGACTCCCAAGAGGGCGCTGGTCAAAGCACTCAACTATTTCCGATTGGAACAGATGGCATCAAGACCATCGTTGGGTAGGTTGTCCAGTAGCTTTCTCGAAGTCAAGGACAGGTACCAATTTGAGAAACTCTTGGACGACATTCAGCCCCCACTGGCGAAGAAATTATATATCCAATTCCGACATGGATCTCTCCCAGTGAGGGCAGTAACAAACAAGTGGCCAATGGCTCATTGTGCATCTAGCCTATGTCCGGGGTGAGAATACGCCGAAGAGACAGATCTGCACGTTGTGCTCTTCTGCTCCTCATACTCCACGGCTAGAGCCAAATGAATCTTACAGTTATGCAAGTCCAGGGGCTTCAGGGATTACGCGGTTGTGTTTAGATTGCTGAAATATGACTCTACCCCGTTGACTGTGTTTTCGACCTCCAGATTCTTGTTCTCTATGTGGTGCTCTAGAGGAGCCAAACTTATGGAGAAAGCTGCACTAACTGTTTAACTGTCAGTACCCTTCTGCATTTACTAGGGAATTTTAATACCACTTTGAGTGGCCTGTTTTTATCTGTTTTTATTATTTTAAATACTATTTATTGTTCTAGGTGTATTGTTTAATTATGTACACTTTGTATTGCTGCTCATTGGTGATCAATTGGTTGTCGTATGTAATTATGTATTCTTCGCTTTTATGGTTTTTAACCGATAATAAAGCTTTTTGACTGACTGACTATTTTGTTCTGCGTAATTACACACACGGCGCAAATTTCGTGCACCCCTATTTATTTCAATGTGACTCCCTTTCTGCTTCCTAAATTCCAAAGTCAGCTGCTCAGGCGGTTAGACTACATCTCCCCCCATTTATTGCTCTACAGGTGCCACTTCACTGATCTCTGCAGCATTCGCATAACCCTCTAAGCTATTTCCTGCACTGCAAGAGGTATCACTTTGCTCCCTGTCCTCATTCTTAGAAAATATGCTGAACTGATTAAGCGACCCAATATTTTGCACAGAAGTACTAACAAGGCACAGAATGTGCTGACATTTTGAATTGACAGCGTATTTATAGAAGCTAATTCGGCAAGCTTCCGGCCGAGCAGGGCACGCGCTGGGAGCGTTAACTCTAACCGTTTGTAAACTCGTTTGGAAAACGTAATTGATTAATGAATTAATGGAGTGATTTAGTACTCCATGGCAACATCTACTCCGCAAGGGAATGCACAGAGATGATAACTCGCAGCGCTCTAGCGTCTGAAACTCGAAAGAAGGCCCTCAGAAAAGCACACCTGGGTGTAGATTTGGTGAGTCGAGGAACAGTTATGCTCTCTCCTCTCTGCTTCCTGCTACAACCAAGCAGCGTTCTCTCAACCTTTCACGCTTTGAAATGCTCCTGGGTGCCTGCCCCTCTCCACCGCCTCAAATAAAGTACTTCTCTTCCCTGTCTGTCCAGCAGTCGAACATTGCACGGGTTGTTGCTTCAAAAGTGAAGTGTTCTCTGCTTGAATGTAATATCTGAATTAGGGACTGTCGGTTGCTTCTCTAAGTAACATTTCTGTATAATTGGCGATTACAATGCCAATAGAGATTAAGCTATTGACATTGTAAATAACAATGCTGTTTCTTTCAATGTTTTAAAAACAAAAACAAAAACAATGTCATGAGTAATACCAATAGCTCTAACATTAACAATGCCGAGACCATTGCATTGTAAATGCTTGTTTGTTCCTACATGCGAGATTAAACCACCTTGGTTGCCTTCCTTGGCTATGTTGTATTTTTACCTTACCCTGTTTCTTATCGTTTAAATGCACTCTGAGGCAATGAACAGCCTGTACTATTTTATCCTCGTACCATTCTACCTGCTGCCCTACAGCGCTGTCCTTCTTTACGTTTTGTTGAAAATTTTCTAATTTCTTCACATATTGTTCTGTCAACTTTGTAATAAGGCGCTTGGGATATTCCACATTTTGGGGGATCACTCTCTCACATGGGCTTATCACTCCTTAAATATTCGCAATACAAAGGATTATTGTCGCTATCCTTATGCTTACTTATCCGGAACTTTTTAACCAATTCAAAGTTCCAAGCCGGGACAAAAATATAATCTATAGGGCACTGTTGTCTACCTACTCTAAAAGTCTGTGTTGCTGGACGGTCTAGGTCCAGTCTACCATTTAAGCATAGTTAACCCATAGATCCCAGGAACTTCCCTAATGCTTCATCCTGGTTATTAGTTACACACTTGGGAAATTTTGCTGACCCTATATTATAAGAGCTCAAGATTTCCTCAAACCAGTAATCTAACTTTTCATAATTTAGTTTGGGATTAAAATCGCCCATTATCACCATTTCATCTGTTCCATACATTTCATTTAAATTAACTATATCCTTTTTAAAGAGCCCCATTTCTGTATCATATTCTTTTTGAGAGCTCCATTGGATATATACATTTATAATAATCAAATTCTCCTCCTTCCCTTCAATGTCCAAATGGGATACTTTACAACCCAGCACCCATTTACATAATGTGCTAATTAACTTTACCTCTTTCACGAGCCTGGTTGAAATGAGAGTCATGATCCCACCCGACGGTCGTCCAAATCTTTTTATTTTTCTGGCTGGTTTATGTATTTGAACAAACCCTTAAACTACTTGCTTTGCTACTTGATTTAAATTGTCCACCTTTGTTTGTCCTCCCAGCCCCGTTTATGTTCCAAGATATTATTCTCAGACTATGCGGTAGCTCGGTGTCCTAATCGATTTCACTAAGGCCCCATGTAGAAGTACTTAGAATACTATTATCCGAGCACCAATTGCCCCAGCTTTTATAGGACTCCCGGTTTTCTACTGCTATGGTAATATTTTTCTTCTCACCTCGCCCCCCTGCAACTAACTTTACCTGCCTTGCCCCCAACCCTGCATGGAAACTCATAAAGTCTCTCTCTCGCTGTTTCCCCTTTTCTACTTCTACTTCCGGCATTATCTTTATACCCTCTTTTAAAATCTCCTTCTCAGCTTTCCGAATAGCTGCCTTAACCAGACCTGAATAGACTTGGACTTTTGTGTATTCTACGCCTTTATTGCTTCTACTGAACCCTACCTGTCTCAGGTCTTTTGTACCAATTTCTTTTAGACTTGGACATTTTGCAAAGGAAAATAAGAGTTGGGAACGATTTAAAGGGGCAATCTTCCTTTGTTTTTTCCTCCCCATCTCTTGATCAGCGGGTTTAAAATAGATCCACATTTTGTTCTTATTTTCTGAGGAACCTTTTGAGTCCCAATCCCACTGGTGTGTTGGTTCTACTTTCTTAAATTTCTAGAAGAATCTTGCCTAGCTAGCTGATTACCATACATTTTTAAGCTCTTAACCTCTCTACATGGTTTACGGGAGCATTTTTGCGGAACCTCTCTCCCTTCTGCTTTAACATCTACTCCTACAGACCCAAGTTGTCTCTCTATACGGCTTCTTCTCCTTTTATTCTCTAGCAGTGTTTTATTTCCATAAGTTTGTTCCCTAGTCTGCAGTTCCTTGCCCTTCTCTTTATTTAGTACCTTCTTTCTTCTATGTATATGAGAAGGTCTTTTATGAGAGTATCTAAGGGTCTGGTATTTTGGCCAAAAGAGACTCCCCCGCCTTTTTACCAGCATTGGCCATCTGGAGATATATACATCCGGCTGAGTTCTACCCTCTGCAATAGCCCCTGTGTTCCCTTCTGTGCTGCCTTCTATTAAGGGGTCGGGTACTGGTCTAACCATTGTTGGCACCTGCCAGGATGGTACAGAGGGGTAAATTGCTGGTCATTGGCTGGGCTGGTGTGTTGAGGGTAATGTTCCAGTTGGAGAACTGCCTTCTGGTGTCCTGGTGGGTCAGGGGAGACAAGAGAGAATTGAAGGAGGAGTTAGTTGAAGAATCTGGAGGGATCAAATTGCCAGGGATGGGGTGCAGGGATGGAAGTAGGTGGCCGAAAAGAGAGAGACAAGTGTCTTTAGCTTGAATCAAGACCATGCCGTTGTTATAGAGTGAGATAGTGAGTGAGCCATTGAAACAAGCTGAAGAGGTGATTTTTAGTTGGTGCCCATGTGGGATTGAGGAGGAGGAAGTAACGTTGAGGGAGTTGTTGAAGATAATGGTCCAGGATGAGATGTTCTAGGTGAAGAAAATTAGGTCATTTTTGAGCCTCCCATATTGACAAATATGGTATTGGACAACGAAAAGGGAATCAGGAAATTGTTCAAGGGTGTTATGTTTGAGCCTTTTTATTGATGCTTTGGTCAAATTGGGGGTGGGGTGGTAAATGATCTTGAAGCAGTTGGCTCCAATTTTCACTCATTTGGTCGACATAGTCATGAAATGGAGAGGGTGATGTGAGGATGGTGGAGGGGAAGAGGAGAGTGCCACAAGTGTAGTGACCTGAAAGAAAATGGCAACACAAGTTGATCTAGTTGCAGCATTAAGGCAGAGCTTCTGACTTTGGAACTGGGGAACCAGGTTCGAGTCTCGGCATCTGCTCAACATACTGTGATTCCGAGCAAATTACTTAATCTCCCCGTGCCTACAAAAAGTGAATGTGTCCTTGTGCAACGTAACTGGTGCTCATGTTAAGCGCTCCAATACCTTTGGATCGAGTTCACGCTATAAATAACTGCAACAAAAAAAAGCTATTCAGTCTTTATCAATCCTTCACAAACAATAATTTACAATAGTTTGTGGGTTCAGGCAATTGTTGTACAAGCTATGCAGACTTACTCACCACACTTCAATTGCTATCTTTAAAACCAAATTGAAAGCTCTTCTATTTCAGACATTTTAGCTACACCCCCCCAGATTCAACCAACTGCTGTACTTGTAATACGTATTCTTCTAACTGTTGCGTTAAGTCTGGGACGCCTGTTACTATTACCAGACTTGTGGACCAATGTAACGCTGTGGCCCATGTAATGATACTCATGCACCTTATGTAATCTTCCTTTTCTATTGCAAAGCACTCAAACATCTTTGGGGAATGTCAGCGCTATATAATAATGCATAAATAAAATAAGCAGAGGTTACCGTACAAGATTCATGGTGTAATATTGGCAGCAGGGCCATTACTTCCTGGTTCGAGGGGTCAGCATCTCTCCAGGGACTGTACTTGCTTATCACTTTATTACTTCGTGATTATCCCGCTTAAGTGTCTGGGCTTTAGTTGTACCTCATTAGTACCAGTTTAACACCCTTACAGGCCAATACGTATTAGAAAGGTGGCCAGTCCACCTTTGTAGAGGGCCTACAATTGCGCAGCAACACGTGTCGCTGTGTTTTACTAACTCTTGAACTGTTTGAGCGAGAAGCAATTTTTGGGGGTGGTTTAAATCTGTAGATTATGCAGAAGATGATGGATTATGTGGCAAATGTGATAAATCTACTATTATGCGAAAATCGCCGCAGCTGCACATTCGCATAATCCCAGTGTCCCTGCTCATAATGATCTGGGCATCTAGTTCTCAAGAGAGTATTAAGGGGTCCCGTTCATGGGTTCTTGCACTTAAATGTAATAATGGAGGGGAGAAAAGATCTTAGAAGTTCACATTCTCCTTCATCTGAGGACAGAGGTGAAACTTTGCACCACGGACAAAGGGGTTCGGGATCTCGTTATCTTTGTAGCCCGAAGAGGCTAACAGCCGGGCACGTCCAGCCTAGGATCGATATGGCTGTTGTACAGGCCTTGGCCACAACACCTCATAAGTCCAAGAAAGCAGGGAAAAGGAAAGATAGGGTTTGGATGCAGAGTCTGCTAGTGAGTCTGCCTCGGTAAGGCTAGCACCTCGGGTGCAATTATATTCCCAGAGATGATCTGGCGTCCATTTTGCTGCATGTCAGGGGCAAGTTGAGCTTCGATCCACCTCAAGAGGAGGGCGCTAAAGGCCTGTTTCCCCAGTCTCCCTATTCCATTTCTAGAGACTCTTCCCTCCACCATCTCTCCTTATAGTCATCCCAAACTTCCTCCTACTACGATGATCTCCCAATAAACACTTTCTAGACTCGTCCGTCTTCTATCCCTCCATTATCCTATCCAATCCAGCTAACAGGCTCACATGTCCACCGCTCAAACTAATTCATATTTCCGCTACTATTTCACCACTAATCCTTTTTGGGTTCCGGAGTAGCGTTCAATAAAATACAATATGCTAAGCCTACAGCGGGAGCCCTCCCGCTTCACCCCAAGATCAAGGATGCGATTTTCCAAGGGTTGAAAGAGCGGGATCAAGATTTCAAGATTCCTCCAAAAGTCCTACATTCTGGAAGAAGCAGACACTGTCCTCGCTCAGCACATCAAGAGTGGATCAGTTCTGACCCCATTAATCGGGATATCATCTTTGAATCCAGAGGATTGTCCTCCATCGGTCCCACTGGACAAGAAAATGGACAGTGGTCTTCAAACTAAGTTTTGGAGCGTCTAATTTGATGTTGCCGACATCTTCAGGGGCGTAGCTTCACGGGGGGGAGGGGGTGGGGTGTTTGGGGTGTTACAGCCCCCTAATGTATTATTTTAAAAATCGGTGGAAGAGCTTTCACTTGGGTTTAGAAAGATGTCTGTTCGATTTCACATGGGATTTTTAAATACTTACTCAGACAAAAACACATGCACACACATTCTCGTCTCTGTTTTGAAGGCCTTAAAACATGGTTATTTTTCACAATGTTGTGTTTTAAATACCCCTAACGATCTGTGCTCCATTTCCTTTCATGTGGCCTTAGAGCCCCCTTGTGCTGCTTCCCATATAATGATTAACATGATATGCCAGTGTGACTGAAGGAAAATCTCAAGCTCCCCCCCCTCCCCATCTTACTGATTCCTGTGCTGCCTTCACGTTTAAGTAAAGAAAAGGAATGTAGACTGAGGAATTCAGTATTTAAAAGGAATGTGCACTTAGGTCTGCCTTCAGCAGAAACATGTGTGCACTGCTTTATTTAGTGACGACTCAAGGAAGTGTGCACTGCTTTATTCAGTGACGACTGAAAGATGTGTGCACTGCTTTATTCACTGACGACTGAAGGAAGTGTGCACTGCTTTATTCACTGACGACTGAAGGAAGTGTGCACTGCTTTATTCAGTGACGACTGAAGGAAGTGTGCACTGCTTTATTCAGTGAAGACTGAAAGAAGTGTGCACTGCTTTATTCAGTGACGACTGAAGGAAGTGTGCACTGCTTTATTCAGTGAAGACTGAAAGAAGTGTGCACTGCTTTATTCAGTGACGACTGAAGGAAGTGTGCACTGCTTTTTTCAGTTAAGACTGAAAGAAGTGTGCACTGCTTTATTCAGTGACGAATGAAAGATGCGTGCACTGCTTTATTCAGTGACTGAAAGATGTGTGCACTGCTTTATTCAGTGACGACTGAAAGATGCGTGCACTGCTTTATTCAGTGACTGAAAGATGTGTGCACTGCTTTATTCACTGACGACTGAAGGAAGTGTGCACTGCTTTATTCACTGACGACTGAAGGAAGTGTGCACTGCTTTATTCAGTGACGACTGAAGGAAGTGTGCACTGCTTTATTCAGTGAAGACTGAAAGAAGTGTGCACTGCTTTATTCAGTGACGACTGAAGGAAGTGTGCACTGCTTTATTCAGTGAAGACTGAAAGAAGTGTGCACTGCTTTATTCAGTGACGACTGAAGGAAGTGTGCACTGCTTTTTTCAGTTAAGACTGAAAGAAGTGTGCACTGCTTTATTCAGTGACGAATGAAAGATGCGTGCACTGCTTTATTCAGTGACTGAAAGATGTGTGCACTGCTTTATTCAGTGACGACTGAAAGATGCGTGCACTGCTTTATTCAGTGACTGAAAGATGTGTGCACTGCTTTATTCAGTGACGACTGAAAGAAGTGTTCACTGCTTTATTCAGTGACGACTGAAGGAAGTGTGCACTGCTTTATTCAGTGACGACTGAAAGAAGTGTGCACTGCTTTATTCAGTGACGACTGAAAGAAGTGTGCACTGCTTTATTCAGTGAAGACTGAAAGAAGTGTGCACTGCTTTATTCAGTGAAGACTGAAAGAAGTGTGCACTGCTTTATTCAGTGACGACTGAAGGAAGTGTGCACTGCTTTATTCAGTGAAGACTGAAAGAAGTGTGCACTGCTTTATTCAGTGAAGACTGAAAGAAGTGTGCACTGCTTTATTCAGTGACGACTGAAGGAAGTGTGCACTGCTTTATTCACTGACGACTGAAGGAAGTGTGCACTGCTTTATTCACTGACGACTGAAGGAAGTGTGCACTGCTTTATTCACTGATGACTGAAGGAAGTGTGCACTGCTTTATTCAGTGAAGACTGAAAGAAGTGTGCACTGCTTTATTCAGTGACGACTGAAGGAAGTGTGCACTGCTTTATTCAGTGAAGACTGAAAGAAGTGTGCACTGCTTTATTCAGTGACGACTGAAGGAAGTGTGCACTGCTTTATTCAGTGAAGACTGAAAGAAGTGTGCACTGCTTTATTCAGTGACGAATGAAAGATGCGTGCACTGCTTTATTCAGTGACGACTGAAGGAAGTGTGCACTGCTTTTTTCAGTTAAGACTGAAAGAAGTGTGCACTGCTTTATTCAGTGACGAATGAAAGATGCGTGCACTGCTTTATTCAGTGACTGAAAGATGTGTGCACTGCTTTATTCAGTGACGACTGAAAGAAGTGTGCACTGCTTTATTCAGTGACGACTGAAGGAAGTGTGCACTGCTTTATTCACTGATGACTGAAGGAAGTGTGCACTGCTTTATTCAGTGAAGACTGAAGGAAGTGTGCACTGCTTTATTCAGTGACGACTGAAAGAAGTGTGCACTGCTTTATTCAGTGACGACTGAAAGAAGTGTGCACTGCTTTATTCAGTGAAGACTGAAAGAAGTGTGCACTGCTTTATTCAGTGACGACTGAAGGAAGTGTGCACTGCTTTATTCAGTGAAGACTGAAAGAAGGTGTGCACTGCTTTATTCAGTGAAGACTGAAAGAAGTGTGCACTGCTTTATTCAGTGACGACTGAAGGAAGTGTGCACTGCTTTATTCACTGACGACTGAAGGAAGTGTGCACTGCTTTATTCACTGACGACTGAAGGAAGTGTGCACTGCTTTATTCACTGACGACTGAAGGAAGTGTGCACTGCTTTATTCAGTGAAGACTGAAAGAAGTGTGCACTGCTTTATTCAGTGACGACTGAAGGAAGTGTGCACTGCTTTATTCAGTGAAGACTGAAAGAAGTGTGCACTGCTTTATTCAGTGACGACTGAAGGAAGTGTGCACTGCTTTATTCAGTGAAGACTGAAAGAAGTGTGCACTGCTTTATTCAGTGACGACTGAAGGAAGTGTGCACTGCTTTATTCAGTGAAGACTGAAAGAAGTGTGCACTGCTTTATTCAGTGACGACTGAAGGAAGTGTGCACTGCTTTATTCAGTGACGACTGAAGGAAGTGTGCACTGCTTTATTCAGTGAAGACTGAAAGAAGTGTGCACTGCTTTATTCAGTGACGACTGAAGGAAGTGTGCACTGCTTTTTTCAGTGACGACTGAAGGAAGTGTGCACTGCTTTATTCAGTGAAGACTGAAAGAAGTGTGCACTGCTTTATTCAGTGACGACTGAAGGAAGTGTGCACTGCTTTATTCAGTGAAGACTGAAAGAAGTGTGCACTGCTTTATTCAGTGACGACTGAAGGAAGTGTGCACTGCTTTTTTCAGTTAAGACTGAAAGAAGTGTGCACTGCTTTATTCAGTGACGAATGAAAGATGCGTGCACTGCTTTATTCAGTGACTGAAAGATGTGTGCACTGCTTTATTCAGTGACGACTGAAAGATGCGTGCACTGCTTTATTCAGTGACTGAAAGATGTGTGCACTGCTTTATTCACTGACGACTGAAGGAAGTGTGCACTGCTTTATTCACTGACGACTGAAGGAAGTGTGCACTGCTTTATTCAGTGACGACTGAAGGAAGTGTGCACTGCTTTATTCAGTGAAGACTGAAAGAAGTGTGCACTGCTTTATTCAGTGACGACTGAAGGAAGTGTGCACTGCTTTATTCAGTGAAGACTGAAAGAAGTGTGCACTGCTTTATTCAGTGACGACTGAAGGAAGTGTGCACTGCTTTTTTCAGTTAAGACTGAAAGAAGTGTGCACTGCTTTATTCAGTGACGAATGAAAGATGCGTGCACTGCTTTATTCAGTGACTGAAAGATATGTGCACTGCTTTATTCAGTGACGACTGAAAGATGCGTGCACTGCTTTATTCAGTGACTGAAAGATGTGTGCACTGCTTTATTCAGTGACGACTGAAAGAAGTGTTCACTGCTTTATTCAGTGACGACTGAAGGAAGTGTGCACTGCTTTATTCAGTGACGACTGAAAGAAGTGTGCACTGCTTTATTCAGTGACGACTGAAAGAAGTGTGCACTGCTTTATTCAGTGAAGACTGAAAGAAGTGTGCACTGCTTTATTCAGTGAAGACTGAAAGAAGTGTGCACTGCTTTATTCAGTGACGACTGAAGGAAGTGTGCACTGCTTTATTCAGTGAAGACTGAAAGAAGTGTGCACTGCTTTATTCAGTGAAGACTGAAAGAAGTGTGCACTGCTTTATTCAGTGACGACTGAAGGAAGTGTGCACTGCTTTATTCACTGACGACTGAAGGAAGTGTGCACTGCTTTATTCACTGACGACTGAAGGAAGTGTGCACTGCTTTATTCACTGATGACTGAAGGAAGTGTGCACTGCTTTATTCAGTGAAGACTGAAAGAAGTGTGCACTGCTTTATTCAGTGACGACTGAAGGAAGTGTGCACTGCTTTATTCAGTGAAGACTGAAAGAAGTGTGCACTGCTTTATTCAGTGACGACTGAAGGAAGTGTGCACTGCTTTATTCAGTGAAGACTGAAAGAAGTGTGCACTGCTTTATTCAGTGACGAATGAAAGATGCGTGCACTGCTTTATTCAGTGACGACTGAAGGAAGTGTGCACTGCTTTTTTCAGTTAAGACTGAAAGAAGTGTGCACTGCTTTATTCAGTGACGAATGAAAGATGCGTGCACTGCTTTATTCAGTGACTGAAAGATGTGTGCACTGCTTTATTCAGTGACGACTGAAAGAAGTGTGCACTGCTTTATTCAGTGACGACTGAAGGAAGTGTGCACTGCTTTATTCACTGATGACTGAAGGAAGTGTGCACTGCTTTATTCAGTGAAGACTGAAGGAAGTGTGCACTGCTTTATTCAGTGACGACTGAAAGAAGTGTGCACTGCTTTATTCAGTGACGACTGAAAGAAGTGTGCACTGCTTTATTCAGTGAAGACTGAAAGAAGTGTGCACTGCTTTATTCAGTGACGACTGAAGGAAGTGTGCACTGCTTTATTCAGTGAAGACTGAAAGAAGGTGTGCACTGCTTTATTCAGTGAAGACTGAAAGAAGTGTGCACTGCTTTATTCAGTGACGACTGAAGGAAGTGTGCACTGCTTTATTCACTGACGACTGAAGGAAGTGTGCACTGCTTTATTCACTGACGACTGAAGGAAGTGTGCACTGCTTTATTCACTGACGACTGAAGGAAGTGTGCACTGCTTTATTCAGTGAAGACTGAAAGAAGTGTGCACTGCTTTATTCAGTGACGACTGAAGGAAGTGTGCACTGCTTTATTCAGTGAAGACTGAAAGAAGTGTGCACTGCTTTATTCAGTGACGACTGAAGGAAGTGTGCACTGCTTTATTCAGTGAAGACTGAAAGAAGTGTGCACTGCTTTATTCAGTGACGACTGAAGGAAGTGTGCACTGCTTTATTCAGTGAAGACTGAAAGAAGTGTGCACTGCTTTATTCAGTGACGACTGAAGGAAGTGTGCACTGCTTTATTCAGTGAAGACTGAAAGAAGTGTGCACTGCTTTATTCAGTGACGACTGAAGGAAGTGTGCACTGCTTTTTTCAGTTAAGACTGAAAGAAGTGTGCACTGCTTTATTCAGTGACGAATGAAAGATGCGTGCACTGCTTTATTCAGTGACTGAAAGATGTGTGCACTGCTTTATTCAGTGACGACTGAAAGAAGTGTGCACTGCTTTATTCAGTGACGACTGAAAGATGCGTGCACTGCTTTATTCAGTGACTGAAAGATGTGTGCACTGTTTTATTCAGTGACGAATGAAAGATGCGTGCACTGCTTTATTCAGTGACTGAAAGATGTGTGCACTGCTTTATTCAGTGACGACTGAAAGAAGTGTGCACTGCTTTATTCAGTGACGACTGAAAGATGCGTGCACTGCTTTATTCAGTGACTGAAAGATGTGTGCACTGCTTTATTCAGTGACGACTGAAAGAAGTGTGCACTGCTTTATTCAGTGACGACTGAAGGAAGTGTGCACTGCTTTATTCAGTGACGACTGAAAGAAGTGTGCACTGCTTTATTCAGTGACGACTGAAACAAGCGTGCACTGCTTTATTCAGTGACGACTGAAAGATGTGTGCACTGCTTTCTTGAGTGACGACTGAAAGAAGCGTGCACTGCTTTATTCAGTGACGACTGAAGGAAGTGTGCACTGCTTTATTCAGTGACGACTGAAAGATGTGTGCACTGCTTTCTTGAGTGACGACTGAAAGAAGTGTGCACTGCTTTATTCAGTGACGACTGAAGGAAGTGTGCACTGCTTTATTCAGTGACGACTGAAGGAAGTGTGCACTGCTTTATTCAGTGACGACTGAAACAAGCGTGCACTGCTTTATTCAGTGACGACTGAAACAAGCGTGCACTGCTTTATTCAGTGACGACTGAAAGAAGCGTGCACTGCTTTATTCAGTGACTGAAAGAAGTGTGCACGGAGGAGTCGGCGACAGTCTCGCTGTCAGTGAGGGGATTTCCCAGGAGAGAAGCTCACATTAAAGGTGCATGCCCCAGCTAGATGGGTGTCAAACTAGTCACTGTTCAGTTTAGGCACTCAAGAGCCAGGCAGAAATAGAACCAGGGCCAGATTTAGGGTGGTGCGACAGGTGCAGCCGCACTGGGCACTGACCTCAGGAGGTCTGTGTTTAGCAATAATGTAAAATGTGAAAGCACCTGGTGCAGGGTTCCTTGTGCATCCTGCTCTCTAGTGGAAATGCAAAAAGAGATCAGAGTTTTTAGTGTAAGTTTTGACTCGCCATGAAGTAGCACAGCGGGTTAATGTGCCTACTGCAAAGAACAGGTCTGGATTTTATGTGGATAGTTGAGTGGATTAGTAAAGCCAGCCTTTAATAGCGCTTTAAAACAAATGAAATGTACGTGAGTGAATGCTATGGAGAGACGAGGGGCACTTTTGCCGGGTGGTAGTGAGGGAATCCAAGGAGGAGTTCATAGGGTGCCACAAAAGATTGCCGCACCGGGCGCCACCAGCGCTAAAGCCAGCCTTGAATTTGAACTGGCACCCTGCGGATGCACGCCAGGGTTTCCGGCGAGTGTATGCTGCTTCCTTCTGCTAGTAGTCACAGACTAGTGGTCCGTTGCTGAGGGGACCCACACTCCGGGATCACCCACCACACTGGCAAGGCTCTGGGTAGAGCAAAGTCGTCACTACCTTTCATCTAGTGGCAGGTTGGAGCCCGCAGTGGCCACCTGGCATGGAAGCAAATTCTGAGCAGCGACTGCAAAAATTCAGGATGAAAAGTCAACTTTAAGAACACAGAGTAGCTGAAGCAAAAATAGAAACTTAAGTAAACAGACAGCGGACTCGAGTACAAGTCAAAAAAGGTTTGTGCTCTTTGGTAAGCGTGCCGCACACAGCAGCATTGAACAAACATTCACATGTAATTGACTTGTTTAAAGATTAAACAAGTAGTAAAAGTATGCACACAAAGCAAAACGAGCCAGCAGACCTAAGGGGCCGTCAGTGCACAATTCCGCCTCCTTAGCTGGAATGAGAGCACCCGAAGCAGAGCTCTGTCGATGAACGGGGACTTCCGGCTCGTAGGCAGCAGCAGTACTGTCGAGTAATTGCCGAGTAAGAGTTTAGATCACCTTTGAGGGCGATAGTGCACATATGTGTGTGCATTTCACTATCACTGTTTCTGACACAAGTAGTGTAGGGTTTCAGCCAACCCCTCCCCCCCCCCCAATGCTGTTTGCTCTCCCTCAACATCCTCTAACCTAGCCGGGCCTCTGGTGGTAGATTCAAGGTCTTGTACAAGCACTGGCAACGCCAACAGGTTTCACGTTCGCACTTGAATGTTCACATAAGCAACAACAAAATCCTGCAGCCAAGCAAAACAATTAAGCTACGACTACTTTTTGTTTAGAGTGCATGGATCAGATAAACGATTGTGGGCCTGAGATATGATTTGGGGTGGAGAGCAGTCCGTCAGGGTGGCGGAGCACCTCCTGCCCCAGGGTGGACCACTGCCCACCAAAAGTAGAGATGAGTGCAGTCCCAGTGGCCATCTCAGCACACGACGGCTTCCTTCAATGTACTAAATGTTTGGTGGATGGCTGTCATAGCTTTTGATAGCCACTTGCCAAACTTAACTTTTTATTGTTTTTCAAATACAAAGTAGAAGTTTATTCTTTAAAAAACACAAAAGACTAATGACCCCGACACCCTGATCTACCCATCCATCCTTGCACCCACCAGACTTCATCCATCTGCTCATTCATCCACCCATCCGTCATCCATCCACCCACCAAGATCCACCCATTTATCTGATCCATTCATCCATCTATCTAAGAGCCCATCTGCCTGTCCATTAATTCTTCAGTCCATCCATCCATGCACCCATCTGTCTGTCCATTAGTCTATCCATACGACCATCCACACAAGCACCCATGTGCACCCATTCACCAACCATAGAGCTGGAGACATCACTGCCTCAGGGTACAGTCCACCTTAGAGCTGGTGACATCACGGCCCCAGGGAGCAGTCCACCTTAGAGGTGGAGACATCACTGCCCCAGGGCTCAGTCCACCTTAGAGCTGGTGACATCAATACAGCAGGGTGCAGTCCACCGTAGAGCTGAAGATATCACTACCTCGCGTGCAGTCCCCCATAGAGCCGAGGACCTCACGGCCCCAGGGTGCAGTCCACCATAAAGCTGGAGACATCACTGCCCCAGGGTGCAGTCCACCGTAGAGCTGGTGACATCAATACCGCAGGGTGCAGTCCACCGTAGAGCTGAAGATATCACTACCTCGCGTGCAGTCCCCCATAGAGCCGAGGACCTCACGGCCCCAGGGTGCAGTCCACCATAAAGCTGGAGACATCACTGCCCCAGGGTGCAGTCCACCCTAGAATTGGTGACATCACTGCCCCAGGGTGCAGTCTACCTTAGAGCTGAAGACATCACTGCCCCAGGGTGCAGTCCACCGTAGAGCTGGTGACATCCCTGTCTCAGGGTGCAGTCCACCGTAGAGCTGGTGACATCACGGCCCCAGGGTGCAGTCCACCTTAGAGCTGGAGACATCACTGCCCCAGGGTGCAGTCCACCTTAGAGCTGGTGACATCAATACCGCAGGGTGTAGTTCCACGTAGAGCTGAAGACATCATTACCTTGGGTGCAGTCCACTGTAGAGCTGAAGACTTCCCTGCCTCGGGGTGCAGTCCACCACAGAGCTGGTGACATCAATACCGCAGGGTGCAGTTCCACGTAGAGCTGAAGACATCATTACCTAGGGTGCAGTCCACTGTAGAGCTGGAGACTTCCCTGCCCCAGGGCGCAGTCCACCACAGAGCTGGTGATATCAATATCGCAGGGTGCAGTCCACCGTAGAGCTGGTGACAGCACCGCCCCAGGGTGCAGTCCACCTTAGGAGCTGGAGACATCACTGCCCCAGGGTGCAGGCCACCTTAGAGCTGGTGACATCAATACCGCAGGGTGCAGTCCACCATAGAGCTGAAGACATCACTACCTCGCTTGCAGTCCCCCATAGAGCCGAGGACCTCACGGCCCCAGGGTGCAGTCCACCTTAGATCTGGAGACATCACTGCCCCAGGGTGCAGTCCACCCTAGAATTTGTGACATCACAGCCCCAGGGTGCAGTCCACCCTAGAATTGGTGACATCACAGCCCCAGGGTGCAGTCTACCGTAGAGCTGGTGACATCCCTGTCTCAGGGTGCAGTCCACCATAAAGATGGAGACATCACTGCCCCAGGGTGCAGTCCACCTTAGAGCTGGTGACATCAATACCGCGGGGTGCAGTCCACCTTGGAGCTGGAGACATCACTGCCCCAGGTGCAGTCCACTGTAGAGCTGGAGACCTCCCTGCCTCGGGTGCAGTCCACCACAGAGCTGGTGACATCAATACCGCGGGGTGCAGTCTACCTTGGAGCTGGAGACATCACTGCATCAGGGTGCAGTCCACCTTAGAGCTGGTGAACTCAATACCGCAGGGTGCAGTCCACCACAGAGCTGCAGACATCACTGCCTCGGGGTGCAGTTCACGACCGAGTTGGAGACCTCACTGCCTCAAGGTGCCGTCCACCTGGCCCACAGTTTGGACTCCAGTGATACACACCTAAATCTCCAGTCTGCTGGGCTGGTTCGGGGTCAGCTGGGATGGGAATTGGCATGGGAGCACCTGTGGTGTTCTTATAGGGAGATGTGCTGTTTACCATATTACAGACATCATATCATGTTATGAAAGTTAGTACCAATTGGTTGTAAGAAAACAAAAATTATTCCAGTTTTGAAGCTTAGACTCCAGAAAAGATGTTCACCTCCACTTATAATGACAACAAGGCCGAGGCAGCCACCACAAGCAAGGAAGCCAGGCCCGGTGGCTCAGGCAAATCCGCATTCTCACATGTGGGTGTTCCTGTTTCACTATCAGTAACGCCTATTTAGAGGCTGTTTGTTGCAATGGGGCGCCCTCTTGTGGACATTTACGGTGGTGTCTGCAGTATTTATTTTTATTTTTAGGTCTCGCCTAGTGATGCAGCGCATGCGCTACACGCCTTGGCGAGATCTATTGTTGTCAAATTCTTTGCCGAAGGGGGACAGGACATGTGCACGCATACGGAAGACAGGAGATGTGCACGCGTATGGCTGACAGCATTAGCAGAAGAGACAGCAGATGTGCGCATATGGAGGACAGGTAATGTGCACGCGTAGGGCTCGCGGCTTTAGCACAACTCCTGCTTGCACGCTCCCTCTCTCTCCCTCCCTGTCTGCGCGTACGGAGGACAGGAGATTGCACGTGTACGGCTCGCGGCGTTAGCACAACTCCTGCTCGCTTGCTCCCTCCCTGTCTCTATCAGGCCCCTTCTGCTTCCATTAAATGCCACTGGTATTCTCTTTCCCTCTTGCTCGCTCGCTCCCTCTTTTTCTCCCTCCATCAGGCCCCTTCTACTTTCATTATACACTGCCCTTCTGCATCAATACATGCCCACACACATGCCCTTTAACACTTGTTAGGTGCTTCCCCGGGGGTTGGAAGCTGTGTAGCACCATGTGCTCCAGATGATTAGCTGTTCATCACTCATACTGGGAGCAGGCCGGGCACGCTGGCGTGTGTCAATACTTCCCCTGTTGCCACCGCGCAGGCACATCTCTCTTAGGTGCCTGCAGACAATGGGGCCGCCGTGATTGCAGAGACGTCTGCAGGGGAGTCTGCGCCGAGGCAGAGGACATTACTGCTGTGGAGGGTGCGGTGCCGGAGCATTTATCCTCTGATCAGGTGGGAGTAGCCCCCTCTCTGCTCCACCATGCTCGAGAACCTTCACTATGAGACTAGAGAGATGACACGCTCGTGTGTGTGTGTGTGTTTAGGGGGAGGGGTTAGGCTCCCTCTGCACATAGTGTGTGGGAAGGCGAAATCTTTAGATCTCCCCTCAGAACTCATCACCCCCGGGCCGTCCCACCTGCTCTGCACATCCAACACAACCCCACAGAATAGTGACACCTCTACATGCCATCGTCCAACATGTCTGTTTGTTTCAGTGTCGCCCTCTGCACATTTGCGCACTCGATGCTATGTTCAACCCACCATAGCATAACGCAGATGTAGCGGCCTGACTGCCCGTTGAAGTGAGGTCGGCGCTTCACGGGGTCATCGCACCACACACACAATCAAACACGGTGGTGCCTGCATATGTCTCTGTCGGAAGAGCCTGTATGGCTGCTGCATTAAAGCAGAGTGTAGCGTAAAACCACTGGAGCGTGGAGCTGTGGCAGGGAAGGGACGTCCCCTTCTCGACACTGACAATGCAGCACTTGTCTACATAACGTGGTGCCACAGTTTCAGCCTGCGCAGTCAAAGCACCGACAATATCCAGTGTTCTCACCTTACTATTATTATCACCATCGGGAGGATGAGAAGCCCAGGTGGCGAAGGTGGGCCTTTGACTCTGTAATCTTTAGGTTGCACATTTATTTCTGCAACAGGCGCTTTAACCCATTGAAGCACTCCTGGCCCATATCTGACACCCGTGACGTGCAGTTTACACGCAGGCTCTCTGTAGGTGGCACAGTAACCACAGAGCTACGAAATGAAGACTGACATCTCTGTCTAACCGGCTACTTGCTGATGTCTGCAGCATGCTCATTAACCCACTAACTCTTCGTGTCAGATTTTACCCCCTACAATTTGCATATTATAACGAGATCTCTGCAGCAGGCACTTTAACCTACTTGACTATCTAACCAGCTCCATAACCTTTAACTTCCCGGCTGCACAACCTTCCCGCAGAATGCGAACCATCTCATTTTATGTATGTCTTAGAAGGTGGTGCTTTGGGGTTAGTTTGATACACTTTTGTCCTGCCAGCAGCAGGGAATTAAAACCACTCTACGGGTTCAAACACCAGAGGGAAAGTGGCCCTTGGCTCTGTGCCCAGTGTGAACACTCCTCTGGAGGGTGCAGGACATCTCATCTAAAGACTCCTAGATGTTTATTACCCAAATCAGGAAATACTGAACTTCACGAAACAGGCAGCGTGCAGTTATAAACAAAACACAAAACACAGCTGTTGTGTTTGTTTCAAAGTGTTGTGTGCACACAGAGGGGCAGTGGCAGGGTGTCCTCTCACGGCCTCTGGGTTTCACTCCCGGAGGTATGGGGGATCTGTGGTCTCTTCGCATACGTGTACATGCATCGTTATGCTTTCATGCGTGTGGCCAAGAGTTTAAGTGGGATGAAAAAACTGGGGAGTGGCTGATGTAATTAAGGGCGTGGCTTAATACACTTAGAATCCGGGTTAGCATAGTGTGCCGCCCACTTGTATGTTGCTGCTTCTGTCGTTGCATCCAGATATATAACTCAACAGGTAACATTACACTTAAAACAAGCCAGGACTATTGGCTTTGCCAGTGCTTCTTAGTTGCATAACATAAATAAGCAACAATTATGGCTTCGTTGTATAGAATATTGAAAATGCATCAGTTCTGAAATGACTCCACAAATAAATGCAGCTCTTTATCTGTCAAATACATTCACTACACTACAAACAAAAACATTACGCAAATTAACTCTAACTGATGCGAGACCTGTTGCATTGCAAATGCTTGTTTTCAGTAGTCGTGATGTAGCTCTAGGTCTCCCACCCTTTCTGAAGAGAGGAGCTACATATACAATGTTGCAACACCTGGGCACACGTATACTTTGGAATAGACACCAAGACACACGCACACTCCAGAAAGGACAGCTGAACACACGCAAACTCCGGAAAGGACACCTGGATACACTTACACTGCGGAATGGACACCTGTACACACACACAGTTATATCCTGCTTATTTACTTATGTTTATCCCAGTGTGCCTAGCTCCTTGCTGCTCAGCCAGTGTGAGTGTTCTGAGTGGAATGTTGGTGTGACAGTGATGCATGGAATGTTTAGGTGCTTGTGTGGGTGAGGTGTGACAGTTGAAGATGGGCTGCTCCTGGTGGGGCTGTTGGACTGAGATACCATCCTGCAGTAGATGGATTACCAAGCTGATGTACATCTATACATGGAACTAATAAAGGAACTACAAAGACACAACTTGGCTACGTCCGGTAAGATACAACATATTTTTGGCGACGAGGATGGGATCCGAACCCACGCGTGCAAAGCACAATGGATTAGCAGACCTTGAAATGAGGCATCGGGCACTCAACTAGACTGTGCTTGTAAGCAACAAACTGCCATAGATCTTTCTCTAGTGGAATTTTAACATTTCGTTTTGATTGAAAATTTACAGGCAAGTTTTCATGTTAGAGAGGCTCACAAGATGATTATAACACATATGTGTTGTGAGCTGTTCCTCTCCTGGGTCGTTTGGTTTTTCAGTTAGCATTTTTAGTCGCTTATCTGCTGCCATGTTTTACTGTCTTCTTTAAATGTGGGGTGCACTAGACGATAAAGTGCCCATAGTAGCTCTACTCGGGTGAGATGTCGCTCACCGGTGATTGGTCACAGGTTTAATATTACAGGAGTACAGATAAAGAGCTTTTGCATTTTTTTGTTCCAAATTTACACATCAGACTCCCTTACGTGAGGGACGGGTATGGGTACTAGTCCCATATCTACATAGTACATTATGTGACCTCTACAAGGAGATTGCTTAAATGGGTTTTGTTCCCATTTACAAGTGTTTACATTGTTAACTCTTACACAGGGTATGTCTTTATGGGTCATGGTCCCATTTACATTAGTTTCTCACCCTTACGTCAGGGGTAGGTTATGGGTGTTAGTCCCATTTACACAGAGTACATTAAAAGTCCTTACACAGGGTATGTCTTTATGATGGGTTACAGTCCCATTTCTACCAGTTCTGATCCTCACTTGAGGTTTGGCGCAATGGGTGTCTGTCCCATTTACAAGGTTTAAGTCAAAAACCCTTACAGGCAGGACGACTTCATGGATTACTGTCCCAAGTGTTTGTCCCTTACATGAGGAGCGTGAAGATGGGTTTTTAGTCCCAGTTTTACAACGTACAATATATTCCTTACGTGAGGAATCCTGTCTACACTTTTTTCCCCTTGTAGTAGGGGTCGAAATCTCGGGGTGCGTGTCACCCTTTGTTTCACTTTACAAATTGTTTTTACATTGCTTTTATGGGGGAGGATGGGTGATATTGATTGTCAATTTATTTAATATTGCTTGTCAATTTATTCATCCTTTCTGGTTTCTTAATTGTTCAGACTCTCTTGAGATGTTGTATTTTTCTGTGCATCCCTGAGTTTGGAACTATGTTATGCATATGTACTTTCTTGTGTTTAGTTCCTCCCATGTAGTATTGATATTTTCATTTTTCGTTTAAAAGGAGGGGGATATGTTATATCCTGCTTATTTACTTATGTTTATCCCAGTTTACCTAGCTCCTTGCTGCTCAGCCAGTGTGAGTGTTCTGAGGGGAATGTTGGTGTGACAGTGATGCATGGAATGCTTGGGTGCCTGTGTGGGTGAGGTGTGCCAGTTGAAGATGGGCTGAGCAGCAGGCAGGCTGCTCCTGGTGGGGCTGTTGTACTGAGATACCACCCTGCAGTAGATGGATTACCAGGCTGATGTACATATATACATGGAACTAATAAAGGAACTACAAAGACACAATTTGGCTACTTCAGGTAAGATACAACACACACACTTTGGACAGGACACCTGGACACATGCACACTCCGAAATGGACACCTGGGCACATGCACACTCCGGAATGGACACACGGGCCCATGTGCAATCCGTATTGGACATCTGAGCGCATGTACACTCCGGATTGGACATGTGGTCGGGCACGTGCACTCTGGTCTAGATGTCTGGGCACACTACACTCTGGAATGGACATCTGGCCATGGGTACAATCCGGAATGGACACCTGGATGGACATACACTAATGGCCACCTGGACATCTGGGTACACATATACTCTGGAATGGACACCCGGATGCACATATTCTCTGGAATGGACATCTGGGTACACGTACACTCTGGATTGGACACCTGGGCTTCTGGGGACACATACACTCTGGACTGGACATTGGCACATACAGAAACTTCGGAATGGACACCTGGGCATACATACACTCCAGACTGGACATCTGGGCACATGTGTTATTTATTTATGTGATTTGATATAGCGCGGATATTACCCAAATGTGTCAGAGTGCGTTACAATAGAACAAAAAACGTTACATGAGAAATTGAAAGTAACAGGGTAGTAGGAGACAATACGTATAGCTACTTCGGCTACTCATGGTGAGAGGCAGGTATTTTGAAATTACATATTAATTACAGGTTACATATTTAGAAAAGTTAAAGCGATTCAGGTTACACAGATAAGTATTACATATTTACAGAGTTAAATACAAGTGACCTTAAATTAGAGATTTATAGCTCTCAAGAGTGTTATGAAACAGTCAGGGTCATTGCATAAAATGTGATGGCTTATGCCTGGTGGGAGCTTAGCGAGGAGTGTTATTGTGAAAAATGTCTTTGGAAGAGAGGAGTTTTGAGGTCTGTTTTGAAGATCCGGAAAGGGGTGGTGGTGCGAAGGTTTGGAGGTAGTGAGTTCCAAATTCTAGTCGCATTACCTGAGAACCATTGTGCCATACACTGGTATGGACTGCTCAACGTGTTTAGATTCATATGTCCCTAGGAAAGGATGCCGAAACAGCCCAGGCATCAGGAAGAAGCTTAGTGTAGCGTAACTTTCTTGATTTAATGCACTTGCGGTCTCCCTGAAGTGGTCACAGCGTACTCGCCTCTACAAGGCTCACTCGCCCTAACGGCTTTTACTCTGATGTGGTACTTAACCCCGTGCTGACCGTAACAGATCTAGTCACGGTCACCTATCCCGTACAGCCGGGACGGAATTACAACCGGCGGAGAGATTATTTTCTTCTGTCCATCAGCCCGATAGCCCTGAAGAAGTCGTGGGTTCACCACCCTGACGAAACACGTGTTGGCTGGGCAACGGATCTGCATTAAATCAAGAAAGTTACGCTACACTGGACTTGGTTTACTGTTTTTACTACTTTTCTCTCCATTACTTGCTGTATTGATGCTTTAATATAGGGATTGCGTGTGCACAGGACTTCTGCCTATTAATGGTCATAGACTTCGGTCTTGTTTAGGGGGTTTAGGGTTTTCTTCCCCCGTCCTGTTGCACCGTCATTAATTGAAACTGTTTGAACATTGACGTAAACTCCAGTGGGCGCCATTGCATACCGCATTCTCAAAACCCTGTTTTTTGCATATTATGAGGAAGAAGCTCACAGAGGGGTCAGAAGGTCCTTGGAAAATCCTTTTCCAGGGGCCATTTTATAGAGCATGCTCCAGGTCCGCAACGGGCATTTGTGCGCCAACTTTGTCGACCCCCGGGGGTAATACAAATAGCTCTGGCACACAAATAGCACCAGTGCAATCACCAGAGGGCATTTTCTTATTTGTATGGGGGTGTGACCCCATGGCAATGCGGGAATCCCTATGCCTCTGCGCCGTATTATAGATGCGTGTGCGGAGGCAAAGAAGCTGTCAAGAGGCGCACTGACAGTGCGGACCCTGAAAACAGCCCTCTTGAGGGATGAAAGGGAGTCCCATGGACCCCCCATACATCCCCTTGCAGGTGGGTGCAGTCACTCCTGCACCCACCTGCAAGGGGACCTCTGATCCCACTTAAAAGTGCAGGCGGTTGCCCAACTTCACGGCTGCCCTGTGGGCAGCACACTCAATGTAATAGGGCCCACTTTCCTGGTTTGCTCCCGCCGCACCTGTCTTAAGGTGCGCCGTGGCACGAACAGGAAAAGTGTGCCTTGTGTATGATAGGGCCCCAGGTATCAGGACGAGGGTGAGTGGAATCTAATCCCAGACTGAAGCCTACTGTTTTCAAACACGACATGAACTCGTGTGAATGAACACAGTTCTGTAGCACAGGTTCCAAGTTGCTCTCACTTTACAGACAGGCAAAAGGAATCTCGTTGTGCAGCGCCACCTCGTGGCAGAATGGCAGGAGCTACAAACAATCCGTATATGCAGCCACATACCTTATTTCCGATTTCTTGACATGTGCTTCGATCATTCAGTGTGGCTGCCACACAATAATAAACGCTAAATTCTCATGAACATGGGCTTTCATGAACAAGGCATTCCCCCCCCCACCCCCCAAAAGATATAAAACGTTGCCTCTATGAGCACATTTTTCCAAAATCGTTTTAGAATACTCAAATGTATATATCTAACATGCAATCTCAGACGCGTGCAACGGTAAGCAATTGTGTATAAATAGTTAATACGTTTTTTTGGATTTCTTGTTAACACTTGCTCTGGAGCAGGTTAGTACAAGCCAGTAGCAAACCTACTGTTTCCTGCAGCAGACCTCAGCAGTGCAGTAAAGAAACGTCTCCGTGGAAAGAGCCAATGATTGCGAATCTTCGGCATAAAAGGTTTAAATGAAATAGATAGGTTGTAGCTAAGTGATCTGTTCACAGTGTCTGCCCCCTCTAGGAGTGGGCAAGGTGACGTCACAAAACTAAAGTACACTGAGCCATCAATGGTATATTCGTATTAGCAGGTTGCTTCTAAAAATCAAAGTTAAGTAGCAGTCTTAGGTCTCCACCTAGTGGTGAAATTATAACATTGCGTGAGAGTTAGTATAGGAGAAAGTCCTGTTCACTGGGACTATATCTCAACTTTTTCTGCTTCTTACAGCTGACTTGTAACTTCCTAACTAGTCTGTAATGAAAAAACAGACACAGGTTTTTATAGCAGAATTACAGTGTCAGGGGATTTAGATGTTTTAGTCAAAAACAATAATTTAAAATCTACATTCATATTCATATGGGGAAAGGAGTTGGCCTAACGGCTAAGGTGGTCGACCTAGAATCTAGGGAACTGGGTTTGAGTCTCGGCAATAACGCTGATCATCCTGTGATTCTGGGCAAATCACTTAATCTCACCATGCCTAACAAAACAAGCATTTACAATGCAATGGTCTCGGCATTGGTAAAGTTAGAGCTATTGGCATTGCTCATGACATTATTTTTGTTTATGTTTTTAAAACATTTAAAGAAACGGCATTGTTATTTACAATGTCAATAGCTTAATCACTCTCAAATGCGAGACCTATTGCATTTGCACCCACACACAGCCACCTACACACACACTGATTAAGCTATTGACATTGTAAATAACAATGCTGCTTCTCTACATGTTTTAAAAACAAAAACAAACAAAAATAATGTCATGAGCAATGCCAATAGCTCTAACTTTAACAATGCCGAGACCGTTGCATTGTAAATGCTCGTTTCTATGTTGCCCCACGTCTCTGGAACTCGCTCCCCTGTGCCTTACGTAAGTGACCTAACTTGCTTAAAATCAGAAAACTATTAAAAACGGAGCTTATTAACGATTGAGCGCCCTCACGACTTCCTCGCTTCTATCCGCTGCTAGCGCGGAGATACCCCTGCCGGGGTGATTCCAGCGCTTTATAAATTCCTCATTCATTTTTAGTAGAAGTACCAAGGAAGGAAACGCAGTCTGCTTAATACACCCACTTCAGCAGCAAATCGCATCCCACAGTGCTTTCACAATCTGGGCACACTTTACAATTCTGTTGATATTGTATTTGGTGGTTTGTCATATTGTAAGTCAGTGGATAGTAACTCGCAGGGTTGGAGTAGACTAATGTATTCCTCTGTGATTGATTTTATTGGATAGTGGCCATCTAGATGGTGTTATGAATTAGGGTGGAGCAGTATGTGTGGCTTTGATGCCGTATTATGTGTTTGCGGGTGATGTAGATGAGGCAGAAAAACATGAAATGGATATACCTCTCAGGAGGCGAACACTTCGGCAACTAACGCTTAACCAAGTATGTGACTGGAGGCATGTTGTGTGTGTGATGATGACAGCAGCTGTGTCTTATATGTACCATCACTGTAGGGTATGACCTGGCTGTACCATTGAGGAGGCACATGTGTTGCCACCCCGATGGCTTAGAGCTGTGTGGTGCTCTAGATGGTGAGTGTGGCTTAACTATAGGCCTGATCACGTTGGTGTGCTTGCAAACTTGTGTATGTGTGCCTTCTACCGAATGCTCATCTAGGTGGCTGAAGATACGTGTGCCAGATTACCCCTATGTTTTTGTGTAACTGATCATCGAATATGCACAGGATGGTTTATCTCGGCCTGAATGCCTACGTCACAGATTGTGCCTGTATGCCTGGCATTTTGTAGCATACCTGGGTACTTAACACAAGTGTTCACGTGCATATCTCTGTGTAACTATACGTTGAGATGTGTGTCTGGAAATGTTTGTCTAGCATTTGTGTATAAATGCGTCAGTTTATCCCTGCAGTTGCACGTGTGTTTGTGTGTAACTGTGTGTTTGAATGTGTGCTCCTGTTTACCCGTGTGTCTCTGTCGATCTGTGTGCCGAACCCCTCGCACCGCACCATTGCCCCACCCCCTTGCTGGCCTGTAGGTGAAGGTTGCACCCCTTAACCCAGATTAACAGGTGTGAGGCATGAGGAGCTCTGGGCCCGGTGTGAATGAACTCTGTGCAAGGCAGAGAGCAAGAGACAACAGTCATAAAGATTGCACCGATAACCGCCGGTGCTCAGCGCGCGCTCCTCCGTCACAACTGGGTCATCTCTCAAGCAGCAGAGGCGCGTCACTGACCCCGGCATAGGGAAGGTGCGCGTGCTCGTCCTGTGCTGCTAATAGACTGCTGTGACCAGGGCCGGACTGGGTACCAAAACCGGCCCTGTCAAAGTGCTCGGCCGCCCCCTCCCCATATGGAATTCGGACAAAAATTGCATCAATATAACAGAATATTAAAAAAAATAAAGGAATGAACCAAAAGCTAGTCACAGCAGCCCTGTCACTGAAGTGGACTCCTTTTCAGTTGGCTGTGCACATATGCACATCAAACGTTGCCTCTGCAAAACATACTTGCGTGAACAAGGCAGCATCGCCTATATACAATTAATCAGGATTTGTAAAGCGAAACTGTTTTACTGGTGATAGTCTCCAGGCACTGTGGGATCGATCATGCTGCCTGTACCTATTGGTTAAACACCCATGTCTTGAGGTTGACTATATAAAAGTGAACTTAGGATGCTAGTTATGACCACTATGCTTCCGAAAACAATTTCACCTGTTGACATGAGCCCTACCTGTCCGTCGCCGCTCTGACTGGGCCGGGTTAGGCGGTACCGCAGGTCCTCCGGGTCACGTGGCCGCTGTGAGGAGTCCAGTTCGGGCAGCCCCCTCGAGGGTGAAGACGGGTAGTCATGAGGGGGACGGTGCCCGGGGGAGAAGGAGCGGCGACGGGGACTCCCTGGGTGATAGCGATAAGGGGAGCGGGAACGAAGAGGGGACAGGTTCCCTGGGCTGTGCAGGGGATAGGCATACGGGCTACTTGGAGAACGGGGTCGGTCACCAAAGGGAGAGCGCAGCCGTAGACTAAGGGGCGAGAGGTCCCGGGAACCGTGGGGCACGTAAGGGCGCAGCGGAAGCGGGGGCAGAGGGGAGCTTGAGCGCAAGCCACGGTAACCTAGCGGTGAGCGGGACCTGAGGGCACGGGAGGAGCGGGACCTGGGGCTACGAGACCTGGGCCTGTGGTCATGGGGGCCGTAAGTGGGTCGTGACCGGTGGGAGTAGCGAGGCCGGGAGCCAGGTAGACTACCGGGGGAGCGGGGCCGGGAGCCACGGGAACGAGGCGGCGAGCGACGGAAATTATGTGGGGAGCGAGGCCGGGAACTATAGTGCCTATGAGGGGATCGAGGCCGGGAACCATAAGGGGAGCGGGGCCGTGAGCGGCGAGTAGCAAAAGGGGAGCTGGGCCGGGAACTACGGGGCCTATCGGAGGACAAGGAACGGGGCCGTGAGCCGTTAACTGAGCGGGGGCCGTGCCGGGAGCCACGATGACCATGAGGCGAACGTGACAGCTTATCCCGCGGCCTCTCCATGGCCGGGCTCTGTTGACACGAACCTCCGGAAGGAGGAGTGTGACTGAGCCGCTGTGTCAACAACCAACATGAACCCCGACTGAGCTGTCGCCGTGCGCACGTCTCTCACCTCCGGGACCCAGGCTCCCCTAGTCAACGGCACCGGCCATCTTGAAAGGACTTTCTCCCACTTCCATCCATGCATCGGTATATCCAACCAAGCGAAACGCCCAACCAAGCGAAACGCGTGCCATGTTTCTAAAAAATATAGTTATGATTTCTTTTTTGGTCAATTTTTACATTTATTGTTTTTTTAAGCATAGAAATACAGTATGAACAGGCAGTCGATCTTATCCGTGGCACCATATCGTTAAAAGATAATTATCAATTATCCAGAGCAGCAGAGCAGACCAGAGCAGCAGCCTAACCCCGCCGCCTTTCTCCGAGGCGAAGCAGAAAATGCCTCGGAGAAAGGGAGCCTCATTTTCGGATTTGGGGGCGTGTTTTGCTGTTGTCTCCTCCCTGAGACTTCTCGCAAAAAACACGCCCCCCGATCCGAAAAGGACGGGGCTTCAACGGAGTGACTGGACCTCTTCTCCAGTGGCTGGCCAGCATTTAAGAGGCCAGCCAATGGAGAACAGGAGAGAAGAGGGGCGGGTGCAAGCCCCTCTTCTCAAAGTCACTCCATCTCATTAAATCTCGGAGCGAGACTGCGCAAGCGCAGCCTTTCGCAGCCGAGACCTAAAAATGAATGTGTCCTCATGTAAGTCAACTGGTGCTATGTAGAGCGCTCTGATACCTACCAGATTCAAATCAAGTTTGCGCTATATAAAACTCTGTAAAAAAAATAAAAATATTGTAAATGAAGACTTCTAGATTTCCACTCTTACTGTCTTTTTAACACCTACAGAAGAAAAGTTGTATTTTAAAAATGGAAATAGAGGGACTTTCGCATACACGTGCCATCGTCACCTGGGCGTATGACGCAATAGGCGTAAGGCGGCAAGGGTGACTCCATTTTGGTCCCTGAAAGGTTTGGAACTAGAAGCCCTGCGTCCTGCATTACAGGCAACCCATCACCATGGACCGGGTTTAACACAGACAACACCCAGTCCACCTTCTAATAATCACAGAACAACTCCAATCCCATGTGTCGCCTCGTCCGCACCTTGGTACCTGGACTCCTGGAAGGCCCGATGGAACCTCTTCAGACAATCCACGATGCTGCTGGAGGATGGTGCCTGGCTCTACAGGTTCCTGCGTGCTACACCTTCGCTGCACTCCTGGGCGGGTGTTTTACCATAAGACACTGCAGCAATGTATAGAGTACCTTTAAGAACTTGTTATGAGCGAGCGAGCTCCTGTTTTGCAGAGCTAGATCACTTCTCAAAAGTAAATGCATTCCAGTGGCTATGTTTCCTTTTTAGGTCTCGCAGACCTAGCGTTGCAGCGTGCATGCGTTGCTCGCTCTCCGAGGCATTTTGTATTAGGGTATGTTTTAGAAGTGGGGTGGACGCCCGCCCCTATTTTTCATTGGCTGGCGCCGTCGTCTATGGTAAACGCTGGCCTTCGATTGAAAATGAAGCTTCTTAGTCCTTCCTTGTTACCGGCCTGGCTCCTTTTGGGACGGCCCATCAGGACTGGATCGTCTACTTGCGCCGCTACACCCATGGTCTCCATAAGCCAGTAAGCACACTTTTTTGTTTTTTTTGTTATTTACAGCCCGGTCCTCTTTCACTTTAGGGACCGCGCTTGTTTATTTAATTGATTTGCCGCGCGGGCCGCTTTCACTTTTGTGGCCGCACTTGTTTATTTATTTAATTAATTTGGAGCACGGTCCGCTGACTTTAGCTGCTGTGCTTGGTTTATTTATTTAATTAATTTGGAGCGTGGTCCGCTGACTTTAGCGGCCGCGCTTGGTTTACTTATATATTTAATTAATTTGGAGCTCCGTCCGCTGACTTTAGCGGCCACGCTTGGTCTATTTATTTAATTAATTTTGAGCGCGGTCCGCTGACTTTAGCAGCTGTGCTTGGTTTATTTATTTAATTAATTTGGAGTGTGCTCCACTGACTTTAGCAGCCACGCTTGGTTTATTTATTTAATTAATTCATTTGGAGCGCGGCCCGCTGACTTTAGCGACCACGCTTGGTTTATTTATTTAATTAATTAATTTGGAGCGCAGTCCGCTGACTTTAGCAGCCACGCGTGGTTTATTTATTTAATTAATTTTGAGCGCGAGCAACAATAGAGGTTTTTTTGGAACGGGAGGCGCGGCCTGATTTTTACAACCAATGACGGGGCTCGCTGGGAAGTCCTGGCACAAAGACCCTCCTCGCCCCGCCCCTTCGCCGGTTAATCATCCTAATACCAGCTTTTTATTCCCTCCCTCACCTTCGCATAATAAAGTTGTCTAGGTTCGGAGGCAAAGTAGAAGCAATCAGAGTTTTTGAGATCTTCTGTCGGTAAGGTAAAGTCCACCCTCGGGAGCCTCCCTCCATTCCATAGGTGGGCATAGATATGATATGCCCTTTTATTTACTGCTTCTGTGCAGTATGCGGGTTTTTAGTTGGGTTCCCCACACACTCTTACAATTCTAGGGTATTTAAGAGTCCACAGTGAAAATAAGCCATTCACTTTTAGCTAAGATATTGTGAATGTGGTAGCAGCGGCGTCACTAGGGTTGGTGTCACCCAGTGCGGTAACTCATGGTGACGTGCGGTCCGCACCCCCGCACACCCCTAGTGATGCCACTGCTCGGGTGCGCTCTTCAAACAGCACCAATTACACAATGGGACACTCTCCGAGGCTTTGTCTTCTCTAGTAAAGGAGAATATGTCTTGCAGCTTCCTCCATCGCACTAGCATCTTCGGTCCTACTAGCACCTTCGGTTGTGAACAGACACACACACTCGTCATCCCGTGATATTAAGAACCTGGCTCTGGCTGCCTCCGGCCCTAGAATGGCCTCTGCAAGCGCTTCTGGGGCCGGATTTGGAGCAGCTTCAGAAACTCTCTCTCATCCTGGGGGCCTCCGCCCTAACAATCCACTCTGGCCTCTTGGTTTGAGCTTCTCTGCCAGCCTGCTATCTGTCCTCTCCAACACATACATACAGATCACACACGTACAGACACATCCCACGCATCGCAAACATAAATTGACTCATTCAGCCTTAAAAGGTGCCATTCTGAAAACTTTGGGTCATGCATATAACATACCAGAACGGAGACATACAGGAAGCACACGCACAGAACACTCACAAAAACCGGTCTCACGGAGTCAGACACGCACACACCGCTCATTATCACACCTATCCATACCAACCGTGCTCCTTCCTTCCACACACAAACTCACTGATCACACATATCTAAACTCACGTGTTCACACCGAAATATACACAGACATCTCGCAGCTGCTTCCCACCGCCTATATAGGCCGATAGCACATATACAGACAAGTTAATTCACGCGTATGTACGTACACACTCTGCACACTGACACTCCATCCACGCAGATAACACACACATATACCCAGAGTACACCACACACGGATCATTCACTTACGAACCAAAATAGGATCGCATACAGATCATTCACACACGACCAGACCACAAATTCCCCACGCACCCATACCGACTATCTGCACAGCTACCTACACCCCAAATGCACACAGTAATCACCCCCACACACAGTCAGGCCAGAGAAACCAGATGATTCACACCTACGCACTACGATTATACGCATTCAGATATTATATACACCATAGCACTCACACCTCTACGAGCACTCCACATACACATAACACTATGATCCAGCACACCACAAATACTATATGTGATACAATATTGTAGATTCAGAAAACGTTAGTCCATTCAGCAGGTCTTATTTCGAAATTCTTTATTCAATTTTCTTCTTTTAAAATCTGCGTAGCCAAAGCGTTTCGTCCTTACCGACTTATTCAGGGCTACAAATAATCTTAGACATACATATAAACAGTGAATAGTGTACTCTATTCTTTACACAGTGATATATTTACAGTACTATTTACAAAAAAGTTCAATATACATTTATATACATAATATACAAGAAAACAAAGTTTGGGCCAAATAAACAACCTATTCTTGTGTATAGATTGTATATATTGTAAAAAAGCATAAATATATAAACATTATTTATTTACAACCTGCTGAAACAATACTAATCAAGAGAATTTTATATACAAATAGGGCTAATTTGTTTACCTTAGTTAAACAGACATAAGTTCATTAAATGGATAGTAGTCTAATATCATATCTAATATGGAAGACTAGTCTGCATTGCTGCAAAAATTCACTACATAGTGATTTTTATGGGCGGAATGGGGGATTTTCTTTAGAATATAAATTATATTCTTTTTTAAATTAATATAGCAATTGAAAAAACAGTGCTATCTCTCAAAGTTAACTTTAATTTTAAATTTGGAAGGATTTTTAAAAATGATGTTCTTACCAAAAAAATTATATAAGAATCCTCTTTATATGTTCCCTCAAGGCTGAAGTCAAATACTTGTTGCTCCTTTATAGACCAAATTATTTACGATCTGAAGGTATAATGAGAAGTAACATGATTTAAGCATGTATATATGTTCATCAATCCCACATCTTTGTTTTAATTGTCGGGGCCTACTCCTACAGAGAGGCTCAGTCTATCAGTCAATCGGTCGGTTTAGATATCGAGATAAAGCCTACCGTATTTAGTTTCCTTGAGCTTATGTAGTATTCTCAGTATAAATAATCCTGTGTAGGAGCTAAGATCAGTGTCTATCAAGAAAAAATATTAAACACAGAATAAGTATACTGAAATCATTCATGCAGATTACAAAAACGCTCACAGGAATACAATTTCTGTTGTGACTTGACTATATATTATAATATGATTAAGATCTATATTGCTTCTCAAACTGAGGTTGCATGCCATTGCTATTTCTCATAGGGCATATTTCATTAGAAAATTCATATACTACACTCCATGTACTGATAAACACACACGGTGAGAGACAATAACTCTCTTAGTTTAGATAGATATTTAAGCAGAAATGTTTTGTTTATAATTATAAGTATAAAGCTACTATCCAAAGCGGCCCATTTAAGAATTTGGATTAAGTTTTATCAGTTTTAATCTAATTTCTAGTGAGCAAGAAGAGAGAGATTCCCTACTGACACGTACTTATAAGTTCAAAGTTTCAGGAGCAGTCCTTCCATCGCGTAGTCCATATGGTAATGAGACTAGCGCGAGGTTCTGCATTATATAGCCCTCCTGAGCAGCACCTGTATCCACTTGAGACATTAAATGGCGCTGGTAATGTGCAAAACGAAACCGTCATATTGTAAGTTGTTAAAACTTTATTAAACAAAGTATAAGTGAAAAGCGGGTTGGTTCAAACATATGCGAACCAGACACAAAAGCAAAGGAAGACGGTTGTTTAAGATTTTTAAAATTTGTTCCTAATGTAGCCTCCATGTATAACGTTTTTTACAAGATCGTGCTTTGAATGGTCCGTCAATGGTGTTAGTGTGATATACTCATTCATGAGGTATCACTATTTGTATATTAGCGGGCGCCATCATAGAGTGGTGAAAACCACCATACTGAAGGGGTTGGTTCAAACATATACGAACCAAACCCACGAGCGAGCACAAAGAAGGTTATTTTAATATTTCAAACCGTTCCATATATAGCTTTTATATATAACATCTTTGCAAAATCATGCTGCGTATAGTAGGTTTGTAATATCAAGTAGGTGTACTCATTCATAATATGTTACTGTTTGTATTTTTTCGGGCGCCTTTTTAGAGTGGTAAGAAGCCCTATCCATTTGCATATAAGCATAACCCAAAAGTGGGCTGTTTCAAACATATACGAACCAAACTCTAGGGCGAACGAAGATAGTTGTTTAAAGTTTTTTTCTCAAGATTGTTCCTAATATGACGTTCGTATATAACTTTTTTTCAAAGTCGTGCTTTGGATAGTCCATTGGTGTTGTAGAGTGCGATATGCTCATCCATAAGGTATCACTGTTTGTATATTTGCAAGCGCCATCATTTCAAGCGCCATTTTAGAGTGGTGAGAAGCCCTGTCCATTTACATATGGGCAAAATCCAATAAAGAGTATAAAATTATTAGGATTTATCAGAGCCCCCAGCATATATTCTATTATAAATATTCAGGGTTGCCTCAATATTCTCCTAACCAAAATTCAATTAATAGAGCACATCATGATGCACTCGTTTACAAGTAAAGCTGATTTTTGACGCCATCGTTAAATAGTCTCAATAATGAGAGCCCTATCCATTAGTATGTATTGACAAAAAAAACCCGCGTCATTTTGTGGTGGCTAAGAAAGTTCAAGTTTAAGTCATGTAGACAAAAGAACCAATGATAATCATTATCATGTGACGAAAAAGGTAGAAAACATTTAGTTATATTCACAACCCTGAACAGTCAATCACTGCAGTGAATCTTTTAGCCTCAATTATAATGCTAGTAGAAATGAAAATAACAAGAGCTCGTACTGAATATGAACATATAGAAGAGGAGGCACCATTAATTTAACAGCACAGGCTATAGATATTTTATATTGTCGTTTGCTCTGATACTAAGGACATCAATCTCAAAGTACACATATCAAGACCCAGTCTCAGTCTCAGTCTCCTAATGGCCGTGCAAATGAACGGTACAAAAATTACAGCAAAGTAACAGAAGACACAGAGAGCATGATCTTTCTTCTCAAACAGGAGGGGGAGCTACATAATGTTCTACTGAGGTTTTTTGAGAAGTAACAAACCTAATCATAGTCTCCTTAACTGCTGTATACAATATATTTCAAAATTCTATATATATGTATCCGTGCTATAAGAAATGAAAGAATTCATTATTGATATTTAGGCCCATATTGATAGTTCTAAGGCGGCAAATCCAACTCGCCTCAGCCTGCCTTAATATCTTTTCTCTATCTCCACCTCTTTCTGGAGCCTTCACATGGTCAATGGCATGAAACCAAATTCCTGGCTTATCCGGATGTGACTCTAAAATATATGTGGCAATCGAATACTTGTCATCTCGCTTTCTTATTGCCCTTACATATTCTTGTTTTCAAATGACGAATGCTGCTACCTACATAAATCCTGTTACAATGGCATCCAATCACGTACAAAGTATACGTAGTGTTACAATTTATAAAGGAATTGATCTTATATTCCCTTGCAGTATTGTATCTGAATTTGGATTTTTTATTCAATCCAAAAGGGCAAACATTGCATGAGCCACACGTGAAAAAGCCAGACGGCTTTGTCGGTAGCCATGTACCACTCTGTTCTTTAACATAACTAGGGCAAAGAATATTTTTAATAGTCTTGCCCTTTTTATATGCTATTCTAGGCTTGATGGAAATTGTGCCTGTGGGGAGCTGTGCTTTGGTCAGTAGATGCCAATTTTTTCGTAATATGTTATACACAGGATTACTGTAGGCATTGTATTGGGTCACAAAAATTACACCCTCCTTTCTTGTTCGATTTTCATTTTTATGTCTTTGTATCAAGGTGTATTTCCTATCTAGCTTTCTGATTTTGTGTTCAGCTGTTACAAGGCATTTTTGTGAATAACCTCTACTTAGAAAGTTGTTTTTGGGGCTTCTAGGTTAGCATTGAAAGACCTTTCTTCACTGCAGTTTCTCCTGATGCGAACCATTTCGCCATATGGTATTGCATTTATGGTTGCACTCGGATTCGCTCTTTCAGCATGAAGCACGCTATTGCATGCAGTTGGTTTCCTGAAAATTTCACTTTGTATTTTGTTGTTACAAACATACAATCTAAGATCTAAAAACTCAATCTTTTGTCTTGAGTGACTCATGGTCAGCCTGACATTGAATCTATTCGTATTCAGATAGTCCTGGTAGTTCAACAGCTCCTTTTCACACCCATTCCATATCAATAGAATGTCATCTATGTATCTACCATAGAAAATGACACTGTTGATCCATTTTTTTTAGCCCGGTCCCCAGGCATGCTCCGCCTCATACATGCCCATAAACAGGTTTGCATAGGACGGAGCAAACCTGGATCCCATGGCCGTGCCTTGTTTTTGTAGAAAC
Source organism: Triturus cristatus (assembly GCF_964204655.1). NCBI lineage: Eukaryota > Metazoa > Chordata > Amphibia > Caudata > Salamandridae > Triturus > Triturus cristatus. Next base: position 135,727,138 of record NC_140579.1, on the reverse strand, counting down.
CAGGTTCCATTGTGTAAGAAAACATTCATTGTTAGAATCATGCATGACATTTCCAAAAGCATCCACATACACATGCGCACATTGCTTGACCATGCAAGTATACACCATTTATACACACAGAGGAGACATACACAGCAAATACACAGGTAAATACACACAATCACTCAGCAACGCATCGCACACACACCAAGTAGTTTGACCGTGCAGGCCCGCCTGTCATGAGAAAAACGCACTTTGAGCGCCTTTTCAAATATGCCAAAATGGGAGAGATAATGGACAACAGCGCACTAAATTGATTTTTGAGTTTTTCACCAGCTAAGAGAAAAAAATGCAAACACCTCAGGGGACAAGTTGGTATTGTAACAATGGAATCTAATGCCTTACAGTTCATTTTAACAGCTACGCCATCTGATCCGCGGCCGCTTTTTGTCGGCTGAAGCACTTCTGTTGCCAATCAATCTTGGATTTTGGTGTCACCCCATGTGGTAGCATCACACTGTGGTAAATAATTTAATTACCTGTACTATTTTTGATGCGGTAAAATATAATAAGAATAACTCAGTAAAATAAGAGGCAGAATCCGTGGTATTAGAGGTTCTGAAAGGACTTTATTCCTTACAAAGGAATCCTGATTCGAATCAGGGCATCAAATTCCATCACCACGAAGGTTCAGGAAGAATAGGCAAAGACAATACATTATTGACAAGTAACAATATATATATGAAAAGGATTTGCATTAAGACAGATGCAGGAGGCGTAACAACTGATAATCATACACATACGTAATGAAAAAGGCGTACATACAGGCGTAACTAGATACGTCATTAAACATGATGTCACAAGTGGGCGGATCCATAAGAGAATCCTGCAATGTCAGCAGAAATACTTGGCAGAGATGCGCACGCAGCCGCATGACGTGTGATTGACGTGCAACTAGAGGGTGAAGGAGACTTGACATTTAGCTCTACATGTGGAGACAGAAGTCTGGGGGTCAGGTCAACCTAATCCCAAATTATATCTAATATCTTGTGTTTAAGGAACTGTATTATCCAAAAGGAAAGGTTTTCTCGGGCGGAATCTATTCTATACTGACTGTTAGTGCGTGTACAAGCGTCTAAGTGTCTACATGAGATGCGAGGGGGCAGGAATCTTCCATGGTAACAGGGGCTATGAATTACTTGCACGAAGACAGCAAGGCCGGGCCCTTCACTCGGTAGCTGGAAGAATGTTTACCTAAACTACTAGACAGGAATGCATTGGATGAGGAACGGAGCAGATAATCTTGAAGGTGAAATACAGTTTTTGGCAGGCAAACAGGCCGCGTCAGGCACCGTTAGCCGCGCAGGGAGTAGGACAAAGTTCATGGATACAGATGCAGGCTCAGGCCGGAGCTTTCAGAGACAAAAGGCAAGAAAAGACTTGGTGACAGGATTCAGGGCCTACTCGCCTGAACTGTAAAACGTGGAAAGTGAACCACATAAAGTCGGTGGCCTTTCATACTTAGGATCGGAATATCCGGCCCATTCATGGCGGGTCTGAAAGAGGACATGTTAACGGTGGACGCACATGTATTTGCGTCTTCATAACTGGAACTGGAGGGAACATACATGTACTTGTAGCATATACATGGAGCCGTTGGGGTCTAAGATAGGGGACATAACTGATCATAAAATTCATATTTCCTCATTCCCTCCTTGTCCCCTACGGACCCTCAGGAGATATCGATCTTCAGCAATCCATCGATCTGTTCATATAACATCATCTGTTCTTCTTTCTTCTTCCGGGATTTTGAATGAAAACTTGAATGTGGAATACACGATATGGCACACAGACCACAAATCGCTGGCCCACATTGTAGACATAAGCAGCAACTGAATACTATGAGAAAGCCAATACCTAGGAAGGATAGTATTCTCCATCCCCAGGCTGACAACACGCTCCAGAACCAACCGGACCAAGTCCAGGTGTCTGAACTCTGGTGTATCTGGCTTACAATTTTATGAAGGCGAGTTATGGCTTTATATACTGACGGCGCGTTTTCTGGTATGAAAACACAGCAACTTGATCCGATGACCCTACAAGCTCCGCCCCTATCGGCCAGAATGACGTCAAGGACAAGACGATTTTGGAGAACAACAATCCGCATCGCAGACTGCTCCTCTGTTAAGTTTCCAAGGGCAGAGGTAGTTTCATTCACTACTGCTTCAAGAGTTCTTGTTAATCTACGTATCAGCTTACTATTAGTGACAACACCTAAGTAGGGAAAGAGACCTTTGTTGAAATCTGTGTATTGTTCCCATGCCGTTTCAGTGTAGTCGACAATCGGGATATCCCTTTGGGGTCTATTGTGTACTAGATGGATGTTCCTATGATAATCAGGAGGGGCTAGGAAAACAGGTGGCAGAAGGAATGCAATATAACAGGTACCATCCCAATCTAGAGGTAAGCGTATATATGCGGTATGACCACATATGAAGTAGGAATGACGAGAAGCTCTAAATGTCGACTTGCTTTGATCACTGAATTCTATTACAGTGGTACATTTGCTATGGCCCATGTGGATTGAACCATTCTTTCTTACACATAATTCACCTTTAACTGGAAATACTGACATGGTAGGTAAGACTAGTGTAGCTTCGGATTCAACATTCAGAATCATGAGATTAATGGTAAAATTACCTAATCCATATACTTCATTTTCTAGATCAGTTCCTGTTCTTTTGGGGAGTCCCTCCTTGTTAGGGTAGCAGACTTTAAGCAAAACTAAGTTCAGGTTTCCCCATACCCAGTTATCTTGATAAACTACTGAATTTGAATCTAGGGAATTGATCAAACTAAACCATGCTCCACAGGAGCCATTGTGTGTGAATGGATACGGAAAAAGAGGCAAAACTCCCTTGTATTTCTGATAGGGAGGGAGTCGGCCACATATCCAACAATTTGTAGTATTGCTGGTCTGATGGGAATGATGTAACATACTAATGAAAGTGTTGTTGCGCAGCGCGAGTCTATAGGATAACTCATGCGGAGGTAATTCGCTAAAAGAATGTTCAGCATTAGTAACATTGGAAGCACGCTTGGAAATAGGGTAATACATGTGTAGCAATACACTGATAACAATAATCAGAAAACTTAGAAGAAACATAATTAATAATGTCACTATGCAGTGACTACGAAGTGATTTACAATACGCCTGGTTTTTAAGCTGTTTCTGTCTATTTCTCTCTCTATTTCGGTCCAGAGGATACATGTCAGAGACAAATTCAACCGGTTCACCTTGGAGAGGACTTAAACAATCAAATTGTCTGACTTGCTAGACCTTAGTTTTAGTTTATAAATGTCACTCTCGGTCTTTTCAACCAAAGGGAGTTTTGAATCAGTCTGTAAGGGAATGCAGGGCTGAGTATTCACATCTGACGGTAGTCCATAAAATTTCTTTATATGGCTCGAGTGTAACCACCCTTTGCGTCCCTCAACCTTCACGGCTGTCCTTGTTGTTAGCAAAACGAGTTTAGGCGACTTCCACCTAGGCTCCAGCTGGGTCTTTCGGTCGAAATTCCGCACCAGAACCAGGTCACCTGGAACCACGTCATGGGGCTTCACCTCAGTGTTATCGGGAAAAGCTGCAGCTACCTGTGAACGACAAGATTGTAGTGCAGACATCAAGGAAGCCAGGTAATCTGTCAACATATTACAATCAACATCAGTGATTTTACGAGGTATAGGCGTCCCCCACATATTTGGTGGTCTACCGAAGATCACCTCATACGGGGATAGCCCTGTTCGAGAATGTGCTACCATTCTCATGTAAAAGAGCGCAACTGGTAAAGCTACTATCCAGTCGACACCTTTTTCTCTACATACTTTGGACAATCTAATTTTCAGAGTTTGATTATGACGCTCCACGAGACCTGCTGCCTCGGGATGCCGGACACAGTGAAATTTCCATTGATAGCCTAATAAGAGTGAAACGTGTTTCATTAGCTCTGATGAGAATGGCTGGCCGTTATCTGAGTATACAACACGTGGCAAGCCATACCGTGGGAAGAATTCTCGAACTAACTGTTTGGCAGTAGTCGGGGCAGTGTAATCTGAGACGGGATATGCCTCTGTCCAACGGGAAAGAGCGCATACAACTACGAGAACATATTTGAATCCTCGACAACGTTCCATCTGGATATAATCCATCTGGAGGACTTCAAAAGGGTGATCGGGAGGTTGAAATCCACCCTGCTCTACGGGAATGCTTTTACCTGGATTAAACTGACAACATATCATACAGGTACGTACTTTTTGTTTAGCTGCTGCTCGCAAGTGTTTGTTGAACCAAATGTGTTGAATGCTATCTAGCATAGCTTTTTCTCCTAGGTGCGCTGGACTATGTATTGTGTTAATGATGACTTGAACCATTGAATCGGGGAGAAACCATATAGATTTTCCCTTTGTCATCCATCCTTGATCCGTTTGGATCCCTCCTAATTCAGTCCATTTCTTTATTTCATCTGGTGTAGCATGTGTCTGTATGTCAATTACATCAAGAGCGGGATCCTTAACTGTCATGCAATGTGTTAGTATCGGAACTATTGTCTTTGTCGTGTCAGTCGTATGAGTCTGATTCTGAGCCGTCTGTTTAGCTGTTCTGTCAGCTAGGTCGTTACCCTGAGAAATGATATCGGTGACTTTTGTATGGGCCTTGCACTTCATAATTGATATTGCAGTGGGTAGATGAATCGCGTCTAATAGAGCTTGAATTAGGGGTCCGTGTTGGATGTGGGCACCGTGAGAAGTTAAATAACCTCTCTCTCGCCACAGCACGCCGAAGTCATGGACGACTCCGAATGCATAACGTGAATCTGTGTATATGTTGACTTTCTTATTTGTGGCTTGAATACAGGCTTGTGTCAGAGCGATGAGCTCTGCTGCTTGAGCTGACAAAGTGTTAATACAATTTGTTTCAATGACTTCAGTGTCTGTTGTGACTGCATAAGCGGCCACTAACTCTCCTGTACTTGTTCTCATGCATGAACCATCTACATACAATGTCAGGTCTGGATCTGATAATGGAACGTCAGTCAAGTCTTGTCTGGGTTTCGTTTTGATAGTAATGACTTCAATACAATCATGTGCTAATGGGTCTGTTCCACTTACTGGCAAAAGTGTGGCAGGGTTTAATGTACTACAACGTCTGATTTCTATGTGTGGCTGGAACAGTGTCAATTCATAACCCGTCAATCTTGCTATAGTCAAGTGTTGTGTTTGTGTTCGGTTCAAGAGAACCTCTACTGCGTGTGGTACTTGTACTGTCAATTGATGTCCTAATACTATAGAATCGCTTTGTCTGATTGCTAAAGCTGTCGCTGCCACTGATTTCAGGCACGCAGGAAGAGCTTGAGCTACGGGATCTAATGTGCTAGAAAAGTAAGCACACCGTTTGTGTGATCCTGCTTGTTCCTGAGTGAGTACTGACAAGGCAGTACCTTCACGTTCTGTAACGAAAAGTGTAAAAGGCTTACTATAACATGGTGTTGCTAAAACAGGTGCTTGACATAAGGCTTTCTTTAAGTCTTCAAAAGCTTGTGTATGTTCTTGAGTCCAAGGGAGGACAGTCGATGTCGCTGCCTCCTGAGTTGTCAACTGAATGAGTGGTTTTGCTAGAAATGCATATTGAGGGATCCACTGTCTACAGTATGAAGTGAGACCTATGAAGGCCCGCACCTCCTTTTGTGTCTTGGGTGGTGGCATATTTACAATTAACTGGATGCGGTCTGGTGTAAGCTGTCTTCCCTCCTTGGACAGCGAGTGCCCAAGGTAGACAACTTGCTGGACACAGAATTGCAGCTTAGAAGGGGACACTTTGTGCCCCTTGTTGGCTAGAAATTGTAAAACCGTCAGTGATGCTTTTTCACATTCGGGTTCGCTTCGGGCGGTGATCAGCAGATCATCGACATACTGAAGCAAGGCAGTGTTAACTGGCATGTGGATACTGTCAAGTTCTCGTTTTAGTGCTTGGCTATAGATGCTGGGGCTTTCTGTGAATCCTTGAGGTGCGCGCGTGAATTTAAAGCTTCGTCCGTTTAAACTAAATCCGAACAAATATTGACTTTCCGGATCGATTGGGACGCTAAAGAAGGCGTTCTTGAGATCAATTACAGTAAAGAACGTTGCTTCTGAGTCAATAGCTGTTAGCAATGAAGAGATATCTGGGACCACAGGGTATTGTGGTACAATGCATTTATTTAATTCGCGCAGATCAATAACTAATCGATAAACTGGAGGTGCTTTCGGATCTGTTCGTTTAAGAATTGGAATTATTGGAGAGTTACATATATTGGAGTCAGTTTCCACAACCACTCCTTGTGCAATGAGCTCGTCAATGATTTGCAGCAAAGCCACTACAGCATCTGGAGGTAACTTGTATTGTCGTATTCGTGGTAATACTACTCCTATTTTAAGTGTGACTCGATATGGTGTAATGTGCATACAACCTACATCAGTGGGGCCTTGTGCCCATAAATGTGTTGGTAAATTCTGTAACCGGTGATCCATGTCTCTGGACACGTAGTGGCCTTTAAAGTCACGTAAAAACAATCGTACTCCTTCCGGAGAACAACATATTATAGCTCCTAGAGCTTTCAGTGTTTTTATTCCTAACAAGTTTTCTGGACAGGATTTAGTAAGCAATAAATCTGTAGTTCGTGTCAATGGACCAACCGTAAGTGGAAGGGGTTGCGATACTTCATTAATGATAGGCTTTCCTGAGAATCCAAGGGAAATATTCTGTGAGCCTGAGAGGGGTGCCCCTGGAACTTCACTGTGACTTATAGTTGTTCTGCTTGCCCCTGTATCAAGTAAAAACTTTCTGTCTTTCCCTAATATTTCACTATGTACATAAGGACCTTCCTGATCTACAGGAACCTCAATAAGGGGTAAACCAACTTCCTTCTCTAGGCTAAGTCATGTGTATCGCTGATAATCGGGATAGTCAGCTTGTGCATACTGGTACATCTGTTGTGTCGTTGCTTGTGTTGCAGCAATAGGCTGCGCCTGTGCAGTTGCTACGGTCTGTTGTGGAGCTGGCATAGGCTGTACGTTCTGGGGTATTTGTTGTTGGATCTGATCCTGTCTAGGTGGACGTGGTCTCTCCTGAGTTTTTCCAATAGAGATATTATATTTCAGGACTGCACAATCATGTATATAATGACCTGGTTTTTTACAATAGTTGCATGTCCCTTTAACAGGAATCGCTGAGTTACTGGACTGTGTCGCACCCTTTTTATGGCTGTCAGGTGGGACTGACTGGGCTACGAGCATTTTCATTTTCGTGTCTTTCATACGTCTATGTTCATGTTCTTGTTCTTCTCTAATTCTATTGTGGTGATATTGTAACATTTGCAACATCTGTGACGGGGTGTTACCTTGCCAGGTACTTTCGAATTTCAATACTCTATTCCTAACTTGGGGCAGGGAATTTTCAACTAATTTTGTCACGAACAGATGAGGATACGACTCGCTATTTGCCTTTATGCCACTATTAATACCAAAACATTTTTCAAATCGGGAATAGAAATCACTAGTGTCTTCATCTTGCTTTTGTTTACAGGCTGAAATTGCACCCCAGTCTTCCTTTTTCGTAGTTAATAAACGTGGCAGTACTTGCACTAGTAATCCTGGTAGTGCTGTAGTCTTTTCCCCGAGCCCTGATCCTGCAGCTCGAGCCTTTTCTTCGTTTTCTAACGCTGTCCAATCTATCTTTTGGTCTCCCACCTCCCATTCCTTTTCTTTGAGTTTCTCGTAAATACCGGCAGGCATTAATACTTTCAATATTTTCATAATGTCAGGGTAGGTATACTCTCCCATGAGTAACATGTCTTTTATCTCACGGTGGAAACCTGCTGGGTCTTTGTCATGACTAGGTACTACTTTCTTCATTTCTAATAATTCAATTTTAGTTATGGGCGTGTACACAAACACGCGTTTAAAATTATTGTCGTCTCCTTTAATTGGGTGCACTTCGCGTAAGGGATTCTGTCTATCTATGTGATACATTTTTCTTCCCATAGTGGGAACTGAAACATGTTCTGGGCATACGAAAACTATATACTGGTTTCGAAATTCTATAATTTCTTTAATTAAATCAGTACCTGACCCTCTCCATTTATTCGTGAGTAATTCGGTCAATATGTCAGGTAAGGGTCCAGGATCGGAATGTTGGCTTTTATATAATATAAGGAGATGTTGAATCATGTATATACCAGCTAATCGTTGTTCGTCTGGGTTGAGATTCAAAAACGTGTGTGCTAGCGCATCATCACTATATTTTTCAGAACTGTCAGCCCATTGTACTGCTGACCTGGCTAATTCTTGTTCATCCATAGAATCGAGCATATGATACCCCCTTCGGTCTCGGAGTAATTTATCAGCAGCTTGGAATAAGTGTTCAGGAGACCTTATATTTAATATAGGGGTTTGGAAATTTCTGTTACTTTCTGGACGTATCGGACGTATCGGGTCATTAAAGCATCTGGTATTATTATGAGGTCTTCCTCTACCTACGTAAGCAATCGTTTCTAATTGTCCTGCGGGCATTTCTGATTCTTCCTCCTCCTCTCCCTCTGATTCAGTTTTGTCTGCCTCTGCTCTTTCTTTATGTATCCGCTCTACTTCTTTGCGGATTTTTCGGCACATCACTACTATACATTTCTGTTTATCATGTTTTTCTTCTGATATATTCTGACCCCATCGGGTAAGTACTTGCATTTCATCCTGATCTACCCCAGGTCGATCTCTGTTTCTGATCACGCAGTTTATGAAGAAGCGTAGCAGTTGTCTCTGTATATCTACTTTCTGGTATTCCATGGCTTCGTCAATACTTTCAGGGCCTTGCCCTGATTGGACAAAGTGATATATTTTGTCTAAATGTGTCATCATTCCTGGTAGCGTCGCTAAATACATTGAAGCTCGTCGTATACGTAGTGATGACAGCAGCATTCTGTCCTGTTTACCGGGCACTGGATCATATCTACAATCCACTAGATGTTCTTTGAACATGTCGGAAGTTGCTAGTTGGGGTGTACGTTGGTATGCTAAATCTCTGAAAGATAATTTATTTCCTCGCGGTGGCGTGGCAAACATTTCTGTAGTACCTCCTGTAGCACCATCTGAGGTGCTGGGCACGAAAGGATTTGTTGGATGTAAGGTAGAGACTGCAGATGCAGGAAAAGCGGTAGAAACAGATGGGCCTATTGGAATGTGCGTAGGAGTTTGTTGTTGCGGAGGTGGGGGCGGATGCTCTTGGCGTTGAGCACCATCGACAGGCGGTGTGTGTGGCGGAGCATTAACATATTCGGGAGCTACATCGTCTAAATAGGAAGAAAGGAAAATATCTTTGGCGGTCTTGGGATGTGCTTTAATCGGGAGCAATGGAGGTGTCGGATCTTTCGGTATTTCCGGGGTAGCCTTGGGTAAACCCTCGGCCAGAAGAGGATACATACCATTCATAAGAGCGTTTCTTTGTCTGTCTACTTGTTCTGTTTTTACTCGGGTACCTTCCTCAATTAATATACTTTCTCGGGCTTTATTTGAATTCTCCCTACTTTTCTCTTCTTGTCTGAGCGCTTTCTCTGTGCGCCTATGCGATTCTTTACGCCATAATTCAATGGCATCTTTCTGTGACTGTCTGGCTTTCTTTTTCCATAATTCTTCTTCTACTCTCATGATGCAATCAGCATCCCATGTCCCCGCTGCGGGCCATCTCTGACTTTCTGCTAAATCCTTGGTGTAGTCTACCCATAAATCAAGATATAATACGGCATCTAGGCCATGCTTATGGTACATAAAGTACCCTGGAGTGTCCCTAGGTGGAATGGGAACAGCTTCTTCGAGTACCCCCTTTCTAGTTTTTATCTGTCTTAATTTTGAAAAGAGCGGCATCTTTAAACCTTGCTACTTGATTCTTACTCTTGATACCTAGACTTGAACACAATTAAATACGATAAACACAATAATGAACACTCATTCATACCACAATTCTTAAAACATATTAAAACATTTAACATTTAACATTTAACGGACAATAATGATTAGAAGAAAACTAGTTACCGGCATAATACTTAATACTAGATAATACTGAATTATATACGAGACATACTGGATATACTGCTAAACAGTACAGATACACTGCTAAAACAGTGCAGACCGGATCTGTGTACCCAAACCCGTCTTGACCGGCACGAATTATGTGCACGTCTAAACGCCTCCCCGGCAACGGTACTCACCGGGTAGCTCGGAACGGAAGGCCTCGGAACTGAACTGGACTGGACCGGACTGGACTCGACTCGACTCGACTTGGAACTTCGGAACCTGGTGGGCCTCTGTATACCTCGGATCTTGCTCTCTCAGCTAGGCTCTGGTCGGGATACTTCGCACTTCTCACCGCCTCGTCTGGGTGTTGATCGCAGCCTCAGTCACCCCCGCTTGACCGGAGGGAGATACAGGAAATCCTGCGGGTACGCGTAGTTGTCCGTCCAGCTGTGGCAGGAGACCGGGCCTGCAACGCACCTCCGGCGCGTGAGATGAGAAAGTGTCCCTGTTCGGGCGCCAATTTATGTGGTAAATAATTTAATTACCTGTACTATTTTTGATGCGGTAAAATATAATAAGAATAACTCAGTAAAATAAGAGGCAGAATCCGTGGTATTAGAGGTTCTGAAAGGACTTTATTCCTTACAAAGGAATCCTGATTCGAATCAGGGCATCAAATTCCATCACCACGAAGGTTCAGGAAGAATAGGCAAAGACAATACATTATTGACAAGTAACAATATATATATGAAAAGGATTTGCATTAAGACAGATGCAGGAGGCGTAACAACTGATAATCATACACATACGTAATGAAAAAGGCGTACATACAGGCGTAACTAGATACGTCATTAAACATGATGTCACAAGTGGGCGGATCCATAAGAGAATCCTGCAATGTCAGCAGAAATACTTGGCAGAGATGCGCACGCAGCCGCATGACGTGTGATTGACGTGCAACTAGAGGGTGAAGGAGACTTGACATTTAGCTCTACATGTGGAGACAGAAGTCTGGGGGTCAGGTCAACCTAATCCCAAATTATATCTAATATCTTGTGTTTAAGGAACTGTATTATCCAAAAGGAAAGGTTTCTCGGGCGGAATCTATTCTATACTGACTGTTAGTGCGTGTACAAGCGTCTAAGTGTCTACATGAGATGCGAGGGGGCAGGAATCTTCCATGGTAACAGGGGCTATGAATTACTTGCACGAAGACAGCAAGGCCGGGCCCTTCACTCGGTAGCTGGAAGAATGTTTACCTAAACTACTAGACAGGAATGCATTGGATGAGGAACGGAGCAGATAATCTTGAAGGTGAAATACAGTTTTTGGCAGGCAAACAGGCCGCGTCAGGCACCGTTAGCCGCGCAGGGAGTAGGACAAAGTTCATGGATACAGATGCAGGCTCAGGCCGGAGCTTTCAGAGACAAAAGGCAAGAAAAGACTTGGTGACAGGATTCAGGGCCTACTCGCCTGAACTGTAAAACGTGGAAAGTGAACCACATAAAGTCGGTGGCCTTTCATACTTAGGATCGGAATATCCGGCCCATTCATGGCGGGTCTGAAAGAGGACATGTTAACGGTGGACGCACATGTATTTGCGTCTTCATAACTGGAACTGGAGGGAACATACATGTACTTGTAGCATATACATGGAGCCGTTGGGGTCTAAGATAGGGGACATAACTGATCATAAAATTCATATTTCCTCAACACGGTGCGGTCCGCACCCCCCCCCCTCCCCTTGTGATGCTACTGTGTGATAGTCCTCTCTCAACTAGTGAAATAAACTTGTATTAACTCTGTCTCCATAACTTAAGATAACTTTTTCGGGTGCAGTGTCTTCAACTTTCCTGCCTGAAAATTATGTAAATCACTCCATATTTTAGCAGACTAAATACTGCCTTCCAGCCTTGCTTATTTTCGAAGTGAGAAATAAAGTAATCGTCCAGTAGTTAAACCAAGTGAGGAAAGTTTTTGTCCTTCTTTGCTTTTTAATGGTGTGAGGCCAAGGCAAGAGGGGAAAAGTCATTCCGGTTTGTGGAAATCCCACTGCGGGAAAAGCAAGTGGTTATAGGGAGGGCCACTGGAATTATCCGCAGGAGAGCACCAAATTATGTGGCAGGAATGAGAAAATTATGTAGCAAAATGCAGCACTTTTTTTAATAGTATTACTTCATTATTTTGTGATTTTTGCGCATGGTAACACTGGGCAAAATATTCACCTAATTTGTACCAGTTTAAAAACTAAATATAGAAATAAGCAACTGGAAGTTAACCTTCGCAAAGGGCCTTCCACTGGTCCTGAACACGTAACCACATTATTGTAACTTTTGATCCGTTTGAGCTAGGAATAATTTATTTTGGGGAAAAAACTGCAGATTATGCAGCGGATGATGAGTTATGTGGCAAATCCATAATTGGGCACAAAAAAACAACATCCGCAGAATCACATAATTCCTGTGGCCCTGGTTATAGGGATAAGAGGGTCATTTAACAGGAAAGACTGACCACCTTCCTGTTAATGAATACTTTTTTGGGATACCAAACTGCAACTTATGTTTTAATAAACATTCGCGTACTAAAGTCTGATACTCACTGGTTACCACTTAAGACGTAGCCATGTACAGGGCTAAACTATATTGTCAAAAAGTACAACGCCCTTTCCATTTGTGACACTCCCAGTTTTTCGCCCGTTTTCGCGTTTCCCATAAGCGTATAAAGTGACGTTAGATGACCCGCCGCCGACTACCCACTTATGTATTTTGTGCCATTACCAAGTCTTGTTCCAATTGAAACGTGGTTAAGAATGGTTGCTTTGCAAAAAAAAGCAACAATGTGATATATATCGCGAATGCGTGGGCTGCACGTACATCACGATGCAAACCAGAGCAAGAATACCATATGTTATAGATCTTCTGTTATTCATAGGTTTTAAAGAAAATTAGATAGTACCATGTTTTCCCAAGAGTTATGAGTCTCTGCGTTAACAGGAATTGGTCGTCTCTCGTTGGATCAAAAAAAAAAAAAGCAGTTGCAATGCAATAGGTCCCGCATTTGCGTGACTTTGAGCTATTGACATTGTTAAATGACAATGCCTTTTATTTATGTTAGTTTTTAAAACGTAAATAAAAGGTATTGTCATTTACAATGCCAATAGCTTAAACTCTCGCAAATGCGAGACCTATTGCATTGCAAATGCTTGTTAATTACTGCTTCATGGTCCGCGCTGCCATTCCGCAATGGTTGCTCAGTCTTTGTTGGGTGTTCGATGCATAAGGACAGGCTGCATGTCGGCGCCTACTTTATTACTTTGTACTTCATGAAATAAACGCTGTACTTGCCTCCGCTTGGGTCCCAAAGTCTCTACGAAACACCGGGCTTCCTGTCGATGTCAGAGTCCATCCCCGTGCCTTATTCACAGAAGCCTGCATTGTCCAGTCCTTCATTTTCTGACACTGTTCCTGTGTCCTCACAGTTGCACCCTTATGCTCTCAGAATTTTGGCAGTTTTGTGGTGCCCTCTTCAGTTCCCGAGACGTACAAGCTGCTCTTCCTCTCACCTCCTCTTTTAGCGCCAAGAAACCTCACGGTGTGTATGCATGTGCCTATCCCCCATAGACATGCTCCCAGCAGCCAGACACTGTAGCTCATGGTAATGAACGTGGACTAAGCTCTCTTACATGCAGCCTACCTTGCCAATATTGTGAGCACACACAACCTGGACTGATGAGAGCCACCAAACATCTCTCTAGTGCACTTGCCACTTTCCCACTGCCACACCACAAGCCATCAATTTCAGCCCCATCTGCAGACTACCTGGAAACAGCAATACTTTCATTGGATACACCAAACTCACAACCAGCGCATCCTTATATTCCATGTACCATGCAGGGGCGTAACATAGGCTCCCGCAGCCCCCGCGGTGCGGGGGGCCCCGAGCTGCAGGGGGCCCCCTCTGCCCAGTACTGAGGCCTGAGAGCTCCGGATTAAATCTGGAGTGGGGGCCCCTCCATATACATTGCAGGGGGCCCCCTCAACTTTCGTTACGCCACTGGTACCATGGCAACTTTCACCTGTTAGGCAACCCCACGACAAAAAAAATGATAAACCCCTCCTTGTTTTTGAAGACACCCTAAACGTCAGCCACAACACCCAAAAACTGACACAAAACCTGGCAAACACCTTCATCCTTTTCATCATCTATATACAGCTCAACCACTGCCACCACCAATCCAACTGAGTAAGACAAAAAACTGTGACATTGCATTCTTCACCGAAACCACACAAACACCTATGCAGGACACCCGGGTCTAAGCAAGCTGCAACACCACTGATTCCAGAACACCCCACTCAGTATACCCGAGCAAGGTCCGAGTGTCCTCACCGCCTCCCAACAACAGCTAATGTGCACTAGTACCGCGACCCCCTCCTAACAACACAACAATGGTCAATGTAGACAACATCCACACCATGTCAAACATTGTACCAGAGAAGCAACATACCCTCCCACACTCCTTCCCCAGGAGACCCACACCACCCAACAGAAAACACACTCCAGAAAGAAGATAAGAAGGGCACAGGACGGAATGCCAGGTTCACTGACCAGACTAAAATCCTGAGGTCAAGAAAAGCTAGTCTCAAAAGCTAAGATCACTTATTTACACCATCACCATCAGAGAGGTGTCTCTCCCTGAAGCAAAGTCCTGAAATATTGCACAAAGCCCATGTTGTCTCCATCACCACAGGATTTAAAGGACAAATGCTACACCATCATCAGCCTATTTAAAGAAAATATCAACAAGACTAGAAAGGACCTTGAATCGGCCAATACCAAACTCCACAGTGCACAGCCTTCGAAGCGTTTACCAGTCTCTGCGATCTGAATGCTACCTTTGCAATGCCTCTTTCTCCATTTATTTTTCCTAAAATCCCCACCTCATTAACTTAACAATCCTTCCTTACATGAGCAATCCTCGCAGACTCCTCCAAGACGGGCCAAATTGTTCCAATCCTAAAAAGGTCACCCTGTTAATACGGATGACTATCGAAGCATCACCTCTACTCGATTGGAAAAGGCAGAACCCTTCAACTAACAGATCATCTGGACACCACCACACATACATGGCTGACAGTAGCGCCTAACATGTGGAAGGAGCACAGAGAGCGCCACAGGTCCATGGTCACTCCTGGCGGCGGCTCCGAGAGTGCCACAGGTCCATGCTCACATCTGGCGGCGGCACAGAGAGCGCCACATGTCCACAGTCACACCTGGCAGTGGCACAGAGAGCGCCACAGGTCAACGTTCACACCTGGCAGTGGCACAGACAGCGCCACAGGTCCACGGTCACACCTGGCAGCGGCACAGAGAGTGCCACAGGTCCATGCTCACATCTGGCGGCAGCACAGAGTGCGCCACAGGTTCATAGACACACCTGGCGGCGGCACAGAGAATGCCACTGGTCCATGGTCACACCTGGTGGCGTAACAGAGAGCGCCACTGGTCCATGGTCACATCTGGGGGCGTAACAGAGAGCGCCACTGGTCCATGGTCACACCTGGCGGTGGCACAAAGAACGCCACAGGTCCGCACACAAGATCGGCAGAGGTCCACGGTGCAGACCACACGCCGCTCCACATCGAAGGTCAAGGTGACCCCTTTCTTGTCCTGCTTCCGCCTCCCATCAGCTTTTGATGTTGTCCAACATGAAGCCCTCATCAACAGCCTCTTAGCACATCTGAGAATCACCAAACAGTGCTGAAGTGAGTCACCACAAACCAGGATGGCAAGGGGCTATCTGAACCCACCCTCATTGTCCAAGTCCAAAGCAGTGTCCGTATCATCGAAGCAAACAAATTCCCCATTCGACTCTTCCGATTGCAAACTTCCTTGGCATCCATCATTGATGACAGCAATGGCCTCCCTATAGGAATTCAAAACTAGACTTTAACATCCATGAAGAACGTTCTTTATACTTCTGCGCGTTTGATGAAGGCACTTAAAAAATTAAACTAGGTGATGCACAGCCTAAAAGACCTATATTAGCTGCTGTCTCAGGCTTGCACCATTGTCAAGATACGCTCCGTCACATGTGAAGCAGTCACAAGCAGCGTCCATCACCACCCAAGGCCGGAAGGTCCTACAATTCATCGCAAAGTCATGTGCATCTGTTCAACTTTGGATACACACACAGTAAATTAGGGAAGAAGAAAGGGCCTTTTTAGGCCTCGCTTGCAACAGCGCATGTGAATGTGCTGCCTGCGCTCTCGCTTGCTTGAGATACCGACATGTATACAGCAAGAGGCTTGCAGCCACCCATTGCTTAACATTCATTGGCATTTTTCCCACTCTAATTTGCTGCCTTCTAATTGGCCACCGTATGCTGGCTTCATGTCCTCTTCTTTCAGTTGGAGCACGGACCAAGTACCGATTCCTTCAGCTTGATTGCTGTGATTGAGACACTACTGTACTTTTATTTTTTCTCTTCCCTGTGCTTCTTGTTGAACCTCTGCCATTGTAGCTATGTTTACTATGCCACAGGAATGCCAGTTTCTTCTTTGGAATGGAGATTTATTGTGACAACTGGTGTTATCTGCTTTTATTGTAACAACAAATGGTATCTGCTTACCAGGAGAGAGGGGAGAGGAGTTGGCCTAACGGCTATGGCGCTCGACCTCGAATCTGGGGAACTGGGTTTGAGTCTTGGTAATGACGCTGAACATCCTGTGATTCTGGGCAAATCACTTAATCTCCCTATGCCTAACAAAAAATGAATGTGTGCCCTCATGTAACGTAACTGGTGCTATGTAAAGCACTCTGATACCCGATTGGATTCGGGTCAAGTTCGCACTATATAAAACTCTGCAAAAAAATGTATTTTCAGGAAGACATGGACATGTAGGCATTTGCTTTCTGTATGTGATAGGATTTTTTTGTCTGTCATATTTTTTTTTCTTTTTCGCACATGGGGAGATTAACTGATGTGCTCAGAATCATAGGGATATTGTGCTGAGACTTAACAAGCATTGGTAAAGCCAGCTGGTCTCGCCTTTGAGAATATTGGCTTCGCCTTTGACTTTGGTTCATGCTGTGCTTTGGCAATGATCTGTAGACATGCTATATAGCAGTTTGTTGAATTGAAAATCCACAGTAAAAGGAATGAAAGACTTTATTTGAAGCAGCACAGTACAACCAGTGTTAGGCTAGCCGATCCTCTGGCTACCGACCATTCAGCAACATGCCAGAATAGTCCAAGTAACAGTTGCAAAGAACTACGCTTAAACATACAAGAGAGCAACACACAGATTAAACGTGTACCCATTGTAATTATAGCACAGTATGGCTGCTGTACAGCATTGTTAAAAATAATAATAGTAATAAAACAAGCATTTGCAATGCAATAGGACTCAAAGTTGTGAGTCTGAACAATTGGCATTGTAAATGGCAATGCCTTTTATTTACGTGTTGGTTTTCAAACCATAAATAAAAGGCATTGTCATTTACAATGCCAATAGCTTAAACTCTCGCAAATGCGAGACCTACTGCATTGCAAATGCTTGTTTCTTCTGTTCTTGGGTCTCAAGTTAAAGTAGATGCAGGGGGGTTTAATATAATCTCAACCTCCACTATCAGATCATCTATTTGGCTTAGGATGCACACATGCCTTGTTTTTCTGGCGCATTCCTTCGGTTTATTAAGTATTTGAGCATCATCAGCTGGCTTTCGTTTTACCATGATGGATGGATTAATTAAGTTCTAAACTACAGTAACAATCCAACCAGCACTCCAGAGTCCCCGATGGGACACTACCATTCCCTGTTAACCCCCACCCATTAGTCACTGCTCCACGCCCCCTTGATAAGATGTACAAACGAACTATAAGAACATTAAGCCTCAATGCGATGCCCCTTTATAAAAGCAAACGGTCACCAGCACAATATAAGACAAAATAAGTTAACAAAGAGAAAAAAGAAACCATTAAGTAACAATTCATAATGAAGAAGTTAGAACGCCATGCCAACGTTAGTTATGACGTGTGTCCATAGTACTATAACAAAAGCAACTACTCTTCAAGCCGGAAGTCAGGCGCCCTTGCCCGGGACGTGGGCGGGGCCTGTCGGAGTGAAGAGAAGCCCCGGGTCCCAGGAGGGGGCCCGGGTGAAGATTGCGGCGGCCGAGGATGACCACAGCAGCCCGGGGCTCCCAGGAGTGCAGGGAAGCCCCGCAACAGAAGTGCTGCAGCCGCGAGGAGGAGCCCCCCCCCAGAAGAGCAACCCGGTGAGTGAAGAAGGGCTGGGGGGGGGGGGCTCCGTGTGGGCTATTATTGGCGAAAGTGTACCTTTGCAATTCTGAACGGCCCCATCTTCCAGCGGGCTGCTCCAACGGGGCTGGCATGTCGTCGGAAGCGGGACAGGAGATGTGCACATCGCGTGTGTGCACGTGCATGTTCACTTGCGCGTACACCGGCTCAAGTCCCCAAAAAGCCTTGCGCGTGCCCATCTCCTGTCCCACTTCCGAGGCAAGTCAGCACCAATAGATTTCGCTGGCGGACAGCAGCGCTTCGCGCTGCGTTCGCAGGCGAGACCTAAAAAGGACTATGATGCACCCAGCACTACTGGCTAAAAAGCGCATTAGCCCTGGCTGCATCATAGCTCTAAAATTAGGTGTAGCCACACTGCAAAGCACCGGTGCTGCTGTAATGCCTGGCTACAAAATATTGTTGAAGCCAATGGGTCTCGTAGGGGAGACGTATTGGGTTTGCCAATGCTTGTTCTGCTCTGAATCCGGAACCGAACCAGCAGGTCAGCACATGACCCGGTTAGAGCAGCATCTGAAAAAAGACATGGCCCGAGGCAGGGCCAGGGTGCACACCTTTTGTAGGGACGATGGACTGCTGCTTGTGTCTGAGCTGCCGAGGGCTGGACCCAAAGCAAGAGTGGCAGGCTCACACGTAACTGGTTGCCATGGACAAATGGCACACTGAAATGGAAATGCACTTCATCCTGATTTGTCCCCCAAACATTTGGGACTGACCTTGAATTTGATTGCATGGTTTCATTCGCCCAAGTGTCCCAGGACTGTAAATAACCCATTAGTGTTCAGTGCACACCTTTGTACAGAGAGGGAAGAAAGGGCCAGAGGCAGAACTCCTGGCTGTGTCCTCTGAGGCAAAGGGCCCTCAGGACTGAGGGAAAGGCTTGGTTGCTGCCGCAGTTTGGGGCGAGGAGGGTTGCCCTGCATGCAGAGGACCTGCGGCATGCAGGTATAGTGTTGTGTTCAGACCCTGTGAGGAGGTCTGAGAAGCCACTGGCTGCAACTGCTGCCCTGTGCTGCCCTCTGCTGCCTCTAACTGAGGACATAGACATGCTCTGCTGGCGCCCATATGCCTGCACCCTGCGTCACCGTGTGCCTGTTCAAGTGACGTTGACGTCCGCACGTTGCCCTTGTGTCTGCACCTTATGCCACTACCTGATTGTTCAAGTGACGTTGATGTATGCATGTTGCCCTTGTGCCTGCACTTTGCATAAAAGTGATGCTGTTCTTCAAGTGTTGATGTCAGTGTGAGCTCCATGTGGCTGTGCCCTTACTTGCCGTGCACTTTTTCATGATGTGACATTGACACCTGTGTAAGGCTCGACTGACCCTCTACCGTCATTCCTGGTGAGAACTCACTTCCCTGTTGGTGGCCACCTGAATGCCCAAGTGCATGTTCCACCATTCACTATTTACAGCCTTCCGCTGCACCCCCAGACGCCCACATCCATAGTGTCTATGAAGAATTCTCCTTGAATTGTAAGACTGACCGCCTGAACAATATTCCCCCCCCCCCCCCCCCCACCATCACAGAAAGCACGGAGGGATCTTGGACCCGGTCAAATTATGCTGGACTGCTTCTAGCCTCTAACTGAGAATAGAACTATCAGATTTCTTGAGACAACTAAACCAGGCTCACCATTGGACTCCTGCCCACCATGTGTACTACATATGGGGGCACATGCATCATTCGAAATACCGGTCGCAAAGGGGCAGATTCGCAGAATCTGCCCCTTTGCCACCGGTATCTTTGCATTTGGGATGCATCATCCCAAATGCTAATTCACAATTTAAGTAATCGCAAAATTTGCAAATACTTACATTGCGAATGCATTTAGGGAATCGCAAATTGTGATTCCCTAAATGCAATGCATGATGCAATTATTAATTGCGATTTTACAATTAGGGATCGCAAACTACCATCAATTTAAAGTTGATGGTAATTTGCGAAAACTTTGAAAAATGCACTAAATGCATTTTTGAAAGTTCCTTGTTACACACACACATGCCCTTGGAGCATGTGTGTGCACCACATGTGCATACTTACATGTTTTTGGGGATGCATCAGGGTGGCCTTTTGGCCCCCTTGCACCCTTGAAATTGCAATGCGCAATTTGTGAGTACCTATTTAGTACTCGCAAATTGCACATGCAATTCCCATTCATTCCTATGGGCCTACCTTAATTGCAATTTGCAAGTTGAAATTAAGGAATGTGTAGGAATCTGATTTTTTTTTTGTGCGATTCCTACATGCATAAGGAATTGCGATTCCTAAACTGCGATTCCTTAAAAATCACAATTTAGAAATCGCATTTCCTTACTTTGATGCACGTGGCCCATGGTTTCTAAAACAGTCTCTAGGCATCTTACGGTACTTCTCAATAAGGTACTGTCTGTAGATCAATTTCCAGCAGAAGGAAGAGGTGTCTATTTGGCAGTTATTGGAAAGACTTTCTCTGGACCCAGAGGATTCTAAAAGCTGTTCTCCAATATCTAGAGTACCGTTACCCGCTAAAATACTGGAGAAGGCCCTTAATGAGGACCTTATGGCATTCTTGGATGCCCATAATATTTCAGACTCCTCTCAGCTTGGATTCAGGCCACAACACTGCTCAGAATCTGCATTGGTAGTTGCCACTGAAGAGATCCGTAGGCAGGTGGACTCTGGAGGTAAGGCCGTGCTGATTCTTATCGATCTGTCTGCTGCGTTTGACACGTGAACCATTCTCTGCTTTTCAACTATCTAGAGAGTATCAGGATGGGAGGCGTAACCCCCACCATCCACAGCTCGTTGCCCTCTATAGAGAACAAAGTGTGGCTTTTGGAGATTTTGCCTCGAATCATTTTTCCTTACCATGTGTGGTGCCTCAGGGTTCGTCATTGTCCCCCACACTATTCAACATCTATGTCCCCCCTCTGGCCAAATCTATTGGGTCCTATGACTTTGTTGCTGTGTCCTATGCAGACGACACACAAATAGTGGTCTCTATTTCATCAGTTGTTGACGAAGTAGCCAGCAACTTTAGAAACTGGCGAATATTATCCTAGGGATGCCTAAAGTTAAATTCTGAAAAGGCAGAGGTTATTCAATTCGGCTCTGGTACCTCGTTCTGGAATACATCTTGGTGGCCCGCTAACATCGGACCTCTTCCTTGTCCGGTTCAAGAAGTCAAACACCTGGAAGTGATGTTTGATGGACAGCTTGGCTTCTCTAATCAAGTAAACCAGGTCACGCCCTCTTGCTTCCATCTCCTTAGAGTGCTAAGGAATGGTCGTTATAGCCTTAGTTCTATCCAGGATGGACTATTGCAACGCACTCTATTTGGGGATCCAGAAACTATTACAACTGAAGATCTAATCACTTCAGAGTGCCATCTGTTGCTTAAAATACCTAGATATAATTTCATCTGTAAAGGTATTCGCGATTTACACTGGCTGCCATTTAGTGGGTGAGTGAAACTGAAGGCCGTTTGCTTGGCCCATACGGCATTGTATGGCGAAAGCCCCTCTTATTTCCCGAAAATCTTTTCTTGGCATGTACCCTCTCGCAAACTTAGACCAAGCACCGCCAAACTGTTGGTAGTTCCTAAAATAAAAAAGAGTCATATAGGGTGGGAGAAGCTTTTCCTTCTTAGCATGTAAGCTTTGGAACACCATGCCCCTTGCCCTCAGATATTAGTCTAACAGAGCATCCTTCAGGAAAATGCTTAAAACATGGCTTTTTTCTATTCATAACCACTAGTTAACTGAACATTACTTAGAGAACGCTCGCGCTAAGACGCCACGGCATTGCGTGTTTGACAATAATCTTACTTACTTACTCCCCCAGCAGCCGGTGACCCCAGATGACCCACCAATGGCCACCCACCTGGACAGGTCAGGCAGCTCGGTCCCCATCTGCAGCTACCCTGTGGTCAAGCTGGACAGAGCTGATGAGGAATGAAACAGGCACTGAACTGTGCTGGCAGGAGCAGTCATGAAGCAGCCATCATAGATTGGCATCAGCCCTGCTTGTGCACTCCTTATTACACGTACACATAAGTCTCAAGAGTGTCTAGGATACTCCTTACAGCACAATTGTTGATGTCCTATAACCTATTAAATGCCCCCCCGCCCCCCAACAACTTCACTGATAATCAATCAGATCTTTTTATAAAAGGATATCACAGCTTGGACATTATATTTATTTGTAGTGATCCTTGTACTCAGGGCTTTAAGTGGAGGGAAAAAAGTAGGACGTGGCCTATATCATTAAAGGCGTGGCTTAAACATGTAAACACCTGGCTTCGGCTTCGTTTAATGTATGCACTTACATTACAAGCGCAATGTGCTACACAAAAAAAACAGAAACACAGCATCAGGGCCGGCTTTATGGCAGTGCGACTGGTGCAGCCGCACTGGGCGCCGACCTGTGGAGGGGGGTGCTGTGACTTCAGGGGGACGCTGTGTTTAGTAATCTCTTATGATAGGAGAGATGAAGGGCACCTATGCCGGTGGTAGGAAGATAATTTGAGGAGGTGGTCATGGGATGTGGGGCGTCAAAAGTGATTGTCGCACCGGGCGCCACCAGCGCTAAAGCCGGCCATGCACAGCATCCTAAGAAAGTCTAACACTCTCAGGGGATGCAAAATTAAGTAAAGAATGTGAATTATACACAGGCACGACTGGTTTTTCACACTCATTTTTGAGAAATCGATCAGTGTTTTTGCCTGTACAATTAAGGACATGAATACAGGGACCGGAAGGGACCCGTTTCAATGTTCCTTTTTAATTCCTACCGGGTCTGAGACCCGGAAGGACCCGGGCCACTGAAAGCCCTGCTTGTTCTGCCTGCATTAGATGTTAAACCCCACACCATCCTCCAAGAGAAAGCCTCGACTGCTAACCCTCACCAGTTTGTCCTTCCCTGCTGCTATCTACATCCCTTGCCCCCTAACTTCCTCAGTACCACCTCCCCCTTATCCCAATTCCTGCCTCAAGGCCTTACCCCAACTCCCCCTCCTCCATGTTGTGTTCTCTTTACTGTCTCCTTGCCCTCTTGCCCTTTCTTCATCGATGCCTCATCTCCAGGGCACAAGTCCTGAATAAAGAAGTGGGGGGACGCTGACAACACGACCGGAAGTGACGTCATGAAAGGTGGCTTGCACCATCAGACTCATTGCCTCCCCTCGCTCACCCCTTAGATGCGATTGCATCAGAGAAGCCAGCGCTTGAGCAGCATTCTGAATGGGCTCCGATCTCGCCCCAGAGAGGCCAAAGAGTGAATGTGTGGCTCCAGTTATGGAGCTCCTGGTAAAATAAGTGGGGGGACACCGTCCACCCGCCTGGTACCCCGACTCGAGCCGTGCTCACCTCCTTCTTTCCACGCTGCCGTGTAACTTCCTTTCTCCCTTCGTCGCCCATGTTTTTCCTTTCCCTCCTCCATGTCTTTCTCCGCTGCTCTCTGGTGAGATGCCCTCTTGCCTCTCCATGTCCTGTCCCTCATTCTTACCTCTTCATCACTTGTCACCTTTCTCCCTCCTTTCCCTCCTCCTTTCATCCTCTAGTGCAGGGGTTCTTAACCTGTGGTCCGGGGACCAATGGGGGTCGGCGAGTCTGCCACTGCTTAGAAAATGAAATAATATTAAAATAGTGTATATAAATGAAGAAGCAAAATGTAAAATTGAACATTTTAAAACATTCTGTAAATAAGCAAGAATTGGAAACTGGAGGCTAAAAAGTAAGTTGATGTCCTCAGATTGATTCATGGGAGCCGTGCAAGGCATTGAACGAAATATAGTACAGGCTATGAGTGATCTCAATTAAACTGAGGAAATCTCCAACCTTTGGATCACATTAACGTTTTGATTTTTTATATTTCTTTTTGAATGAGATAAAAATGTATTTGTTTATTTATTTGAATGCTTGTTTCTGTTTCTTTTGGGCACACAGCTGACACTCTTGTGCACACAGCTGACACTTTTGAGCCCACGGCTGACACTCTTTTGCCCATGGCTGATACACTTGTGCCAACGGATGACACTCCTGTCCATTGGCTGACACTCTTGTACCCACAGTGGACACTCTTGAGCCCACGGCTGACCCTCTTGTGTCCACTGGCTGACACTCTTTTACCCACAGTTGACACTGTTGTGCCCATAGCTGTCATTCTTATGGCCATGGCTGGTGCTGTTGTGCCCATAGCTGACACTCTTCTGTCCACTGACTGACACTCTTGTGCCCACAACTGACACTCTTGTGCCCACAGCTGGTACTGTTGTGCCCACAGCAGGCACACTTGTGCCCACAACTGGCACTCTAATGCCCATGGCTGACCCTCTTGTGTCCACTGGCTGATACTCTTGTACCCAAAGCTGACACTCTTGTGCCCACAACTGACACTCTTGTGCCCACAGCTGGTACTGTTGTGCCCACAGCTGGCATGCTTGTGCCCAACACTGACACTATAATGCCCATGACTGACCCTCTTGTGTCCACTGGCTGATACTCTTGTACCCATAGCTGACACTCTTGTGCCCACAGCTGACACTCTTGTGCCCACAACTGACACTCTTGTGCCCACAGCTGGTACTGTTGTGCCCACAGCTGGCACACTTGTGCCCACAACTGACACTCTAATGCCCATGGCTGACACTCTTGTGCCCACAACGGACACTCTTGTGCCCACAGCTGGTACTGTTGTGCCCACAGCTGGTACTGTTGTGCCCACAGCTGGCATGCTTGTGCCCACAACTGACACTCTAATGCCCATGGCTGACACTCTTGTGCCCACAACTGACACTCTTGTGCTCACAGCTGGTACTGTTGTGCCCACAGCTGGTACTGTTGTGCCCACAGCTGGCACGCTTGTGCCTACAACTGACACTCTAATGCCCATGGCTGACACTCTTGTGCCCACAACTGACACTCTTGTGCCCACAGCTGGTACTGTTGTGCCCACAGCTGGCATGCTTGTGCCCACAACTGACACTCTAATGCCCATGACTGACCCTCTTGTGTCCACTGGCTGATACTCTTGTACCCATAGCTGACACTCTTGTGCCCACAGCTGACACTCTTGTGCCCACAACTGACACTCTTGTGCCCACAGTTGGTACTGTTGTGCCCACAGCTGGCACGCTTGTGCCCACAACTGACACTCTAATGCCCATGGCTGACCCTCTTGTGTCCACTGGCTGATACTCTTGTACCCAAAGCTGACACTCTTGTGCCCACTGGCTGACCCTCTTGTGTCCACTGGCTGACACTCTTGTACCCACAGTTGACACTCTTGTGCCCACAGCTGACACTCTTGTGCCCACGGCTGACACGCTTGTACGCACATCTGTCACGCTTGTACCCACAGCTGACACACTTGTACCTATGACTGACACTTTTGTGCCCACTGGCTGACACTGTTGTGCCCACTGGCTGACACTGTTGTGCCCACGGCTGACACTCTTGTGCCCACAGCTGACACTCTTGTGCCCACTGGCTGACACTCTTGTGCCAACGGCTGATACTCTTGTGCCCACGGCTGACACTTTTGCGCTCAGTGGCTGATACACTTGTGCCCACGGCTTACACTCTTGTGCTCACTGGCTGATACTCTTGTGCCCACGGCTGACACTGTTGTGCCCATCGCTGTCACTCTTGTGCTCACAGCTGACACTCTTGTGCCCATGGCTGACACGCTTGTGCGCACATCTGTCACGCTTGTACCGACAGCTGACACACTTGTACCCATGACTGACACTTTTGTGCCCACTGGCTGACACTCTTGTGCCAACGGCTGGTACTCTTGTGTCCACGGGTGACACTCTTGTGCCAATGGT
This sequence comes from Triturus cristatus, assembly GCF_964204655.1. Taxonomy (NCBI): domain Eukaryota; kingdom Metazoa; phylum Chordata; class Amphibia; order Caudata; family Salamandridae; genus Triturus; species Triturus cristatus. Next base: position 135,700,931 of record NC_140579.1, on the reverse strand, counting down.
TGGTTCTCCTGTGCCCACGGCTCACACTCGTGCCCATGGCTGATACTCTTGTGACAACTGGTTGACGCCTGTGCCCACAGCTGACACTCTTGTACCCACTGGCTGACACTCTTGTACCCACTGGCTCACACTCTTGGACCCACAGTTTACACTTTTGTGCCCCCGGATGTTACTCTTGTGCTCATGGCTGACACTTGTGTCCACTGGCTGATACTCTTGTGCCCACGGCTGACACTGTTGTGGACACGGCTGACACTCTTGCGCCCACAGCTGACACCATTGTGGACATGGCTGACACTCTTGAGCCCACAGCTGACACCATTGTGCCCACGGCTGACACTCTTGTGCCTAAAAATGAGACTCTTGTGCCCACTGGCTGACACTATGCTGCCCACTGGCTGACACTCTTGTACCCACAGCTGACACTCTGGTGCCCACGCTGACACGCTTGTGCCCACTGGCTGACACTGTGGTGCCCACTGGCTGACACTCTTGTTCCCACAGCTGACCATCTTTTGCCAACTGCTGATACTCTTGTACCCATGGCTGACATTCTTGTGCCCTCTTTCCCCACAGCTGGTTTCCTTTTTCAGATGATTGGAATTTGTGCCACCGATGGAGGTCTGGAGGAGATGGATTTTTTTAATGCGCTGATCCTCAACAAGCAGCTCCTCGCGAACTACGACAGTGATGGGGGCGTCTTCGTGCCTTGCACACAGTGCATCCCTGAAGTGCACAGGGCCATAGTGAGTGTCACCACCATCTTAAACACGAACCCCAACACCAGCCACTGGATGGAGGCCAAGATGCGGGCCTGCAAACTCAATGCCCAGCGCTTCTGGACGGACACGGTGAAGAGGACCAGTGAGTACCACCCCACCCTGATCCCCAAACCACTCACAGCACTGCCCGGGACAGGACCTCTGACCTTTCAGTGGTAGTGAGAGACCCCCACTCTCACCCAGAATGACTGACCTTTCAGGGGTAGTGAGAGACCCCCACTCTCTCCCAGAATGACTGACCTTTCAGGGGTAGTGAGAGATCCCCACTCTCACCCAGAATTACTGACCTTTCAGGGGTAGTGAGAGACCCCCACTCTCACCCAGAAGTACTGACCTTTCAGGGGTTGTAAGAGACCCCCACTCTCACCCAGAAGTACTGACCTTTCAGGGATAGTGAGAGAACCCCACTCTCACCCAGAATTAATGACCTTTCAGGGGTAGTGAGAGACCCCCACTGTCACCCAGAATTAATTACCTTTCAGGGGTAGTGAGAGACCCCCACTGTCACCCAGAATTACTGACCTTTCAGGGGTTGTAAGAGACCCCCACTCTCACCCAGAAGTACTGACCTTTCAGGGGTAGTGAGAGATCCCCACTCTCTCCTAGAATGACTGACCTTTCAGGGGTAGTGAGTGACCCCCACTCTCACCCAGAATTACTGACCTTTCAGGGGTAGTGAGAGACCCCCACTCTCACCCAGAAGTACTGACCTTTCCCGGGTAGTGAGAGACCCCCACTCTCACCCAGAAGTACTGACCTTTCCGGGGTAGTGAGAGACCCCCACTCTCACCCAGAAGTACTGACCTTTCAGGGGTATTGAGAGACCCCACTCTCACCCAGAAGTACTGACCTTTCAGGGGTAGTGAAAGACCCCCACTCTCACCCAGAAGTACTGACCTTTCAGGGGTAGTGAGAGATCCCCACTCTCACCCAGAATTACTGACCTTTCAGGGGTAGTGAGAGACCCCCACTGTCACCCAGAATTACTGACCTTTCAGGGGTAGTGAAAGACCCCCGCTCTCACCCAGAATTACTGACCTTTCAGGGGTAGTGCAGGGGTAGTGAGAGACCCCCACTCTCACCCAGAAGTTCTGACCTTTCAGTTGTAGTGGGAGTCCCTCACCCAGAAGTACTCCCTTTCAGTGGTAGTGAGAGATACCGACTCTCACCCAGAAGTACTGCTCTTTCAGTGGTAGTCAGTGACCCCCACCCAGAAGTACTGCCCTTTCAGTGGTAGTCAGTGACCCCCACCCAGAAGTACTGCCCTTTCAGTGGTAGTGAGTGACCCCCACCAAGAAGTACTGCTCTTTCAGTGGTAGTCAGTGACCCCCACCCAGAAGTACTGCCCTTTCAGTGGTAGTCAGTGACCCCCGCCCAGAAGTACTGCCCTTTCAGTGGTAGTCAGTGACCCCCACCAAGAAGTACTGCTCTTTCAGTGGTAGTCAGTGACCCCCACCCAGAAGTACTGCCCTTTCAGTGGTAGTCAGTGACCCCCACCCAGAAGTACTGCCCTTTCAGTGGTAGTCAGTGACCCCCACCAAGAAGTACTGCTCTCTCAGTGGTAGTCAGTGACTCAGACCCAGAAGTACTGCCCTTTCAGTGGTAGTCAGTGACCCCCACCTAGAAGTACTGTTCTTTCAGTGGTAGTCAGTGACCCTCACCCAGAGGTGCTGCTCTTTTAGTGGTAGTGAGTGACCCCCACCAAGAAGCACTGCTCTTTCAGTGGTAGTCAGTGACCCCCACCCAGAAGTACTGCCCTTTCAGTGGTAGTCAGTGACCCCCACCCAGAAGTACTGCCCTTTCAGTGGTAGTGAGTGACCCCCACCAAGAAGTACTGCTCTCTCAGTGGTAGTCAGTGACTCAGACCCAGAAGTACTGCCCTTTCAGTGGTAGTCAGTGACCCCCACCTAGAAGTACTGTTCTTTCAGTGGTAGTCAGTGACCCTCACCCAGAGGTGCTGCTCTTTTAGTGGTAGTCAGTGACCCTCACTCAGAAGGACTGCCTTTTCAGTGGCAGTCAGTGACCCTCACCTAGACGTACTGCCCTTTCAGTTGTAGTCAGTGACCCTCACCCACAAGCACTGCCCTTTTAGTGTATGGCCCTGTTCACACCCAGCAGCCCTGCATTATGTTGAGTGGCCCAACCTCCACCCAGGACCCTGCCCTTGAATGGGTGATCCCAACTCTGCCTGGAATGATGCCCTTCCATTGGCAATGGACCTCCTCCACCCCAGACCCAGCAGCCCTGCCCTTCCATTGGCTTTTGCCGATCCTGCCCATGACCCCTCTCCTTTTATTGGTTTTGGGTGATCCCACCCATAAGCCCTCTCCTTTCATTGGCTTTGGAGATCCTGCCCATGAGCCCTCTCCTTCCATTGGCTTTGGAGATCCTGCCAATGAGCCCACTCCTTCTATTGTCATTGAGCAATCCTGCCCATTAGCCCTCCCCTTCTATTGGCTTTGGGTGATCCCACCCATAAGCCCTCTCCTTTCATTGGCTTTGGAGACCCTGCCCATGAACCCTCTCCTTCCATTGGATTTCGAAATCCTGCCAATGAGCCCTCTCCTACCACTGTTTTGCCTGGAGGGTTGTGTTCAATACCCTCCAGGACTTGAGCGGGTGAGGTCGCGGGTGCTGGTTAAACTCCTTCATCCTAGCCTTAATGTAGGACTGCTCCTTGCATTTGCACTTGGTTCCTGCTGCTAAAATCGTTTTAACTTGTATTTTGCTGTTTTTAAATCATTTTAACCCATGATATTACACTAGCACTAAGCTCATACCTGATCTTTGGCGCACAGCTGCCTAAGCGGAAGCCAGCTGACGAGGCTCGTTCAGTTACGGCAGTGGTAGGCGGGGTCTGGAGCCATTGGAGGTTAACGCTCTAGTGCTGGGAGGCTACATATTCTGACGCTGCCGCGACCGCTAGCTCTGTTTTGCCTGGAGGGTTGTGTTCAATACCCTCAAGGACTTGAGCGGGTGAGGTCGCGGGTGCTGGTTAAACTCCTTCATCCTAGCCTTAATGTGGGACTGCTCCTTGCATTTGCACTTGGTTCCTGCTGCTAAAATCGTTTTAACTTGTATTTTGCTGTTTTTAAATCATTTTAAACCATGATATTACACTAGCACTAAGCTCTTACCTGATCTTTGGCGCACAGCTGCCTAAGCGGAAGCCAGCTGACGAGGCTCGTTCAGTTACGGCAGTGGTAGGCGGGGTCTGGAGCCATTGGAGGTTAATGCTCTAGTGCTGGGAGGCTACATATTCTGACGCTGCCGCGACCGCTAGCACTGTTTTGCCTGGAGGGTTGTGTTCAATACCCTCCAGGACTTGAGCGGGTGAGGTCGCGGGTGCTGGTTAAACTCCTTCATCCTAGCCTTAATGTGGGACTGCTCCTTGCATTTGCACTTGGTTCCTGCTGCTAAAATCGTTTAAACTTGTATTTTGCTGTTTTTAAATCATTTTAACCCATGATATTACACTAGCACTAAGCTCTTACCTGATCTTTGGCGCACAGCTGCCTAAGCGGAAGCCAGCTGACGAGGCTCGTTCAGTTACGGCAGTGATAGGCGGGGTCTGGAGCCATTGGAGGTTAACGCTCTAGTGCTCGACGGCTACATAACTGATGCAGTCGCGACCGCGCAGCACAAGGCAAGCCCGTCTGCGCCCGTCCACGCTCGGATCGGGCTCAGGGCCAGGTTCCTTGCCCCTTGCTCACCAGGTCTCTTAAGATATTCTAGTGCAAGGCTTCATGAGTTAAACCCTCGGAGATTCGAGATGGACTGCCCGAAACTTTTTCCTCACATCGCTTCGGAGCACTCGCTCAAACCCTGTGCCAACTGCTTTATTTCTCTTCCTCATTTCCTGGCACTTCCTATTAGGGCCCTTTTTTCTGACCACACGATCCCTTCCATGCCTAGGAGCAAACTTGAAGATTTTAAATGCCTACTGCTCAACTCCAGATCTTTGGTGAAGCACAGTTCAGAATGCTGCCTGTTTATAGAAACTAACAACATCAAGTTGGCCTTCATTACGGAGGCCTGGACTGACATGGCCTCCGGTCCGGATATAGTTAAAGCTACCCCCCATAACTATCTCTGCCATACCTTAGACAGACCCGTTAGGAAAGGGGGAGGTCTTGCCGTCATCTACCACAATAGTTTAACTCCCACTTTCGAGGTAGCCTCTAATGGCTCATGTGAGGCTCTATCCATCATGGTTCGGTTCGGCCCCCATGACTCCTTGAGAGCAATGCTCCTATATCAACCCCCTGGCCCTAAATGTGGCTTCCTTGATGCACTTGGCCCTTTTTTAGAAGTGGTTTGCTGTACTAAATCTTTCACCATTCTTGGGGATTTACATTTTCACCTAGAAGATGCCTCCGATTCTGACACCGTTAGGTTGCTCGAAATTATGGAGGGGGGTAACCTTTCGCAGCTCGTTGCTGGCCCCACCCACTTGAAGGGTCATACCTTAGATGGAATTTTCACTAATTCTTCCACTCTGTCCATTTTAGACATTCTACCAATTCCCTGGTCTGATCATGCGGCCATTATCTTTGGAATTTCCTCTTCCACCACCTCTGTGTCTAACCCTAAACCCAAAGGTAAAATAGCCATTCGTTCATGGAAACATTTAAACCCAGTTAATTTTGAATCCACCTTGACTGACTCAGCCCCTCCTCTTTCCTCTAACACTGAAGAAGCCACAACTAGGTATGAGGACTGGATCAGGGCGGCCTGCCACAAACTGGCCCCGGTCAAATGGTGTTCCCCCAGACGACTAATTCCATCTGCCCCTTGGTTCTCACAAAAACTTCAAGAACTCAAATCTGAGTGTAAGAAATTGGAGCGCAAATGGAGAAAGGACTACAACTTAAATGATAGAGGACTTTATAAAGGTAGCCTATAAGAAAACTCTGGAGGAAGAAAAAAAGGCTTATTTATCAGCCAAAATTGCTAATGCCAAAACTTCTGCTAAGGAACTGTTCAATACAGTAACTCTGCTCACGATCGCCTCTAAGCCCATTGGGCTTGGTGACATCGAATTTTGCAACACGCTTGCCACTTTCTTCTTAAATAAAGTGGATACCGTCTTCTCCGCTTTTATTAACCAAACAAGTTCGGCGAGTGTTAGAAATCCTGTGACTATTTTAACACCACCTGCTCCCATTTTCAATTCTTTCTCCCCTCTGACCGTTCCGGAGATCTGCACCCTGCTAATGGGTTGTAGATCCGGGTCTCCCAAGGACCCCTGTCCAGCCTCAATACTGAAGACGGCTCCCGCAATCATTTCTTACTCCTTGACCCCTATACTTAACCAGATTTTGAGCTCTGGGCACTATCCGCTGTCCTGGAAAACTGCCTCCATACTCCCTCTCCTAAAAAAAAACCCACTTAGACCCAGCTGACCCCAACAACTATCGGCCCATCTCACGCCTTCCCTTGCCGGCCAAGATCCTGGAGAAGGCCATGAACATGCAGTTAAGCCGGTTTCTGGATACCAGTGACTTGCTGGATCACTCTCAGTATGGTTTTCGGGCAGGGCATAGCACGGAGTCCGCCCTCATAAAAGCCACGGAAGAAATATGTGAAGCGGTCGACCTGGGCGGATCAGCCATTTTGATTATGCTAGATCTGTCTGCGGCCTTCGACACGGTTCATCATGACCTGTTATTGAACCGTCTGTCGAAGGTCGGGGTCCAAGGAGTTGCTTGGAACCTACTAAAATCTTTTCTGACTGACAGAACTGAAACGGTGGACCTGAACGGGGAAACATCTAAACCTTTTCTCCTTCCATGTGGAGTCCCTCAGGGCTCCTCCCTTAGCCCGACTCTTTTTAATATTTATGTAACACCGCTGGCTGCCCTTATCCGGTCTTTTGGCCTGCATATTACCTCCTATGCGGATGACACCCAAATTGTGTTATCCGTACAGAAGGGGAAGGAACAGGGACTTGCCTCCAGCTGTCAAAATTGTATGGCCGCCATCTCTAGTTGGATGACAGCCAATTGCCTAAAATTGAACTCGGGCAAAACCGAGGTGATAAGCTTTGGTAACAACCCCAATCTCTGGTCCCCAGCCTGGTGGCCGAGTGAGTTGGGGCTCCCACCTGCTCCCTCTCGATCTGTAAAAAATTTGGGTGTGATGGTGGATAACACCCTCTGATCAGGTTAGTAAAGTAAAGTGGTTTCCACTTGCTTTTTTATCCTTAAGACTCTGAAAAAAATTAAACCCCTTCTGGAGGAAGATAGTTTTAGAACGGTAGTCTCTACTCTAGTTTTATCCCATCTTGACTACTGCAACAGTCTTTATTTATCAATAAACAATAAACATCTTAATAGACTTCAGATGGCTCAAAATGCGGCAGCAAGACTGCTTACTGGCACGCCAAGAGCGGTATCAATTAAGAAATTGGCTCCCAATCAAAAAAAGAGCCCAATTTAAGGCCCTTTGCATGGTTTTCAGAGCTCTTCATGGAACAGGTCCCATGGATCTGAGAGAACGGATCCACTGGTACACCCCCAGGAGAGCATTGCGGTCATCGGAAGCCAAATTGGCAGCAGTTCCAAGGGCTAAAAAGGCCAGCTGGGATGGCAAGAGCCTGGTGGTCAGAGCTACCTCCGCCTGGAATAAACTTCCATATTTCCTAAGGTCTGCCACAGAACTCACTACTTTCCGTCGAAATTTGAAGACTTGGTTGTTCCCAGATTAATTTTTCGGTCTCCTTCGGGAGGGTGGACTTTCCCTCCAGGGAAACAGTGTGCAGCGCCAGGACACCCTCGGGTAACAGAGCGCTTTATAAACTTGCATAACATAACATAACATTTGCTTTGAGTGATCCCACCCATGAGCCCTCTCCTTCCATTTGCTTTGGGTGATAACACTCATGAGCCCTCTCCTTCCATTTGCTTTGGGTGATAACACTCATGAGCCCTCTCCTTCCATTTGCTTCGGGTGATAACACTCATGAGCCCTCTCCTTCCATTGGTAATGGGCAATCACCCCAAGAAGCCCTCTACTTCCGTTGGCTCCTGGCGATCCCGCCCATGAGCCTTCTTCATCCATTGTCATTGAGCAATCCTGCCCATTAGCCCTCCCCTTCTATTGGCTTTGGATGATCCCACCTATAAGTCCTCTCCTTTCATTGGCTTTTGACAATCCCACCCATGAGCCCTCTCCTTGCATTGACTTTGGCTGATCCCACCTATGAGCCTTCTTCTTTCATTGGTACTGAACCTCCACCCAGCAGGAATGCCCTTCCAGTGTCTGTGGGTGATCTGCCCTATTCCAGTTCCATATTGAGTAGCCCTACCCCACCATATGCTCGCCTGAATTGTCGTCTATTGTAAACAGGATGGTAACACCAGTCACAGGGCCGACTCTAGCGCTGGTGGCGCCAGGTGTGACAATCTTTTTAGGCACCCCCACAAGGACCTCCTTCAGCACAAATTCCCACACTACCACTCTCCAAAAGTGCCCGTCATCTCTCTACAGCCCCTCTCTCACATGCATTTCGTTTTTTTAAAGCGCTACTTATATTCGTTCACACTCAGTTCTATGATCTGTACAGTACACGTTCTATGCGGCAAGCACATAAACCCTCTGTGCTACTTCATGATCAGTCAAAACTGCCACTGGACAAACTGTTACAGGGATTCTGCTCATACACAGAACTATGCGCAGGAAACCAGGACCTCAGTGAATTGTGGTGTACCAAAAACTCACCCCAGAACCCCTTATCCGACCAGCATCAGTGTCCCATTCGTTATCCGTATTATCACGGAGGTCCCAATGAATAGACAACCCAGAACAAGCGACTTAGGGTACTCTCAGGAATGGTGGGAATCAGAAATACCTGTTCGTTATTATTCTCATATCAGTCCACAACAAGAGTAAACTCAGACACAGTAAAAATAAAAAGAGTTTATTTTATAAACCTCGTGTCCTAAGATGCAGTACTTTGGCTAATACAAGCAGACAAATGATTAATATCAAAACCATCAGCATTGTTACAATACCATAGAAAATAAAGGGAGAAATCATGTTATAAATGACAGTGGGTTACAGCCACCTTCCCTTCACTAATAAGCTAAAGTTATTATACTAATAAAAGGTCTCTAGGCTTGAATGGGGAACCCCATACCGTAAGGATCAGCTTAGTGAAATCACATCACAGGATCAGATGAAGTCTTCTCTCAGGAAAGCTCTTCTTCAGAACGTGAATTAAACATGCAGCCTGCAATATTAAAAGCACTCGCCTTTCAGGTATTCGCAGCTGCGTGTATGTTATGGCTAAATAGTGGGCCGATCAACCTGAACTCCAAAACATGCACTGTCTAGCGACCCAGACTGTTTCTTTACACAATGTGCAGACCAAGGTCGCTGCTCACTGCTAGGGATGTGAACAACAGACAGTTCTCATGCGAAGGAAAAAGGCGAGCAAGCAGTTTTCAAATAATAACATGTAACTGCAGTGTCGTGTGCAAAGGCAGCAAAAGTGGCAAGATGGCTTTCTAACATCTAACGCGGTTATGCTAACTTAGCAATGTATGTATGTAAAGGGCAGCCTTCACTACACCCCCTTTTGATCGGACCACTAGCCAATAGGGATACAATCAGGGAACGCAGAGTTCAAGTACGATAGAACAGAACTAAGTGCACGTATTTGAAAACTAAATGGGCAGTGAAAGTTCGAAAAGAAAAACCTAAAAAATTTTTGGGGAAAAATCAAACAGAATCATTGAAAACAAGGCTCAGAGAGCCTTTAATACTGAAATCTGTGCAACAAAAATTGGACGACCTCCATGTTAATCCATCAAGGTATATGCACAGTAAGTAGCAACAGCTTCCAACAGGAAATCGTTGGAGCGTCCTCTAAAAGTTTCTGCCATCCAGTTTAATAATGGAAATGAACATACATGTTCCTCGACAAGCGGAGTCTCTAGCACCATCAGAGGGCAACCGACGTGTTCTTCAAGATAACTGTTTGCCAGAAAGTCATACGCAGCCGTTCCGATGTCCCAATTCCCTAGTACTCCATGTGCCGCTCCACAGGCCATAATCCTGACACCAGAACAGTCCAATTCATGAGCCACTAAGGGACTCATTAGTCGATCATAATCCGGGGCGGGAGACACCAAGTTTGACAAGCACAAATCCAGAGCCCATTGGAAGGGACAGTCTAGGCAATGAAAAACAGGTTGCACGCATGTAAAGTAGGAAAACCGGAAGGACAATCCATAGGCTATTCTAAAAGTTGCCAGCGGTAATGTACCATAGTACTCAAGCATCCGGTCACGGAGATGTAGCAGTCGAGGCAGGCTGACGTGAGACACATATTGTGCAGCCATTGCGCAGTAAGAAGACCAACAACAGCACACCTGCTACGAGGGCCAGAATCAACGGGAGACCGCCGAAGACGCTGGAAAAAATAGAATGAAAAAAGGCCGGGATCACACCAAAAATAGTTTGGAAGGAGGTCACGAGGCCGGAGCCCACAATTTTGAAAAAATGAGCCAAGCCACTTGTTGACGAGGCATTAAAGATAGTTTGAATCAGAGCCCCAAAATGAAGTGGGAGGTCAGTAAAAGCGCCTGCACCTCGGTGCGCGTATTTGCTACGTGAAGGACAAATGTTTCCCGGGAAGAAGTCAGCGATTTCAAGGTTGGAATGGAAGGCCAGTTGGATACATCCAGCCGCGCATGTGGGGGAGGGAATAGGACATTTTTACAGCAAACCACTCTTTGTGATACAGTCACTATGTAGGGAATTCCCACTAGCATCCCGCAGCAAGCTTAATTATTTAAAAGCAAATAACTACCGTTAGCAAGCAGCGTGAAAGATGGTGTAATAACTGGCACCGGAATCCCTTTCAATACGCAGGCCAAATTTGGAGCGTGTACATTGCATGCACCATGCAATTGAATGTGCCTACAAACTACTGAATGATCAGGTGTGGAAGTGCATTCCTCGCCTTTCAAGTATACTTCTTTACCATCTCTCGTACATCTGTATGTAAAGGGGAGTGACCAAACCTCATGCAGAAAGACTGTACCTAGTTGTTCATATCTGCCTAGTGCATAATGTTTCATGCATGAGCTGAACTTAAACAATGGAAAAGGTAAGGCGATCAACCCGTGTATAAGCCACACGGCTGAATTCAATTCGGCCACAGAGAAAGGTAAAGGTTCTAACTTTTCAATATGCAGTAATGAGTATGTTGCATCTTTCATGGACATAAACTGTTGTTTTGCGGTTAAATTAAAGGGAAGAAATAAAGATGACGTATTCATATAGTCCCATGGGACCTTCCCTGCCTTTAACGTTTGCAATGTCCATGCAAACTGCATGACAGAACGCAGCTGATTTTGACCATGGTACAACACAGACATATCATCTTGCACAATATCAACAATAGAAGAAACAATGTTGTCTAATGAATAAATTCTGGAAGAAAGGGTGTTAATGCTATTATCTATAACGGCTAGTACTTTTTCCATATTGGCTTGATTGATAGCTCTCAAGTGGGAAGTAGCCTCAATTTGTGATAATTTCCAAACCTCGTTATAAATTGCATACACCCATCTTTTGGACCTGCCACCCACAGGGCCCTTAACAAAATCATTCAAATCTATTTTGTCATGTAATTTTGATAAATGAAGTTTAACAGATGCCAAGGTGGAATGTTGCAGCCAAGATTGGCATAACTTACCTACCGAGTAGGTAGTTACTGAATGAGAGGACTCAAAACGAGGATCCACGCGCACTTGCCTATACCCAGGTCTCAGACCCATAAACCTATGTTGACAGGAATCGGAGCTCGTCTGCCATATTAACCAACCTTCTGGACTTATTTTAGAAATATTGAAGGACGTGTTAGAGATAGATGACTGCAACGCATCAAGTGATAGATCTGTTTGGTTATCCCAATTCGGATAAGCACCCAGATCCGCAAAAGAGGGAAAATGTATCTTTTTCGAAGTAGCCAATCCAAGACAGGTGGTTTGGAAGATTGTCGAATTTAAAAACAACATGTGATTTGGTATAAGGCAGGCACGATGCAAAGCTTCTGTTCCTTGTACCTGCCACGGTTTGAAACCCCAAACCGATTTAAGATCAATAGTAGCCTTCCACAGATCATAACCTTTGATTGACAACTCATCCATAAAGGACTTAGAATATAATAATTTTGTGTGTGTCAGCCGAACTTTAGAGGCAGGCTCAGCTGCCACTTTAAAATAAAAGGAGGCTGGATTGGAAACACTGAAATCAGTAAAATATGTGTATTTGTCTACCAATGTAGGTGAGCTACCTAAAAGTGGTGTTGGACAATGTTCCCATTGGGTAAAACTTACAAAATTTCGAAATGTATTTGCTTTATGCAGGAAATGATTTCCATAATGTTGAAAACAATACTGTTCAGCATAATTAGCAGTATCTGAATACAAATCCTCAGCATCAAATGCAGCATAATATTTTAAATCAGAAAACAGTGCTTCTATGGCATGAACGTCCCAATCATCAGAACGGATGTTTTGCTTAACTACATCACCCATAGAAACCCGAAATACATTCTGTACATTAATGACCTCAGTTGGGCCATGAATTTGAAATTTAACGGCATCCCACGCAATCCCATCTAACACCGGCCAGGCAGTAATATTCACAAAAGTCTGGTCCCTCTTCATGATGTGTGATGAGGAGTCGGGGGCCAAAGTTCCATCAATTAGTCTAATTGAAGCCCATTCCTTTAGGTAATGTCCGTTCACAAGACGAAAAAATACCACTACGAATCCAATGGACATGAACAAAAAAACACTGACAAGTGTCACCCAAATGTTAGTCCAAGGGGGAACCAAAAAATGTCTTTTAAACCAAGTTGCAAAAATTTAGACTTTTGAGGGGGCATTGGAAGTCAATGAGTTTGTGTCAAATGAAAAACGTGACTGGTCAACTGCCGTCGATTGTAAAACAGGCAGTTGTACCTCTGCAGGATAAGCATACTCAGACTCTTCAAACAGACCAACCGCTGGTGGTAATAACAAAGGATCAGTAACTGTATGCATCTCGATGGCAACATCAGACAAGATGGCAGAAGTCAGGGCCAAAACAGAATGTTCGAGGCATATGAGCTGCAGATTGTACACTGTGCGTAGATCGCCATCTGGTGTTGGGCCCGGATGTTTGCAGTTTGTTTTTCCTCTTGGAAAGTGTTTGGAAGTCACGGGATCGGTGACTCCTCCCTTGGATCATACTGCGCATGGGCTTCGGCTCCATCCTCAGATTGTTTTTTTCCGCCATCGGGCTCGGATGTAATCTTCACGCTCCGGTTCTGAACATTTCCAGTTTGACCATCGAAGCAGAATCCACGCTTACATCGCGGTATTGTTTCCGACACCTTCTACAATCACCTTCTACATCGACGAATCTCCGGTTCCGGTCGTCGACGGCGGCCTTTGGGCCCACCCAGGCTCCGGTCCCGGCTGATGGAAAGAACTCCATTCAAGAAGTGCCCTCGATGTGGGTCCAAATTCCCCCACACCGACCTTCATGATGTGTGCAACCTCTGCCTCTCCCCTGAACACGAGGCTCGAGACTGTCCAGCCTGCAAGTCTTTCAGGTCGAAAAAGACGATTCGAGATCGAAGAGCCAGACGCAACATGGCGCTCTCCTCGACCTTCGTTCCAGTCGACATCTTCGGAGACGACGCCGAAGATCCTGGACATCAGCACACCGAAGAAGACATCGTCAGTGCTTCCGAGGCCGACGATTCAGACCTGGAGGACATCACACCGGCGCAGAGGGTTGTGAGTAATATACCCCCTTCCACACCCCTGCGAACGCCCAAAAATGCTTCGGTCACGCCTTCGCCTCCGGGCCTAGGCAAGACCAGAGACACAGCTTCACACACCCCACCTTCGGGCTCGGTGAAGAAGCCACACAAGCCTTCCGGCGGCTCGAGCCAGCCGGCCAGTGGTGCCGAGAAACACACTTCGGCACCGAAAACTAAACCGGCCTCCACATCGACACTGAGCCCCGTCCCGAAAACCTCGGGGTCGAAACCTGGTACTTCCGTACCGACACCATCTTCTGTGCCGACCAAACACCATAACGCCCTCGGCGCCCATACTTCCGCGCCGAAGCCCATCTCGGCGCCGACCAAGAAACCGGAGGTTCCCTAGCCAAAAAAGTCATCGGCTCCGAACATTTCGACGCCGACAGAACAAATATCGTCACAAGAACTATTTACACCTGATCCTTTACAAAAGACCCTTACTAAGGATCCAAAGACTGGACATTTGGCACTCTCTTCCAAAAAGAGACTTTTAGATCAGCCGGCTCCACCTCCACCTCCTAAGAGAAAGGACTCTGCTACTTCCCCCTTCAGAGTACCTTCCCCACCTCCTCTGCCTCCCTCTCCTCCTCCACCTCCACCCCCTCCGCCTTCTCCCCCTACACCTCATCGCTCCCCGACCCCGTCTCCAGATGACGATGATCAGGGGGACCCATATCAAGATCCAGGGGATGTGCCCCAAGACCCCACCCCTACAGGATCCCCGGACCCATGGGATAATTATAATAACCCGGACATTCCAGATGTCCCGCAAGATGACCTTTATCCCTCCAGGCCATCTCCACCAGAAGACTCCCTGGGTTTCCAACACTTGCTTCAGAGGGCGGCACATTATCATGGGGTAGAGTTACACACTGACCCAGTAGAGGAAGACTTCCTCCTCGACACCTTTGATACCTCACATAGGTCTACCTCCATACTACCTATTCTGAAGGGTGTAGTAAAACATGCGCCAGAGGTTTTTAAAGACCCAGTCAGGGCCAGGGTCATTAACCCACGTATTGAAAAAAAGTATAAGGCTGCCCCCACAGATCCTGCATATATCAAAGGGCCAGCACCACTGGATTCCCTAGTGGTTTCCACGGCAAGAAAAAGGTCAAACTCCCAAGCGTCAGGCGAAGCACCACCACCTGACAAAGAATCAAAGTTACTGGATGCGTCAGGAAAACGAACTGCGTCCCAAGCAGCTAACATTTGGCGTATAGCTAACACCCAGGCGCTGTTAGCCAGATACGATAGAGCGCACTATGATGAATTGGAATCCATCATGCACCATCTCCCAGATAAATACAAGAACAGGGCCCACGAATTGATCCAAGAGGGTAAAACAATTAGTAACACCTCGATACGCTGTGCCTTAGATGCAGCGGACACTGCCTCCAGGGCCATCAACACTAGCGTCCTTCTCCGTCGCCATGCTTTGCTAAGAATTTCAGGCTTCAAACCTGAAGTACAGGCCTCCATTTTAAATCATCCCTTTGACCAAGAACACCTATTCAGTCCAAAGGTGGATGAGGCCTTGGAGAAAATGAAAAAGGACACAGATACAGCCAAGTCAATGGGAGCGCTGCAATCACATACTCCCAGACGCTCTTTTCGCCGCTCTTCCTTTCGAAGCACCTCTAGAGGTTACTCCTCCGATAGTGCATCCACTTCATACAAATCCCCCACTCAGTCCACCTTCACAAAGGGGTATCAAAGAGGCAGCTATAGGGGCAACAACAATAAGGGCAGAGGCAAAACCAATACCGCCCGCTCTGCCACCCCACCTACCCAATGACTTCCCCCTGCTCCCTCCAGACCATTCCACTCCGGTCGGGGGCAGATTACAAAATTTCCTCCATGTCTGGGAGAACATCACCTCAGACAAATGGGTGATCCAAATTATCCAATCAGGCTACTGCCTTGAGTTAACATCTACCCCCCCAAACATTCCACCCAGGCAACGCCCAATGTCACAAGAACATTTGACATTACTAAAACAGGAGGTAAACTCCCTCCTACAAAAACAGGCAATAGAACAAGTTTCCCTCAATCAACAAAATTTAGGGGTCTACTCCCTATATTTTCTAATACCAAAAAGGGACGAGACGCTACGGCCTATTCTAGATCTCAGGCCCCTAAACGAATACATACATTCAGACCATTTTCACATGGTAACGCTTCAGCAGGTGCTTCCGCTCCTCTCCCAAAACGACTTCCTCACCACGCTGGATTTGAAAGACGCATACTTTCACATTCCAGTACACCATGCTCACAGGAAGTACCTCAGATTCATAGTGGACGTGCACCACTACCAGTTCAAAGTACTCCCATTCGGGGTAACAACAGCACCAAGAGTACTCACCAAGTGCCTAGCGGTAGTGGCAGCACACCTCAGAAGACAGCACATACACGTCTTCCCATATTTGGACGATTGGCTCATAAAAGCCACATCCTACAACCAGTGCGTGCGCCACACCAACAATACAATACAACTGCTCCACGAACTGGGCTTCACCATCAATTACCAGAAGTCCCACTTAACACCCTCACACATAAAGCAATACCTAGGTGCCACTATAGACACCTCAAAAGCCATAGCCTACCCCAATCCAGCCAGGATTGCAAGCATTCAGGCTTTGCGTCAAACCTTCATACTTCAACGCTCCCTTCCAGCAAGGGTGTTTATGCAACTCATAGGGATGATGGCCTCTTGCATCTTCATAGTGCCCCACGCAAGACTCCAGATGCTTAGCACACCAATGCAACCAGGCCCAGGGCAAACTGACAGATCTGGTGTTGGTAGACGGTCGCACCCATCGCTCTCTGCAGTGGTGGAACACCACAAACCTTTCCAAAGGTCGACCGTTCCTGGACCCGGTTCACCAAATAATACTAACAACGGACGCATCGCTCTCCGGCTGGGGAGCTCATCTATTACACCTCACAGTGCAGGGCGCATGGACGAATCACTCCACATCAATCATCTGGAGTTACTGGCAATCTTTCTAGCCCTGAAATCCTTTCTAAAACACATTTCAGGCAAGGCAGTCCTCATTCGCACAGACAACATGACTGCCATGTATTATATTCAAAAACAGGGGGGCACACACTCTCCACAGCTCTCTCAATTAGCACAGAGCATATGGAAATGGGCAATTCCTCACAAAATCTTTCTCCTAGCCCAACATGTCCCAGGAGTCCAGAACACAGTGGCAGATCTGCTCAGCAGACACACACAACAGATCCACGAGTGGGAACTTCACCCACGCGTTCTTCATCCGTTCTTTCAAATGTGGGGACATCCACAGATAGACCTGTTCGCCACCCACAAAAACACAAAATGCCCAAGCTTCGCCGCCAGATACCCACACCCATTATCCAAAGGAAATGCGATATGGATGAACTGGTCGGGCAAATTTGCGTACGCTTTTCCGCCTCTCCCATTCATTCCATTAGTGGTGCGGAAGCTACAACAGCACTCTCTCACACTAATCCTAGTAGCTCCAACGTGGGCCAGACAACCGTGGTACACCACACTACTGCAACTATCGGTAGTACCACACCAAAAGCTACACATCTCGCCATGCCTCTTAACCCAGAACCATGGAGAGATCAGACACCCGGACTCAGCTCAACTCAACCTTGCGATCTGGCTCCTGAAATCATGGAATTCGGGTACCTAAACCTTCCCCCTGACTGTATGAATGTCATCAGAGAGGCCAGACGCCCTACCACTAGAGCCAGTTTTTTTCTTGCAACCTCAAACCGTTGCAGAAAGGGCTCTACACACGCTAGACGTCAAACGTGCCTTACTTTACTATATCCAAAGGATACAACCTTTCAGGAAAACAAAACAACTGTTTGTCTCCTTCTCTCCACCCCACAAAGGCAACCCCATTTCACAATCAGGGATAGCTAGGTGGATTGTAAAATGCATCCAGATTTGCTACTGAAGAACCAGAACCTTTTGGGCCTGGTGGCGCAGGGTACGCCTTAATCTCCTAGGTTCTCCTGCTCAGCTACACAGAGACACGGGGACACTCTGTCGGCGTAAAAGATCAGATGTATTAGCTGCAGCTAGTACAGTTGTCCAAGAAGTACACAAGGTAGGTTCTCAGGAGACTGCCACTTCACTCTGTGGCGCACAATCTTTTATAGTAAAAGGTTTCGTAAACATAAATCAAGAACACACCTAAAACATACATGGAGAACCAGTAAGAGTAGTTTAAATAAAGGATAGAGCCAATAGGAATAGTTGAAAAACAGAAATATCAGGTAACTCGGAAAACCCTCTCCTCTAGTTGTATTTGCCACCCCTCCCACCAGTTAAGGTATTAACGGTCTGTAACTGACTTACAGGTGGAGAGGTGCGTTTATGTGTTTTTGAAGGACAGTTGTGAAACGAGAGAATGCTAGCAGAGGACAGTGAAGGTCAGACGATAAGATAAAATCAGAAGAGAATAGTGTGAGCCAACAGATAGTTGAGACGGGGATTAGAAAAACCAGACAGGGATTAGTGTACTCGGCCAAACCTAACACCAGCTTTGCGAATAGAGGCAGAAGGCTATTTTGACATCATATTGCAGGAAAAGCAGAAAAAGACTTTGTTCGCCGTGCAGCCTGAGTGATAGCAACACAAGATGGCGGCGGAGTACAAAATGGCGGGGTCGATTCGATCGTGATCGGAAATCGAAGTTCCTCAGACCCTCCTTTTGCCAGAACTCAGGCAAGGTAGACTCATGTTAATCTGAGTCAATATCAATAGCCATGAGGTCATCGAGCTGTTGCTGTAACATCATTCTTATATTCTCTGTTCTTGGTGATTTGGGTTTAGGGATGCATATAGTAGCACATAGGTCACAGATGACAGGACCACAGTGCATACAAAGGCAACAATAGAATACAATAGCTAAAACTACTCCAAGGAATGTTAATACCTTCCAACCCCATTTGGACAGTAGTCCCCAAAACCACTCCGAAATGGACCAATCTCCTTGGTCCTGACAAATCGACTCAGAGATTATATGCAACTTGGAGATAGCTTGGTATACTGTCGGAGCGTCATTAGGTATGAAAATACAGCAACTTGACCCGATCAATTTGCACACTCCACCACGGTCCGCAAGAACAAAGTCTAAGGCAACTCGATTTTGTAAGGTCATAAGACGGTCCGCCTCTAGTTCTGCCGTGATATTACTTAAGGCTCCTACAGTGATATCTATTGTGGTTTCTACGACACGGACTAATTGCCTTATATTTCTGCTTTTGGCCATTGAACCCCAAAAAGGAAGAAATCCTGTGAGGAAATCCCCTCCCTCTTGTCCTGCTGTGTCTTTGGAATTAATAATCCCTCTACCATATCTGTTTCGGTGATGGCTTGCAGAAGCAGTGTACGTAGGGGGAAGAAGAAAAGCTATATAATAAGTACCGGAAAAACCAGTTAGCAACCACGTGTAAGCCCTATTATAACAGATGAAATATGTACCCTGAGATGGTACTAGAGGTGGTGAATTCTGAGAGGAGAAAACGTATGTGTGGGAACAACTATTTCTTTGTACGGTGTCAGCAGACTGATCATTTTTCCGTAAATAGAATTTGCCTTGATGTGGTACAGTCCAAATTGGTGAAGACTTTCCTTTTTTAACTTTATCTCTAAGGCTAGTGAGATATTGGGTGACGTTCCAATTAGTGTACGCTTTTCTTTCGTCAATAGATATTTGACTATTTTCCATGATTTTAGCCATAGCTACCATTTCCTTTATCAATGAACTATGACTAAAATCCAGACCATCTATTTGTGAACTGACCGGTCGTCTGAATTTGCTTTGATAGGCATTGGAGAAGATAACACAATAAGCCCAAGCGGAACCTTCATAGGAGAACGGAAGAACTAAATATGGCATTCCTTTTTCTACGGTATGTGGCATGAATCCACACACCCAACAGTCAGTTGTATTAATTACTAATTGATGTTGATGTAACAACTGGACAAAGGAGTTGTTATAATATTCAGTTCTTCTAATGAGTTCATGTTGAGGAAGTGTATGAAACAGATGTGGAGAGACAGTAGAAGAAGGCGAAGAGGTAGAAGGAGAGACAACTTTTTGCTGCAGAGCAATAACAATCCAATTTATACACGCCAAAAGAATACACAATAATATAATAATACATAAAGCAATACCACAACGACTATACATTTCTTTACAATGATTCTTTATATCTTTACTCTCTCTTTTGCCTAATGTAGTCTCCATCTTTCTAAGTGGATGCTCACGGCAATCTTCCTCAATCACTTAGTCACGATTGTCTGCCGTCCTATGACACTGTAAGTCCTGCAGGCCTTTTGCCACTACTCAGGTCGCAACTAAGACTCCTACCATGATCCTGCAACCGGGACAGAATACTACATAGGAGAGAGAAGTTTTAAATGTTCTTTTGTCTAGGTCTCAGATCATAATGTTCTTTTCCAGGAGCGGTTTGATTTTGGAACAATGTTCGTGGATTAGTCGTGTTCAAGCGACAATGTGATGGTATTGCTTTCTGAAGAATGTCGTCGTCTTCTTTCTCAGACAATGTTCCACTCAGGCGTGCATCACTGAAAGGTACGAAATGCTGAACTTTTTCACTTTCAGAGTCACTGATGCCTTTACGGACCCACTGATCGAAAGGCAAAGGCAAAGGAACCTTCTTGCAGTGCACACCGTGAATCCAATTTTTCTTTCCTTCGACTTTTACTGCTGTACGAGTAACCAGCAGCACCTGCCGGGGTTCCTGCCAACGAGGTTCCAAATTCTTTTTCCTCTGGAAGTTTTTGGTGCAGACCCAATCACCTGGTCGGATGGAATGACCTGGGTCTGTGGAAACCTCGGGTAAAGCACTTTGAACCTGTTGATGGAGAATACGCAATTTAGTTGTAAGATCATGCAAGTAGTCAATCAACATTGGATGTGGCAGGTCTGAGTATTTCCTAGGGCGAGGGACTCCCCATACATTAGCCGGGCGTCCAAAAACCACTTTGTAAGGGCTAATTCCCAAACGAGAGTGTACTGCGGTTCTGGTGGATAGAAGAGCCAATGGTAAAGCATCGGGCCAATTAAGTCCTGTACTAGCCTGCACTTTCGCTAGTTTAAGCTTTAAAGTACCATTATAACATTCCACTAGTCCCGCTGATTGTGGATGGTTTGCCGCATGGAACTTTTGCTTGATACCAAGACCTGCACAAACTTTTTGCATAACTTGTTCCACAAATTCACTCCCATTGTCACTCCAGACAATGCGCGGCAAACCAAACCTGGGGAAAAATTATTTCAGTAGAAATTTAGCGGTGGATAAGGCTGTGTTGTCTTTCAGAGGGTATGCTTCTATCCATCTTGAAAAGGCGCAAACTACCACCAGAACGTATTTAAGGTTGTTGCATCTCTCCATATGAATATAGTCGATTTGCAACACCTCAAATGGATATGTCGGAGGAGCAAAGTGACCTGCTGGAGTTGGGGTTCCCTTTCCCGGATTGTACATTATACAGATAATACAATGTTTCACTACATTGTCTGCACATTTTGGGATTCCCTCGTTTTGCCACACAGGAGCCAAAAGCTTGCATATACCTTTTGCACTTAAGTGAGCTGGACCATGCGCCATAGTAACTACTGGGAGCACATAAGTATTCGGTAACAGCCAACGTTGGTGTTCAGATAATTCTACCCAACAACCCATCTCATTCAACATTCCTGTATTTTCTCTCCACTCGCTTAACTCTTTCTCTGTAACTTCTTTCTGAATCGCTCTTACACCTTCCACTGTATCTTCATACATTTCTCTCTCTCCAACCCGACTTGCAGGACCTGCCACATACATCCGACTTGTCGCATCTTTCACTGTCTTTTTCGCTATTTCGTCTGCGAATGCATTTCCTCGACCAACGTCATCTGTAATCTTTTTATGTGCACTACATTTCACAATCGCTATTTGTGTGTGTAAAGCAAGTGATTCAAGAAGATCAGTCACTAACTGTCCATGTTGTATTTTAGTGCCATGTGAAGTAAAGAAACCGCTTTCTTTCCAAAGACAGCCAAAATTAAACGCTACACCAAAGGCATATTGACTGTCGGTGTACACGTTTACTCTTTTTCCTTTTGACAATACACATGCTCTTGTTAAAGCTATCAATTCTGCTGCTTGAGCTGAATTATGTCTAATGCGTGCTGTTTCCACAACGGTATGCAAAGTAGTTACAGCATAGGCTGAAACTGTATCTCCATTAGGCATTTTAAAACAAGAACCGTCTACCCATAGAGTTCCATCTGGATTCTCTAGTGGTGTGTCCTTCAAGTCAATTCTTCCTTTTGTCTCTTCCTCAGTACGAAAGAAACAATCATGTTGTTTTTCAACATTTTTCTCATCTGGAAGGGGCAATAAAGTAGCTGGATTTAGGGTATTACATCGTTTGATATGTACGTGACTAGCCAAAAGCGTCAGCTCGTATCCAGTTAGACGAGCACTCGTAAGATGCTGCGTTTTCGTTCCTGTTTAGTAAGGTATCCACTGCATGTGGTACCATGACAATGAGAGTGTTATCCAACACTATTCCAGCAGACTGTCGGATAGAAATTGCTGCTGCTGCTGTCGCTTTGAGGCAACTGGGAAATGCTTTAGCTACTGGGTCTAACGTAGCCGAAAAATATGCGCATGGCCGCTGTTTGTCTCCAAATCGCTGTGTTAAAACTGACAACGCACAACCTTCTTTTTCATAGACGTAGAGCGTGAAGGGCTTACTGTAATCAGGAGTACCCAATACAGGAGCAGAACACAGAGCAGTACGTAATTCGGAAAAACTCTTTTGGCACTCATCAGTCCATGGAAGGGGCTGAGGTGTATCTTTTAAAGTGAGGGCCAACATAGGTTTAGCTATCAGAGAGAAGTTAGGGATCCATTGTCTACAATAACAGGTGATACCTAGAAAGGCACGTACCTCTCTTTGTGTGGATGGCACAGACATTTGCGTAATCGCCTGAATTCGTTCTGGAGTTAATCGTCATCCCTCCTTTGATAGGAGATGACCCAAATAGGTAACCTCTCTACGAACGTATTGTAGTTTGGAGGGTGAAACCTTATGATTCAAATTAAACAAATGGCGTAACAATGCAACAGTCACATTTTTGCAGATATCTTCTGAATCAGCGGCGATTAACAAATCGTCCATGTATTGAATAAGAGCAGCACCAGACGGCAAATGGAAAGCATCAAGATGACATTTTAAAGCTTGACTGTAAATAGAGGGACTTTCACAATAGCCCTGAGGTGCATGCTTAAACCGGAAGCTTCGACCTCCTACAGAGAAGCCAAAAATGTCCCTACTCTCTTCAGCAATAGGAATACTAAAGAAGGCATTCTTTAGATCAATGACAGAAAACCAAGTTGCTGTGGAAGGTATCATTGTCAACAAAGCAGTGATATCTGATACTACGGGAAACTGTGGTACAACAATTTTATTTACCTCCCGGAGATCAATTACGAAACGATATACAGGAGGCTGAGAAGGATCAGTGCATTTAAGAACAGGAAGAATAGGACTGTTGCATATGTTACCTCTCGTTTCTTCAACCACACCCTTTTGAATTAAATCATGAATGATTTCCAAAAGCGCTTTTTCACCTTCAGTAGAGATTCTCTACTGTGGGATACGCGGTAATTCAACATTGGGCTTGAGGGTGACAACATAAGGTGGAATCTCAAGACAGCCCACATCGTTCGGACCTGTAGCCCAAAGCGTTGCAGGAAGAGAAAGCAATTCAGGAGGAAACTGATCTTTGGATAAATACATTGGAGAAATTAGTGTCTGTCCTAAAGTAAGATATACACCAGAAGGAGAACAATATATGGTGGCATGCATTCTTTTCAATAAGTCCAAATCCAACAGATTTTCACCACAACCATTTGTCAAAAGAAGTGGAGCTTCTAAATCATAAGGTCCAATTGAAATAGGTAGAGGGCAAGAAACCGGATTACGAACAGGGGTGCCAGAAAATCCTACGGATACATTCGTTAAGCCAGACAAAGGTGCCCCAGGGAGTTTAGAATGAATGATAGAACTTCTCATCGCCCCAGTATCTAAAAGAAATGGCTCTGAAACACCCATTGTAGTGACGTTAACATAAGGTCCATTTTGATCTACTGGAACCGACACAACTCCCGTACTTTGTCCATGGCTGTCCTAGTTGTAATGAAGACTCTCATTTTCGTTTTCAATATAATGATCTTCGTTGTAATACTGAGTAGACCTAACATTTTGCTGATCAAAATAGTTCACAGAATTGGGAGAAGGGAGGGCACGTTGTTCTTGAGTCAACATACCTCGACCTCTATCTCCGTTTGCTGACTGGAGGCCAGCACGACCTCGTGGAGCAGATAATGCTCCATTCCGCTGCAATAAAACTGGACAACTATTCTTAAAATGACCTTCCTCTTTACAATAGGCACATTGATTAGGACCTAACAAAGGTCTAGGAATATATGGTTCAGGCTTTTGATACAACCTC
This sequence comes from Triturus cristatus, assembly GCF_964204655.1. Lineage (NCBI taxonomy): Eukaryota > Metazoa > Chordata > Amphibia > Caudata > Salamandridae > Triturus > Triturus cristatus. The sequence continues at coordinate 135,676,776 of NC_140579.1, read as the reverse complement.
TGAAACTGCGGAGGCTGTTGAGACTGAGGCTGAACATAGCGAGGAGGATAAGCTTGTTGCAAGAGAACTTTAGTTTTTAATTCTTTCGTCTTTTTCTCTTGCTTCTCTTTTTCTTCTTTATCTCTATTTTCATAATATTGAGCAGTAGCCAGTATTTGGGCAGAAGAAGAAACCGCCCACGAACTTTCGGAATCTTTTAATTTGTGTGACAGCTCGGGAAGCAAATTAAATACGAACTTATCCACAAATAATCGCTGTCCACCCTCTGTAGCCATATCTTGACCACTGTGATCAATAAATGTCTCCTCGAAACGAGTAAAGAAATCGGAGACACTTTCATCTTTCTTTTGTTTGCATGCTGTTAATTTATCCCAATTAACTCTCAATGCAGGCATCATCGCTTTCATTAATGTAATAATCCTACCAGGGAGTTCTGAAATCAAAGCTTCAGGTTTTGCACCACCCACTTGATTTCTATCTGCGGCAATTATAGTATTCCAATCGCCACCTAAATCTTGAGCGCGATCCTCTCTACGAATCTTAGCCCATATCGTTTGCGGAACTACATTTCCCATTAACATATCAATATCAGCTAGATTCATTATACATGCATCAACAGTCTGTGACAATTCTTTATAATAACCAGCAGGATTCTTACGTGGATCTGGTAGAGACTGTTTAAGTGCTAGAACTTCAGATCTTTTCCAGGGGACGTGTACCCAGACACGTTGAAAATGAGCAGGAACAGGTTGAACACCAGCTGCTGCCACAATTTCTTCCTTCCATACTGGAGAGACCTCTCTCATTGGGTAATTTTTCAGTGTCAATCTAACCAAAGGATCAGAGTTAAGGAAAGTCTGTGAGGACAACAAGGATCTAAAGGTAATAAGTGTCCTTACAGCTTTCTCAACTTTAGAACCCACAATAAGTCCTCTATCAAAGTCAGTCTGAACTTCTAACAAACCTTGTGGAATCGCACCTAAATTCATATCCTCCCATTCTTTAATGAGAGTATCGCACATTGCATTAAAAACATATCTTTGCGTAGGCGCATTCCATTGTGAGAAGGTAGGCATAATATCAGGTACACTCTATTGGGTACCCTTCTCGATCCATCTACGAGCGAGAGAGTCCAATCTTTCTCGTTCCTCAAAATCTGGGAACTGACTGCGAGATTGTCTTCGAGCAAAAGCTGGAGATATATTTAAAGCTTCAAAGAAAGGAGATAGAATACCGGTGACGGTGTCTGTGAGACGCTTACGCACAGACGGAGAATTAGACATAAGAATAGGGGACAAGGTATTAGGAGAACCAACAGGAGGAGATCCAATAATTGCAGGAGGAGCAGAAGGTAAAGGAGATCTAAGATCAGGAGATGAGGGCAAAGAAGTAGAATTTAGAGGAAAGACTGGTAAAGGTAGAGATACTAAACAAGGCAAAGGCGGAAGAGCCGGAACAGGCGGAGGTATTACTGGCGGCTGAACAGGCTGTAACAACAGTGGTGCATTAGCACCTTGTACATAGGGCGGAGGCAATCTTAATAAGTGAGACATCAGGGGATCTTCTTCTAAATCTTTCCTTTTATCAGAGGGGGAAACAGGCAACACCGAATAGCATTTATCTATCGCCATTCGATGCTGTCTCTCTGAAGTTTCCATTGCATTATCTATCTCATCATTTTTAAATTGCTGAGCAGCTTGTATGATTGTCATACCCTGTACTTTTCTATCTCGTTTTGCTTGTTTAATTTCCCTCTGTTTGGCTTCCTTACGCCAAAGGCGGAAAGAGTCAAACATTGCCGGCCGGGCTTTTCTTTTGAATAGAACTGCTTCCAAATTATCTAGCACATCAGTTTCGAAACTATCATTTTCTGGCCATTTTAGAACACCATCTTTCTTCGTGTATCGGGTCCATGTCTCGTTAAAGGCAATGGGGCCAATACCATGTTTTGAATAGAGCTCATATGTGGAAGTTCCAACCGAAGGAATCGGACAAGAGTCCTCAAGTCGGGAGTCCCTATTACAACCAAAGCAACAACTTTTTCCAAATTTAGTCAGACCAGGCATCTCTTGATTTTACCTGACTGTTCACAAACATCAAGGGGGTAAAATCTATTTCCACAGCACAAATGCACTTACCCCTCGGTTTCGGATATTGTAATGTCCGAACAAAGTACCTAAGGACCAAATGAACAAACAAACAACCAAAATTGTGGGCGCGACCCACCAAATACTTAACTAAGGACGTCTTCTTACACCAACAGAGGCCCGTCTATTGTCTCGCCTTACCATACATCATCAAAGAAAGGGCCAAGGCAGGGCGGCAGTCAGGGCAGCAGTCGTTAGTAGCCGTCAGGAAGGAGTAACCGCGCTGAAAAAGACTTTCGGACCACTTCGACATACAGGGGTCGCTTGACGTGGCTCGCGATTCCTCCAGAATTTTCTTGCGGGGTTCCTCTCAACCTTCAGGCAGAACCGATACCACAGAAGCCGCCCCACGTAGGACGCCAGTTGAAGAACCAGAACCTTTTGGGCCTGGCGGCACAGGGTACGCCTTAATCTCCTAGGTTCTCCTGCTCAGCTACACAGAGACACGGGGACACTCTGTCGGCGTAAAAGATCAGATTCATTAGCTGCAGCTAGTACAGTTGTCCAAGAAGTACACAAGGTAGGTTCTCAGGAGACTGCCACTTCACTCTGTGGCGCACAATCTTTTATAGTAAAAGGTTTCGTAAACATAAACCAAGAACACACCTAAAACATACATGGAGAACCAGTAAGAGTAGTTTAAATAAAGGATAGAGCCAATAGGAATAGTTGAGAAACAGAAATATCAGGTAACTCGGAAAACCCTCTCCTCTAGTTGTATTTGCCACCCCTCCCACCAGTTAAGGTATTAACGGTCTGTAACGGACTTACAGGTGGTGAGGTGCGTTTATGTGTTTTTGGAGGACAGTTGTGAAATGAGAGAATGCTAGCAGAGGACAGTGAAGGCCAAACAATAAGATAAAATCAGAAGAGAATAGTGTGAGCCAACAGATAGTTGAGACGGGGATTAGAAAAAACAGACAGGGATTAGTGTACTCGGCCAAACCTAACACCAGCTTTGCAAATAGAGGCAGAAGGCTATTTTGACATCATATTGCAGGAAAAGCAGAAAAAGACTTTGTTCGCCGTGCTGCCTGAGTGATGGCAACACAAGATGGCGGCGTAGTATAAAATGGCGGGGTCGATTCGATCGTGATCGGAAATCGAAGTTCCTCACTACCACAAAGCCAAGAGAACGCTATCCGTTCCACCTAAAGCCCACTCTACACGAAAGATAGGGGCTTCCATGACATTTCTGGGCAATATTCCACTACATAATATCTGCAAGGCAGCTACATGGTCAACACCGCACACTTTCACTAAACACTATTGTGTAGATGTGCAATCCAAGCAACAAGCTAGTGTGGGTCAAACTGTACTAAAAACATTATTTCAAACCACTGCAACAGATACCGGTGGTCGCCGCTAGGGTTGGGAACTGCTATATAATCTATGCACAGTGTACAATCTGCAGCTCATATGCCTCGAACGGAATATGCTACTTACCAGTATGCATCTGTTCTTGGCATGTAGAGCTGCAGAGTTGTACACGCCCACCCGCCACCCCGGCTACCTGTATCTGTTCCGGTATATCTTATTTAGATACAACATACATGGGTTTCTTCACTGTAGTCACTAAGCTCCATCTTTCCCTACTGGCGAAAAACAATCTGAGGATGGAGCCGAAGCCCATGCGCAGTATGATCCAAGGGAGGAGTCACCGATCCTGTGACTTCCAAACACTTTCCAAGAGGAAAAACAAACTGCAAACATCCGGGCCCAACACCAGATGGCGATCTATGCACAGTGTACAACTCTGCAGCTCTACATGCCAAGAACAGATGCATACTGGTAAGTAGCATATTCCTTCTCAGCATTGCAGGGCACGAAACCGCTGGAGTCATACTAAGAAGAATCAGCCACTCGCTGTAGTTTGACATTGTGAATCGAGATGTACCTGTTATCCTTGCAACCAGGAAGTGGAGGTAAAATGACTGTTCTTGTACCCTGCACGCCAAGGACTGGAACTGGTGCACGATAAGAGGGGCCGAACTCCTTCTTGTTCTCCACCTTCTCACGGACCAGGTCACCAACTCGAGGTAGCCAGCCTGCTACCGGAATCTGAAGCGCAGCATCAGATGTGGAGGGTACATGTTCCTTCGCTAGAGTGTCTCTGGCTTCTTGTAGATTCTGCAATACAGCACAGTGATCATCTACGTCAAAGGGTGCGGCTGACGCCACCATGTCTAGACCATCAAGGTCTGGGACAAACATTCTTATTCCGAAGAGCATCATGTATGGGGTCCGCCCACCCAGAGACCTTCTAGGGAGATTATTAAGTGCACGTTGGACGTTATACAAATGGGCTAGACAGTTCCGGCCAGTGCCTAAGACCCGTGCTGTCAAAGATTGCTTTAAGTCACAGTTCATTCGCTCGACTACACTATTACCCTCAGGCCGGTAGGGAGACGAAAATTTGACTTGGACCCCCAAATCTCTCATGGCTTCTTTGTACGCCTTAGAGGCGAACGCAGGGCCCTGATCAGAATGAAAGGTACCACATGCAAAACTTCCCACAAAGACACGCAAATCCCTGATGACAGTCCGGGAATCGGCACTCCTTTGTGGCCACACCCAGAGAAAACGTGTGCACGAATCCACTGCATCCAAGATGTACTTGTACGCAGTATCAGAGGAAAATGGACCACAGTGATCTAAATAAACACACCCAAGTGGTTTATTAGATTTGTACAACTGAGTTTGTGGTGGGCGCGCAACAGTTGAAGGTTTAATCCTGTTGGCAAATGTCACAATCGAGAACATAAGCGCTTGCTTGTTTATATAAACCGAACCACCAGTAACGCTGTTGTAACTGAGATACAGTAGCTGCAACGCCGGCGTGGGCAGATGCCAACCCCTCGTGAGCTGCTAGTATCAAAGATGGTCTGCAGTCCGCGTTGGGAATCAGTCTGTCACCAACGTTGTTAATCCTCACTAACGGGACGTTATCAGGACTTAAGTGATAATGGTAACGAGAAGGGAAACCTTTCGGGTAATTACTTCCCGTCTCTGTAGCAGCTATAGCTGCCAGGATGTCATCATCAATCTTACTTTTGGATCTTGTAACTGCTGCTACTAAGTATGTCGCCACTGCTGTTTTTGCTGCCTCGTCAGCCAAGCTGTTGCCGACAGCATGGACACCAAGTCTTTAGTGACCAAGAGTGTGAATAACATTCACGAGTGGCAGACGTTCTTTAAATTCTGCCTCTCGAACCCAAAGCGTTTTATGCTTAATTGTGCTACCTTCGGAATCGCGATATTCATTTTGAGACCAAAAATGTAAATTGTCGTTGTAGGACTGAACACAATAAAAGGAGTCACTCACTATATGAGTAGTGACCCGTGGATCAGCAAACTCTAGTGCAAGCACCAGAGCCCGGAGCTCTGCCAATTGTGCGGTACAATCACCCAATGACTGCGTATGCACGACATCAGATTGGAACTCGCCATTTACGAAAGTACCCACCACAATTGCGCAGGCCGCTGAATAGGCATGCTTTGATCCAATCGCAGGTTGCGCCGAACCGTCAGTGTAAATGACACAATGGTAATCTTCGAGCGGGCGCAAAGACAGAGGAGCCGGATGAACGAATTCATACTGCAAGTACTCCTGAGTCTGTAATGAGGCATCAAAGATATAAGTGACATCGGGCGATGTCAATGAAGTGGCCCATTGTATCCACCGAGGATGCAAAGCTTTAGAATTTGGTACACTTGCTTTCGTCACTGCCTCAAGGGCATGATATGGTGTAACAACCAACATGCGCTTTCCTTGTGACAGCGCTCGTTCTTTGAGGATCGCCATCTGCACAGCCGTCAGAACTTTTTCGACAGAGGAAAAGCGCAGTTCAGCAGAAGTGTACAAGTGTGATTTGTATGCAATGGGGACGGTGTCGCCCTCATTGAATGTTAAGTACGTGAAACCCACTGCGCCCGGCACTATTCTTATGACCAAGTTTGTGTGGTTATCACGTGTCTGTAAGTATTTTGAAGCAAGAAGATCAGCTTGCAAAGATTGCAAAATAGCTGAATGTTCTAGCTGCCAGCATGATTTGGAGAAAGTAGGTTGTACCAAGGCATAAAGCGGCTTGATACGCTGGGCATAGTCAGGAATATACGTTCTACCGAAATTCAGAAAGCCCAGCAAAGATTGTAATTTTTTCAGTGTCGTCGGAGCACGCAGGCAAGCGCACTTCTCCAGAAATTGAGGAGCCAGCCCTCGACCTTCATTGTTGAGCTCGTAGCCCAAAAACAACACTGTAAACTCTGCAATGTGAGACTTCGCAAAATTAATTTTGTAACCGACGTCTGCTAACATCACAATAATACGATCATCGCGACACAGATGCGGCCACAACTCGTCATCTGTGAGATAAATATCATCAACATACGAGTACGCATCCGAGTCTACGCTCTCTAAGAGAGACGATACGTGCGGCAAAGACGCCAGGACTGTTTTTGTAGCCCATGGCTAGTCTTTTGAACTGTTTTTGTTTGCCGCCCGAAGTAAATGCTGTCCACTGACTGCTAAGAGAGGACAGATTATGGCTATAAAAGCCATTGGAAATGTCAAGTGTGGTTTTAAACCTTTTTCTCACGAGACTATCGACGAGAGCCGAACTGTGAGTATTCTGTACCGTGCATGTCCGGCAATGAGAGTTCAAATGTCGGTAATCCAAAACTAGGCGGTACGACCCGTCAGGCTTCGTCACAGTGAATAAAGGATTATTCATTGGGGACACACAATCTTCAATAACACCCTGATATTCCAATTGTTCAAGGATTGTCGCGACGTGAGGTCTTGCTTCACGCCGCATGGGATATTGGGGTTGTGGCTGGGGCATGGCCCGCAATGGAATCTCATGGCTGGAGGACAATTTATCCCAGCCTACCTGAGTACGATACAAAGCCGGTGCTAGCACCAGAGCCCACTCCTCAGTGAACCTTTTAGCATGTTCCTTTGGCACTGTGTGCGCAAAGGACGGGAGGATTACTTCCTCCCCTCTAGGAGCGTCCAAAATGAAAGCTGGGGGCCAGTCTGCCTCCGCCAGAAGTATATCATAAGAAGTGGTCAGATGATCCCAAAAGATCCCTTTTATTGTGCCTTGTATGTCTCCTTCAATTAAAAGGACTATTTTGTATAGTCTGTCAGGGGGAGCTACTCTAGTGTCCGCAGTTTCTACAGTAACAAACGTGTCAGTTGCTGTCACCTCCAGATATGGACGTAGCGCTTGTCGCACTATTGTAACTTCAGCTGCGCTATCGAGCAGCGTTAGGGCCCATGTCAGGTTCCAAATGTGTGTCCGCACTATCTGTGGCATACCTTGCTGTTAGCGCAGCAACTTTCTTCTTTTGAAACGGGGGTCGTTGACGTGCAAACTCGTCCTGCTTGCCTTTGCCGTCAGTCTGGCGGTATTGCTCACGTCCTTGTGAGGCACCCCGACCTTTGCCACCGCCTCCGCCACCGGATTGTGAAGCCGATGTTTCCTGTGAAGAACGAGGGGAACATTGTTCAGAAACCTGAAATCGATCAGGCGACTTAATAGTAGAGTGATCGCGCAGATCATATGTGCGCTCGCTACTTGACTGTACGGGGGAGGCAGGACGAGACCCCTGTTTCTGTTGCTGCTTACCCTGTTTCTTTGCCCGCCAATTTTGCTTTGGAAAATTAGGGCGATCGTCCTTACCAGACGAGTCCGCCTTTGTTTGTTGTATTAAATCAGGAATCTTCACAGCTGGTTTAACACCTAAGGCGCTACGACCAACTTGTTTATAGGCATTCGTGATAATCTTCGCGAATTCCCTCGGCTTGTCTTCATTGTCCACCGTGTCTAATTTATTAAGCACTTGGAATTGCATAGCATCTCCTTTGAGGTTGCCCAATATCATGGTAGCAACCACATCGAACACTCCGACAAGCTTCATTCCCAATTCCACGGCCGCCTCCGCACCGTGATTCTCCTGAACACGTTTAATAACGGAGGGCAGCACCGACAGAGACGGAGTGCCGAAGCACTTCGAATATGTCGCGGCAAAGACTTTGCCCCAGTTTTCACAATCGGTCATATCTGGGACCAAGTCTTTCGGCAAACTAATGGTAAGTATCCTGTGTTTCTCCACAGGAGATGTATTCGGATAAACCGCTTCCAGTTGGTCAAATGTCTCAGCAAGCCAATAAGGGTAATCATCCCTATTCTGGGGGCGCTTGCCCATAACCGAATTAACAATAACAGGACTTATAACCACCGCGTGGTGGTCCGTTGGCTGTCCCGCAACAACAGGTGCCCCCACCTGCACGTTGCGTGACACGTACTGCACTAAAGCCCTATGTACTACAATAAGGGCTGTGTGAAGTACACGCAACTCAGCCACCCCAACTTGAAGATAGCGTGGATGAGGCGTAAAACCAGCTAGCACCGGCCATGTGGCCCCTGCAATGGACAAAGGGCCCATTCTCGCCAGTGTAACCGCATGGGGAAGGGCGCCAATAAACCAAATACTATGCTGCCAGGCAGAAATTGGTATTTCTTGTGTCCTATACGGTGTATAGTTGGCTGGTATCTGTGTGGCCGTGTAGGAGTGAAACGTATTATCGTCCTCACTCACCGCCGGCAGAGTCACCCAAGAGTAAAACAACTCATAAGGTTAAGATGCATCGGCACCTATCACAAAAATTACAGCCATGCCATCGTCCGGCACCCCATACTGCGTCAAGTGACGTCGCAGAGGCGTGCGGCTATGTGCCGCTATATCGACCGCCATAAGGACAAATCTACACTTTGTTTTAGTAGTAGCACAAGGGTTCAGAAACCTTTTTAATGATCAAGCTTGAAGGAACCTAGTACGATAGTAATAGGTAGGTCTGAATCCGTCACTCCTGTTATCCGGAAACAAGAGTGAGGGTGCCGTGGACTAATATAAGCACTACTAAGGCGTTTCAAATCAATAGACCAAACGTTAGGTGCGCCATGTTGCAGGGATTCTGCTCATACACAGAACTATGCGCAGGAAACCAGGACCTCAGTGAATTGTGGTGTACCAAAAACTCACCTCAGAACCCACAACCCCTTATCCGACCAGCATCAGTGTCCCATTCGTTATCCGTATTATCACGGAGGTCCCAATGAATAGACAACCCAGAATAAGCGACTTAGGGCACTCTCAGGAATGGTGGGAATCAGAAATACCTGTTCGTTATTATTCTCATATCAGTCCACAACAAGAGTAAACTCAGACACGGTAAAAATAAAAAGAGTTTATTTTATAAACCTCGTGTCCTAAGATGCAGTACTTTGGCTAATACAAGCTGACAAATGATTAATATCAAAACCATCAGCATTGTTACAATACCATAGAAAATAAAGGGAGAAATCATGTTATAAATGACAGTGGGTTACAACCACCTTCCCTTCACTAATAAGCTAAAGTTATTATACTAATAAAAGGTCTCTAGGCTTGAATGGGGAACCCCATACCGTAAGGATCAGCTTAGTGAAATCACATCACAGGATCAGATGAAGTCTTCTCTCAGGAAAGCTCTTCTTCAGAACGTGAATTAAACATGCAGCCTGCAATATTAAAAGCACTCGCCTTTCAGGTATTCGCAGCTGCGTGTATGTTATGGCTAAATAGTGGGCCGATCAACCTGAACTCCAAAACATGCATTGTCTAGCGACCCAGACTGTTTCTTTACACAATGTGCAGACCAAGGTCGCTGCTCACTGCTAGGGATGTGAACAACAGACAGTTCTCATGCGAAGGAAAAAGGCGAGCAAGCAGTTTTCAAATAATAACATGTAACTGCAGTGTCGTGTGCAAAGGCAGCAAAAGTGGCAAGATGGCTTTCTAACATCTAACGCGGTTATGCTAACTTAGCAGTGTATGTATGTAAAGGGCAGCCTTCACTACAAAACCTCCGATCTCTCTCCAGCAGGAACATTAATCACCAGAGATACCTTGACATTTTTATTGTTGCCGGTAAAATGCTGGAGTCAGAAGGAACTCTGCTGGACGTGCTTCTAAGACATTGGTTATTTTTAAACGCAGGACCCTTCCCCCCTCCAATGGACAGCGTCAGGTGCGGCTGCACCAGTCACACCGCCCTAAAGCTGGCGCTGACCAGCACTGACTGGCGGCATTGGTCAGATTCCCTCAAACAGTTGTCTGATTGGGGTCTCTGGAGGCACAGATTCTAAGATCCTGATCATGAATGGAGTGCCACCCTGAAGACTTCCATCTCTGTGGCTTCGCCCCCCTCCCTTCTGCACATTCCAAGAGGCCCTGGCTTCCATCTTGGAGCCTGGTCAGGCCTCTGTCTTGGCAGATGAAGAAACCCCTCAACATCACACGGTTAGTCCTTCACTGGAGCAGCTTTTTACCATATTCATGCCCATCTCTGGCAAAATCACTAATTTATCAGTTCTGGTTCCCCTCTTGACTCTTCCCCTATGGAGTCAGACTCTGGCCCCCCACAACTCTCTCTGCTCTGCAGTAGTTCTCAGAGGGCACTGCTCCTTCCAACTGCAGAAAGAAGGTGTGATTCCTCTGGTGAAAAGACTAAGACAGACTCCTCTCTGATGTAACTTCCGCCCACAACCTCACTTCCTTTTCCTTCCAAGCTGATGGGGAGCCTCATTCTTTAATATGAAGTCTGACCCCACGTGATGTCCTCTTCGCATCCTTGGTCCTTCTGAGCCTCAGAGGGACCCTCTGTTTATCCTCAGAGGGACCCCCAGTTTAGCCTTAACGGGACTCCCAGTTTATCCTCAGAGGGACCCCCAGTTTATCCTCAGAGGGACCCCCAGTTTAGCCTCAGAGGGACCTCCAGTTTAGCCTCAGAGGGACCCCCAGTTTATCCTCAGGGGATGCTACGTGTCACCTGCTCTTCTTTAAAGGTCACCTTAGATGCATCTCTGTCTGGATGATTCCAGTTCTGCTCCTGCTCTACAAGAAGCAGCTTCTGGTGGCCTTCAGCCCCCTGACCCTGGTCCTGTAAGCTTCGGACCACATAACCTTGTACAATATGCCCGCATCTTGGAGCCAGATGTACGCCGTTTGCGCATGCTAATTGTGATAGGTCCATGTACAAACACTATTTTGCGACTCGCAAATAATTTGTGACTCGCAAAATAGTGTTTTGCGACTCGCTATTAGGAAGGGGTGTTCCCTTCCTAATAGTGAGTCACAAGCCATGTACCAATGTTTTGCAAGCGCAATTGCTGTCGTAAAACACTTGCAAATTACCTCCCTTTTCAAGAGGGTGGTAATGCAGCCGCAAATGGGAAGGGGTCCCCAGGGAACCTATTCCCCTTTGTGACTGGCTCTGAAATAATTTTTTAAGGGCAGGCAGTGGTCCAAGGGACCACCACTGCCTGCCCTTAAAAAATGAAACGAAAACGTTCATTTTTTTTTTTATTAAATGCATTCTGTTTTCCTTTAAGGAAATCGGGCTGCATAAAAAAATGAACCCCTTCCCTGCTCATGACGGAACCGTTCCGTCATGAGCCACGGTTGTCGTGTGCTCATGACGGAACGGTTCCGTCATGACAATCCTGCCGGCGGCCGCTCCGCCTGCGCGGCGCTGTTTCCCCGCCTGTGCGGGGCGACAACGCAAATGGGCGGAGTCATGACGGAACCGTTCCGTCATGAGCACAGCTCAACTGTGGCTCATGACGGAGCGGCTCCGTCATGAGCACAGGCCCGCCGCGCTGCCCCCCTGCCCCCCCCAGCGCTGCAGCGGAATGTCCGCAGCAGCGAAGGGGAAAACTGCTTTATTGACAAGCAGTCCCAGACATGGAGCTCTGCTGAACCAAGCAGGCCACCATCCGTTGCAGGCCAGCCATTCCAAATGGGGTCGCATATTGTGAGTGGCTCATTAATATTCATGAGCCTCTCATTTTGCGACCCTATTGAGATTCGCAATCAGTGTCACTGACACTGTAGTGCATTGTACATTGCGCCTCGCAATCGAGCACAAATTGAGAGGTGCAATTTACAAGGGTCGTACATCTGGCCCTTGTACTCCTACGTGACGTCACCCTGATCAGTGAGGAACATGTAGACGTGTTGAGGAAGAGTCCTCCCCCTCCCGCTTCCTCTTCAGGACTCACCGAGCCCCCCCGCCCCCCCCCCCTCGCTGCTGGAAACAGGGGCTGCAGCTCATTCGGACCTCAGCCTCTGGACCCATCTTGGGCCTGAGTGGGAGGGCCTGGGTCTCCTCTGCCCCTCACTGGCCCCGGCTCATATAGCACCTTGTCTTCAAAGCCCCTCATTGTCCCCGGCTCATGAAGCGCCTTATCTTCGAGGCCCCTCACTGGCCCCGGCTCATATAGCGCCTTGTCTTCAAAGCCCCTCATTGTTCCTGGCTCATGAAGCGCCTTGTCTTCGAGGCCCCTCACTGGCCCCGGTTCATGAAGCGCCTTGTCTTCGAGGCCCCTCACTGGCCCCGGCTCATAAAGCGCCTTGTCTTCGAAGCTCCTCACTGGCCCCGGCTCATGAAGCGCCCTGTCTTCAAGGCGCTGTAAGTGGCTCATTCCTCTTACTATAAAGGAGGCGCTGTCCCCGTCCGTGAGCGCGCACCGGGGCCTTCATTACAAGCTTGGGGGCTGGCTTCAGGGCCCCCCCTTAGGATCACAGTTATAAGCGGTGCAATGCTTATCACACCTGCCGTTTACCAGGTGTCATACCCTTTGCCCCCTTTGTCACATGTTTGGCAGATCGAACCTGCCAGAGATGACCAGAGGGTGGAAATGCCTGGCATTTACAGGGACTGCGCACTGTTGGCCGGAAACCCTAGAGTGTGCATCTTATCTCCCCCAAAAGTAGGAATAGGCGACAAGGGTCACATCGGATCTATTTGAACCCGTCGGAGCTGAATTCGTGTTGTATTTTAGTAATCGGCGGATCCCTCGGGGCAGCTCGTATGCAGGCCCCCGGGGTTAAATTCGGATTCCTGAGAAAAGACGAGTTTGTACAAGGACTGGAATCACGTGTTGTGCGATGCTTCACCCAAAGGAAGCGGCATTTACACCGTATGGTAAACGCCCTGATCAGTTCCTCCCAACTTGTAATGAAAGCCTAGGAGTCTGAGCCCCCACCCGGGGCGTCTCTCGCTTCTCCAAGAGCCAACCTCACCATCTAAGGCCAGGAGTGACCTCCCGCGTGACCTTGGGCTCATCTAAAGTCATATCCCAAAAACACGAACCATCCTATTCTCCTCTTCCGCGTAGACAGCAGACATCTCCTCTATTTGTAAAGCGTCCACTCTTCTCTTAGCGCCTGGAAGCCCTGTGCCTGGGTAGCAGCGGCGCTGTAGACTTCAGGAGACTCTCTTGGCCTCCCTGCCCCTCCTCTGTCCCACCACAGTTACAACAGATCATGTTGATTCTTAGTCCATCGCCACCCACCTCCATCCACGTGTCCAATCCCAGCTCTGGTACTGATTCTCTGTGTCATCTCAGGCGACTCATTTCACTGTCCTGTGCAATTGACTGATCCTAAGTCTTTCCATGATGCACTCTGGCCTTAAGCGATCCTTGCGACTCCCGTGCATCCAATTAAGGCTGAACCTAAGTCATCAGCAGCAGTGGTATGTGACCGACCCTGCCCCAGCCATACAGGCCTTTCAGATGCCCCCCTGATTTCACATTATGCCAGTGTTCCTGAGGTGTGCCGAAGTCTGCTGTCTGTCTGTCTGTCTGTCTGTCTGTCTCCTGCTGTAGGATCAGACCCCTCACCCCTCTTCTTTTTCTCTCCTCTAGATCCACCCACCGTGCGCATCACCCCCATCAAGGCTGAGAACCCGGGGGTCCCAATGACGCTGGTCTGTGACGTGTCTAACTTTTACCCCATGCCCATTAACATCACCTGGGTGAAGAACGGGGACCCCGTCCCTGAGGGCACAACCAGTGGCACCCTGCGCCCCAACGGGGACTGGACCTACCAGGCCCAGATGTATCTGGAGGTGACCCCAAGCCCAGGAGACGTGTACAGCTGCTGGGTGCAGCACAGCAGCCTGCAAGACCCCATGAAAACCAGCTGGGGTAAGGTACTGGCGGGGTACAGGGGTACCACAGCAGCCTGAGGGCAGCCATCACCAGGAGCTGGGGTAAGGTACTGGTGGGGTACAGGGGTACCAGAGCAAATTGAGGGCAGCATCACCAGGAGCTGGTGTAAGGTACTGGTAGGGTACAGAGATACCACAGCAGCCCGATGGCACCCGTCTCCAGGAGCTGCGGTAAGGTACTGGTGGGGTACAGAGGTACAATAGCAGCCTTAGGGCACCCATCACTAGGAGCTGCCGTAAGGTACTGGTGGGGTACAGGGATACCACTGTAACCTGAGGGCAGCCATCTCCAGGAGCTGGGGTAAGGTACTGGTGGTGTACAGGGGTACCACAGCAGCCTGATGGCACCCGTCACCAGGAGCTGGGGTAAGGTACTGGTGGGGTACAGGGGTACCACAGCAGCCTGAGGGCACCGTCTCCAGGAGCTGGGGTAAGGTACTGGTGGGGTACAGGGATACCACAGCAGGCTGAGGGCACCCGTCTCCAGGAGCTGCGGTAAGGTACTGGTGGGGTACAGGGGTGCCACAGCAGCCTGAGGGCACCCGTCTCCAGGAGCTGTGGTAAGGTACTGGTGGGGTACAGGGGTACCACAGCAGCCTGAAGGCACCGTCTCCAGGAGCTGGGGTAAGGTACTGGTGGGGTACAGGGATACCACAGCAGGCTGAGGGCACCCGTCTCCAGGAGCTGGGGTAAGGTACTGGTGGGGTACAGGGGTACCACAGCAGCCTGAGGGCACAGTCTCCAGGAGCTGGGGTAAGGTACTGGTGGGGTACAGTGGTACCACAGCAGCCTGAGGGCACCGTCTCCAGGAGCTGGGGTGAGGTACTGGTGGGGTATAGGGGTACCACAGCAGCCTGAGGGCACCCGTCTCCAGGAGCTGGTGTAAGGTACTGGTGGGGTACAGGGGTACCATAGCAGCCTGAGGGCACCCGTCTCTAGGAGCTGGGGTAAGGTACTGGTGGGGAACAGGGGTACCACAGCAGCCTGAGGGCACCCTTCTCCAGGAGCTGGGGTAAGGCACTGGTGGGGTACAGGGATACCACAGCAGCCTGATGGCACCCGTCTCCATGTGCTGGGGTAAGGTACTGGTAGGGTACAGTACAGGGGTACCACAGCAGCCTGAGGGCACCCGTCTGCAGGAGCTGGGGTGACCTACTGGTGGGGTACAGGGGTACCATAGCAGCCTGAGGGCACCCGTCTCTAGGAGCTGGGGTAAGGTACTGGTGGGCTACAGGGGTACCAGAGCAAATTGAGAGCAGCATCACCAGGAGCTGGTGTAAGGTACTGGTAGGGTACAGAGATACCACAGCAGCCCGATGGCACCCATCTCCAGGAGCTGCGGTAAGGTACTGGTGGGGTACAGGGGTGCCACAGCAGCCTGAGGGCACCCGTCTCCAGGAGCTGTGGTAAGGTACTGGTGGGGTACAGGGGTACCACAGCAGCCTGAAGGCACCGTCTCCAGGAGCTGGGGTAAGGTACTGGTGGGGTACAGGGATACCACAGCAGGCTGAGGGCACCCGTCTCCAGGAGCTGGGGTAAGGTACTGGTGGGGTACAGGGGTACCACAGCAGCCTGAGGGCACAGTCTCCAGGAGCTGGGGTAAGGTACTGGTGGGGTACAGTGGTACCACAGCAACCTGAGGGCACCGTCTCCAGGAGCTGGGGTGAGGTACTGGTGGGGTATAGGGGTACCATAGCAGCCTGAGGGCACCCGTCTCCAGGAGCTGGTGTAAGGTACTGGTGGGGTACAGGGGTACCATAGCAGCCTGAGGGCACCCGTCTCTAGGAGCTGGGGTAAGGTACTGGTGGGGAACAGGGGTACCACAGCAGCCTGAGGGCACCCTTCTCCAGGAGATGGGGTAAGGCACTGGTGGGGTACAGGGATACCACAGCAGCCTGATGGCACCCGTCTCCATGTGCTGGGGTAAGGTACTGGTAGGGTACAGTACAGGGGTACCACAGCAGCCTGAGGGCACCCGTCTGCAGGAGCTGGGGTGAGCTACTGGTGGGGTACAGGGGTACCATAGCAGCCTGAGGGCACCCGTCTCTAGGAGCTGGGGTAAGGTACTGGTAGGGTACAGAGATACCACAGCAGCCTGATGGCACCCGTCTCAATGAGTTGGGGTAAGGTACTGGTAGGGTACAGTACAGGGGTACTACAGCAGCCGGAGGGCAGCCATCACCAGGAGATGGGGTGAGGTACTGGTGGGGTACAGGGGTACCACAGCAGCCTAAGAGCATCCATCTCCAGGAGCTGGGGTATGGTACTGGTGGGGCAGGGGTAGCACAGCAGCCTGTGGGCACCCATCACCAGGACCTGGGGTAAGGTACTGGTGGGGTACAGGGATACCACAGCAGCCTGGGGGGACCCATCTCCAGGAGCTGGGTTAAGGTACTGGTGGGGTACAGGGATACCACAGCAGCCTGAGGGCAACCATCACCTGGAGCTGGGGTAAGGTACTGGTGGGGTACGGGGATACCACAGCAGCCTGAGGGCACCCGTCTCCAGGAGCTGGTGTAAGGTACTGGTGGGGTACAAGGATACCACAGCAGCCTGAAGGCAGCCATCACCAGGGGATGGGGTAAGGTACTGATGGGATACATGAGTACCAGAGCAAATTGAGGGCAGCATCACCAGGAGCTGGGGTAAGGTACAGGTGGGGTACAGGGGTACCACAGCAGCCTGAGGGCACCCGTCTCCAGGAGCTGGTGTAAGGTACTGGTGGGTTACAGGGATACCACAGTAGCCTGAGGGCACCTATCTCCAGGAGCTGGTGTAAGGTACTGGTGGGGTACAGAGATACCACAGCATCCTGAGGACACCCGTCTCAAGGAGCTGGGGTAAGGTACTGGTGGGGTACAGGGGTACCATAGCAGCCAGGGGGCACCCGTCTACAGGAGCTGGGGTAAGGTACTGGTGGGGTACAGGGATACCACAGCAGCATGAGGGCACCCGTCTCCAGGGGCTGGGGTAAGGTACTGGTGGGGTACAGGGGTACCACAGCAGCCTGAGGGCAACCATCACCAGGAGCTGGGGTAAGGTACTGGTGGGGTACAGGGGTACCACAGCAGGCTGAGGGCACCTGTCTCCAGGAGCTGAGATAAGGTACTGGTGGGGTACAGAGATACCACAGCAGCCTGAGGACACCCGTCTCCAGGAGCTGGGGTAAGGTACTGGTGGGGTACAGGGGTACCATAGGAGCCAGAGGGCACCCGTCTACAGGAGCTGGGGTAAGGTACTGGTGGGGTACAGGGATACCACAGCAGCCTCAGGGCACCCGTCTACAGGAGCTGGGGTAAGGTACTGGTGGGGTACATGGGTACCATAGCAGCCTGAGGGCACCCATCACTAGGAGCTGCAGTAAGGTACTGGTGGGGTACAGGGGTACAATAGCAGCCTGAGGGCACTGTCTCCAGGAGCTGGGGTGAGGTACTGGTGGGGTACAGGGGTACCATAGCAGCCTGAGGGCACCAGTCTACAGGAGCTAGGGTACGGTACTGGTGGGCTACAGGGGTACCATAGCAGCCTGAGGGCACCCATCACTAGGAGCTGTAGTAAGGTACTGGTGGGGTACAGGGGTACCATAGCAGCCTGAGGCCACTGTCTCTAGGAGCTGGTGTAAGGTACTGGTGGGGTACAGGGGTACCATAGCAACCTGAGGGCACCCGTCTCTAGGAGCTGGGGTAAGGTAATGGTGGGGAACAAGGGTACCACAGCAGCCTGAGGGCACCCTTCTCCAGGAGCTGGGGTAAGGTACTGGTGGGGTACAGGGATACCACAGCAGCCTGATGGCACCCATGTCCATGAGCTGGGGTAAGGTACTGGTAGGGTACAGTACAGGGGTACCACAGCAGCCTGAGGGCAGACATCACCAGGAGCTGCGGTAAGGTACTGGTGGGGTACAGGGGTACCATAGCAGCCTGAGGGCACCCGTCTCTAGGAGCTGGGGTAAGGTACTGGTGGGGTACAGGGGTACCATAGCAGCCTGAGGGCACCCGTCTGCAGGAGCTGGGGTGAGCTACTGGTGGGGTACAGGGGTACCATAGCAGCCTAAGGGCACCCATCTCTAGGAGCTGGGGTAAGGTACTGGTAGGGTACAGAGATACCACAGCAGCCTGATGGCACCCGTCTCCATGAGCTGGGGTAAGGTACTGGTAGGGTACAGTATAGGGGTACCGCAGCAGCCGGAGGGCAGCCGTCACCAGGAGATGGGGTGAGGTACTGGTGGGGTACAGGGGTACCACAGCAGCCTAAGAGCATCCATCTCCAGGAGCTGGGGTATGGTACTGGTGGGGTACATGGGTAGCACAGCAGCCTGAGGGCACCCATCACCAGGACCTGGGGTAAGGTACTGGTGGGGTACAGGGATACCACAGCAGCCTGAGGGCCCGCATCTCCAAGATCGCAGGTAAGGTACTGGTGGGGTACAGGGGTACCATAGCAGCCTAAGGGTACCCATCTCCAGGAGCTGGGCTAAGGTACTGGTGGGGTACAGGGATACCACAGCAGCCTGGGGGGACCCATCTCCAGGAGCTGGGGTAAGGTACTGGTGGGGTACAGGGGTACCACAGCAGCCTGAGGGCAGCCATCACCAGGAGCTGGGGTAAGGTACTGGTGGGGTACGGGGATACCACAGCAGCCTGAGGGCACCAGTCTCCAGGAGCTGGTGTAAGGTACTGGTGGGCTACAGGGATACCACAGCAGCCTGAAGGCAGCCATCACCAGGGGATGGGGTAAGGTACTGATGGGATACATGAGTACCAGAGCAAATTGAGGGCAGCATCACCAGGAGCTGGGGTAAGGTACAGGTGGGGTACAGGGGTACCACAGCAGCCTGAGGGCACCCGTCTCCAGGAGCCGGTGTAAGGTACTGGTGGGTTACGGGGATACCACAGCAGCCTGAGGGCACCTATCTCCAGGAGCTGGTGTAAGGTACTGGTGGGGTACAGAGATACCACAGCAGCCTGAGGACACCCGTCTCCAGGAGCTGGGGTAAGGTACTGGTGGGGTACAGGGGTACCATAGCAGCCAGAGGGCACCCGTCTACAGGAGCTGGGGTAAGGTACTGGTGGGGTACAGGGATACCACAGCAGCCTGAGGGCACCCGTCTCCAGGGGCTGGGGTAAGGTAGTGGTGGGGTACAGGGGTACCACAGCAGCCTGAGGGCAACCATCATCAGGAGCTGGGGTAAGGTATGGTGGGGTACAGGGGTACCACAGCAGGCTGAGGGCACCCGTCTCCAGGAGCTGGGGTATGGTACTGGTGGGGTACAGGGATACCACAGCAGCCTGAGGGCACCGACTCCAGGAGCTGGGGTAAGGTACTGGTGGGGTACAGGGGTACCACAGCAGCCTGAGGGCACCGTCTCCAGGAGCTGGGGTAAGGTACTGGTGGGGTACAGGGGTACCATAGCAGCCAGAGGGCACCCGTCTACAGGAGCTGGGGTAAGGTACTGGTGGGGTACAGGGATACCACAGCAGCCTGAGGGCACCCGTCTACAGGAGCTGGAGTAAGATACTGATGGGGTACAGGGGTACCATAGCAGCCTGAGGGCACCCATCACTAGGAGCTGCGGTAAGGTACTGGTGGGGTACAGGGGTACAATAGCAGCCTTAGGGCACCCATCACTAGGAGCTGCCGTAAGGTACTGGTGGGGTACAGGGATACCACTGTAACCTGAGGGCAGCCATCTCCAGGAGCTGGGGTAAGGTACTGGTGGCGTACAGGGGTACCACAGCAGCCTGATGGCACCCGTCTCCAGGAGCTGGTGTAAGGTACTGGTGGGGTACAGGGGTACCACAGCAGCCTAAGGACACCCGTCTCCAGGAGTTGGGGTAAGGTACTGGTGGGGTACAGGGATACCATAGCAACATGAGGACACCCGTCAACAGGGGCTGGGATAAGGTACTGGTGGGGTACGGGGGTACCACAGCAGCCTGAGGGCAGCCATCACCAGGAGCAGTGGTAAGGTACTGGTGGGGTACAGGGGTGCCACAGCAGCTTGAGGGCACCCGTCTCCAGGAGCTGGGGTAAGGTACTGGTGTGGTACAGGGATACCACAGCAGCCTGAGGACACCCGTCACCAGGGGCTGGGGTAAGGTACTGGTGGGATACGGTGGTACCACAGCAGCTTGAGGGCAGCTATCACCAGGAGCTGGGGTAAAGTTCTGGTGGGGTGCAGGGGTGCCACAGCAGCCTGAGGACACCGGTCTCCAGGAGCTGGGATGATGTACTGGTGGGGTACGGGGGTAGCACAGCAGCTTGAGGGCAGCCATCACCAGGAGCTGCGGTAAGGTACTGGTTGGGTACAGGGGTGCCACAGAAGACTGAGGGCAGCCATCACCAGGGGATGGGGTAAGGTACTGGTGGGGTACAGGGGTACCACAGCAGCCTGAGGGCACCCATCTCCAGGAGCTGGGGTAAGGTACTGGTGGGGTACAGGGGTACCACAGCAGCCTAAGGACAGCCATCACCAGGAGCTGCGGTAAGGTACTGGTGGGGTACGGGGGTACCACAGCAGCCTGAGGGCACCCGTCTCCAGGAGCTGGGGTAAGGAACTGGTGGGGTACAGGGGTACCACAGCAGCCTAAGGGCAGCCATCACCAGGAGCTGCGGTAAGGTACTTGTGGGGTACAGGGGTACCACAGCAGCCTGCTGTACTCCATGAAAAGGAGCTAGGGTAAGGTACTGGTGTGGGAGACTGAGTACCATTACAGCTTGAGGGGACCCTTCAGAAGGACATGGGGTAAAGCACTGGGGCTGGGGGGGAGGTGAAGGGGTGGGTGGAGCAGAGATATACTACAGCAGCGGCATGGCACTTCCTTCCCTCCATCTACTCTCCCATTTTTCTTCCTTCCTTCTCTGTGCTCTCCCTCTTCACTTCATTCCTTCTCTGTGCTCCTCCTCTTCTCTTAGTTCCATCTCTGTGCTCCCCCTCTTCCCTTCATTCCTCCTCAGTGCTCTCCCTCTTCCCTTCGTTCTTTCTCTGTGCTCTCCTGCTCATTCCTTCTCTGTGCCTCCCCTCTTCCCTTCATTCCTTCTCTGTGCCCCCCTCTTCCCTTCGTTCCTTATCTCTGCTCTATTCTTCCCTTCGTTCCTTCTCTGTGCTCTCCTGCTCATTCCTTCTCTGTGCTCCTCCTCTTCCTTTCGTTCCTTCTCTGTACCCCTTTCTCTCCCCTTCGTTCCTTCTCTATGCTCCCTCGTCGCTTCATTCCTGCTCTGTGCTCTTCCTCTTCCTTTCGTTCCTTCTCTGTGCTCCTCCTCTTCCTTTCGTTCCTTCTCTGTACCCCTTTCTCTCCCCTTCGTTCCTTCCCTATGCTCCCTCGTCGCTTCCTTCCTGCTCTGTGCTCTTCCTCTTCCTTTCATTCCTTCTCTCTGCTCCTCCTCTTCCTTTCGTTCCTTCTCTGTACCCCTTTCTTTCCCCTTCGTTCCTTCTCTATGCTCCCTCGTCGCTTCATTCCTGCTCTGTGCTCTCCTGCTCATTCCTTCTCTGTGCTCCTCCTCTTCCTTTCGTTCCTTCTCTGTACCCCTTTCTCTCCCCTTCGTTCCTTCTCTATGCTCCCTCGTCGCTTCATTCCTGCTCTGTGCTCTCCTGCTCATTCCTTCTCTGTGCTCCTCCTCTTCCTTTCGTTCCTTCTCTGTACCCCTTTCTCTCCCCTTCGTACCTTCTCTATGCTCCCTCGTCGCTTCATTCCTGCTCTGTGCTCTCCTGCTCATTCCTTCTCTGTGCTCCTCATCTTCCCTTCGGTCCTTCTCTGTACCCCTTTCTCTCCCCTTCGTTCCTTCTCTATGCTCCCTCGTCGCTTCATTCCTGCTCTGTGCTCTCCTGCTCATTCCTTCTCTGTGCTCCTCATCTTCCCTTCGGTCCTTCTCTGTACCCCTTTCTCTCCCCTTCGTTCCTTCTCTATGCTCCCTCGTCGCTTCATTCCTGCTCTGTGCTCTTCCTCTTCCTTTCGTTCCTTCTCTGTGCTCCTCCTCTTCCTTTCGTTCCTTCTCTGTACCCCTTTCTCTCCCCTTCGTTCCTTCCCTATGCTCCCTCGTCGCTTCCTTCCTGCTCTGTGCTCTTCCTCTTCCTTTCATTCCTTCTCTGTGCTCCTCCTCTTCCTTTCGTTCCTTCTCTGTACCCCTTTCTCTCCCCTTCGTTCCTTCTCTCTGCTCCCTCGTCGCTTCATTCCTGCTCTGTGCTCTCCTGCTCATTCCTTCTCTGTGCTCCTCATCTTCCCTTCGGTCCTTCTCTGTACCCCTTTCTCTCCCCTTCGTTCCTTCTCTATGCTCCCTCGTCGCTTCATTCCTGCTCTGTGCTCTTCCTCTTCCTTTCGTTCCTTCTCTGTGCTCCTCCTCTTCCTTTCGTTCCTTCTCTGTACCCCTTTCTCTCCCCTTCGTTCCTTCCCTATGCTCCCTCGTCGCTTCCTTCCTGCTCTGTGCTCTTCCTCTTCCTTTCATTCCTTCTCTGTGCTCCTCCTCTTCCTTTCGTTCCTTCTCTGTACCCCTTTCTCTCCCCTTCGTTCCTTCTCTCTGCTCCCTCGTCGCTTCATTCCTGCTCTGTGCTCTCCTGCTCATTCCTTCTCTGTGCTCCTCATCTTCCCTTCGGTCCTTCTCTGTACCCCTTTCTCTCCCCTTCGTTCCTTCCCTATGCTCCCTTGTCGCTTCATTCCTGCTCTGTGCTCTTCCTCTTCCCTTCGTTCCTTCTCTGTGCCCCCCTCTTCCCTTCGTTCCTTATCTCTGCTCTATTCTTCCCTTCGTTCCTTCTCTGTGCTCTCCTGCTCATTCCTTCTCTGTGCTCCTCCTCTTCCCTTCGTTCCTTCTCTGTTCTCCTTCCTCTTCCCTTCGTTCCTTCTCTGTTCTCCTTCCTCTTCCCTTCATTCCTTCTCTGTGATCTCCCTCTTCCCTTCGTTCCTTCTCTGTTCTCTCCCTTCATTCCTTCTCTGAGCTCCCCCTCTTCCCTTCGTTCCTTCTCTGTTCTCTCCCTTCATTCCTTCTCTGTGCTCCCCCTCTTCCCTCTCATTTCTTAACTGTGCTCCTCCTCTTACCTTCGTTCCTTCTCGGTGCTCTCTTTCTTACCTGAGTCCCTTCTCTGTGCTCCCCTCTTCCCTTCATTCCTTCTCTATGCCCCCCTTCCCTTCGTTCCTTATCTCTGCTCTATTCTTCCCTTCGTTCCTTCTCTGTGCTCTCCTGCTCATTCCTTCTCTGTGCTCCTCCTCTTCCCTTTGTTCCTTCTCTGTTCTCCTTCCTCGTCCCTTTGTTCCCTCTCTGTGCTCTCCCTCTTCCCTTCATTCCTTCTCTGTGCTCTCCCTCTTCCCTTCCTTCCTTATCTGTTCTCTCCTTCTCCCCTTTGTTCTTTCTCTGTGCTCTCCCTTTTTCCTTCGTTTCTTCTCTTTGCTCTCCCTCTTCCCTTCATTCCTTCTCTGTGCTCTCCCTCTTCCCTTCGTTCCTTTTCTGTTCTCTCCTTCTCCCCTTTGTTCTCTCTCTGTGCTTTCTCTCTTCCCTTTGTTCATTCTCTGTACTTTACCTTCATTTCTTCTCTGTGGTCTCCTCTTCACTTCGTTCTTTCTCTATGCCCCCTCTTCCCTTCGTTGCCTACCATTAAGGGAAAAAAGTTCAGTCTCATCCCAGTTAATAGATATCGATGCATGATGTTGGAGACAAAGGAGAGATAAGAATCAAGTCCTGTGGCCACTCTAGGCAGAGTCTGGTCAAATTAAACCGTAACTTTACCTTGATTACAATGCCATCCTTCTAGTTCGCGCCGATTGGCAAAAGCCTCTCTTAGTTTGATTTTAGAAAAAGACCAGCATTTTGAGGGTGTTGTTTACAGGAAGGCTAAGCCCAGGTCTGTGAAGGACTGCTTAACATATTATGCTAGCCATGGGATACTGTTGGCTTGGTCAAGATTAATTATATCTTTAATTACCACTTGGTTTTATCATAACCGAGTCCCTCTTCCAACTTCTTAACCACAATAGAAGCGGGGCCAGTTTGATCGAGTCAGTAATAAAAGGAAGGCCGAGTTCTTTGTGAGCGATCAGTTTTGAGCAGGTTGGAGGGACTGAGAGCAGCTTTTTAACAAATTTATCCTCTGCTGTCTGCAGGCTTCCCACTTGAGCTGTGCCCATATTTTAACGCCATAGGTGGCTCAGGCTACAGAGTTTACCAGGTAGACTTCAACCATTTCCCTACATGGCTTTTTACCCAGGTTAGAACCATATTTCCAGAGAGCAGCTATACTTCATTTCAACATGTTAGTTTTTCTTTCTACCATAGCAGACCAGTTAAGTTTGGAATCAAAAAGGAGACCTAAATACATAAAGGACTCTAGGTAATCCAGGGAGCCCCGTCTAGTTGGAGTGAAATTGGCTTTTTTCTTCCGAACCCCGCTGTCATAACAAACGTTTTCGATTTGTTGACAAACAAACCCAGTTCAGCCATAAAATTTGAGTATGCGCCAATCAAACGCTGAAGGGCCAAGGGTGTTCTGGTCATCAGGACCGCATCATCTGCATAGAGAAGAGCAGGCAGCAATAGGCTGCTTTCAGATGGAACGTCCCTACACTGTGCGGTCAAAACTTCGTTAAGTTTGTTGGTATACAAAGAAAAAAGAAAGGGGGCAAGGACACACCCCTGTCGAACCCCCTTTTCAATTCTGAACAACTTTGTACATTCCCCCTGTTTTCCAAACCTAATTACAGCCCCTGCCTCCCTATACGTCTCTCTAATAAAAACGATTATGAACTTGTCCACGCCCATCGACTCCAAAAGAGCCCACAATTTTGTGTGGCTCACACAGTCGAAAGCCGTGGACAAGTCCACAAAAGCCATATAAAACTAACCCTTTTTTGCATGGACATATTTTGCTGCAAGCAAGGCTAGTTTTAAGCCTTGATCGATTGTTCCCCTCCCTTTTCTAAGCCTGTATTGGGCCTCGGCTTAAACGTTATTTTCAGATGCTCACTCCTCCAATCTATTTAAAAGCAATCTCCCGGGGGGGCGTGGCCAAGATAGCGGCCAAGTAGGATGTGTTTTGTGGTCTCTCCGGCTCCGCCACGGCAATCACCTAGTATTGCCTGCTCTACGCCCGCATCGAAGGCTGGTGGGACCGGGACTGGATCCTGGAACACACCTGGACTCTCATGGAGCACCGGGAACTCCAAGCACTTGAGGCAGACTCCCTGTAAGCGACGAACCCGCTGCTCCTGCCCGGCGTGGTGGGTAGGGAACAGTGGACGATGTGAATGCCACGACCTAGACAGCGACGGAGCCATCTCGTGAACCCAGAGGGTGGCGGAGGTCCTCGGTGAGCAGTGAAGGCAATGGTGCTCGGGCCTGGCCCGCATTGACTGAGAAGGTGACGATCCAGCGCTGGCGAAGTAAGGCCTGCTGACACTGTGCAATGGCCGGTGCTGCGATGGGGGAGGACTGGCGGCCCTGAGGCCTGGAAGGGCCACAGCTCGACAGTGCACAGCCTGCCGTGGGAGCGGCTGCGGTGGTGCCTCCACGACCTCAAGAGAGCGTAGGCTGCAGCGGTGGTGTTAGACCCCCTCTCGCCTGCACCTGAGGCGGGGGTTGCCTCCTTTTACCCGCGAACGTCAGGGGCCGAGCCCGGCACAACGAGACGGAGTCAGAGTGAGGCTGGTGCTGAAGAAGCCCATCGGTGTGTGGATACCGGCAACCGGCTCCTACTGAGGTACTGTTGGTCTGGTGCAAGCAGCCCCCAGGTGTGTGCATGGCGCCGAGGGTTTCGAGAGGTGCCCTTGCAGGGCAGATGCTCGCGTGAGTTGCCCCCGACGAGGCGGCAGCGCTGGCCCTGCTGGTCAAAGTGTCCCGGGGCATTTCTGAAATGAACCGGTGCTGAATGGGAAGAGGCATTACATAATTTAGAGAGCATAATCCTAAGACTTTGATCTATGAGGAGGAAGGGACTCCTACCGCTATAGCACAAGCAGTCTGACAGCAACCATTTTGATCACCAGATCCAATATCATAGATCAGTTTGACTAGCGAAAAGGAGGTTCTTGCCCCGAAGTGATATCCAGAAGGAGGGGACAGGAAGAGAGGGGCCCCTGGGCTCCCCTAGAAAATTGGCGGAGTGAGATTGAAATAGGGGAGTGGGTCAGGCTACAGTAAGAGAGGTAACAAGGTGCAATTGCGGTGGGGTCTCCAGGGAGCTGACGCAGGGCAAACCGAATAACCTCAAAGGGGCGACACCATCAGAGCTGCGGTAAAGAAAGGGGAAAGGAGCGTACTCTGTAGGAGAGACACAGCCACAGATTTAACCCTGATCTACTGCCGTGCGCAGTGCCCGAGGCCTTTACAATCCCAGGACCTTCTGTCAGCTGGGACGCGAGCTACAGGTCAGGGATGAGGAGCAGCGGCCCGGTGTATCATATCTGCTTGGGCCCATAGTCTATGGAGGTGTGAGCCACGTTTGCAAGGGGGTTTTGACCCTGGTAGTCAGCCAGCGCGGCTATGCCAGAATTCAAAATCCAACAGAGCTAAGAGCGCAGCATTCGCACCAGCTGTACTAGACAAGAATAATAGCTAGTGCACGGCTGAAAAAGGAGCACTCCATTAAAGAAATGCTTCTGAAGCAACCCACACAGGGAATGACTGATGCTCCAGGCCAGGAGATAGAAGGGTCACAGGGAAGTCAGGAAGGAGTGGATGCCCTGGCCACGAAAGCCTTTATGACGGAGCTGTTTACATCCCTGCGAGCCGATCTTCAGGACCTCAAGTACGAAACCCGATGAGACGAGGAACTCAAAATGATGCAGCAAGAAATCCTCCACCTCCAACAGCAACATATAGAACTGCAAGGTCAAGCAGAAGACCTGGAAAACCGTTCCCGCCGCAACAATGTACGCATCAGAGGAGTCCCAACGGGAGCAGAAGGGGAGGACATCGGGGAGTGTGTCTCGGCTCTCTGTCAACAGGTGCTGGGAGACGACCACACGACCGATATTCATATTGATAGAGCCCACCGAGTAGGCCTACAGAGGGGCTGGAGGGCACCGCCGCCGGACATCCTCATATATGTTCACGATTTCCAACTGAAGGAAATGATCATAAAGAATGCTAGAGCTGCACACCCCCTACATTTTCGCAGTACCTCCCCGACACTATACCAGGATCTGTCGGCTATCACTCTACGTAAGAGCAGGGAATTTCGACCGATTACGCTGCACTTGAAAGATCTGGGGATTGCTTACTCCTGGGGCCATCCTTTTCTGATTATCTTCCGCCATGAGGGCAAGTTGCGGCAGATTCAGGAGGCCAGAGATGTGCTGGAAATTGCGAAGCAACAGTCCCCGGAGCCGCAGCACAAGTGTATTAAAGGGTCAGGATATCCCCAGCCCCGATGGCAAAAAGTGAGGAAATTCTTGTCCCCCCGTAAACCGGACACAACAACTATCATAAAAGAGAGAGAAGCAGTCATTTCCTCATTGTCCAGTGGCCCAATCCAACCGACACCCAGCTGAACGCACCGAGAAAACATTAAGAGCACATCATGGAGGCAGAGTCGGAGGCCGTGCTCTCCTCTTCTTTAAGATCTGTCTTGGGTCCTTGTCCCTCTACCAGTTTCCTTTAGACGAACTTTGGTCATAAAAGACTCTTGTTCTACTCCATCCTGTTAGATGGTCAAAGGCATAATGTTTACCTTTCTGGGGTTTATTTTTGTTTGGGTACACTGCACCAGTTATAAGGAAACCAGATACATGAAGGCGCGGATGCGCTTCCTTGTGCCCACTCTCTTCCAGTCCCCCCACTCTGAGCGCGCCCACCGACCTTTCCTTTCATTAAGTAAGCTTCATGGGTAAAGATCTTAAGGTCATCTCTCTCAATGTTCGGGGCCTTAACCATCCAGTGAAGCGCTCTGCTATCCTCTCGCTGTTAGAAAACGCAGAAGGTGACATTTGCATGCTACAAGAAACCCACTTACTATCCAAAGACACGGCCCGTATGTGTACACGCCGATTTACACATCAATACTGATCCACAAGTACTACCAAGACAAACGGGGTGGCTATTTTGCTCAGTGCAAAATTTGCAGGAAAGTTCCTCTCAACTCTCTACGAAGTAAGGGGTGGGTCTTGCTCTTAGAATTCAGTGGGGCTCCACTTTTTTCATTCTAATCAATATCTACTTGCCTAAAATGCATCAGTAACCTTTTCCTATTAAGACTCTTACAGAGGGGCTGGCATTAGCTGATGCAGCGATTTTAATAGGAGGAGATTTCAACTCAGTAATGGATAATACTAGGGATCGCTCTTTCCAGAGACAGGCTCAGACAGGGGCAATCTCTCCTGAGGGTAAACGATGGCTCGCAGAGAGCGGGCTGTATGACATTTGGCGCCTTCACCACCCAGAAACACAAAATTATTTACACTATTCAGCTGCGCATAAGTCCTATGCGCGATTAGATAACTTCCTAGCGTCTACAACGCTTCTGTCTAGAGTGCGGGAGTTTTCAATAGAGCTACGCTCTCTGTCAGATCACGCTCTAATCACAGTCACAATTCAAGCGGGGGAGGCCAATCGTACTCTGGCGAGGTGGCGTCTGCGAAAGGGGCTGCTACAATCACCAAACACAGTGAAGGAGATTAATGGGAAGTAATAAAGCACAATGATAGGGAGGACACCTCGATGGGTGCGATCTAGGAGGCCCTAAAGCTACCTAAAGCTGACACTGCCTCTCTCTCTCTTGCTGTCTTGTAGCTCTCAGCCTGACACTCTTTTTCTCTCTCTTGCTGTCTTGTAGCTCCTGGCCTGACACTGTCTTTCGCTCTCTCTTGCTGTCTTGTAGCTCCCGGCCTGACACTGACTCTCTCTCTCTCTTGCTGTCTTGTAGCTCCCGGCCTGAAGCTGTATATCTCTCTTGCTGTCTTGTAGCTCCCGGCCTGACTTTGTTTCTCTCCCTTTCTTGCTGTCTTGCAGCTCCCAACCTGACACTGTCTCTCTCTCTCTCTCTCTCTCTCTCCCTCCCTCTCTCTCTCTCTCTCTCTCTCTCTCTCTCTCTCTCTCTCTCTCTCTGTTGCTGTCTTGTGTCTCCCGGCCTGACACTCTCTCTCTCTCTCTCTCTCTCTCTCTCTCTCTCTCTCTTTCTCTTGCTGTCTTGTAGCTCCTGGCCTGATGACACTTTCTCTCTCTCTCTCTCACTCTCTCTCTCTGTTGCTGTCTTGTAGCTCCCGGCCTGACACAGTCTCTCTCTCTCTCTCTCTCTCTCTCTCTCTCTTGCTGTCTTGCAGCTCCCGGCCTGACACTGTTGCGGACGGTGAAGATCAGTATCTCGGTGGTGGTCCTGGGCCTCGGCATCATCTTCCTCCTCGCCGGACTCATCAGCTGGAAGAAATCCCGTTCTGATGGTAAGAGACTGTCCAACCCACGGAGTGCACTGACAGTTGCTGTGCTGTCTTAGAGTGCTGATAGAGTGAGTGATTGCTCCAACACTAACCCCTGTTGTTGAAACTTGACTCTTCGCATGAGTTGTTGGTTCTCACAGGTGGCGTTGCCTATTGAGCGGTAGCAGTGTTAGTTCTTACAAGCGGTGTTTGTTATCAGTTATAATCAGATGTATGTTGTGTTTTGATTCTGGTAGTATGTCCACTTGTTACTACAAGTATTGACTGTTTGGTGTTGGCTTAGATGGATTCAGGGAGGTGGTCTTGCTTCTTACAGGAGTTATTGGTTCTCACAGGTGGCGTTGTCTATTGACCGGTAGCAGAGTTAGTTCTTACACGCACTGTTTTTTGTTAGATATCGTGGGTTGGAAGCTGTGTTTTGAATCCGGTAGTAGGTCCACTGGTTACGACAAGTATTGACTGTTGGGTGTTGGCTAGGATGGATTCAGGGAGGTGGTCTTGCTTTTTACAGGAGTTGTTGGTTCTCACAGGTGGCGCGGTCTACTGACCCGTAGCAGTGTTAGTTCTTACAAAAAGTGTTTTTTGTTACATATTGTGAGTTGGATTTTGTGTTTTGACTCCTTAATTTGTCCACTGGTTGCAACAAGTATTGACTGTTGGGTGTTTTCTTAGATGGATTCAGGGCGGTGGTCATACTTCTGATAGGTGTTATTGGTTCTCAAAGGTGGCTTTGCCTATTGACCGGTAGCAGTGTTAGTTCTTACCAGCGGTGTTTGTTATTAGTTATCATGAGATGGAGGTTGTGTTTTGACTCCGGTAGTATGTCCACTATTTACAAAAAGTATTGACTGGTGAGTGTTGGCGTGGATGTATTCAGGGAGGTGATCTTGCTTCTTACAGGAATTGTTGGTTCTCACAGGTGGCGTTGCTTATTGACCAGTAGCAGTGTTAGTTCTTCCAAGCTGTGTTTGTCATTAGTTATCATGAGATTGATGTTGTGTTTTGACTCTGATAGTATGTCCACTGGTTACGACATGTATTGACTGTTGAGTGTCGGCTTAGATGGATTCAGGTGGTGGCCTTGCTTCTTACAGGAGTTGTTGGTTCTCACAGGTGGCGTTGTCTATTGCCGGTAGCAGTGTTAGCTCTTACAAGCGGTGTTTTTTGTTACATATCGTGAGTTGGATGTTGTGTTTTGACTCTGTAGTATATCCACTGGTTACGACAAGTATTGACTGTTTGGCGTTGGTTTGGATGGTTCAGGGAAGTGGTCTTGCTTCTGAGAAGTGTTGTTGGTACTGAAAGGCGGTCTTGGTATTTAGAGTCTAGGCACCAAGAAATTATGTGTGTTTGTTCTGACAGGTATTTTGCCATTGTGGCACTGGCAGCTGATGCAGTGTGTTGCCTCTGAAGGCTGGTGTGAAGCGTTGGTCCTGAGTAGCTGTTTTGCCTGTTGGCTCTGACAGAATTGTTGCTTATTGACTGTTAGAAGGTTTGTTGCCCGTTGAGTCTCAAAGGCAGGGGTGGTTTTTGGCTCTAACAGCTGCCACTGCTTGTAGGTCAGAAATGTTTTTTTGTGGCATGTTAGCTGTAGATACACATGCTGTGCATACTTCCACCATCTACTGTTGGACTCGGACGTGTGCAACTTGTTTCTCTTTGAAGGAAGTCTTTTCGAGTTACGGGATCTAGTGATTCCACTGATCCAGATCAGGGTATTAAAAATATGCCCACTACCACGGATAGAGTAATCTCACAGTTACACGCACATACATTCATCATACGCTAGGGCCCATTTCACTAACATACGCTCAAATACTCTACCAGCAAAAAACCTGTGGGAAGAAAAACCCCTAAACCACCCTGCATCTATATCTAGGCGATAGGACCTGATTATAGTGGTTGTCTAACATAATATAAACAATCTATAAACAATGATCAAAAATATACTCAATAATTGACAAAGAAAGAAATATTCAACACCATGTTTAAAAGTTATATTGCTTTATCTAAAATTAGTCAAAGTAAATCAGAATAAATCATTTCTCATAGTTACCTATTCTAACTAAGTGTCAGAACGGGTCAGGACCAGTCTCTTGGCAAAGTCTCCCAGGACAGTCCTCAGCATCAGTCCTCAGCAACGCAAGTTCACGCAGCGAAGGTAAAATGGCAAGTGGCAAAGAGTGGGGCAAGGGGTGGCACCAACCCTCCCTAAGCTAACAGTTTTTATAATGAAAAATACAATGGAAACTCACATAAAAATTGGCAAGTAAAACTGTATCACTGAGCAGAACGAGAAGGAAGAGATGTAACTTTGCAACATCTGAAAATCTCCGCTCAGGAAAAGTCACAAGACGTAACCACGGAACAGGAACCAAGAAACAGAAACTATTAAAGTATCAAACTCATTCCGCTTCCCTCGGCAGCCGAGCTATAGTTCAGAGTTTTCCTCTAAGGCTCCTTTGTCTTCCAAGGACGTCAAGGACACTTTCACTTTTCTTGGAGAATACCCAAAACTGCTGCTGTCCTCATGGAAAGTTTTTCATTCAAGGACTACGGTCAGTTGTCTTCAACCAATTTCCAGCAGGGGTCTCTCTTGCCACATCACAGATTGCCTGCGCCACAGCTCAGCCAGGCTTCAAAAATATTCTCAGTCATTTCATAAAGGCCTCCATAGGCCACAATAGACCATCTTTAATTAAAGAGACAAAATAAAGATTACTACATCATAATGATTAAACAGTGTTAACCCCACTAATACCCTTATGTGTATGCATTTATCTAGCTTTGCGACATAAAAAGCATTAATTCAGACAGCGTTTTGTGCTAAAAATAAATAGCACACAGCAACGTTTAAACATGAAAACTTGCACGTTATTGTAAATACAAATACAGCAAACATATGCTAACCCTCGTGTAACCTTCTCTTGTGTTAAAACAAACAAGTTGATTAGTGAAACACACTTGCACAAGACAAATAATTAGTTGTTAATTATTAATAAATTAATAAACGCATAGACATGCCAGAGCTTCAAAAGCCCCAGAATTTTCTAACAGAAAACTCTGCTCCAGCAATCCCCCCTTTGGTGATTTTATCACCAAATAAACCCTAAAAAAAAAAATTAGTGAAAATTTAGTCCCATTTTAGGAGAAATCAGAAATGTCTTTTCCCCTTACACAACATTAAGCACCAGTCACTCTTTCATCATCCCTTTTTGTCTCTAAATAAACACTCTCCCTCAATTCTTCTAATTCAATCTCTTCTGGTTCTCTTTTCGAATTTTTCGAATTCTTCGAATTCTTGTTTTTCTTTTCATTTTTCAATTTCTCTTTCCCTCTTCTGTTTTTACAACACACACACACTAATCTCAGTATCAGTAAAGCAACAATTATACACGACAAAGGTCAGGCAACTTGTAATAAGCCTTGTTCCCACACACATAATACACTCCTGGAAAAAATTGTATCTTCTCCACCTCTGAAACCCCAACCTGTCGCAACGAAGTATGTATCATGGCACTCACTAGTCCCCACGAAATATGTATCATATTGTGATTTCCTTCTGGTAATGCATAG
Organism: Triturus cristatus; assembly: GCF_964204655.1. Lineage (NCBI taxonomy): Eukaryota > Metazoa > Chordata > Amphibia > Caudata > Salamandridae > Triturus > Triturus cristatus. The sequence goes on along the minus strand of NC_140579.1, from coordinate 135,643,636 downwards.
TTTACCCTTCTGCGGTGCATCTAGAGCTAAAGTTGGACTAGCCCCATTTTTCAACTCTTTTCCCATCTCAATGTCCCAAATTGTCTCACTCACTTCATATTTTCCCGCTCTCTCATGCATGTTCACTCTCCTTTCCTCTACCATATCCAGGAAAGCTTTCTCCTCTTCTTTCAAACTGCAAGTTAAATTATTCTTAAAAATATAATCTAATGTTAGTCCTTTTTCTTCAATAAAAATCTCACCAAAAGTGTTAGCTTCTTTAGCTGGATTCAGCTCTTTGTTCATTGGCAAGTGCCCAAAAATACTATCTCTGTTAGACATCTTATAATCTACTTTCCCTAACAAATAAAAAACACTACTTAAAATACTACAAGAAATACCATATGTAGCTGGTAAATGGTGATAAGTAACACCCTCTGAAACGGATGCAGGTAACTGCATGCAGACATAGCAATCCCTCACTTCCATTGTCTTCACATATTCATATAACAGTTTAGAAAAAACATTACTAGAAAAATTATTAATTGACCTATCCTTGTGTATGTAACTACTACTTCTAATTGGAACTACTTTTTGTGAATTCTTCTCTATATTAGTCATGTTTTCTGTGTCCATCCCAAATTCAACCTTAAAAGTAACTAATAAAACTAAAACACCCCATAGAAGCATTAATATTCCAGTACAACAGCAGCACATCTTGCACCACCTTTTAAAGAAGGCACATCTATTTTGATTATTCTCTATGTTAGCCCTTCTGCTTTAACTTCTACTACTCCACTACTGAAATTAGGATTTTTCAAATCTCCAACGTTTGTTCCAAACTCTTCAGTTTCTCCAACAATCTTTCTGTTCGCTCAGTCCAAGTGACCTTCTTTTACTCAGTTTGGATACTCATCATTTTTCACATCAAATTGTATCAGATCTCCAACATTCAAATCCTCAGTATCTGACTCTTCTCCAATGTCAGTCAAGAGTACTTTCAGGATTTCACCAGTATCTTCCTCAACCACTTCTCTCAAGACCACTTCCGGATTATCTTGAGTCACTGTTTCTTCTTTTCCTTCTTCAGACAGTGTCACATAAGACCATTCCGGTGATCTGTACTTTTGGTTGGGTCTTTTAACTCTTTTTATTTCTACTGGTTCTTTTGTTTTCTTTTATTCTTCTTCCTCAGCTCTCGAAGTTTGACTTGATACTTCATTCACTTGTTCAGCTTTTGATGAATTTGCTCTTATTATTCTGTATTTCACCCTTTTAACTTGGTTGTTAGGCCAACGATCTCCTTTCACAACCCTTTTCGGCTTTACTTCTTTAACACTCCTTTCTCCAATCGAAGTTCTCTTTCTTAGAACTCGACCCTCTGTTTGTTCATTTTCATCATCCAATTCTGTTTCAATTGCCTCTTGCTTTCGTTTCTTAGCAGTTTTCTTTTCTTCCACAGATTCTTTCACCACTATTTGAGACTTCCCTACTTCTGTCCCTCCTCGGATCTCCGACACGCAATCTTCTTGCTGTCTACTTGTCCCTTCACCTAGCTCCTCATCAATGTTCCCTACGCCTCCTCGGGGGTCTTCCGCAATCTGTCCCTCTCTATCTTTTTCTGACCCTGTTTCCTCAAGAATAATCTCAAGTGGTTCTTCGATCTCCTCCTCTTCTGATTCAGGAGTAGTCTCTGTGTTATTTCTCTTTTCTTTTCTTTTTCCTCCACTGCTATTTGAAACTTCAGGCTCTTTAACAGAATTTGATCTTCCCTCTGATACTTGCAGTGAATCCTTTGAAGCTCTCTCTGCTTCTCTTCTCACTGATTCCGTATCTTCAGGATCTTCACCATCACTGGAATCTGACTCTTCATAATACTCTTTACCAGTTCCCTCTCTCGGGCTTGGAATTCTCAGAGTATGACTTGCATGTACCCAGTGCTTCACTCCAGCACACTTTACTGCAGTCGTTGTAGTCAGAATAACTTGTCTCGGCCTTCCCCACCTTGGAATCAAGCAATTTCTTCTTCTGTGCACCTTAATCCTCACCCAGTCTCCTGGACTTAGATCATGGGCTTGCTTCTTCTCAAGTGTGGTAGCTTTTTCTCCAACTTGGTGAAACACAGAATGAACTGCGTCAGCCAGGCCTTTACAGTAATCCAAAATCATGTCATCAGTTATTGTCACCAATTTATTCACAGGCACGAATGCATGGCGCATTGCACGTCCCATAATGATTTCATGCGGGCTCAAACCTGTAGTTCTATCTGGAGTAGATCTCATGGTCATTAAGACTAGAGGCAAAACGTCTGGCCATTTCATGCCAGTGGCTAAACACATTTTTCCGATTCTATTCTTGATTGTGCCATTAATCTGCTCAACCACACCAGAAGCCTCTGGTCGGTATGCACAATGTAGCTTCTGCTGTATTTTTAATGCTTCACAAATCAAACCAATCAGTTCATTCTGGAAGTGTCTACCTCTGTCAGACTCAACTGTAACTGGAAACCCAAACCTAGGAATCAACTCCCTCAACAGTAATTTTGCCACAGTTAATCCATCATTTCTTCTAGTCGGGTAAGCCTCCACCCACCTTGAAAATAAACAGACTACCACTAAAACATACCTCAGTCTGTTCACTTGGGGCATTTCAATGAAATCAATTTGCATTCTTGTAAAAGGACCTCCTTCTCTGCCTATTGTCCCTAGATTCACCACTGTCTTTTTCCCAGTGTTAAATTGCTGACAAATTAAACACCTTTGACAGATGCTCTCCGCAATTGTCCTAAACTTTGCATTGTACCAGGTTTGTTTAAAGGACCTTACCATCGCGTCCCTCCCCAGATGTCCCTGGCCATGATACATCCTTGCCATTGACGACAAAATTGAGTTTGGCATCACTGGTCTGCCATCCCTGTAGACCCAAACATGGTCTGATTCTCTTGGAGCACATCCTGCCTTAACCCAATCTTGTTTCTCTTCTTCTCCTGCCTCATTTTGTAACTGCTTCACCTCATCCCACGTTTCTAGGACATTAGTAAACATCACAGAAAGAAAAGACATTTCTTCCTTCTCTCTTTCCCTGTTAATTGATAGATTCATTTTAGCGCAATATTGCGCCACATCGTTGGCATACCTGTTACCAACAGCGATAAAATCCTCCCCTGTAACATGTGCTGTACACTTTACAACCGCTAACTCCTTAGGCAGCTGTATCGCCTCAAGCAATTTTCCAATCAGTTCAGCATTCTTTATTGGAGTTCTACCCGATGTCAAGAAACCTCTTTGTAGCCCCAGTTGGCCAAAGTCATGCACCACTCCAAATCCATACTGACTATCAGTCAATATTGTTGTTCTCAAATCTTTCCCAATCTCACAAGCTTTTGTCAATGCCACTATTTCAGCAACTTGCACAGATTTCACTCCTTTCAATGGTGATGCTTCCACAACCTCTGAAACTTTGCACACTGCATATGCTGCACATAGCACACCATTATCATTTCTCAGGCATGATCCATCCACAAACAACACATGGTCATTCTCAGATAAGGGAATATCCCTTATGTCTGGTCTCGGTTTTGTACAATACTCAAGCACATCCAAACAATCATGATCATCTTCCATTTTCACACCCACATTTTCAATATCCGGCAAAAGTGTCGCTGGATTCACATTCAGTTTCTCTTTTTCTCTCACTGGAAATGCTAAGTAAGTTGTTCTATCTTCAGATTCCTTTCTTTTCTTATACCACCTATCCTTCCACTTTTCTACATCACCCCATCTTCGCAATAGTGCTATCATTTTCTTAATCTGTCTTGTTCTACCAGTAGCATTCAAACTCTCTATGTCCTTCTCTGTGAAATCCATCCTGTACGTTTTCTGTAAAGCCTTTATTCTATCAATGTCAACTCCTTGCTCATTTGCTATTGCTCTCAGCCTGTCATGTGTATTTCCTGCTCTCCAGGTGATACTCTTGCACATAAACATTAATTCACCATCATGATGACTTTTCAGGATTTCTGTTGGAACTGTTCCTGTCACAAGCTCTTCTAATTCTATACGTAATTTAACCACATCAATAACTTGTGAATCTTTATCCTTTTTCTGAAGAACCTTCATCCAGTCATTTAAATCGTCAACTGTTATTTCTGCAGTTTTTCTCACTGGAACCACTTTTTTCTGCGGTTCTAAAATTGGCATTCCTGAACAACTAGGTTCACTAACATCCATTAATTCACTACCTGTGTCATGTCTTGTTTGTCTCAGGTCATTTCTCCCTGTTCTTTTATCTGAATCTCCTGAAGGACCAGCTGAATTTGTCAAATCATTTGCAATATATGGAACTACCAGTCCATTTTCACCTGCTCTCTGTCTGTCAAACATAGGAATAACCGGACCTATAGTTACAGGTACCGTAACAGCTTCTAGATTCTTCGTTAATTCTCTAATTTTCTCAGTCAGTTCTGTTGTCGTCTTGGCTAATTGTCTGGCATTTTCTTCACTACCTCGATTCTCTTTCTCCCTGAAAGAACTACTACCTCTTGATTCAGGTGTCACTTTTTCTTTTTCAATGATACAGACTGTATCTCTTATCGGAGAAACAACTGGTGTACTCTCATCTGGTTCTGATCTATATGGAGGTGGTCTCTTGTAAATCATGTCATTCAGGACCTCATCCTCATATTCTCCATATCTTCTCATATCTGACTCAGGAACCTTTTCTTCATGGCTGAAGGATGCAGGTATTTTCACTGAAGATAGCAACTCACCCTCTCTTGTCTTAACCTCTTTATCCTTGCTAAACCACTTCTTAAATTTTCCAAAGAGGGTTTTTTCCTTTTCCTCTTCTTGGTAATACATCTTAGTAAGCGCTTATCAAACTCTTTACTCTTTCCGTATTATAAATACAATACGAGTTAACGCACCAATCCTGGAGTGTCTGCGTCACTAAACAGTTCTACCAATCCTTGCGCGGCTCACACCAACACTCCAATCCTAGCGCAAGCACTATTCTGATCCACTATCCAATCAGAGCGCGGTCTCTATGACATCAGCAGCTGCTGCAGTCTCTGTCTCCTGTCTCTGTCACTCGTCTACCCCTCCTTTACAAAACTCTCAGTAGACTTCGTGTGTCAAAATTTTACAAAATCTATTAGTTACAACATAAAAACATCTCCATTGTCTGCTTCGCTAACCACAGAATAGTAAAAGAGAGTCTATTTCTCAAGAGTCAACAAACTTACATACATCTCATAACTGTTTCCTCTAGGACGTATCCAAAAGAGTCTTACAATCAATAAATGTATATGCATTCACGCACATTCATACAAGAAAAATATAGTACATACACACAGAATCCTGCTTCCTGAGAACAGCGCACAATCTGTCTCTATACAGAATTATAACTTACAACAACTAAGCAGCTTACCTCTGCCCAGTTCCTCAAACAAGCTCAGAGAATACCTATTACTCCTCCCGCAATAAGTTTTAACGGCAATCCTTACGGATCCCTGGGACTTAAGACCAGAGTTTCACAGATAACCTTCACTACGATACACACTCCTTATATACCAGAAATGTTTTCTAATAGTAACATACAATGTCACTGATTCCGAACCCAGACAATGTGAACGCGCAACTTCAATTGTCACACGTAATTCCTTACAATCCCGTCTTTCCCGAGAGCAGCATATACACCTTCCTCTGCTCTACTACGGAACTGCTTCCAGCTTCCAAATTCCAGAAGCACTACATATAACTCAACAAGACGACTCCAACATATAGTATTAGTACATATACCAACATTACCCAAATAAATCAATAATCAATAAGCCAATGTACAAGCAATCTTATCTTATCTGATCAAGACAACCATCTGTAACCATCCTCTGCTACCAGAGAAACTGATCCAGATCAGGGTATTAAAAATATGCCCACTACCACGGATAGAGTAATCTCACAGTTACACGCACATACATTCATCATACGCTAGGGCCCATTTCACTAACATACGCTCAAATACTCTACCAGCAAAAAACCTGTGGGAAGAAAAACCCCTAAACCACCCTGCATCTATATCTAGGCGATAGGACCTGATTATAGTGGTTGTCTAACATAATATAAACAATCTATAAACAATGATCAAAAATATACTCAATAATTGACAAAGAGAGAAATATTCAACACCATGTTTAAAAGTTATATTGCTTTATCTAAAATTAGTCAAAGTAAATCAGAATAAATCATTTCTCATAGTTACCTATTCTAACTAAGTGTCAGAACGGGTCAGGACCAGTCTCTTGGCAAAGTCTCCCAGGACAGTCCTCAGCATCAGTCCTCAGCAACGCAAGTTCACGCAGCGAAGGTAAAATGGCAAGTGGCAAAGAGTGGGGCAAGGGGTGGCACCAACCCTCCCTAAGCTAACAGTTTTTATAAGGAAAAATACAATGGAAACTCACATAAAAATTGGCAAGTAAAACTGTATCACTGAGCAGAACGAGAAGGAAGAGATGTAACTTTGCAACATCTGAAAATCTCCGCTCAGGAAAAGTCACAAGACGTAACCACGGAACAGGAACCAAGAAACAGAAACTATTAAAGTATCAAACTCATTCCGCTTCCCTCGGCAGCCGAGCTATAGTTCAGAGTTTTCCTCTAAGGCTCCTTTGTCTTCCAAGGACGTCAAGGACACTTTCACTTTTCTTGGAGAATACCCAAAACTGCTGCTGTCCTCATGGAAAGTTTTTCATTCAAGGACTACGGTCAGTTGTCTTCAACCAATTTCCAGCAGGGGTCTCTCTTGCCACATCACAGATTGCCTGCGCCACAGCTCAGCCAGGCTTCAAAAATATTCTCAGTCATTTCATAAAGGCCTCCATAGGCCACAATAGACCATCTTTAATTAAAGAGACAAAATAAAGATTACTACATCATAATGATTAAACAGTGTTAACCCCACTAATACCCTTATGTGTATGCATTTATCTAGCTTTGCGACATAAAAAGCATTAATTCAGACAGCGTTTTGTGCTAAAAATAAATAGCACACAGCAACGTTTAAACATGAAAACTTGCACGTTATTGTAAATACAAATACAGCAAACATATGCTAACCCTCGTGTAACCTTCTCTTGTGTTAAAACAAACAAGTTGATTAGTGAAACACACTTGCACAAGACAAATAATTAGTTGTTAATTATTAATAAATTAATAAACGCATAGACATGCCAGAGCTTCAAAAGCCCCAGAATTTTCTAACAGAAAACTCTGCTCCAGCACCACCTAATAGTGGTATTGCTCATGGGCATCAGCTCCATTGTTAGATTGTTTTGCTCTAAGTGGCAGTGCAGAGCATTGGCTCGACAGAATTGATTCTTCCTGGTGCCTACAGAGATTGTTGTCTGCTGACGGTGGAGGTAGGTGTTGGCTCTGACATGTACTCTGAGGTTTCATTCCTGACAGGTATCTCTGAGAGACAGTTTGATATTTGATTTGACCCTGAAGAACAGTGCTGATCGTTGGCTTTGATAGCGTTGTTGCTTCTCAGCTCTCCTAAGGGTTGTTGTCTCTTGGCTTTTAAGGCCAGTGATGGCTGTTGGCAGGTGGCACTGCTTGTTAGGTCTGAGCTTTTTTTTTTAGGTCTGAGGGCTATTGCTGAGTGTTGCCTCTGGCAGCGTTTTTATGTCCTGGTGCTTGCAAGTGTTGTTTCTTCTGGCTCTCAAAGGTGTCAGCTCTGATGTGTTTACAGGTGGCACCTCGTGCTGGGTCTGAGATTGGATTTGGCCCTGAGGTGCAGTGTTGATTGTTGGCTCTGACAGAACTGTTGCTTCTTAGCTTGTACAAAGGATGTTGCCTGTTGGCTCTTAAAGGCAGTGGGGGTTATTGGCCCTGACAGGTGGCACTGCATAGTTGGTCAAACAGTGTTTTGTCTTGGAGAGTCAGTTTTGAGTGTTGTCTCTGGCAGATGTCCTGTTTTATTTGCCAGGCTGTATTGTGTGTTATCTCTTACAGACCTTGTTCTTACCCATGATTCGCTGTCGTAGCTTCAAGTTTGAATTGGCCAACAGGTAGTGTTGAGTGATTGTCCGAAGGGTGACATTGTGTGTTATTTCTTACAGGCCTTGTTCACACAGATTAGGCCTTGTGTGTTTTCTCTGATTTGTGGTATTAACTCTTATAGATGGTGCTAGGTGCTATCTGTCACACACAGTGGTTGCTGTGACAGGCAGGTTCATCTGTGGTGCTGGGTTCTGGTCTAGCAGTCAGCCATGTACTCTTGCTCTCAGGGTCTCTCTTATTGTGAGAGACATTGCTTTGTTTGTGATGTGTAAGAGGAGGTACAGGATCTCAGAGGCGGTGCTCATCCTATGAGACTGGGTTGCCTGGTGGCTCTGAGAGCTTGTGTTGGCTCTGAGAGGCCACGCTGGGCATTGGTTCTGTGACATTGTGTTGGCTGTTGATTGTAAGAGGTGGTATATGATGAGGATGATATATGTTTTGTTCTTTCTAAAGCGCAAACCTAGCAGGCTAGCAATGGCTCACTGAATGGGGCAAGCCCCTTAGATATACATAGAGGGGGAGGCAGAGGGGAGGCGAGGGGTGGGAGCTACAGTTAGTAGACGGGGTAATAAGTCTGCCTGAGCTAATGGGCCTTGAAAATGTGAGTTTTCAGTTTCTTCCTGAACTGTGGCAGAATTGGTTCTGATGGAGAGCAATGAGTCCCAGATCCTGGTGGAGCAGACAGCCTATACTACCTGTTCGAGGCATATGAGCTGCAGATCACACACTAAGGATAAGATCGCCATCTGGTGTTGGGCTCGGATGATTGCAGGTTGTTGTTGTCTTCGGAAGAAGTCTTTGGTCACGAGATTGGTGACTCCTCCCCTGGACAACAGTGCGCATGGGCATCCACTCCATCCTCAGATTGTTTTTTTCCGCCATTGGGTTCGGATGAACTTTTTTCCGCTCCAGCAGAAAACTTATAGCAATCCCTACAACTCTCATAACTTCAAAACTCGACGTCGAAAACCATATCGGACCGACTCCGGACGCGGCTGATGGAAAGGACACCTTTTAAAAAATGCCCCCAATGTGGAGCAAAGTTCCCTCATTGCGATCACCACGAGGTCTGTAATTTGTGCCTTTCACCAGACCACAACGAATCCAGCTGTCCAGCCTGCGCCGCATTCCGTTCGAAGAAAACCATCCGGGACCGAAGAGCTCGACGCCATATCATGGCCAAGCCGGTTCCGGAACCAGAAGACATCTTTGCACAGGACGTCCCTGACGATGACTCCGAAGATCTCCAAATCGTGTCCGAGGCCGACGATTCAGATCCGGGGCAGCCTGTGAGTACCAGCCCCCCTACCCCAACACCACCCAAAAAGACATTGGTCAAGACTCTGCCAACTGGGCCCAGTCGCGATCCAAAAACATCTTCTGAAGCCCCGCCCTCGGGCCCGGCTCCGAAAAAAAGTAAGCCTGCAGGTGGCTCGGGCTCGAGCAAACCTCATGTCATTGTGCCTATAATACCTTCGGCACCAAAGCAGGCTTCGGGACCGAAATCTCCATCGGGCCCGAAACGTCACTCGGTCCCGACATCTCCACCGGCACCGAAACGTTCTTCGGCGCCGAGGTCTCCACCGACACCGAAAGGCTCGTCGGCACCGAAAGGCTCGTCGGCACCGAAAAATCCACCGGAACCGAAAAGTTCTTCGGCACCCAAAACATCTTCGGTGCCAAAACACGTCCATAAAGACCCAAAAAAGTCGGCGCCACAGCCGCCTTCGGACACTGAGGAACTCTTTCGACCTGATCCTAAGCAAAAACGGATTTACATAAATCTGAAAACTGGACATGTCACAGCGGTGCCCTACAAGAAAAGGAAGCTGGACTCACCACCTCCTCCAGCACCTCCAAAGAAGAAGGACTGTGCCACTTCACCCATACGTCCTTCCTCCTACATTACCTCCTATTCCATCCCCCCAACCCCCACCGCCTGCACCTCTACCATCTCCTTCTCATACACCACCTCCACAGGATGATGATTTTGGGGGAGGGGGAGACCCAGATTTCTTTACTTATCCCACTGATCCTACTGATCCCTTTACACTCCCGGACACAGCACCAGTAGATGACTGGACTTACCCTATACCTGATGTGCCTGACCCCGCTCCATACCCCTCAAAACCCTCACCTCCTGATGACCATTTAGGGTTCGGTCAGCTTATTAACAGTGCAGCATCGTTTCATGGTGTCACCATGCACACCGACACTCCTGAGGAGGACTTTCTACTCGACACTTTTGAGCAGTCCCAGAAAACAGTCCACATTCTACCCATGATTAAGGGAGTGATAAAGCATGCCACTGAGGTTTTTAAAGACCCTGTCAGGGCCAGGGTTCTCAACCCCAGAATAGAAAAAAAATACAGACCAGCGCCACAAGATCCTGCGTACATCAAGGCGCAACTCCCCCTAGACTCACTAGTCGTCTCCAATGCCAGAAAAAGGGCCAACTCCCAAACAACCGGAGACACGCCGCCCCCAGACAAGGAGCCTAAACTCCTGGAGGCTTCCGGCAAAAGGGTTGCCGCTCAAGCGGCTATCCACTGGCGTATCGCAAATACACCAGCCCTATTGGCTCGTTATGATAGAGCCCATTATGATCAACTGGAGGATCTCTTGCAACACCTGCCTGAACCTTTCAAAACACAGGCCACTGACCTCATACAAGAGGGCAAACTAATATCCAATGCCTCCATTAAATGTGCATTAGACGCAGCGGACACCGCCTCTAGGGCAGTCAACACAAGCGTATTGCTTAGACGCCACGCATGGCTGCGCATCTCCGGCTTCAAGCCGGAAGTTCAAACCTCCATTCTTGCTCAACCCTTTAATCAGGAGCAACTATTCGGCCCTGCAGTAGACACTGCCCTAGAAAAAATGAAGAAAGATAATGAAACTGCAAAATCTATGGGAGCATTGCAGTCTACTCAACCCAGAGGCTCCTTTCGTCGCTCCTTTTATAGAGGAGCTTCCAAAAATGTGGGAACAGACAACTCTTCCACCTTCAAAGCATCAGGTCAAACATCCCCTAACAAAGGATATTTTAGAGGAGGGTATCGGGGAAACAATAATAAAGGCCGGGGACGGGGCAACAACAACACCCGCTCCTCTACAGCCACCAAACAGTGACTTGCCACCACTCCCCCCAGACCATTCCACTCCGGTCGGGGGCAGGCTTCAACAGTTCCTACCTGTCTGGAATACCATCACTACAGACAGGTGGGTAAGACAAATTATCCAATATGGCTACTGCCTCGAACTCATAAACCCGCCCCCAAACATACCACCCAGACACTGTCCCATGACGTCTCACCACCTCACGCTCCTCAAACAGGAAATACAGTCTTTGCTTCAGAAAAACGCAATAGAACCTGTTCCACTACAACATCAGGGCACAGGAGTATATTCTCTATACTTCCTCATTCCCAAAAAGGACAAAACCTTAAGACCCATACTGGACCTCAGACTACTGAACCAGTACATACAATCAGATCATTTCCACATGATCACTCTCCAACAGGTCCTTCCATTACTTCAACAAGGAGACTTCCTTGCCACATTAGACCTCAAGGACGCATATTTTCACATCCCTATGCATCCCGCTCACAGGAAGTATCTACGATTCGTGGTAGATGGTCAGCACTATCAGTTTACAGTTCTCCCATTCGGAGTAACAACTGCACCAAGGGTGTTCACCAAGTGCTTGGCAGTTGTGGCAGCATATCTCAGAAGACAACAAATCCATGTCCTCCCCTATCTGGACGACTGGCTCATAAAAGCCAATACTCTAGACAAATGCGTTCACCACACCCACCGCACTATTCAAACCCTGCACAACTTGGGATTTACCATCAACTATCCCAAATCTCAACTACAACCCTCCCAAGTACAACAATACCTGGGAGCCACCATAGACACAGCCAAAGCCGTAGCTTATCCCAGCACAGCCAGGATAGCCAACATACAAAGTCTGATCAAAACATTTCAAACACAAGACTCTCTCCCCGCAAGAGTGTTCATGCAATTCTTAGGCATGATGGCGTCATGCATCTCCATAGTACCCTTCGCACGCCTTCAAATGCGTCCCTTACAGGAATGTCTAGCACAACAGTGGAATCAGGCCCACGGACAACTTACCCATCTGGTGTTGGTGGACAGCCGCTCACTTCGCTCACTGAAGTGGTGGAACACCATCAACCTGTCCAAAGGGCAGCCATTCTTGGAGCCCCTTCCACACGTTGTGCTGACCACCGACGCATCTCTCACAGGGTGGGGAGCCCACCTCCTTCAACTCACCACTCAGGGACGGTGGACCACTCAACAAAAACAGTTCCACGTCAATCACCTAGAACTTCTAGCGGTGTTCCTAGCACTGAAATACTTCCAAGTGCATCTCCAAAACAAAACTGTCCTCATCCGCACGGACAACATGACCACAATGTATTACATACAGAAACAAGGAGGGACACATTCTCTACAACTGTCCCAACTGTTGCAACAAATTTGGAGATGGGCAATTCCCTGGAACATCTACCTGCTAGCAGAACACCTCCCAGGGGTTCAGAACCAGGTGGCCGACCTCTTAAGTCGCCACACACAGCAGATACACGAATGGGAACTACACCCCAAAGTCTTACTCCCATTCTTCCAAAAGTGGGGACAACCAGACATAGACCTGTTCGCCACACCAGAAAACGCAAAATGCCCAACCTTCGCCGCCAGGTACCCACACCCGCGATCAAAGGGCAATGCAATATGGATGAACTGGTCAGGCAGATTTGCGTACGCTTTTCCGCCTCTCCCTCTCATTCCATTTGTGGTACGCAAACTGAAACAACAGTCGCTGACACTCATCCTAGTGGCTCCCACTTGGGCACGTCAACCCTGGTTCACCACACTTTTGGAACTATCGCTAGTTCCACATCAAAAACTGCATCTCTCCCCGGATCTCTTAACCCAGAACCATGGAGAAATCAGACACCCAGATCCTCAAACACTGAACTTGGCAATCTGGCTCCTGAAGTCTTAGAGTTCGGGTACCTCAACCTTCCTCCAGACTGTATGAATATCATTAAAGAAGCCAGGAGACCTACTACTAGGGCATGCTATGCTGCAAAATGGAAACGATTTGCCATTTACTGCGCTAACAATGACATACAACCACTGGATGCTTCCATCCAGAACATCATTTGCTATTTATTGCACTTGCAAAGATGCAATTTAGCGTATTCCTCTATACGTCTACATCTAGCGGCATTAGCAGCCTATTTGCAAAATAGACAACACCTTTCCCTCTTTAAGGTACCAGCTATTAAAGCATTTATGGAGGGTCTTAAAAGAATCATTCCTCCAAGGTTACCGCCTTCCCCGGTGTGGAACCTTAATATTGTTCTAACAAGGCTCATGGGTTCACCATTTGAACCAATGCACAAATGCGAACTGCAGTTCCTAACATGGAAAGTGGCTTTCCTCATCGCAATCACATCCCTGCGAAGAGTAAGTGAAATACAAGCCTTAACTCTCGAAGAACCCTTCCTACAACTACATCGGAACAAAGTGGTTCTTAGGACGAATCCAAAATTCCTCCCTAAAGTCATTTCCCCTTTCCATCTAAACCAGTCTGTGGAACAGCCAGTCTTCTTCCCTAATCCAGACTCAGTAGCCGAGAGGGCACTTCATACCTTAGTTGTTAAAAGATAAAAGAACCTTGCTCTATTACATCGACAGAACCAAACCTTTTCGGAAAACCAAGCAACTGTTTGTTGCTTTCGCTCCACCATACAAAGGCAACCCCATTTCCAAATCGGGTATCGCCAGATGGATAGTCAAATGTATCCAAATATGTTACCAAAAAGCTAAACGTACTCTTACCGTTCCCCCTAGGGCGCACTCCACGCGTAAAATAGGGGCCTCTATGGCATTCTTAGGGAACATCCCCTTAGAAGACATTTGCAAAGCAGCCACATGGTCTACTACACACACCTTCACTAAGCATTACTGTGTTGATGTGCAATCCAAACAACAAGCTTCAGTAGGCCAAGCTGTCCTAAAAACTCTATTCCAAACTGCTGCAACTGATACAGGTGACCACCGCTAGGGGAGACACTGCTATATAGTCTATCCTTAGTGTGTGATCTGCAGCTCATATGCCTCGAACGGAATATGCTACTTACCAGTATGCATCTGTTCTTGGCATGTAGAGCTGCAGAGCCACACACGCCCACCCGCCTCCCCGGGACCTGTATCTGTTCCAGCATTGTCTTAATTAGACACTACACATGGACATCCTTTCTCTTTACTTCTTACACACTCCATCATTTCCCATCATGGCGAAAAACAATCTGAGGATGGAGTGGATGCCCATGCACACTGTTGTCCAGGGGAGGAGTCACCAATCTCGTGACCAAAGACTTCTTCCGAAGACAACAACAACCTGCAATCATCCGAGCCCAACACCAGATGGCGATCTTATCCTTAGTGTGTGGCTCTGCAGCTCCACATGCCAAGAACAGATGCATACTGGTAAGTAGCATATTCCTTTCTTGTTTTCTCCTTCCTGCAGTGTTTAGTTTACACTCTAGTGATGTTGAGTGGTGGCTCATATTGTGTGTTGAGTCTGAAAGCCTGTGTTGGTTGTGAGAGGCCATGCTGGTTGGTAGATTTGTGAGGACATGCTATCTGTTGACTCAAAGAGGTTGGTTTGGAGTATAGTTGAAGGTTAATTCTGAGAGGTCATGCTGTGTGTTGGTTCTGAGAGGCTGTGTTGACTGTGGGTTGTAACTGGCTCTATTAGGTCTGAGAGGTAGGTTTTTTTCTAAAAGGCTGTGGGTGTGAGTTTTGAGATGCAGTAGTGGTTCTGGAAGGCTTTGTTACCTGTTGACAATGAGACGGATTGTTACTTCTGTGAGGTGACATTTATCCTGAGAGGTTCTCTTAGGTGTTGGTTGTGTGAGGTGGCATTTATCCTGAGAGGTTCTCTTTAGTGTTGGTTGTGTGACGAGGCGTTTATCCTGAGAGGTTCTGTTGGGTGTTGGCTGTGTGAGGTGGCGTTTATCCTGAGAGGTTCTCTTAGGTGTTGGTTGTGTGAGGTGGTGTTTATTCTGAGAGGTTCTGTTGGGTGTTGGTTGTGTGAGGTGGCGTTTATCCTGAGAGGTTCTCTTAGGTGTTGGTTGTGTGAGGTGGCGTTTATCCTGAGAGGTTCTCTTAGGTGTTGGTTGTGTGAGGTGGTGTTTATCCTGAGAGGTTCTCTTAGGTGTTGGTTGTGTGAGGTGGGGTTTATCCTTAGATGTTCTGTCGGGTGTTGTTTGTGTGAGGTGGCGTTTATCCTGAGAGGTTCTGTTGGGTGTTGCTTTTGTGAGGTGATGCTGGCGACAGGATCTCATTGTATTGTTTTTCTTTTTCTCACACAGGCTATGCACCCATCCCAGGAGACAGCTATCCTGAAGGTGACGTACACTCCTTACTCTTGTCTCTGACTTCTGTTGTCAATGTCTGCTCACTCTGGGGCTTTTCTGTTAGTGCTTGCCTAATGGGAGAGTCCCCACACCAGGGGGCTGTCTTTATTTTGTTTTAGCACGTTTTCTACTGTTTCTTGAACTTTTAAATATTTATCTTTCCTGACCTCTTGAAGCAGCACCAAATTCTTCTGTAGATGGCACATTTTAGATGGCTCAGGACTGTCGAACATGCAGTTTTGATAAGTTTTCTGACAGTTGACAGTACACTTATGACATAGTGTGAAATGAGGTAATAATGACGACACCAATAGATTTTCATAAACTCGTTACATTTCTACTATTTTATGAAAAGGCAAGCATTGTAGCATAGCAACCAGGCACACGGGAATCTTCATTGCAATTTTAAAAGCCTCTTTGTTTTCAGCTGACACAGCTAGTAGACTTTGCAGCCTTATTATGCAAACTTTAGCACACACAAATAAACATTAGTCTTTTAATTGCTAAATCTGCTCTGAGAATAGTAAAGAACTATATTAAAGTTTAATCAATAAAAAGAAAAAGCATTGGCATGCACCAGGCCTCCAAAATGACACAGCTGCTTTTATTTCCTCCTAATTTACTAATCCAACTCGAATCAGCAAATGAAAAGAGAAAAATGCACAGAAGCTTTTTTGTAAGCGTCGGTGGGGGAGCAACACCGAGGGCATGATTCGTGGGAGCATTATGGAAGGCGCAGCTGGGGGGAGCAGCTTTGAGGGATGGGGAGGCAAAGCAACTGCAATAGAGAACAAGGGTGCTGGTGGGGGGAGAACATGGAAGGCGGATTGGGGAGAAGAAACAACGGGTGATATAACAACGTGGAGTGAGTTAGGGAAAAGAACACGGGCAAGAAATCAATGGGGGGAGACATACAAGCAAGAGCAACATGGAGGTGTGCTGGGAGACATGCATGGGCAGCAATGAGCAACATGGATTGCAGGGGAAGGTAAATACACAAGGGAGACAGCTTGAAAACACATGCACTCTCATGGCATGCTTAAGTAAAAAAAATAGAGCTTGAAAAGCAAGCAGTGGAAGCATAGAAGCCACCCAATCAAAAGGGACGGTAAGATTGACAAACTGGGACACAGAAAAGAAGCAAGCAAATGAGAGTGACAGGAAAGCCAACCAATGATATGCTGTGGACGGGCTCCAAGCTCCTGTCTGTCCTGGTAAGCCAACAATCTTTTTTTTCACAACCAGACAGCTCTGCTCTGTCTGGTAGTCTCCACCTAAAATCCACATTAGAAGGTCCACCTACTTAGGGTTGGAGGGGCCTTTTTAACGGTAAGCCGGTGGACTGCTGGCAAAGAGGTTGTCAGCAGAGCCTGCTGAGGCTCCTCTGACAGAAAAACAATAGTGTTCCTGCCTCTAAGTGATAAAAGAGATCTGCAAACTTGATGGACGGGCTGTCCACATATTTGTCAGGTTACCTGCCTCCACGAATTTCTAAATAACTCTCTGACTTTCATTTTACCTCCCTACAAAAGTGATAGTATTTTGTGTCTGTATATTCCTGCAGTTTAATATTTCTTTTATTTCTATGCTGTGGATGAAAGTTAGTACATAGTGTATTTCTCTATCACCTACAGAGCTTACCTTTTATTCATGTCTTTTTGGTGCATTATGTCCTTAATTTCTGTTTACTCCTAAGTATTCATTGTCTGCTGATTTGTATGTTCTTTATTTCAATTTTTCTGTAGAAGACTTGTCTGCTGTTAAGTACGTGTTTTTTTTATTTCTATTGTTCTGGGTACGGCCTTTATTTAATTTTTAGCCTGCAGCTGAGTCTGCCTTTTATTACTGTGTACTTAGAAATGAGCCTGGTTTTGATTTGTTTCTTCCTTCAGATGAATACGTTTTTTAAATTTTATATTTAAGCTGATTGTGCCTTTCTAAGTCTTTTTCTCTCTGCACTCAGCTGAGTTTGTCTATTGTCATTTTATGTATCCACAGCTCAGTCTGTCCTTGTTTCCAGTTTTTTAATGTATGCCCCCAGCTTTGTGTGTCTTCTCAGTGCTCATGCATGGTTCTGTCGGCGCAAGCGCTCTGCACCACCACAAACATTGCACTCTTTGTGTCTTCTTTTCTCAGTCTCCTAGAGCAGCCGTCTTCATGGTGCAGGGGCCACTTTACGCCTCCTGTGCCCATCGCCTACTACACCATTGCCTACTATGCCTTTCTCAATCGGAGCCGTGGATTTGGACCTTGCCGCGTGTGATCGGCCCTCGCCACTCTGTCGAGCCGGAGCCCAGGACTTTTGTCTGAGAGGACTCAGCTGGGGCAGGAAGTCACGTGGGACGAACAGACAGTTGAAGTGGCCAATCACTGCTGACTTTTCATTACAGCCCGAGAGGGAAGGGTACGGGAGGGCTCCGATGGCGCGTGGTGAAGGAAGGTGGAGATCTGCTACCGAGCCTAAAGGTCCAACTCTGTTTCCAAGAGTCTCAGATTATATATAGAAGGGTGGTGCAGTTCATCAAAGGAGGATCAGCCATGTCCCTGGGGCTTTTAATCAAATGCACAGCCCAGGCGCCATCTTTGCTTCACTAAATTAGATTTTGTTTATGGATTTTCAATACTTTTACTTGGAAGGTGATGTTTGTCTCTGACAGTCGGTCTGGTGGGAAGTCATCATATAAACAGGGTTGTGCATACTCTTGCAAGAGCACTCTTATTTGGGACTAAACAGTAACCGTTGTCGGATTGTCTGATTTTGGGCGGCCACAGTTGATGTGAGAGGTAGACCCTAACCCAAGAGGAAGCAGAGGTCTCCTGTAAGGGGAATCACACCTCAAATCCAGTCACTTATGTCTCACTGGGTAAATTTGTAGGACTTTCTCATTGGCAAAGCACAGAAGAACATGCTCACTTCTCTGAGGAGCATTACTGCAGGGGTGGGGGGCAGAGTTATGAATCCAATGATCTCTACCCTTCTGATATTCTGATATTTTCAATATATCTACCTCCCTGGGTATCGGTACAAGGCAGCACTTGTGCGATGACGTCTGCAAGCCTGTTTCCTGGTCAATGACTCAGTGATGTACATGACACCAAGATGCATTAAAGAGATTTCCTTTCTCCTAAATATAATATAAAGACCGGCTCCTGGAGTGATTCAGTTGGGTCCTAACATCTGTGAACGTTTTAGGTGTGTAACTTGTAGTGATGACTGACCTCCAGGTAAGTTGTAGAAACCCTTTATTAGAACAACCTCAGAGGACGCAGGTAATACATGTACACACAAGTGCTTTCCCAGCTCCGACCCCGCCAACAATTCAACTCTTCACCTTAAGAGCAGGGGACATACCTAACATTCTACAACCCATATTCTGCTCGACTCGCATCCACATTTTGCAAGACACGCAACCCCATGATTACACATCCCTTCCCTTTGATAAAAGAAACAACATTTTTTTTCAAACTTACAAAGGATAATAATATTTAGCAGCTAAACTATTGATACATTTATGTACTACAATCATAGTCTTCTAAATTCTCAGGTTTCTTGATGCTTCTACCAAAGGTGCTTGTTCTAACACCACCCTTTTCTTTATTCCTTAATGCACTATTTCCAACATCCTCAGATGTAATTCTCTGACTTCCCTGACTGACATCTTTTCTCAAATGAACATTTTCAGTTTACACACTCATTATAATGTCCTTCAGCAATAATGCTCTCTTCTCACGCCACTTCCAGTACGGTACACAACCACCAGAATTTGTCCACCCAATCATTCTCAACCCTGTTCTTTTTGTTCTCCACCCTACCAATGTCATGTCTTGCCGATTCTAAACGACCCATATGACAAATACTGCCATCATCCAGTTCCACAGTATTGTTCATTACTTTCACAATTTGTTTAGGAACGCTGTATTTGCTTCTCCCTTTAGCAACATTCCTAAATGACTTAACTGTGACCCATTGGCGCACCGTCAAATTCACCTCACATACTCTATATTTGGAATCAAAATAACACTTATTCTTCTCCTGAGACGCTAGAATGCATTTCTCACCTCCTCAACATCCCCAGACTATTTTTTCCCTCTATTCATCCAAACAGGATCCGCTTTGTAATGTGGTACAAGTCCTCTCATCAATCAAAATGGACTCTCCCCCACTGAATCATGGGGAGTCACCCTCTAGGTCCAAACCATTTTTCTCAATTCCGCATCCCAATGTTTCCTTTCCCGAGTGGCTAATTGCAAAATGCCATAATCAATCTATTTGCTCTCTCCACTATGCCATTTCACCTAGGATGGTATAATGCTGTGAATATGTGCTCAATACCTGCAAATTTAATAAAGTTCTTCATTTCTTCAGGTTCGAGGCATGTGGGCTGCTGAATTCATATCTGTGCATAGATCGCCGCCTAGTGTTGGGTCTGCATGATTGCACATTGTTGTCCTGGAAGAGTCTTCGAAGTATCACGAGATAGGTGACTCCTCCCCTGGACTACAGTGGGCATCCTCTCCATCCTTAGATTGTTTTTTTCCGCCATTGGGTTCGGATGTGCTTATCTTAGCTCAAGTTAGGAAAATTCAGTTTAAGGCCAAAAGGCCTTTAGTTATCGTCGGTACTGTTCCCGTTCGGTATCGACTAGTTTCTTTAGTGCTTTAGCACCTTCTTCAAGCTTTTCGGATCTGCTTGGTCCGAACATCGAACTTCGATCGACGATGGAATCGAGGACTCCCTTCAAAAGGTGTCCTTTATGCCACGCGAAATACCCACACATCGACTTCCACCCGGTATGCAACAAATGTCTCTCACCGGATCACGATGAGTCGAAATGTATGGCCTGTGCCCGATTCCGCTCGAAGAAGACTCTCCGGAATCGACGGGCAGCGAGATTGGAGGCGCAGCAATCGGCGCCTGCCCCAGCCAACATCTTTAGCACCGAAGACGAGGACGCCGAGAGCGTGGAAGACGTAGACTCCAGCCCCGCTTCCGAACACGACTCCCGATCGGAAGACGACGATGAGGTGATCTTTCAGGGAGAAGAAGTCGTCGAAGAGGTAGGAGATTACGATGAGGCCCTTGGGGCCGAGGAAGATAGCTCCAACGAAGAGCTAGGCCAAACCGTCGATACGGAGGCCGAAAAAATAAGTCGTCATAAGGCTCAGGTCGAGGGATCGCCTTCGGGCCTTACCCAAGATCAATCTCACGGTTCTTCGGCCCCGCCTCCAGGCCCGGCCTCGAACATTTCGCAAGAGCCATTATTATCGAAGACGACTGGATTCCCTTCAGCGAAACCGAAACCATCAATCGCACCAGTTCCATCGAAACCGAAAGTGAAACTGGTTGTGATCGGCTCGAAGGCCTCGAAGCCCTCCACTCCTTCGACGCCGGCAAAGGTCATCGGCTCCGACCGCGCAAAAAGAGATTTCGGTGCCGAGCTCACCGCAGCGGATACGGGTGCCGAGCCAAAGAAGAAGGCCCTCGGTCCCCACAAGGCGCCTCGGCCTCTGGCACCGAAGCCATCGGCCCAAACCACCAAAGTCAAGGTGGCCACCCCGTCTGCGTCGACGTCTAAGACGGCGGCGCCTGCCAAGTCATCGACTCCGACGAGCGTCGATACCTCCCTTCGGATCGATGACCCCATGACTGCAAAGAAGTCGGATGCCGCTTCGACGCCTACCTCCAAGGTGCCGATCGGTTCCAAGGAGCCATCTGCGTTCCCCGTGCAACAGGTCTCGGCATCGTAGCAACGCATCAGAGAACGAGCAGCCCTCCATTCTACGTCGGGTCCCGACACGCACAAGGCTTCGAAAACACCCTCGGCGCCGGCCAACATCACGTTTGGGTTGCCGCCGCCCACGGCGCCGAAACTGTTCCAGATTCGGACACGTGTCCACCAAACACAGTCCCCATCCACTGGACAAACAGATTTCGAGCCTTCACAGCCACAATTTATCGACGCCAACACTGGTAGGTTGATGCTCCGCAAGCGGAAAATCAAGCCAGAGAGGGGATTGGACTCCTACAAAATTCCTCTCAAACACAAATTGCCGGCAGGATCAGAGCCAGTGCTTCATGAACACTTTCAACCCTTCCACCAGGATCCACCGTCCTTTTCTCCTACGCCTTCAGAGGCAGACGCAGGAGAGGACTATGTAGGAGATGATACCACCTACCCTGGGGATATCGATCCAGATGATCACTTGCAAGACCCAGATCAGGCATGGGATGACCCCACGGACCAGGGTACCGCACCAGATACCCATGACACGCAGCTTTATAACATAAAGACATCTCCCACAGAGGACACTGCTGCCTTTAATGCCCTCATAGAACGGGCTGCTGCCAATCATGGAGTAGAACTCCATTCTGACACTGTCGAAGAAGACTTCTTGGTGGACACTTTCGCCTCTTCCGAAAAAACTGTCAAGACTCTGCCCATGTTAAAAGGAGTTCTAAAACCTGCAAAAGACATTTTTAAAGAAACAACCAGGGCACGGGTGCTAAACCCCAGGATTGAAAAAAAATACAAGCCTGCACCGGGAGACCCTATGTACATTAGGGGTCAGTTACCTTTAGACTCCATGGTTGTTGCTAATGCTCGCAAAAGAGCCCACTCACAAACAACGGGTGATGCTCCTCCCCCAGACAAGGAGTCCAAAGTGCTGGAGACATCAGGCAAACGGATTGCAGCGCAAACAGCAAACATCTGGCGCATTGCCAACACACAGGCACTCCTGGCCCGTTATGATAGGTCCCACTACGACACACTAGAATCACTACTACAACATTTGCCAGATGAATATAAAGAGGCAGCGGAGCTCCTTATCAGAGAGGGACAACTCCTTACCAATGCATTCATCAAGTGTGCACTGGATGCAGCCGACACAGCGGCGAGGGCAATCAACACAAGCGTCATGTTGAGGAGGCACGCATGGTTGAGAATCTCAGGCTTCAAGCCTGAGATTCAGAACAATATCTTAAATCAACCGGTCAACCCAGACTATTTATTTGGCCCTGAAGTTGACACTACCCTCGAGAAAATTAAAAAAGACACTGACACTGCGAAATCAATGGGGGCTCTGCAGACGCAGCAGTTTCGTAGTGGCTCCTTTCGTCGCCCCGGAAATAGAGGAGCAGCTAGAGGTCAGGGGTCACAGCAGCAGTACACTAAAGGGGGCACACAAAGTTCCTATGATAAAACCACCAGAGGTGGATATCGTGGCTCCAGCACCAAGGGCAGAGGACGTGGTTACGGCAACACCAGGTCTTCCCCCAAAAACAAACAGTGACGCCCTCTCCCTGCCCCCCGACCACATAACACCTGTCGGGGGGAGACTACAACAGTTCCTGTCAGCATGGAAAACCATCACCACAGACAGGTGGGTCAGGGACATTATCCAGCACGGTTACTGTCTCGAATTAACGTCCACTCCACCCAACATACCGCCAAAGCACCGTCCTATGTCCGTAGAGTACTTGACATTATTGCAGCAGGAAGTGCTAAGTATGCTGCAAAAAGGTGCAATAGAGGTCGTGCCCGTCGACCAACAGGGGACAGGGGTGTACTCTCTGTACTTCTTAATCCCAAAAAAGGACGGGTCGCTCAGACCTATACTAGACCTGAGACCCCTCAACCACTACATTCTCTCAGAGCATTTCCATATGCTCACCCTACAGCAGGTTCTCCCGCTACTCAGTCAGGGAGACTTCCTAGCCACACTGGACCTAAAAGATGCGTATTTCCACATACCCATACACCCATCACACAGGAAATATCTCAGGTTCACTATTCAGGGGCATCACTATCAGTTCAAAGTTCTCCCCTTCGGAGTAACAACAGCACCCAGGGTCTTTACCAAGTGCCTAGCAACAGTGGCTGCACATCTACGGAGACAACACATTCACGTCTTCCCTTACCTGGACGACTGGCTTGTTCAGGCAAAGTCAGCCCAGCAATGTGCCAGCCACATGTCCCTCACCATTCACCTTCTTCACAGTCTGGGATTCTCACTAAATTACCCAAAATCACATCTCCAACCCGCACACGTACGACAGTACCTGGGCGCGACCATAAACACTCTGGCAGCCACAGCTCAGCCAAATTTAGTGAGGATCAACAGCATTCAACTTCTGATCTCCAAGTTCAAACCTCAACACTCCCTTCCTGCGCGAGTGTTCATGCAGTTGATAGGCATGATGGCCTCCTGCATTTTCATAGTCCCGCGCGCGAGACTACATATGCGCCCGCTTCAGGAGTGCTTAGCACGTCAATGGAATCAGGCTCACGGACAATTAAAAGACCTAGTGTTGGTGAGCGGTTGGGCATACAACTCTGCATTGGTGGAATCCACAAAACCTTTGCAAGGGCCGACCATTCCAAGAGCCTGTTCCACAAATAATACTGACGGCGGACGCCTCTCTCCAGGGTTGGGGAGCTCATGTACTCACTTACACAGTGCAGGGACTATGGACGACGCAACAAAAGAAGATGCACATCAACGTTCTGGAACTGATGGCGATCTTCCTAGCCATGAAGGCATTCAAAGTACACTTGTGCAACAAAGTCGTGTTGATCCGGACGGACAACATGACTGCCATGTACTACATACAGAAGAAGCAGGGAGGAACACACTCTCCACAGTTGTCTCATCTGGCTCAGAGCATGTGGAAGTGGGCCATTCAGAGGAATATATTCCTCATGGCGGAACACCTCCCGGGCAAGGACAACCAGATGGCGGATCTGCTCAGCAGACACAGCCACAAGATGCACGAGTGGGAGCTACATCCGTCAGTTCTCCAACCGTACTTCCAGCAGTGGGGTCATCCAGAGATAGACCTATTCGCCACAAAGGAAAACGCAAAATGCCAAAGCTTTGCCGCCAGGTTCCCACACCCGCAGTCTCAGGGCAATGCGATATGGATGAACTGGTCCGGCAGATTTGCGTACGCTTTTCCCCCAGCGCCATTGATACCGCTAGTGGCACGCAAACTGCGACAGCACTCACTAACACTCATTCTAGTTGCTCCCACATGGGCGCGCCAACCATGGTACACCACCTTTCTAGAACTTTCCGTGGTGCCGCATCAAAGGCTGCGGATCAAACCCGCACTTTTAACGCAGAACCATGGCGAAATTCAGCACCCAGATCCGCAACAGCTGAACCTGGCAATCTGGCTCCTGAGGTCTTAGAGTTTGGCTACCTGATCCTGCCTCCAGAATGTATGAATATCATCAAGGAGGCCAGGAGACCCACAACCAGAGCTTGCTATGCGGCTAAATGGAAGAGGTTTGTCATTTACTGCAACAACAATAACATTAACCCGCTAGACGCATCCATTCAAAACATCATCTGTTACCTCTTACACCTATACCGGTGCAATCTGGCATACAACTCAATACGTATCCATTTAACCGCGATAGCAGCCTATCTCCAAAACAGGCAGCACCTCTCTTTATTCAGAGTGCCTGCCATCAAAGCCTTCTTGGAGGGACTCAAACGAGTAACTCCCCCAAGACACCCACCGGCACCGGTGTGGAACCTCAATTTGGTCCTCACCAGATTAATGGGTCCACCCTTTGAACCTCTCCATTCATGTGAGATTCAATTCCTCACCTGGAAAGTAGCTTTCTCAGTGGCAATCACTTCGTTAAGAAGAGTTCGTGAACTCCAGGCACTAACCATTCAAGAGCCATTCATACAGGTTCACGCAAACAGGGTTGTACTACGTACCAACCCCAAATTCATGCCCAAAGTGATATCGCAGTTCCATATGAATCAAACTATTGAACTGCCTGTTTTCTTTCAAAATCCACAGAATGTCGCAGAGAGAATGCTCCATACACTAGATGTAAAGAGGGCCCTCATGTACTATATAGACAGAACTAAGGACTTTCGGAAAACAAAACAACTTTTCGTTGCCTTTTCTCCACAACACAAGGGCAACGCCATTTCCAAAGCAGGGATAGCCAGATGGATCATTAAATGTATTCAAATTTGCTATCAAAAAGCTAAACGAACATTAACGATTCCCCCACGAGCCCACTCAACACGAAAGTTAGGGGCGTCCATGGCTTTCCTAGGAAACATTCCTTTACAGGAAATATGTAGAGCAGCCACATGGTCCACTATACATACATTTACCAAACACTACTGTGTAGATGTACACTCAAAACAGCAGGCAGCTGTAGGACAGGCTGTTCTCAAAACTCTTTTTCAGACTGCTGCAGCTGGCACGGGTAGCTGCCGCTAATGGAGGAACTGCTATGTATTCTATGCACAGATATGAATTCAGCAGCCCACATGCCTAGAACTGAATAAGCTACTTACCAGTATGTATCTGTTCTTGGCATGTAGGGCTGCTGACATTCATATCGCCCACCCTCCTCCCCGGCGCCTGTAGCGGCTGCAGCACTCAGAATTATTGTATAGCATGGTCATCACTTACTGCATCTACTCCATCACTGCCACAGTGGCGAAAAACAATCTAAGGATGGAGAGGATGCCCATGCGCACTGTAGTCCAGGGGAGGAGTCACCTATCTCGTGATACTTCGAAGACTCTTCCAGGACAACAATGTGCAATCATCCAGACCCAACACTAGGCGGCGATCTATGCACAGATATGAATGTCAGCAGCCCTACATGCCAAGAACAGATGCATACTGGTAAGTAGCATATTCAATCTAAATTGCACCCCATTGTCCTTTAATGTGGATGCTGGAAAATGTTATCCAGGAATTTGATCACCTAGCCAGTATCCACTATGACAAACCCAAGTCCAACTATCTTGAAAACAAATCCATTAACAACAATGTACTTACAGGATCCTTCATTCCATGTAATAGATTCCACGATGTCCAACGCCACTTCCCATGGTAAGTTGGCACACCCTAATGAACCCGTAGGAGGGTTTAAGGTTTTCTGAGATTTGTCGGCACTCTTGCACTCCACACAGGATCGTACATACTTTTCTGCTTCTATATCTACTCTAGGCCACCAGTATATCAATTTCACATTATGTTTAGTACGTGCTATACCCAAATGTCCCTTGTGGCAAATTGACACATTTAGTCTCTGATGGCACTAAATGGTATAATTTTGTCTTACCTCAATACAAAAATGTAATCAACACTTGGTTCATCTCGGACTTCCCAATACGCTTTAATTTCACTTAAGAGCTTCACTGCCAAACATTTTCCCCATCCACTTACAACTTTTTCTTTAGCATTTGTCAAGATATCATCTTTATCATATGCTTCCGTTCATTCACTCATCCTTCTGTAAACTTTTGACCCCATTCAGCATAAGAATCCCTGCAACACACACATTGTTCCATGGGTTCAGGTCAATTTCCCTGAGAGACAAAGACATTCTGCTCAGGAAATTCAGCGTTTTATTTTTAGTTCCAGGTACATAATGGACTGTTCGAGGCATATGAGCTGCAGATTACACACTTTTGCATAGATCGCCATCTGGTGTTGGGCCCGGATGTTTGCAGTTTGTTTTGCCTCTTGGAAAGTCTTTGGAAGTCATAAGGTCGGTGACTCCTCCTTTGGATCGTATTGCGCATGGGCCTTGGCTCCATCCTCAGATTGTTTTTTTCCTGCTATCGGGCTCGGATGTAATCTTCGCGCTCCGGTTCCGAATATTTTCCAGTTCGACGATCGAAGCGGAATCCTCACCCCAAATCGCGGTATTGTTTCGATCGCGATCTCCTCAATCAATGCACCTTTTCATCGGCAAACCTTCGGTTCCAGTCGTCGACGGCGGCCTTCGGGCCTACCGAAGCTCCGGTCACGGCTGATGGAAAGAACTCCATTCAAGAAGTGCCCTCAATGTGGGTCCAAATTCCCCCACACCAATCTTCATGAGGTATGCAACCTCTGCCTCTCCCCTGAACACGAGGCTCGAGACTGTCCAGCCTGTAAGTCTTTCCGATCGAAAAAGACTATTCGGGACCGAAGAGCCAGAAGAAACATGGCACACTCCTCGACCTCCGTTCGGAGACGACATCGAAGATCCGGGACAGCAGCGCACCGAAGAGGACCTCGTCAGTGCTTCCGAGGCCGATGAGTCAGATGTGGAAGACATCACTCCGGCGCAGAGGGTCGTGAGTACCATACCCCCCCCCCCACACCCACGCCAACACCCAAAAAGGCTTCGGTCACGCCTTCGCCTCTGGGCCTAAGCAAGACCAGACACACACCCCACCTTTGGGCCCGGTGAAGAAGCCAAGTAAGCCTTCCGGCGGCTCGGGCTCGAGCCAGCCTACCAGCGGTGCCGAGAAACACACTTCGGCACCGAAAAAGAAACCGGCCTCTACCTCGACACCGAGCTCCACACCGAAGCCCTCGGGGTCGAAACCCAGCTCTTCCGTACCGACGCCATCTTCGGTACCGACCAAACCCCATAAGGTCCTCGGCACCGACACTTCCAAGCCGAAGCCCATCTTGGCGCCGACCAAGAAATCGAAGGTTCCCAAGCCCGGTGCTAAGCAAACTGGCACGGACAAGCCTAAAAAGACATCGGCCCGACGCCTTCGGCGCCGGCGGACCAAACACTTTCACAGGAACTATTTACACCGGATCCCTTGCAAAAAACTCTCACCAAGGATCCAAAACTGGACATCTGGCACTCTCTTCCAAAAAGAGACATTTGGACAAACTGGCTCCGCCTCCACCTCCAAAGAGGAAGGACTCTGCTACCTCTCCTTTCAGAATACCTTCCCCACCTCCTCCACCCTCTCCACCTCCGCCCCCTCCGCCTTCTCCACCCCCACCGCATCGCTCTCCGACCCCGTCTCCAGACGATGATGATCAGGGGGACCCATATCACGATATAGGGGATGTGCCCCAAGACCCCACCCCTACAGGATCCCCAGACCCATGGGACGACTACAATAACCCAGATATCCCCGACGTCCCACAAGATGACCTTTACCCTTCCAGGCCATCTCTACCGGAAGACTCATTAGGGTTCCACCATCTACTTCAAAGGGCGGCACACTATCACGGGATAGACTTGCACACTGACCCAGTGGAGGAGGATTTCCTCCTCGACACATTTGATACCACACATAGGTCTACCTCCATACTACCTATGCTTAAGGGGGTGGTAAAGCATGTGCCAGAGGTTTTTAAAGACCCAGTTAGGGCCAGGGTCATTAACCCACGCATAGACAAAAAATACAATGCTGCCCCCACAGATCCCTCCTATATCAAAGGGCCAGCGCACTAGATTCCCTAGTGGTTTCCACTGCACGAAAAAGAACAAATTCCCAGGCGTCCGGCGAAGCACCACCACCTGACAAAGAGTCAAAGCTACTGGACGCATCAGGAAAGCGCACTGCGTCACAGGCAGCCAATATATGGCTTATCGCCAACACCCAAGCGCTATTGACCAGATATGATAGGGCACATTATGATGAATTAGAAAACATAATGCACCACCTCCCTGAAAAATATAAAACTAGGGCCAATGAATTAATTCAAGAGGGTAAGACAATCACTAACACCTCTATTCACTGTGCCTTAGATACAGCAGACACAGCCTCCAGGGCCATTAATACTAGCGTCCTCCTCCGTCGCCATGCTTGGCTAAGACTATCAGGATTTAAACCAGAGGTACAGGCCTCCATCCTTAATCATCCCTTTGACCAGGAACACCTATTCGGCCCAAAGGTAGATGAGGCCCTCGAAAAAATGAAGAAGGACACGGATACGGCGAAGTCCATGGGAGCCCTACAGTCACACCCTCCTAGGAGCTCTTTTCGCCGCTCTTCCTTTCGGAGTACTGCTAGAGGCTACTCCTCTGATAACGCGTCCACTTCCTACAAATCCCCCACTCAGTCCACCTTCACAAGGGGGTATCAAAGAGGCGGCTATGGGGTAAATAATAATAAAGGCAGAGGCAAAACAAATACCGCCCGCTGTGCCACACCGCCCACCCAATGACTTCCCCCCGCTCCCTCCAGACCATCCCACTCCGGTCGGGGGCAGACTTCAAAATTTCCTTCATGTCTGGGAGACCATCACCTCAGACAAATGGGTGACCCAAATTATTCGGTCAGGATACTGCCTGGAATTAACATCTACCCCCCCAAACATTCCACCCAGGCAACGCCCAATGTCACAAGAACCTTCCACATTTCTAAAGCAGGAGGTAATTTCCCTCCTACAAAAACAGGCAATAGAACACGTTCCCGTCAATCAACAAAATTTAGGGGTCTACTCCCTATATTTTCTAATACCAAAAAGGGACGAGACTCTACGACCTATTCTAGATCTCCGGCCCCTAAACACATACATACACTCAGACCATTTTCACATGGTAACGCTTCAGCAGGTACTTCCGCTCCTCTCCCAGAACGACTTTCTCACCACACTAGACTTGAAAGACGCATACTTTCACATTCCAGTACACCATGCTCACAGAAAGTACCTCAGATTTGTAGTGGACGGACAACAATACCAGTTCAAGGTACTCCCATTCGGAGTCACAACAGCACCATGGGTATTCACCAAGTGCCTAGCGGTAGTGGCGGCACACCTCAGAAGACAGCACATTCACGTCTTCCCATACTTGGACGACTGGCTGATAAAAGCCACTTCATACAACCAATGTGTACACCACACCGCCACCACAATCCAACTACTTCACCAACTAGGTTTCACGGTGAATCACCAAAAGTCCCAGCTAACACAATCCCACATAAAACAATACCTCGGTGCCACCACAGACACCTCAAAAGCAATAGCCTACCCCAATCCGGCCAGGATTGCAAGCATTCAGGCTTTGCGACAAAAATTCGTACTTCAACACTCCCTTCCAGCAAGAGTGTTTATGCAACTGATAGGGATGATGGCCTCTTGCATTTTCATAGTGCCTCATGCAAGACTCCAGATGCGTCCACTCCAAGAGTGCTTAGCGCGCCAATGGAACCAGGCCCTGGGGCAATTGACAGATCTGGTGTTGGTAGACGGTCGTACCCATCGCTCTCTGCAGTGGTGTAACACCACAAACCTTTCCAAAGGTCGACCGTTCCTTTCTAGCCCTAAAATCCTTTCAACCACGGATTTCAGGCAAGGCAGTCCTCATTCGCACAGACAACATGACGGTCATGTATTATATTCAAAAACAAGGCGGCACACTCTCCACAGCTCTCTCAATTAGCACAGAGCATATGGAGATGGGCAATTCCACACAAAATCTTTCTCCTGGCCCAACATGTCCCAGGAGTCCAAAACACCATGGCAGATCTGCTCAGCAGACAGACACAACAGATCCACGAGTGGGAACTTCACCCACAGGTTCTTCATCCGTTCTTTCAAATGTGGGGGCATCCACACATAGACCTCTTCGCCACCCACGAAAACAAAAAATGCCCAAGCTTCGCCGCCAGATACCCCCACACCCATTGTCCAAAGGAAATGCGATATGGATGAACTGGTCAGGCAAATTTGCGTACGCTTTTCCACCTCTCCCACTCATTCCATTAGTGGTGCGAAAGCTACTACAGCATTCCCTCACACTGATCCTAGTAGCTCCAACGTGGGCCAGTCAACGCTGCTGGAACTCTCGGTAGTACCACACCAAAAGCTACACCTCTCACCATGCCTCCTAACCCAGAACCGTGAAGAAATCAGGCACCCGGACCCAGCTCAGCTCAACCTTGCGATCTGGCTCCTGAAATCCTAGAATTCGGATACCTAAACCTTCCCCCTGACTGTATGAACGTCATCAAAGAAGCTAGACGCCCTACCACTAGAGCCTGCTACACTGCCAAGTGGAAAACATTTGTTGTTTATTGCCATAACAACACAATCAATCCTCTAGACGTGTCTATACAACACATCATATGCTACTTACTCCACCTACAAAGGTGTAATCTAGCCTATATCTCCATTCGACTACACCTCGCAGCAATTGCAGTTTACCTACAAAACAAGCAGCACCTATCACTTTTCAGAGTACCTGCCATTAAAGCCTTCATGGAAGGCCTCAAAAGAATAATTCCCCCCAGAGTACCACCCTCACCTGTGTGGAACTTAAATATCATTCTCACAAGGCTGATGGGGCCTCCCTTCGAACATTTGCATAAATGCGAACTGCAATTCCTCACATGGAAAACAGCTTTCCTTGTAGCCATCACTTCCCTTAGAAGGGTCAGTGAGATACAAGCACTTACCATACAAGAACCTTTTCTTCAAATGCACCAGAACAAGGTTGTTCTCCGTACCAACCCAAAATTCCTACCTAAAGTCATTTCCCCTTTTCACTTAAACCAATCTGTAGAGTTACCAGTATTTTTCTCGCAACCTCAGACTGTTGCAGAAAGGGCTCTGCACACGCTAGATGTCAAACAAGCCTTACTTTACTATGTTCAAAGAACACAACCTTTCAGAAAGACCAAACAACTGTTTGTCTCTTTCTCTCCACCACACAAGGGCAACCCCATCTCAAAATCAGGGATAGCTAGGTGGATTGTAAAATGCATCCAGATTTGCTACCACAAAGCAAAACGAACGCTATCCGTTCCCCCTAAAGCCCATTCTACACAGAAGATAGGGGCTTCCATGGCTTTTCTAGGGAACATCCCATTAGATGATATCTGCAAAGCAGCTACATGGTCAACACCGCACACTTTCACTAAACACTATTGTTCGAGGCATATGAGCTGCAGACTATACACTGTGCATAGATCGCCATCTGGTGTTGGGCCCGGATGTTTGCAGTTTGGTTTTCCTCTTGGAAAGTCTTTGGGAGTCACGAGGTCGGTGACTCCTCCTCTGGTTAGTATTGTGCATGGGCTTCGGCTCCATCCTCAGATTGTTTTTTTCCGCCATCGGGCTCGGATGTAAAACTTCGCGCTCCGGTTCCGAACTTCCCAGTTCACCGATCGACGCACAAATCCTCGCTCATTGAGCTTCTTCAATGACATATATCATCTTCTTCATCTTCTCTTCCGCACTTCTTCGATTCCGGTGGTCAACGGCGGCCTTCGGGCCTATTCCGGCTCCGGTCTCGGCTGATGGAAAGAACTCCCTTCAAGAAGTGCCCTCGATGTGGGTCCAAGTTTCCCCACACCGATCTCCATGAGGTGTGCAACCTCTGCCTCTCCCCAGAATACGAGGCCCGAGACTGTCCCGCCTGCAAGTCTTTTCGCTCAAAAAAGACCAATCGAGATCGACGGGCTAGACGCAACATGGCACACTCCTCGACCTCCGCTCCAGTCGACATCTTCGGAGACGACGTCGAAGCTCCGGGACAGCAGGACATCTAACAGGAGGACGACGACCTCGTCAGCGCTTCCGAGGCCGACGACTCCGATGTGGAGGACATCACCCCAGCGCAGCGGGTCGTGAATACAATTCCCCCTCCCACGCCCGCGCCGATACCGAAAAATGCTTCGGTCACACCTTCGCCTCCGGGCCTAGGCAAGACCAAGGACACTCCTTCTCACACCCCACCTTCGGGCCCGGTGAAGAAGCCTTCCAAGCCTTCCGGTAGCTCGGGCTCAAGCCAGCCGGCCACCGGTGCCGACAAACACCCTTCGGCACCCAATAAAATATTGGCCTCCACCTCCACACCGAACCCGGCACCGAAGCCTTCGGTGCCAAAACCTGCTCCTCCGGCGCTGACCAAACATCACAAGACCCTCGGCACCGACACTCCCGTGCCGAAACCTTCTTCGGCACCGACCAAAAAACCGGAGGTTCCCAGGAAGCACGGCTTCGACAAACCTAAAAAGCCGTCGGCCCCGAAACCTTCGGTGCCGACCGAACAACCAGTGTCACAGGAGCTTTTCACACTGGATCCTTTGCAAAAAACCCTCACCAAGGATCCAAAGACCGGACAGTTGACTTTGTCTTCAAAAAAGAGACACTTGGACAAGCCGGCTCCATCTCCACCTCCAAAGAGAAAGGACATTGCTACCTCTCCTTTCAGGGTGCCTTCCCCACCTCCTCTACCTCCTCCACCCTCTCCACCTCCACCCCTCCACCTCATCGTTCCCCCACCTTGTCTCCTGTCCCAGACGATTTGGGGGACCCTTACTATGATCCAGCAGATGTGCCACAAGATCCCACCCCTACTGGATCTCCAGACCCATGGGATGATTATAACAATCCGGACATCCCAGATGTCCCACAGGATGACCTTTATCCATCTAGGCCATCCCCTCCTGAAGATTCCTTGGGTTTTCACCACTTGTTACAACGGGCGGCACACTACCACGGGGTGGAGTTACATACCGACCCAGTGGAGGAGGACTTCCTCCTAGACACCTTTGACGATACACATAGGTCCACTGCCATTCTACCTATGTTAAAGGGCATAATTAAACATGCCCCTGAGGTTTTTAAAGACCCAGTTAGGGCCAGGGTCCTAAACCCTCGGATAGAAAAGAAATACAAAGCCGCCCCTACAGACCCTTCTTACATTAAGGGTCCTGCAGCATTAGATTCCCTAGTGGTATCTACAGCCAGGAAGCGCTCAAATTCTCAGGCATCAGGCGAGGCACCCCCACCTGACAAAGAGTCCAAGCTCCTAGATGCGTCAGGGAAGCGCACTGCGTCACAAGCGGCCAATATATTGCGTATTGCCAATACGCAGGCACTGTTGGCCCGATACGACAGGGCGCACTATGATGAGCTAGAGACCATCATGTACCATCTCCCTGAAAAGTACAAGACTAGGGCTAATGAACTTATTCAAGAGGGAAAGACAATAACCAATACCTCGATACGATGTGCCCTAGATGCAGCAGATACAGCCTCCAGGGCCATAAACACCAGTGTCCTTCTCCGTCACCATGCCTGGCTCAGGGTTTCAGGGTTTAAACCAGAGGTTCAAGCCTCTATACTAAATCACCCATTAGACCAAGATCATCTATTTGGTCCTAAAGTAGATGAAGCCCTGAAAAAAAAGAAAAAAGATACAGACACGGGAAATCTATGGGAGCCCTACAAACACAGACTCCCAGGCGCTCCTTTCGCCGTTCTTCCTTTCGGGGCACGGGCAGAGGCTACTCCTCGGACAGTGCATCCACGTCCTATAAATCCCCTCCTCAGTCTACCTTCACGAAGGGTTATCAAAGAGACGGATACAGAGGCAATAATAATAAGGGCAGAGGCAAAACAAATACCGCCCGCTCTGCCACACCTCCTGCCCAATGACTTTCCCCCGCTCCCTCCAGACCATTCCACTCCGGTCGGAGGCAGACTACAACATTTCCTTCACGTCTGGGAGACAATCACCTCAGACAGATGGGTGACACAAATTATTCAGTCAGGGTATTGCCTAGAATTAACATCTACACCCCCCAACATTCCACCCAGGCACCGCCCTATGTCGCAAGAACATACTGCGCTACTAACACAAGAGGTGATCTCTCTCCTGCAAAAAGGAGCAATAGAGCAGGTCCCCATAAATCAACAAAATTTAGGGGTCTACTCCCTGTACTTTCTAATTCCAAAGACAGACGAGACCCTACGACCTATCTTAGATCTCAGACCTCTAAACACTTACATTCATTCGGACCATTTTCACATGGTAACCCTCCAACAGGTTCTTCCACTTCTCTCCCAGAACGACTTTCTCACCACTCTGGACTTGAAAGACACATACTTTCACATCCCAGTACACCAATCTCACAGAAAGTACCTCAGGTTTGTGGTAGACGGACAACACTACCAGTTCAAGGTGCTCCCGTTCGGGGTCACAACAGCACCAAGGGTGTTCACCAAGTGCCTGGCAGTAGTGGCTGCACACCTCAGAAGACAGCACATTCACGTCTTCCCCTATCTGGACGATTGGCTCATAAAAGCCACGTCCTACCAGCAATGTGTGCAACATACCGCCGCTACAGTCCAACTACTTCACCAGCTAGGCTTCACACTGAACCATCAAAAATCCCACCTGGTACCATCACACACAAAGCAATATCTCGGTGCCACCATAGACACTTCAAAGGCCATAGCCTATCCAAACCCGGCCAGGATTGCAAAAATACAGGCGCTGCGTCAAAAATTCCTATCCCAACACTCTCTCCCAGCAAGAGTGTTTATGCAGCTCATAGGAATGATGGCCTCTTGCATCTTTATAGTGCCCCATGCAAGACTCCAAATGCGCCCACTCCAAGAGTGCTTGGCGCGCCAGTGGAACCAGGCCCAGGGACAACTGACAGATCTGGTGTTGGTAGACGGTCGCACCCATCGCTCTCTGCAGTGGTGGAACACCACAAACCTTTCCAGAGGTCGACCGTTCCTGGACCCGGTCCCACAAATAATCCTAACGGCAGATGCATCGCTCTCCGGCTGGGGAGCTCATCTGTTACATCTCACAGCACAGGGCACATGGACGCCGCAACAGAAGTTACTCCACATAAACCATCTGGAGTTACTGGCGATCTTCCTCGCCCTAAAATCCTTCCAGGTGCAGATTTCAGGCAAGGCAGTCCTCATTCTCACAGACAACATGACTGCCATGTACTAAATTCAAAAACAGGGGGGCGCACACTCTCCACAGCTCTCTCAGTTAGCATAGAGCATATGGAGATGGGCAATTCCACAAAAGATTTTTCTCCTAGCCCAACACGTCCCAGGAGTACAAAACACCTTGGCAGATCTGCTGAGCAGACAGACACAGCAGATCCACGAGTGGGAACTTCACCCACAGGTTCTTCACCCGTTCTTTCAGAAGTGGGGGCATCCACACATAGACCTATTCGCCACCCACGAAAACAAAAAATGCCCAAGCTTCGCCGCCAGATATCCACACCCATTGTCCGAAGGCAATGCGATATGGATGAACTGGTCAAACAAATTTGCATACGCTTTTCCACCTCTCCTTCTAATTCCATTAGTGGTGCGGAAGCTACAGCAGCATTCCCTAACTCTAATCCTAGTAGCTCCAACATGGGCCAGACAACCGTGGTACACCACACTGCTGTGTAGTACCACACCAAAAGCTACGCCTCTCACCATGCTTGCTAACCCAGAACCATGGAGAGATCAGGCACCCGGACCCAGCTCAGCTCAACCTTGCGATCTGGCTCCTGAGGTCCTAGAATTTGGATACCTTAACCTTCCCCCTGATTGCATGAACATTATCAGGGAAGCTAGACGCCCTACTACTAGGGCGTGCTGTGCAGCAAAGTGGAAAAGATTTGTTATTTACTGCCACAACAACACAATCAATCCCTTAAATGTATCCATACAACACATTATATGTTATTTACTCCATTTACAAAGGTGTAACCCAGCATATACCTCCATTCGGTTACACCTTGCTGCAAATGCTGCCTATTTACAAAACAGGCAGCACCTCTCACTTTTCAAAGTGCCTGCCATCAAAGCCTTTATGGAAGGCCTCAAAAGAGTAATTCCACCCAGAGTGCCACCCTCACCTGTTTGGAACTTGAATATAGTCCTCACACGGTTAATGGGACCCCCTTTCGAACCATTACATAAGTGCGAGCTGCAATTCCTCACATGGAAGACAGCTATTCTAGTGGCCATCACTTCCCTCAGAAGAGTTAGTGAAATACAAGCACTCACTATACAGGAACCTTTTCTTCAGATGCATCACAACAAGGTTGTACTCCGCACCAATCCCAAATTTCTACCCAAAGTCATTTCTCCATTCCATCTAAACCAGTCGGTAGAATTACCAGTCTTTTTCTCGCAACCCCAAACAGTTGCAGAAAGAGCCTTACACACACTGGATGTTAAAAGGGCTTTACTTTACTACATCCAGAGAACACAACCTTTCAGGAAAACCAAACAGCTATTTGTTTCCTTCTCCCCACCACACAAAGGCAACCCTATTTCCAAATCAGGGATAGCCAGGTGGATTGTAAAATGCATACAGATTTGCTACTACAAAGCAAAACGAACGCTATCGGTTCCCCCTAAAGCCCATTCTACAAGGAAGATAGGGGCTTCTATGGCTTTCCTAGGGAACATACCACTAGATGACATCTGCAAAGCAGCGACATGGTCAACACTACACACCTTCACTAAACATTATTGTGTAGATGTGCAAACCAAACAACAAGCTAGTGTGGGCCAAGCTGTACTAAAAACACTGTTTCAGACAACTGCAACGGATGCCGGTGGTCGCCGCTAGGGTTGGGTACTGCTATATAATCTATGCACAGTGTATAGTCTGCAGCTCATATGCCTTGAACGGAATATGCTACTTACCAGTATGCATCTGTTCTTGGCATGCAGAGCTGCAGATCTATACACGTCCACACGCCTCCCCGGCTACCTTTATCCGTTCCAGTCTATCTTATTTAGATACAACACACATGGGTTTCTTTACTGTTATTACTACGCTCCATCTTTCCCTGCTGGCGAAAAACAATCTGAGGATGGAGCCGAGGCCCATTCGCAATACGATCCAAAGGAGGAGTCACCGACCTTGTGACTTCCAACGACTTTCCAAGAGGAAAAACAAACTGCAAACATCCGGGCCCAACACCAGATGGCGATCTATGCAAAAGTGTGTAGATCTGCAGCTCTACATGCCAAGAACAGATGCATACTGGTAAGTAGCATATTCCTTATATAGAAAATCTTGCAAACATAGGGGTATATTCACAAGAACGTGTGATAACTACCGCATGAGTAGCGTAACACAACTTTCAATATCGCAGACTATCGAGGGAAAATAACCCGTCTCAGCGTGGAATTCACAACCAGATAATGCATCAAATGGTCACGTTAAAATCAACGCCACGCCGCAAAAATGCGAAACACGAACGCAAAAAATCATGCGATGAGGCCAATCGCGTTATAAAAAGTAGCGAAAACCAGCCACAGGCCTGCAAATCCCACACGTCTGGCGGGAAAAAGCACCACAAAAACCACAGAAAAAATACACCAGAAACAAGTCAAGAACGGAGCAACATGGATGCACCATGACCCAGCGCAGTGGACAACGAGAGCCCTCAACACCCTCAGACCACCAGCAAGGAACAATGGGGTCGGGGAAGGCCAACAAGAAAAGGGAGAGGAAGACTGGGTGCAGGCCGCTTTAATACAAGACCAGCGTCATGTAGGTGACAGAAAACTACCACCAACTGACCCACAACCAGATGACCGTAAATGTAGCCGGAGTGTCGAGGAGGCCAACAGCGGATGCTAAGAGGCTCTGGCATGACGTGACAAACCAAACCAGGTACAAATCCGCTGCCAACAGGAAGGCAGCTACGGTGACAGGAGGTGGAAGCCCAGCGCCACAGGAGGAGCTGGAGGAAACACAGGCCACAGTCATCAGTCATCAGTGTGGAGACGGTGCAAGGAGTAGGGAGTAGCAGCTCAAGAGGACCTGACACTACATCAACAGGAAGTGGAACAAACAGGGACTGTGGGGACGGCGAGGGGTGTTCCGGGTGTGGGTTGGGGTCCTGGGGTGGTGTCGGTGGGTGTTGTGGCCCTCTTGGGTGTCCGGGTCGCATGATGAGTGGCTCCATCTGTTGCACTTCTGGTGTGGACCTGGGCTGGACTCCATTTTGTGGTGCTGGCTGCCGTCCAACTTAACACCAGGTCAGAGCAGGTGTAGACTTCCTGCTGCTAACATGCCTTATCTCCGGTTTTGTGTTCTTATCGCCGATGTGGGCTGGTGGTTGAGAATGTTGAGGTGTGGTATTGTCGCGGCTTTTGGCACGGGAATGCCTACTCTGCATCTCATTAGCGATAGTTGCGGGGATCCTCTGTGGCGATGTTTTTTGCTGCTGCTATCGCGGGTAGACTGGTGCTGTGGGCTGTTAGCACCAGCTTGTGAATGGGGAGGTAAATTTATCACAACTTTGGCTGCGATAAAGTGTCGTTAATTCGGCAATGGCTCATTGTGAATACGGCCCTAAATGTTCTAGTGCCCACACACATGCTAATGTTTCTCTCTTTATTACAGAATATTTCTCCTTTGTGGGCGAAGGAGCTCAATAAGCAAAAGGTATTAAAGTTTATTTCCCATGTTCACCCTTGTGAGTGGGTACTCTCCATAGACCTTTTCCACTGGCATCTGTTGTGACAAATGTTTCCGCTGTGGGATGAAAACCTTGTAATGTGGGTGTTTTACTATCTGCCTGTTTGATGTCTAAATAAGGTCCTCTGACATGCACTGGACCATTCAAATCTGCTTTTGTTTCTCAACAATAAAGGCATCTCACGTGTTTTTCCTGAAAATGTCTCTACAACATAGAATAAAACTTCACCAAACCCACAAAAGAACAAAGTTCATCCTTGGATATGGGTGACGGAGCATTACTGATAGCTTCTACAAGCTTTTCTTTAGGTTTGATTCCTTTGTCACTAACATCATGTCCAAGATATGTGACATTTCTTACAGCAAACTTGCCCTTAGTGATTTCAGCTGTTAAACGTTTTTGCCTAAGAATATTTGAAACCTTCCTTAATACCTCATCATGATTTTTCTTAGTCTTTTCCATGATTAAAATATTGTCTTGAAAGAACATTCCTTCAGGAACGTCACCAAACAGTTGTGTCATAGGCCTAAAAATTACGGCTGCTGCCAGGCCAAACTGCATGCGTTGAAAGTGGTAGCAACCAAACAACATACAGAAATCAGAGAGATGTCAACTATCAGGATCCAGAACAACCTGATGATACGCAGCGGAAAGATCCATGGTTGAAAACCATTTAGCATCTCTTCTATCTTTGGCAAGAGAAATTTATCTACCACTATGTTGTTATTCAACCCCCTTAAGTCAACACATAAGCGCACCTTGCCGTTGGATGGTGGCTACCACCAATGGAGAAACCCGGTCAGATGCCTCCACTGGTTCTATAATGCGTGACTCTCTAAGATTTTCTAACTCCATCTTCACTTCCTCCCTGACTATGGAAGGGATATTGTGGGCTTTATGAATCTTGGGTATCGCATGACTTTTCAATTTAATTTGGTGAGTAAAACCTCTCAATTTTCCAATTTTCCCATTGAAGACTGATGGAAATTCATCCAGCACCCATTTCTTTAGGTCCTCGCCCTCACAAGCCACTAGTAACTGTTCTGGACTGTTGGGATCCAGAATTATGTTTAACTTTCTTTGGTCCTTCACCCAAGCACGGATAGTCCTTCTTTAGCTACATTCAGTATGCATAGTGCATATCTATTCCTGAACCTAAATACCAGATGTCTAAACCCTACCATATCAATTTTTTCTCCTGTGTAGCTTTCTGGGTTGAGATCAGGTGATTCCAGATGATAACCGGTGACTGCAGCAAAGTGCTTCTCCCAAACACACTCAGCAATAATCGTGTACGGTAACTCTGAGCCAGCTGCTACCTGTAATGAGACTCCCCTAAACGAAACCCAACACAGCGATTTGTTATCTCCTTCACTCAAAATGTGCAGAACCACTTTCTTTTTATAATTGCATTTAGTGCCTAAACCATCCGCACTCTCATCCGATGAGAAATCATCGCTATCACTCTCCCTCACACTTGCCACCTTACTGCTTTTCTTTTTTTCTTTCCTTTTTCACAGTCTGGTAAAATAACTGACCAAACCACCCTCCACAGACCTGGCTGATTTATCTGGGCATTAGTCAAATCTTGCTGAGTGTGAACTGCTTCTACAACGGTAGGGTTCTCTGTTGGAACGGTATTATCACTCTAGCATTTGTCTATATTCATGCAGTTGTAATGCCCTGTAGTCTGTATGCTTTTGGACTTGCTGTCCGAAATGTTATTCACTGATTCACCACTGTTCGAGGCATATGAACTGCAGATTATATATACACTGTGCATAGATCGCCATCTGGTGTTGGGCCCGGATGTTTGCAGTTTGTTTTTCCTCTTGGAAAGTCTTTGGAAGTCACGAGGTCGGTGACTCCTCCTTTGGTTCGTATTGCGCATGGGCTTCGGCTCCATCCTCAGATTGTTTTTTTCCGCCATCGGGCTCGGATGTAATACTTCGCGCTCCGGTTCCGAACTTCTCCAGTTCAACGATCGACGCAAAATCCTCGCTCATCGACATCCTTCAGATAATAAATCATCTTAATCACCTTCTCTTCGACACTTCTTCGATTCTGGTCGTCGACGGCGGCCTTCGGGCCTATCCCGGCTCCGGTCTCGGCTGATGGAAAGAACTCCCTTCAAGAAGTGCCCTCGATGTGGGTCCAAATTCCCCCACACCGATCTTCATGAGGTGTGCAACCTCTGCCTCTCCCCTGAACACGAGGCTCGAGACTGTCCCGCCTGCAAGTCTTTTAGATCCAAAAAGACTATCCGAGATCGAAGGGCCAGACGTAACATGGCGCACTCCTCGACCTCCGCTCCAGTCGACATCTTCGGGGACGACGTCGAAGCTCATGGACAGCAGAACATCGAAGAAGAGGACGACGACCTCATCAGTGCTTCCGAGGCCGACGACTCAGATGTGGAGGACATCACCCTGGCGCAGAGGGTCGTGAGTACTATACCCCCTCCTACACCGATACCCAAAAAGGCTTCGGTCAAGCCGTCGCCTTCGAGCCTAAGCAAGACCAAGGACACTGCTTCTAACACCCCACCTTTGGGCCCGGTAAAGAAGCCTATTAAGCCTTCCGGCAGCTCGGGCTCGAGCCAGCCTACCAGCGGTAACGAAAAACACCCTTCGGCACCGAAGAAAAAATCGGCCTCCACCTCCACACCGAGCCTAGCACCAAAGCCCTCGGTGTCGAAACCCGCCCTCTCGGTGCCGACCAAACATCATAAGGCCCTCGGTGCCGACACTCCCGTGCCGAAGCCTCTCTCGGCACCGAACAAAAAATCAGAGGCCCTGAAAAAGCATGGCACAGACAAGCCTAAAAAGTCGTCGGCCCCGAAAACCTCGGCGCCGACCGAACCACCAGTGTCGCAAGAACTTTTCACACCGGATCCTCTGCAAAAGACACTTACCAAGGATCCAAAAACTGGGCATTTGACACTGTCTTCAAAAAAGAGACACTTGGACAAACCAGCTCCACCTCCAAAGAGGAAGGACACTGCTACCTCCCCTTTCAGAGTGCCTTCCCCACCTCCTCCACCCTCCCCACCTCCACCATCTCCACCCCTGCCTCATCGCTCTCCGACCCTGTCTCCAGACCAGGATGATCAAGGGGACCCTTACTATGATCCAGCAGATGTGCCACAAGACCCCACCCCTACTGGATCCCCAGACCCATGGGATGACTATAACAATCTGGACATCCCAGATGTACCACAGGATGACCTTTACCCATCTAGGCCACCCCCACCAGAAGACTCGTTAGGTTTTCACCACCTACTACAGAGGGCGGCACATTATCACGGGGTAGAGCTACATACTGACCCAGTGGAGGAAGATTTTCTCCTAGACACCTTCGATACTGCACATAGGTCTACTGTTATACTACCTATGCTAAAAGGAGTAATCAAGCATGCACCGGAGGTTTTTAAAGACCCAGTCAGGGCTAGGGTCCTAAACCCACGTATAGAGAAAAAATATAAAGCCGCCCCCACAGATCCTTCATACATTAAAGGCCCTGCACCACTGGATTCCTTAGTGGTATTTACAGCTAGGAAGCGTTCAAATTCTCAGGCGAAGCACCACCACCTGACAAAGAGTCCAAGCTCCTAGACGCATCAGGGAAGCGCACTGCGTCACAAGCCGCCAATATATGGCGTATCGCCAACACGCAAGCGCTATTGGCCAGATACGACAGAGCGCATTATGATGAGTTAGAGACCATCATGCACCATCTCCCTGAAAAATACAGAAATAGGGCTAATGAATTGATCCAAGAGGGAAAAACTATAACTAATACCTCTATACCCTGTGCCCTAGATGCGGCAGATACAACCTCCAGGGCCATAAACACCAGTGTCCTCGTCCGTCGCCACGCCTGGCTAAGAGTTTCAGGTTTTAAACCTGAGGTGCAAGCCTCCATATTAAACCACTCATT
The DNA here is from genome assembly GCF_964204655.1 of Triturus cristatus. NCBI lineage: Eukaryota > Metazoa > Chordata > Amphibia > Caudata > Salamandridae > Triturus > Triturus cristatus. The sequence continues at coordinate 135,600,201 of NC_140579.1, read as the reverse complement.
CGATCAACAACATTTATTTGGTCCAAAGGTTGATGAAGCCCTCGAAAAGATGAAAAAAGATACTGATACGGCGAAATCCATGGGAGTCCTACAGTCACACACTCCTAGGCACTCCTTTTGCCGCTCTTCCTTTCGGGGCACGGGTAGAGGCTACTCCTCAGATAGCGCATCCACGTCCTATAAATCCCCTCCTCAGTCTACCTTCACAAGGGGTTATCAAAGAGGCGGCTACAGAGGCAATAATAATAAAGGCAGAGGCAAGACAAATACCGGCCGCTCTGCCACACCGCCTACCGAATGACTTTTCCCCCGCTCCCTCCAGACCATTCCACTCCGGTCGGGGGCAGAATTCAAGATTTCCTTCACGTCTGGGAGACAATCACCTCAGACAGATGGGTGACCCAAATTATTCATTCAGGGTACTGCCTAGAATGAACATCTACCCCCCCCAAACCTTCCACCCAGGCAACGCCCATTGTCTCAAGAACATGCCACGTTACTAAAACAGGAGGTAATCTCCCTCCTGCAAAAACAAGCCATAGAGCAAGTCCCCATCAATCAACAAAATTTAGGGGTCTACTCCCTGTACTTTCTGATTCCAAAAAGAGACGAGACTCTACGACCTATTCTAGATCTCAGACCTCTAAACACTTACATACATTCAGACCATTTTCACATGGTAACCCTTCAACAGGTTCTTCCACTCCTCGCCCAGAACGACTTTCTCACCACACTGGACTTGAAAGACGCATACTTTCACATCCCAGTACACCATGCTCACAGAAAGTACCTCAGATTTGTAGTGGACGGGCAACACTACCAGTTCAAGGTGCTCCCGTTCGGGGTCACAACAGCACCAAGGGTATTCACCAAGTGCCTAGCAGTAGTGGCGGCACACCTCAGAAGACAGCACATTCACGTCTTCCCATATTTGGACGACTGGCTAATAAATGCCATGTCCTGCGACCAATGTGTGCACCACACCGCCGCTACAATGCAACTACTTCACCAGCTAGGTTTCACGGTGAACCACCAAAAGTCCCACCTGGTACCATCACACACAAAACAATACCTCGGTGCCACCATAGACACCTCAAAAGCCATAGCCTATCCCAATCCTGCCAGGATTGCAAACATACAGGCTCTGCGTCAAAAATTCATACTTCAACACTCTTTCCCAGCAAGAGTGTTTATGCAACTGATAGGGATGATGGCCGCTTGCATTTTCATAGTGCCCCATGCAAGACTCCAGATGCGTCCACTCCAAGAGTGTTTAGCGCGCCAGTGGAACCAGGCCCAGGGGCAACTGACAGATCTGGTGTTGGTAGACGGTCGCACCCATCGCTCTCTGCAGTGGTGGAACACCACAAACCTTTCCAAAGGTCGACCGTTCCTGGACCTAGTTCCACAAATAATCCTATCAACAGACGCATTGCTCTCCGGCTGGGGAGCTCATCTGTTACATCTCACAGTACAGGGCACATGGACGCCGCAACAAAAGTTACTCCACATCAACCATTTGGAGTTACTGGCAATCTTCCAAGCCCTAAAATCCTTCCAGACGCAGATTTCAGGCAAGGCAGTCCTCATTCGCACAGACAACATGACTGCCATGTAATACATTCAAAAACAGGGGGGCACACACTCTCCACAGCTCTCTCAATTAGCACAGAGCATATGGAGATGGGCAATTCCACAGAAAATCTTTCTCCTGGCCCAACACGTCCCAGGAGTCCAAAACACCGTGGCAGATCTGCTCAGCAGACAAACGCAACAGATTCACGAATGGGAACTTCACCCACAGGTTCTTCACCCGTTCTTTCAGAAGTGGGGGCATCCACAGATAGACCTATTCGCCACCCACGAAAACAAAAAATGCCCAAGCTTTGCCGCCAGATATCCACACCCATTGTCCAAAGGCAATGCGATATGGATGAACTGGTCAAACAAATTTGCATACGCTTTTCCACCTCTCCCACTAATTCCATTAGTGCTGCGAAAGCTACAACAGCATTCCCTAACACTGATCCTAGTAGCTCCAACATGGGCCAGACAACCGTGGTACACCACACTACTGGAACTCTCGGTAGTACCACACCAAAAGCTGTACCTCTCACCATGCCTCCTAACCCAGAACCATGGAGAGATCAGGCACCCGGACCCAGCTCAGCTTAACATTGCGATCTGGCTCCTGAGGTCCTAGAATTCGGATACCTTAACCTTCTCTCTGATTGCATGAATATTATCAGGGAAGCTAGACGCCCTACTACTAGGGCATGCTATGCTGCAAAGTGGAAAAGAACACAACAACACAATCAACCCTTTAAATGTGTCCATACAGCACATTATATGTTACTTGCTCCATCTACAAAGATGTAACCTAGCATATTCATCCATTCGGTTACACCTCGCAGCAATTGCTGCTTACTTACAAAACAGGCAGCACGTATCACTTTTCAGAGTGCCTGCCATCAAAGCCTTTATGGAAGGCCTCAAAAGAGTAATTCCACCCAGAGTACCACCCTCACCTGTCTGGAACTTAAATATAGTTCTTACAAGGCTAATGGGACCCCCTTTCGAACCATTACATAAATGTGAGCTGCAATTTCTCACATGGAAAACAGCATTTCTAGTGGCCATCACTTCCCTTAGAAGGGTTAGTGAAATACAAGCACTCACTATACAGGAACCTTTTCTCCAAATGCATCAGAACAAGGTTGTACTCCGCACCAACCCAAAATTTCTACCCAAAGTCATTTCTCCCTTCCATCTAAACCAGTCGGTAGAATTACCAGTTTCTCACAACCTCAAACCGTTGCGGAAAGGGCTTTACACACACTGGATGTTAAAAGGGCCTTACTTTACTACATCCAAAGAACACAACCTTTCAGAAAAACCAAACAGCTATTTGTCTCTTTCTCTCCACCACATAAAGGCAACCCTATTTCTAAATCAGGGATAGCTAGGTGGATTGTAAAATGCATACAGATTTGCTACCACAAAGCAAAACGAACGCTATCGGTTCCCCCTAAAGCCCATTCTACAAGGAAGATAGGGGCTTCTATGGCTTTTCTAGGGAACATACCACTAGATTACATCTGCAAAGCAGCGACATGGTCAACACCGCACACTTTCACAAAACATTACTGTGTAGATGAGCAAACCAAGCAACAAGCTAGTGTGGGCCAGGCTGTACTAAAAACACTGTTCCAAACAAGTGCAACGGATGCCGGTGGTCGCCGCTAGGGTTGGGTACTGCTATATAGTCTATGCACAGTGTATAATCTGCAGCTCATATGCCTCGAACGGAATATGCTACTTACCAGTATGCATCTGTTCTTGGCATGTAGAGCTGCAGATCTCTACACGCCCACCCGCCTCCCAGGCTACCTGTATCCGTTCCAGTCTATCTTATTTAGATACAACACACATGGGTTTCTTTACTGTTATTACTACGCTCCATCTTTCCCTGCTGGCGAAAAACAATCTGAGGATGGAGCCGAAGCCCATGCGCAATACGAACCAAAGGAGGAGTCACCAACCTTGTGTCTTCCAAAGACTTTCCAAGAGGAAAAACAAACTGCAAACATCCGGGCTCAACACCAGATGGCGATCTATGCACAGTGTATAGATCTGCAGCTCTACATGCCAAGAACAGATGCATACTGGTAAGTAGCATATACCTTCCTTCTTCTCCTGAGATAGCGTAGCCTTGGCGCACCGTTCCGATAGTTCGGCCTTCTTCACTGCTGCCCTAATATCCTTTAGAGTGGACACTTCTTCAACCCATAGTCTCTCCTGTATACCCTTGTTTTTGGCATACATAACTATCTGATCACGTACTAACTCATCATGCAGGTTACCAAATCTGCACATGATGTCTAGTTTTTTCAAAGCCGAGACGTGATCTACAATCGTCTTCTTCTCTGGAAAAAAGTGTGCCTAATAACAGCTACACACACTCTGGTTAAGAATCGCTCATCCAAATCCAATAAAGTAGATTTAAAATATCTAAATCACCTGCATTCCTTCCATGTTTCTGGAGCTGATTATAAATTTGCAACCCCCTCTGGGCTCAGACAGTACATTACAATACTTTTCTTCCTTTCAAGTGTAAAAGTCCCACTACAATCCTCCAAATACTTGAGGAAATACTCACCCCATTGTACAGCAGGTTCACTAGGAGTTGCCAAAAATTCTTTAGGGTGGTATTGTAGAGGAATAAAAACTGATAAAACAAAACAAATCACAACACCCAAGGGGCTACTAGGCCTTCCATGCTACATCTATCTGGATATCAAAGGGAAGTGATCCCACTGTCCCTTTCCTGCTCTGTCCCATGCTACCTCCTCATTTTACAGCGCATAGCCCATCCTATCGCACTTACTAGTTAAGTGCTACTTATTTTTTAGCTTTGAATACCTAGTAGCCCCCTGGGTGTTGTGTTTTGTTTCATTAATTTTTGATCCTTTACAATACTGTCCTTCCTATGATACTTTATAGGACGGACAGCCCCTTGACCCACACGCAAGGGTGAGTTGAGTCGCATACCCGGACGTTAGCGGGTAAGCCCTCTAAATTCAGTAGGCCAGCACCTGGTCTAACCTTACATTGACATGTTTTTTACTGTGAACATTTGTGCTAGACTGAATATACTATGTACAAAGTGGACGGAAGTGGTACAGTGATCCCTCTCCTACTTACAGTTTGTCATTGTACACTTTCAAAAGAAAGCAGAAAGTAAGACTGCTGGTTGTTTGACATGGTTCTTTACATAACTCTCTTTTGTTCTTTTATATATGTATTGTTTTTTCAGGTACCATTGGTGCAGATCGGGGTGTACAAATTCTTCCTACTTCCACGGATAGAGTAATTTCACAGTTACACACACATACACTCATCATACACTTGGGCCCATTTTACTAACATACACTCGAATACTCTATCAGCACTGAACCTGTGGAAAGAAAAACTCCTAAACACCCTGCATCTACACTGAGGTCGATAAGACCTAATTGTTACTGTCCTGAGTCATGATCTAAACAATCTATACAACAATAATCAAAATAGAGTACTCAATAATTAACAAGAAATAACCACCAACACTGTATTTAAAATGATGGTACTTTATCTAAAATTAGACAAAAAGGAAATCAATCAGAGTAAATCATTATTCTCATAATTACCTATTCTAGCTAAATGTCAGAATGGGTCAGGACAGGTCTCTCAGTAGAAGTCTCCCAAGTCGCCGTCCTCACAGCATCGATCCTCACCAACGCAGGTTTGGGAAGAAGTGGCCTTAAACCCTCTCTAGGCTAACAATATTTATAATGAATTTTGCAAAATAAAGAAACATAAAATGTTCTAAACGTCCGCTGAGCAGAGCGAGCAGGAAAGGATGTAGCATCGCTACATTTGAAAAATCTCCGCTCAGAAAAATCACAAAAATAAAAAGACGGAAGAAGGAAACTCTAGTTTTACAAATGTTTCTTTTGCATTCACATTTCCTCGGAACCAGCGCTGCAATCACAAAGTTCATTGTGGCTCCCTTGTCCTCCAAGGACACTTGGACATTCACCCAGAGCTGCTGTCCTCACGGAAATTTTTAAACCAGGCGAAGACTGTGGTCAGATGACTCTCGACCATGTTCAGCAAGGCCTTCTCATCAAAGTTCGACTACTCGAATGCAGGCTTTAAACGGCAGCCATTTTTTAAATAGGCCAAAACGTACCATCTTAATTAGAAAAAGACAAAAACAACATTACCACAGCATAGTGATTAAACAGTGTTAACCCCACTAATACCCTTATGTGTATGTAATTATCTAGCCTTTGCAACACAGAAAAGCATTAGTACACGACATTTCAAAAGCGTTTTGTGCTTTAAAACAAACAGCACTCAGCAACATTTATTTAATAAAACATGCACATTATTATTAAACAACATGAATGCATCCCCACGTGTAGTTTTCTCTTGTTAATTCGTATTGATTAATCAGAACATTTACACAAAACAAATAATTAATAGTTACAAATTAATATTTTTATTTTCGACAAATAGACAAACCAGAGCTTAAAAACCCAATAGATTTTCAACAGAAAACTCTGCTCCAGCAATCCCCCCTTTGGTGCTATTATCACCAAATAAACAACCCAAAAAAAAATTTTTTTGTAAAATTTAGTCCCATTTTAGGAGAAATTGGAAATGTCTTTTTCTCCTTACACAACACTACACACCAGACACCCTTTCATCATCCCTCTTTGTTTCCAAGTAAACACTCTCCCTCAATTCTTCTAATTCTATTTCTTGTGGTTCTCTTTTCAACCTTTTATTTCTCTTTTCAATATTTCTTTTGATTAATTTCTTTTTCCCTCCCCTGTTTTTACAACACAAACACACCAATCTCAGTATCAATAAAGCAACAATTATACAAGTCAAAGGAAACAATATTTTACCTATAATAGTACTACCTATTTTTGTAATAAAACTCTTAACAGCTATCACCTTATTAGCTAATTTAGTCCAGATACTTTCAGCTTCTAGTGGTACTAATTCTTCATGCAAATCAGTAATATTTTTGATATAGACCTTCAGGTCTTTGCTTTCGTCTGGAATGTAAGTGCAACAATGTTGAACTTTCAGCATTCCACAGACTCCACCCTCTTTGGCCAATAGAATATCAAGGGCAAGTCGATTTTGCATAGACATGGCACGTACGGCAATCAATTCCGTATTCACCAAAAGAAACCCTCCAGCGGTATTTGTCGATAAGCGATCCACCACTGTTGACAGCTTCCGAATTCCATAAGCATTCAAAGAAATTCCCACTGCTGGAATTAAAGCACCAAAAATGTCACCCACTATTTCAGACCAAGTTTCTCTCTTAAAACGTGTTAGTAAATTAATATGTTCTACATCTTCTATTCTATCTATATGAAAGATCTTTGGAAAGACCAGGCCCACATAACACGTGCCATACCAATGGTCAGGCAACCTGTAATAAGCCTTGTTCCCACAAACATAATACACTCCTGGGAAAATTGGATCTTCTCCTCCCTTGAAACCCCATCCTGTTGCAATGAAGTATGTATCATGACACTCACTAGTCCCAACAAAATATGTATCATATTGGGATTTCCTTCTGGTAATGCACAGCTTACCCTTCTGTGGTGCATCTTGAGCTAAAGTTGGACTAGCCCCATTTCTCAATTCTTTTCCCATCTCAATGTCCCAAATTGTCTCACTCACTTTATATTTCCCTGCTTTCTCATGCATGCTCATTCTCCTTTCCTCCACCATGTTTAGGAAAGCCTTCTCCTCTTCTTTCAGACTGCAAGTTAAATTGTTCTTAAAAATGTAATCTAATGTTAATTCTTCTTTTTCAATAAAAATCTCACCAAAAATGTTAGCTTCTTTAGCTGGATTCAGCTCTTTGTTCATTGGCAATTGCCCAAAAATGTTATCTTTGTTAGACATCTTATAATCTATTTTCCCTAGCAAATAAAAAACACTACTTAACACACTACAAGAAATTCCATACGTAGCTGGTAAATGGTGATAAGTAACACCCTCTGAAACGGATGCAGGTAACTGCATACATACGTAGCAATCCCTAACTTCCATTGTTTTCACATATTCGTATAACAACTTTGAAAAAACATTACTAGAAAAATCATTAATTGACCTATCTTTATGTATATAAGTATTACTAATTCTAGTTGGAACTACTTTTTGTGAACTTTTCTCTGCATTGGTCACATTCTCTGTATGCATCTCAAATGTACCTATTGTAACTCTAAAAGTAACTAATAAAGCTAAAACACCCCATAGTAGCATTAATAATCCAGTACAGCAGCAGCACATTTTACACCATCTTCTTAAGAAGGCACATCTATTTTGGTTATTCTCTATGTTAGCCATTTTACTACTTTGACCTTGTCTTTTGACTTAGCCTCTACTACTCCACTACTGAAACTTTTTAAAACTTCGAATTCTTGATTACTTCAAACAACTAATTTTTAGTCTTTCTTCTTTTCACTCTTCTCCAAGTGATTTCTTCTGTTCACTCAATTTGGATATTCATCATTCTTCACTTCAACTTCTTCAACATCAAATTGTATTAGATCTCCAATAATATCCTCAGTATCCGACTTTTCATCAATGTCAGTCAAGATTACTTTCAGGATTTCACCTGTATCTTCCTCAACCACTTTTCGTACGGTCTCCTCTGGATTTCCTTGACTTACTGCCTCTTCACCTTCAGACAGTGCCACGTACGTCCATTCCGGCGACCTATACTTCTGGTTAGGTTTTCTTATCCTCTTGATCTCCTCTGGTTCTTTTGACTTTTTGCTTTTCACTTTTTACTGGATTCTGACTCGAAACCTCATTCACTTGTTCAGCTTTCGAGGTATTTGCTCGTATCAGTCTATATCTCAGCTTCTTTATTCTGTTGTTAGGCCAAAGATCTCCTCTTACAACCTTTTTCGGTCTTGTTTCTGTATTATTTCTTTCTCCAATCCAAGTTCTCTTTCTCAGAACTCGACCCTCTGATTTTTCATTCTCACTTTCATCCGATTCTGTTTCAAATGCCTCTTGTTCTTCAGCAGTTTTCTTTCGCACTACAGTTTTCCCAACCACCGTTTGAGATTTCCCTAACTCTTTCCCTCCTCGGGTCTCCGACACGCAATCTTCTTGCTGTCTACTTGTCCCTTCACCTAGCTTATCAGGAATGTTCCCTACACCTCCTCGGGGGTCTTCCGCAATCTGTCCCTCTCTATCTTCTTCTGACCCTGCTTCTTCAGGTATAATCTCAAGTGGTTCTTCAATCTCCTCCTCTTCTGATTCAGGAGTAGTTTCTGTGGAACTGCTCTTTTCTCTTCTTTTCCCTCCACTGCTTGTCGGAACTTCAGGCTCTCTTACAGAATCTGATCTCCTTTCTGAGACTCTCAATGGTTCTCTCTCTGAACTTTGATTTTTTCTCACTGGTTCTGTGTCTTCATCATCACTGGAATCTGACTCTTCAAAATACTCCTTACCAGTCCCATCTTTTGGGTTTGGAACTCTCAGAGTATGACTCACATGTACCCAGTTTTTCACACCAGCACACTTCACTGCAGTTGTCGTAGTCAGAATGACTTGTCTCGGTCTTCCCCACCTTGGAACCAAGCAATTTCTTCTTCTGTGTACTTTAATCCTCACCCAGTCCCCTGGACTCAGATCATGAGCTTGCTTCTTCTCAAGTGTGGTAGCGTCTTCTCCAACCTGGTGAAACACAGAATGAACTGCGTCAGCCAGGCCTTTACAGTAATCCAAAATCATGTCATCAGTTATTGTCATCAACTTATTGACAGGTACAAATGCATGACGCATTGCACGTCCCATCAAAATCTCATGTGGACTTAAACCAGTAGTTCTATCTGGAGTAGATCTAATAGTCATTAGCACTAGAGGCAAGACATCAGGCCATTTCATTCCAGTGGCTAAACACATCTTACCAATCCTGTTCTTGATCGTGCCATTCATCTGCTCCACTACGCCAGAAGCCTCTGGCCTGTATGCACAATGTAGCTTCTGCTGTATGCTCAATGCTTCACAAATCAAACTCATGAGTTCATTATAGAAGTGTCCCCCTCTATCAGACTCAATCGTTACTGGAAACCCGTACCTAGGAATCAACTCTCTTAACAGTAACTTTGCCACTGTTACTCCATCATTTCTCCTAGTCGGATAAGCCTCCACCCATCTTGAGAACAAGCAGACTACCACTAGAACATATCTCAATCTGTTCACTTGGGGCATTTCAATGAAATCAATCTGCATTCTCGTGAAAGGACCACCTTCTCTGCCTATCGTTCCCAGACTCACCACTGTCTTTTTCCCAGTGTTAAACTGCTGGCAAATCAAACATCTCTGACAGATGCTCTCTGCAATTGTCCTGAACTTTGCATTGTACCAAGTCTGCTTAAAAGACCTGATCATCGCATCCCTTCCCAAATGTCCCTGGCCAGGATACATCCTTGCCATTGTCGACAGCATAGAGTTAGGCATGACTGGTCTGCCATCTCTATAGACCCAAACATGGTCTGTTTCTCTTGGGGCACAACCTGCCTTGATCCAGTCTTTCTTTTCTTCCTTTCCTGCCTCATCCTGCAACTGTTTCACCTCATCCCACGTCTCTAGGACATTAGTAAACATCACAGAACAAAAAGACATTTCACCTTCTCGTTCCCTATTAATCGAGTGATTATTTTTCGCGCAATATTGTGCAATGTCGTTAGCAAATCTGTTGCCAACAGTTACAAAATCATCTCCTTGTCCATGAGCAGCACATTTCACAACTGCTAATTCTTTAGGCAGCTGTATCGCCTCAAGTAATTTCCCAATCACTTCAGCATTCTTTATCGGAGTCCCACTCGACGTCAAAAAACCTCTCTGCAGCCAAAGCTGGCCAAAATCATGCACAACTCCAAATCCATACTGACTATCAGTTATCACAGTCACTCTCAGATTCTCTCCAATTTTACAAGCTTTTGTCAATGCCACCAATTCAGCAACTTGTGCAGATTTCCCTCCTTTCAATGGTGATGCTTCCATAACTTCTGAAACCTTGCACACTGCATATGCTGCACTCAGCACACCCTCATCATTCCTCAGACATGATCCATCCACAAACAGCACATGATCACTCTCAAGTAATGGAAGATCTCTTATGTCTGGTCTCGGTTTTGTACAGTAATCAAGCACATCCAAACAATCATGATCATCTTCTGTCTTCACACCCACATTTTCAATATCCGGCAACAATGTCGCTGGATTCACATTCACACATCTCTCAAGAGTCACATTTGATGCTCCCAGAATGACTTTCTCATATTTAGTCAGCCGACTATGTGACATGTACTGGGTTCTGCTTCTTGTCAAAAGAATTGCCACATTATGAGGTACGAATACCCTTACAGGATATCCCATTATGATTCCCTCACTCTGTTCCAGACTTCTGCATGTTGCAGCCACAGATTTCAAACAACCTGGTAAACCTACAGCTACAGGGTCAAGTGTCGATGAGAAGTACGCAATAGGCCTCCTCAGCTGTCCGTGCTTCTGAATTAACACTGAAAGTGCACATCCATTTCTCTCACTGCAGTACAACTCAAACTCCTTTTCATAGTCTGGCATACCCAAAGCAGGGGCTTCACACATTCTGCTCTTCAGCTCCTCAAATGCTGCCATTTGTTCTCCATCTAGTTCCAATGGGTCTTTTACCTCACTTTTTGTCAGCTTAATCAGTGGTCTTGCTATCAGAGAAAAGTTACTAATCCACTGACGACAATAACCCACCATCCCCAGGAACATTCTCACTTCCCTCTGGGTCGTTGGGGCCTTCATTCCCCTGATGATTTTGATCCTGTCATCAGTCACCTTTCTCAGACCTTTTTCAATATTGTGTCCAAGATAATGCACCTCTTTCTTGCAAAATTGCAATTTGGCTGGAGATACTTTTAACCCTCCATCTGCCAGATGATTCAGTAAAGCTATAGTATCTACTTCACAAGCTTCACGTGTCTTTGATGCCACAAGTAGGTCATCAATATACTGCACTAGTACTGAGTTTTCAGGCATAATCAAGCTCTCCAATGATTTTTTCAATAACTGATTGAATATCGAAGGACTCTCTGTATACCCCTGTGGGATACGACGTTTGATCATGATGAGTTTCACGATCATGCCTTCTTCCAAACATGTATCTGTAATTGCCTCCAGACCTCTGCTTTTCTCGCTCATGTACTTCCTCTTCCCATTCCACTAAAGCCTCAAACTGTGTCGGCCTTGGTCTTGGGTCAAGACACAACATCTTTTCCCGTAAATTTTTCAACACGGCCAGATTAAATGAACCATGTTCTGGGAATGCTAGGACACCATCTTCCCTAGTATACCTAACCCAATTCTCCAACCATATACAGGTATGATACCCATATCTCGCAGCCATGAAGGATGCAGGCGTTTTCGTTGGAGGTAACAATTCACCTTCTCTTGTTTTAACATCTTTATCCTTGTCAAACCATCGCTTTATTTTTCCGAACAAAGATTTTTTCTTTTTCTCTTCTTGGTAATACATTTTAGTGTTTACCAAAACTTTCTAATCCCTTCCGTAATACTACTGTACAATACGATTTTTCATCCAATAACAGCGCGACTCACACCAACGCACCAATCCTGGAGCGTCTACGTCACTCTGTACCTCTTCCAATCCTTGCGCGGCTCACACCAACGCACCAATCTCAGCGCGAACACTATTCTGATCCAATATCCAATCAGAGCGCGGTCTGTTTGACGTCAGCAGTCGCTGCAGTCGCTCCTGTCTCCTGTCTCCTGTCACTCGTCTACCCCTCCTTTACAAAACTTTTCAGTAGACTTCGTGTCAAATTCTACAAAATCTATTAGTTACAACATATAAACATCTCCATTGTCTGCTTCGCTAACCATAGAATAGTAAAGAAAATCTATTTCACAAGAATCCCGTCTTTCACTCACTTCTGTTCCAGTACGGAATTAATACTCTCGTTGACACAGTAGCACATCCCTCTACTCTGCCCTTCTATCATGCATTCATTAACTGTTTCCTCTAGGACTGCTCCAAAGAGTTTTACAATCAACTAAATGCTCGTACATTCACGCACATTCATACAAGAAAATGTAGTACATACACACAGAATCCTGCTTTACCGAGAACAGCAAACAATCTGTCCCGCTACAGAATTATAACACACGTTAACCAAGCAGCTTACCTCTGCCCAGTCCTTCAAACAAGCTCAGAGAATACCTATTACTTCTCCCGCGATAAGCTTTAACGGTGAACCTTACGGATCCCTGGGACTTAAGACCAGAGTTTCACAGATAACCTTTGCTACCATACGCACTCCTTTTATACCAGAAATATTTCTAATAGTAACATACGACAATGTCACTGATTCCGAACCCAGACAATGTGACGCGCAACTTCAATTGTCACACGTTTTTCCTGCATACGTACAGGACCAACAATCCCGTCTTTCCCGAGAGCAGTATATACTTCCCTCTGCCCTACTACGGAACTGCTACTAGGTCCCAAGTTCCAGAAGCACTACATATAACTCAATACGACGACTCCGACATATAGTATTAGTACATATACCAACATCAATCAATAATCAATAAATCAAAGCCAATATACAAGCAATCTAATCAGATCAAGACAATAATCAATAACCATCAAATTCTGCTACCAGGAAATTGGTGCAGATCGGGGTGTACAAATTCTTCCTACTTCCACGGATAGAGTAATTTCACAGTTACACGCACATACACTCATCATACACTTGGGCCCATTTTACTAACATACACTCGAATACTCTATCAGCACTGAACCTGTGGAAAGAAAAACTCCTAAACACCCTGCATCTACACTGAGGTCGATAAGACCTAATTGTTACTGTCCTGACTCCTGCTCATACTGAACAGTTTATGGATTGAGCAAATAACAATGAACTTTTTTTTTAAATAATTGGAGGCAAGAGCTGTAGAGATTGGTGTAAATTCTGCACAATTTAACAATATATCTGTCTCGTACACGACAGAGGGTTAAATATCTAACAGTCGGTCACTGCTCTGAGCTTTATGTGCGAGGCAGGACATTTTTAGCAGATGTTTTTCTGGCCAGAGACGTTTTAAGGCATGAGCAAAGTGGGCGCTGGCCCAGGCCCCCTGCCTATCAGGGGGCCCCCCTGATATATATGGCTCAGTTCTCCACACAGTCCTGCCTTCCTGACCTTGAATTATTCTTAAATATATTGGACCTCATTTATGAGGTTTTCCCGTAGGGCAGCGCCACAGGCCTTCCTGCTGGGCTGCCCTACGGAAAAAGAAAAGGGTAGGAATGCTCCATATCTATCAGATACACATTCCTGTCGTTTCCCCCTGCGCCGACGCACAATGGACACCGTGCACAAAGACAGGCACCTTTGCACCCTGGTGCAAGGGTGCCTGAATTGCAGGATGATTATTTTTGTGCAGGAAGGCACATCTTCCTGCACAAAACCAATCACAAAAGGCTTTTTCCTGTTTCTAAGTATACTGCAGAATGCAGCACACATAGAAAAAGGAAAACATGGAGAAATAAAGATATTTCTCCTCGTTTTGCCTCTCTTACGCCTCCCCTGGGAGGTGTACGTTTTTGGTGCTGCCTCTCAGTTACGAAATCTGGGGCAGTGTCAAAAGGTTAGGGATGTTGCTGGGAATGCCCCTAGAAACACCCACTGTGCGCCTCTTTAAAGCTAATCTGTGTTAAAGGGAATTATATTTACCAGGCAGCATCAAGCAAAAAAAAGTGGCTTAGAGCTGCCTGGTAAATATGGAGCAGGCTTCTGCACCACGGGACGTCACAACAAGCATTTACAATGCAACGGTCTCTGCATTGTTAAAGTTAGAGCTATTGGCATTGCTCATGATATTATTTTTGTTTATGTTTTTGTTTTTAAAACATTTAAAGAAACGGCATTGTTATTTACACTTTTCTCATCAGTACTTTTCTCTATATGATCACCCGCCATGCACCTGTAGATACAAAACATAAACTCATTGTAACCTTTAAAATTGGATCATTAAAAACAAGCAGAGGTACAATGTAATTACCAATCAAAGATGAATGTGCATCTCCTAATCAATATTGAAGCTCCAGAGTTCCTTGGAATCTAATCTCTGAATATACTGAGATTCCAGTCGCTGCAGGCCCTCCTTTCTATATCCACCTCTTATTTTCTCAGAAACACTCAATTGCAGTGTAACTTAAAAGGCTTGCAGTGATTTCTTCTGTTCACTCAATTTGGATATTCATCATTCTTCACTTCAACTTCTTCAACATCAAATTGTATTAGATCTCCAATAATATCCTCAGTATCCGACTTTTCATCAATGTCAGTCAAGATTACTTTCAGGATTTCACCTGTATCTTCCTCAACCACTTTTCGTACGGTCTCCTCTGGATTTCCTTGACTTACTGCCTCTTCACCTTCAGACAGTGCCACGTACGTCCATTCCGGCGACCTATACTTCTGGTTAGGTTTTCTTATCCTCTTGATCTCCTCTGGTTCTTTTGACTTTTTGCTTTTCACTTTTTACTGGATTCTGACTCGAAACCTCATTCACTTGTTCAGCTTTCGAGGTATTTGCTCGTATCAGTCTATATCTCAGCTTCTTTATTCTGTTGTTAGGCCAAAGATCTCCTCTTACAACCTTTTTCGGTCTTGTTTCTGTATTATTTCTTTCTCCAATCCAAGTTCTCTTTCTCAGAACTCGACCCTCTGATTTTTCATTCTCACTTTCATCCGATTCTGTTTCAAATGCCTCTTGTTCTTCAGCAGTTTTCTTTCGCACTACAGTTTTCCCAACCACCGTTTGAGATTTCCCTAACTCTTTCCCTCCTCGGGTCTCCGACACGCAATCTTCTTGCTGTCTACTTGTCCCTTCACCTAGCTTATCAGGAATGTTCCCTACACCTCCTCGGGGGTCTTCCGCAATCTGTCCCTCTCTATCTTCTTCTGACCCTGCTTCTTCAGGTATAATCTCAAGTGGTTCTTCAATCTCCTCCTCTTCTGATTCAGGAGTAGTTTCTGTGGAACTGCTCTTTTCTCTTCTTTTCCCTCCACTGCTTGTCGGAACTTCAGGCTCTCTTACAGAATCTGATCTCCTTTCTGAGACTCTCAATGGTTCTCTCTCTGAACTTTGATTTTTTCTCACTGGTTCTGTGTCTTCATCATCACTGGAATCTGACTCTTCAAAATACTCCTTACCAGTCCCATCTTTTGGGTTTGGAACTCTCAGAGTATGACTCACATGTACCCAGTTTTTCACACCAGCACACTTCACTGCAGTTGTCGTAGTCAGAATGACTTGTCTCGGTCTTCCCCACCTTGGAACCAAGCAATTTCTTCTTCTGTGTACTTTAATCCTCACCCAGTCCCCTGGACTCAGATCATGAGCTTGCTTCTTCTCAAGTGTGGTAGCGTCTTCTCCAACCTGGTGAAACACAGAATGAACTGCGTCAGCCAGGCCTTTACAGTAATCCAAAATCATGTCATCAGTTATTGTCATCAACTTATTGACAGGTACAAATGCATGACGCATTGCACGTCCCATCAAAATCTCATGTGGACTTAAACCAGTAGTTCTATCTGGAGTAGATCTAATAGTCATTAGCACTAGAGGCAAGACATCAGGCCATTTCATTCCAGTGGCTAAACACATCTTACCAATCCTGTTCTTGATCGTGCCATTCATCTGCTCCACTACGCCAGAAGCCTCTGGCCTGTATGCACAATGTAGCTTCTGCTGTATGCTCAATGCTTCACAAATCAAACTCATGAGTTCATTATAGAAGTGTCCCCCTCTATCAGACTCAATCGTTACTGGAAACCCGTACCTAGGAATCAACTCTCTTAACAGTAACTTTGCCACTGTTACTCCATCATTTCTCCTAGTCGGATAAGCCTCCACCCATCTTGAGAACAAGCAGACTACCACTAGAACATATCTCAATCTGTTCACTTGGGGCATTTCAATGAAATCAATCTGCATTCTCGTGAAAGGACCACCTTCTCTGCCTATCGTTCCCAGACTCACCACTGTCTTTTTCCCAGTGTTAAACTGCTGGCAAATCAAACATCTCTGACAGATGCTCTCTGCAATTGTCCTGAACTTTGCATTGTACCAAGTCTGCTTAAAAGACCTGATCATCGCATCCCTTCCCAAATGTCCCTGGCCAGGATACATCCTTGCCATTGTCGACAGCATAGAGTTAGGCATGACTGGTCTGCCATCTCTATAGACCCAAACATGGTCTGTTTCTCTTGGGGCACAACCTGCCTTGATCCAGTCTTTCTTTTCTTCCTTTCCTGCCTCATCCTGCAACTGTTTCACCTCATCCCACGTCTCTAGGACATTAGTAAACATCACAGAACAAAAAGACATTTCACCTTCTCGTTCCCTATTAATCGAGTGATTATTTTTCGCGCAATATTGTGCAATGTCGTTAGCAAATCTGTTGCCAACAGTTACAAAATCATCTCCTTGTCCATGAGCAGCACATTTCACAACTGCTAATTCTTTAGGCAGCTGTATCGCCTCAAGTAATTTCCCAATCACTTCAGCATTCTTTATCGGAGTCCCACTCGACGTCAAAAAACCTCTCTGCAGCCAAAGCTGGCCAAAATCATGCACAACTCCAAATCCATACTGACTATCAGTTATCACAGTCACTCTCAGATTCTCTCCAATTTTACAAGCTTTTGTCAATGCCACCAATTCAGCAACTTGTGCAGATTTCCCTCCTTTCAATGGTGATGCTTCCATAACTTCTGAAACCTTGCACACTGCATATGCTGCACTCAGCACACCCTCATCATTCCTCAGACATGATCCATCCACAAACAGCACATGATCACTCTCAAGTAATGGAAGATCTCTTATGTCTGGTCTCGGTTTTGTACAGTAATCAAGCACATCCAAACAATCATGATCATCTTCTGTCTTCACACCCACATTTTCAATATCCGGCAACAATGTCGCTGGATTCACATTCACACATCTCTCAAGAGTCACATTTGATGCTCCCAGAATGACTTTCTCATATTTAGTCAGCCGACTATGTGACATGTACTGGGTTCTGCTTCTTGTCAAAAGAATTGCCACATTATGAGGTACGAATACCCTTACAGGATATCCCATTATGATTCCCTCACTCTGTTCCAGACTTCTGCATGTTGCAGCCACAGATTTCAAACAACCTGGTAAACCTACAGCTACAGGGTCAAGTGTCGATGAGAAGTACGCAATAGGCCTCCTCAGCTGTCCGTGCTTCTGAATTAACACTGAAAGTGCACATCCATTTCTCTCACTGCAGTACAACTCAAACTCCTTTTCATAGTCTGGCATACCCAAAGCAGGGGCTTCACACATTCTGCTCTTCAGCTCCTCAAATGCTGCCATTTGTTCTCCATCTAGTTCCAATGGGTCTTTTACCTCACTTTTTGTCAGCTTAATCAGTGGTCTTGCTATCAGAGAAAAGTTACTAATCCACTGACGACAATAACCCACCATCCCCAGGAACATTCTCACTTCCCTCTGGGTCGTTGGGGCCTTCATTCCCCTGATGATTTTGATCCTGTCATCAGTCACCTTTCTCAGACCTTTTTCAATATTGTGTCCAAGATAATGCACCTCTTTCTTGCAAAATTGCAATTTGGCTGGAGATACTTTTAACCCTCCATCTGCCAGATGATTCAGTAAAGCTATAGTATCTACTTCACAAGCTTCACGTGTCTTTGATGCCACAAGTAGGTCATCAATATACTGCACTAGTACTGAGTTTTCAGGCATAATCAAGCTCTCCAATGATTTTTTCAATAACTGATTGAATATCGAAGGACTCTCTGTATACCCCTGTGGGATTCGGCACCATGCTAAAATCCGCTGGCCAAACCTAAATGCAAAAATCGGCTGGCTGTCATGATGCAATGGAATTGAAAAGAAAGCATGACACAAATCGATCACTGTGTACCACTCAGCATCATGTGGAATCTGATACAAAATCACTGACGGATTTGGCACAATGGGACAACATGCCACCACAATTTGGTTAACTTTTCTCAAATCTTGTACAATCCTGAACTTCCCATTAGGCTTCTTTAGCCCCATTATCGGTGAGTTACACGGGCTACTCAGTAGTTCTCTCAAAACTCCTTGCTGAATCATTTTCTCAATTATAGGAGTTATTCCTTCAATTATTTCTGGTGTCATTTTGTACTGAGGAATGTTAGGATAAGTAATTCCCTCTTTCACTGCAATTTTCACAGGATCTACATTATTCATCAATCCCACATCCTCTCCAGTAAAATCCCAAACTGTCCTTTTCACTGTGTCTCTCAGCTCTTGAGGCAAATCCTCCGGATCAAACACAGCATATGCACCAACCATTTCACTCTCTCTATTTCCTAGAGTCATTCGGTACAAAACATCCTCATCTGGTGTCTCAAAAGCTATTCCATCCGGCGTACAAAAAATTGTACAGTTCATCTTACATAACAGATCCCTGCCTAACAGGTTCACTGGACTAGTGTCACAGACAATAAATCTGTGCATGTCTGAAAATTTCCCTATTTGTACCCTTACTGGTTCAGTAAGACGTGTCTTGATTTGTGTATTGGCTACACCAACTACTTGGATTGCTTCATCAGAGAGGAAGATTTCTAATATCTGTTGACCTGACAGTTGATCTTGTCGCACCTGTGTCTACTAAAAAAGTAACACTTTCTTCATTTATTTTCCCATCTACAAATGGTCCTGCCTTGTCGATTTCTAGAGTTGCACCAAGTATGCACTCTTCCTCCTCTCTTCGGCACCGTCAATAATCACCTTCAGACTCACTCCCTTCATTCTTTAACAAGTACTGCTGTACCTGGTTAGAACGCCTTTGTTTGTTTACCTGCTCATCATTGTAGAATCCTGAATCCTGATTGTACTTTTGTGACCTTCTATTCTGCGGCAAGGGCGGTTTTGGCTCTTGACTCTGCTGTCTCACAACCTTCTGTTGTTGCTGCTGTTGATTATTCCCCTCGTTCTGCACCTGTTGATTTAAGGTTTTACCCTCGTTATTCGCTAATGGTGGATTGGTACATTCAGATCTCCAATGTCCCAGTTGGCCACAGTTGTGACAAGGGAATTTCTTTTTGGCTTCCTCAAGATTCCCCTTTCCTTTCCCTGCATATCTGGGCCTATTCCCTGCATTATTTGCCTGTTCCACCAACTGTGCTTCTTGTCTTTCCGCAACTTTCACTTGTGCCCACATTGCCTTTTCTTTCAGCTTTCTCTGTTTTGCTTCAATTTCATCGTTGAAGTACTTTGCATGTCTCAGAATCTCATCTATTTTCTTACTCTGCCAGTCCACTGTATGCACACGAATTCTCTCACTAATCTCAGGTCTCAGGCCATAATCAAATCTGTATACAAAATGACTCAAATCTTTGTCACCCAGGTGCTCATCCCCGCTGAATTGTTTAAAAGCCAGTATCAGCCTCTCATAAAAAGCATGAACTGATTCTTTTGCTTCCTGATGTGTTCGATCTATTTTAACCCAGTCTGTCTCTTTTGGAGGTACTTTACTTTTCAGGTATACGATCACCTGCTCATACTTTCTCATTACCTCTGGATCTGGTGCTCCTGTTCTCTGATCTCTTGGATATTCCTCAGTAGGCCAACTTACAACTATTTTACACTCAGCCCACAAGTCTGCTGGAACAATTATATCAAACAGACTATTCAGGTCAATCCACAGCACTTTTGACAATTTCACAAACCTGTCTACCTGCCTATACCACTCGACGGGCTTTTCTCTCAGTCGATGGAAATCATTCGTAAATGATAAAATATCCTGTCTGGTCCATGGAACATGTACATATCCTCCTCTAGGTATTTCTCTCATAGGATAAGCATCCACTGTTTTCTCTTTTTCTCTCACAGGAAATGCTGAATAAGTCCTGTCCCCTGATTCTTCTCTTTTCTTGTACCACCTATCCTTCCACTTCTCTACATCACCCCATCTTCGCAACAATGCGACCATTTCTTTAATCTGTCCTGTTCTACCAGCACCATTCAGATTTTCAATATCTTTATCTGTGAAATCCATCCTGTAAGACTTCTGCAAAGCTTTCACCTTATCAATGTCAACTCCCTGCTCATACGCTACTGCTCTTAACCTGTCATGTGTATTTCTTGCTCTCCAGGTGATGTTTTTACACATAAATAACAGTTCACCATCATGATGATCTTTTAGAATTTCTGTAGGAATTGTCCCTGCAACAAGCTCCTCTAATTCTACACGTAACCTAGCTACATCAATTGCCTGTGAATCTTTATCCCTCTTTTGAAGGACTTTCATCCAATCATTCAAATCTTCAGCTGTTATTTCAGTAGTTTTTCTCACTGGAACCACTTTCTTCTGCGGTTCTAAAATCGGCATCCCTGAACAACTAGCTTCACTAGCATCCAATCTCGAATTAGACTGTACCTCTAATCCTTCACTACATGTGTCATGTCTGGATTGTCTCAGATCACTGTTTTCTGTCCTTTTTCCTGAATCTCCTGAGGGACCAGCCAAACTTGTTATCTTATTCCCAACATATGGAATCACCAAACCTTTTTCACCTGTCCTCTGCTTATCAAAAACAGGCATAACCGGACCTATGGTTACAGGCACTGTAACAGCTTCCAGATTCTTTGTCAGCTCTCTAATCTTTTCAGTCAGCTCTGATGTAGTTCTGGCTAATTCTCTCGTATTCTCGTCACCACATCGATTCTCCCTTTCCCTGAAAGGATTACCACTTCTTAACTCAGGTGTCACATTTTCTGTCTCAATAATACGTAATGTATCTCTTATCGGAGAAACAACTGGTGTGCTCTCTTCTGGTTCTGGTCTATATGGAGGTGGTCTCTTGTAAATCATGTCATTTAAGACCTCATCCTCATACTCATTAACTCCATATCTTCTCACTTCTGCCTCAGGAACCCTTTCCGCACCCTTCCTTTCTTCTCTCTCGTCAATTGTTCTCATAGGATATAATCCCTCTGACATGCTAGCATCTCGCCATCTCTTCATTCGATCATGATGAGTTTCACGATCATGCCTTCTTCCAAACATGTATCTGTAATTGCCTCCAGACCTCTGCTTTTCTCGCTCATGTACTTCCTCTTCCCATTCCACTAAAGCCTCAAACTGTGTCGGCCTTGGTCTTGGGTCAAGACACAACATCTTTTCCCGTAAATTTTTCAACACGGCCAGATTAAATGAACCATGTTCTGGGAATGCTAGGACACCATCTTCCCTAGTATACCTAACCCAATTCTCCAACCATATACAGGTATGATACCCATATCTCGCAGCCATGAAGGATGCAGGCGTTTTCGTTGGAGGTAACAATTCACCTTCTCTTGTTTTAACATCTTTATCCTTGTCAAACCATCGCTTTATTTTTCCGAACAAAGATTTTTTCTTTTTCTCTTCTTGGTAATACATTTTAGTGTTTACCAAAACTTTCTAATCCCTTCCGTAATACTACTGTACAATACGATTTTTCATCCAATAACAGCGCGACTCACACCAACGCACCAATCCTGGAGCGTCTACGTCACTCTGTACCTCTTCCAATCCTTGCGCGGCTCACACCAACGCACCAATCTCAGCGCGAACACTATTCTGATCCAATATCCAATCAGAGCGCGGTCTGTTTGACGTCAGCAGTCGCTGCAGTCGCTCCTGTCTCCTGTCTCCTGTCACTCGTCTACCCCTCCTTTACAAAACTTTTCAGTAGACTTCGTGTCAAATTCTACAAAATCTATTAGTTACAACATATAAACATCTCCATTGTCTGCTTCGCTAACCATAGAATAGTAAAGAAAATCTATTTCACAAGAATCCCGTCTTTCACTCACTTCTGTTCCAGTACGGAATTAATACTCTCGTTGACACAGTAGCACATCCCTCTACTCTGCCCTTCTATCATGCATTCATTAACTGTTTCCTCTAGGACTGCTCCAAAGAGTTTTACAATCAACTAAATGCTCGTACATTCACGCACATTCATACAAGAAAATGTAGTACATACACACAGAATCCTGCTTTACCGAGAACAGCAAACAATCTGTCCCGCTACAGAATTATAACACACGTTAACCAAGCAGCTTACCTCTGCCCAGTCCTTCAAACAAGCTCAGAGAATACCTATTACTTCTCCCGCGATAAGCTTTAACGGTGAACCTTACGGATCCCTGGGACTTAAGACCAGAGTTTCACAGATAACCTTTGCTACCATACGCACTCCTTTTATACCAGAAATATTTCTAATAGTAACATACGACAATGTCACTGATTCCGAACCCAGACAATGTGACGCGCAACTTCAATTGTCACACGTTTTTCCTGCATACGTACAGGACCAACAATCCCGTCTTTCCCGAGAGCAGTATATACTTCCCTCTGCCCTACTACGGAACTGCTACTAGGTCCCAAGTTCCAGAAGCACTACATATAACTCAATACGACGACTCCGACATATAGTATTAGTACATATACCAACATCAATCAATAATCAATAAATCAAAGCCAATATACAAGCAATCTAATCAGATCAAGACAATAATCAATAACCATCAAATTCTGCTACCAGGAAATTGGTGCAGATCGGGGTGTACAAATTCTTCCTACTTCCACGGATAGAGTAATTTCACAGTTACACGCACATACACTCATCATACACTTGGGCCCATTTTACTAACATACACTCGAATACTCTATCAGCACTGAACCTGTGGAAAGAAAAACTCCTAAACACCCTGCATCTACACTGAGGTCGATAAGACCTAATTGTTACTGTCCTGACTCCTGCTCATACTGAACAGTTTATGGATTGAGCAAATAACAATGAACTTTTTTTTTAAATAATTGGAGGCAAGAGCTGTAGAGATTGGTGTAAATTCTGCACAATTTAACAATATATCTGTCTCGTACACGACAGAGGGTTAAATATCTAACAGTCGGTCACTGCTCTGAGCTTTATGTGCGAGGCAGGACATTTTTAGCAGATGTTTTTCTGGCCAGAGACGTTTTAAGGCATGAGCAAAGTGGGCGCTGGCCCAGGCCCCCTGCCTATCAGGGGGCCCCCCTGATATATATGGCTCAGTTCTCCACACAGTCCTGCCTTCCTGACCTTGAATTATTCTTAAATATATTGGACCTCATTTATGAGGTTTTCCCGTAGGGCAGCGCCACAGGCCTTCCTGCTGGGCTGCCCTACGGAAAAAGAAAAGGGTAGGAATGCTCCATATCTATCAGATACACATTCCTGTCGTTTCCCCCTGCGCCGACGCACAATGGACACCGTGCACAAAGACAGGCACCTTTGCACCCTGGTGCAAGGGTGCCTGAATTGCAGGATGATTATTTTTGTGCAGGAAGGCACATCTTCCTGCACAAAACCAATCACAAAAGGCTTTTTCCTGTTTCTAAGTATACTGCAGAATGCAGCACACATAGAAAAAGGAAAACATGGAGAAATAAAGATATTTCTCCTCGTTTTGCCTCTCTTACGCCTCCCCTGGGAGGTGTACGTTTTTGGTGCTGCCTCTCAGTTACGAAATCTGGGGCAGTGTCAAAAGGTTAGGGATGTTGCTGGGAATGCCCCTAGAAACACCCACTGTGCGCCTCTTTAAAGCTAATCTGTGTTAAAGGGAATTATATTTACCAGGCAGCATCAAGCAAAAAAAAGTGGCTTAGAGCTGCCTGGTAAATATGGAGCAGGCTTCTGCACCACGGGACGTCACAACAAGCATTTACAATGCAACGGTCTCTGCATTGTTAAAGTTAGAGCTATTGGCATTGCTCATGATATTATTTTTGTTTATGTTTTTGTTTTTAAAACATTTAAAGAAACGGCATTGTTATTTACACTTTTCTCATCAGTACTTTTCTCTATATGATCACCCGCCATGCACCTGTAGATACAAAACATAAACTCATTGTAACCTTTAAAATTGGATCATTAAAAACAAGCAGAGGTACAATGTAATTACCAATCAAAGATGAATGTGCATCTCCTAATCAATATTGAAGCTCCAGAGTTCCTTGGAATCTAATCTCTGAATATACTGAGATTCCAGTCGCTGCAGGCCCTCCTTTCTATATCCACCTCTTATTTTCTCAGAAACACTCAATTGCAGTGTAACTTAAAAGGCTTGCAGTCCCCTGATGTTCCTTTGCAAAATGGCTCGCTACTGGGTACATAGCATCCAAATTTTTGATAGCCTGCAAATGCTGTAGCATCCGCTTTTGCACCCGTTTTATGGTACTCCACTAAGTAAACTAATTTTATTCTCTCACTGTAGGAAAGCCTGTGTGCACCTTTCTGTTGCATCCAGTGGGATGCAGGATCCCCTCAGGTTCTACCGTGGCCTGGGGAGTTAGAGAGGCAATCTAAAGCCGAACCTCGTGTCTGGCCATTGACCAGATTTACCAGCGTTCTGACCAGACCAGAACAGTCCCAAAATCAAAGAGAGGGGCGACTCGCATACTAAAAAACATTAAAACCATGTAAACAAGAAATAGATCTTGTACATCGCAGAAACGAGAACAAATTACTGGACTACATCACACCCTTTATGACTGTCACAATAACCGTGGTTTAGTTTGGGAAAGACTAGCGAGCGTGCATTTTATTTGGCACGAAGCACACTTGCACCAGCACTCTTTAATGCGTAACCAAACAACTTCGGTTTAATTGAAAAAATATTGTGACATTAAGGTGACTAGTCTCATCCTACCCAGCACATCATAAAGAATGTATACGGGAAAATTCAAAGCAGGGAGAGATGGGACACGTGGGCACACTTACAGGTAGTAAACAATACATGCATTCTTAAGGACTAGATGGCTCAGGACAAGCTCACACAAACAAAAAGTACCAAATGTGACTAATCCTCCAGCAATGCTCCGTTTCAGACATGTTCTGATAGTAGTAGACTTGAAATGTTCAAGTCTCTACACCCTCTACAATCTACACTCTGAGGTGAGCAACGCCGCCTGTGACATCGCCGGTGCCAGCTCATGAGCACTGCCGTCTCCCCCCTGAATAGGGGTGACGCTTCGATATGCTTAAGATGCTCACTTCTTAGCCCTAGACACTCCATTCAGACTGCAGTGAGAAACCATAGTAGGCCTTGCCCAGAGGAAGCTCCCAGGACCCCTTCAGACAACTACGGACTGCAGGAGTCCGGCTGAATCCAATCAGCAGACCCTCGCCCCCCAAATCACCGGTTTAAAACCTACGCCTCATATAATAGTCTACTCCAATGCCTTGTACCATACATTAAGAATCTGAAAAGCCTCTACGATGAGCGGACGTAAGACGCTGAACAGTAGTAGTATCCATCACCACCTTCTAAACTGAGCAAAGGTCACCAAAAAACAGCAGATACAAGTCCCGCCGTTCCCCCGAGGATACTTCCTACCCTACCGTCAATCGGCGTGGAACCGCAGACAGCCGAAAAGGAGGATTGCAACGGATTTCAAACTCAGAAGGGCAGCCATTACATACCAATTCGCAAGGGATCAATTTGATGGCTAGGAAATCACGCGATAGTCTGTTCGCCGGTGATGTCACTCCGTAACAACGCATTCGAGAGTGTATATTAGCGGACATTTTAAAGCAGTAATCCTTCCTAAAACCCTATACAGCCGACACAGGCGAAGATGGAAAAACTACAAAATCACGATTAAAAAGAATGACTAAACTATCTTTCAAGCTAGTGTGCAAATATTCGTTTTTTAAAAGAAAACACTTTAATAATCATCGAATGTTTACACTGAACTGCCTAGCCCGATGTCATGGGTGTAATTTTCTCCCGGTCATGTCTTTCAGATAGCCTAATCCTCTGTAGATGACGGACAACTGGACAACAATCGACAGCGGGCTTCTTGCCACTGGAATCCATCGCTTCCATGTCTGTGACTTTATTTAAGAAATCAGTGTATTTTGGGAGTTATAGTTCTAATCCGGCTGCCTGTCATCCCTTATTAATTAGAAATCAGAATGTTCAACAAATCCACAGCCCACAAATTTATCCGCGTTCCCCTCTTGCATTAAGGAAGCTGTATGCCAGCCAGTTTAAGGATGAAAAATGTGTCCGGACGCCGGGACACCACCGCCTTTCTCCGAGGCGAAGCAGAAATGCCTCGGAGAAAGGCAGCGGCGTTTCCGGATTCGGGGGCGTGTTTTTCTGTTCTCTCCTCTTCGCATTGGCTGGAGGAGATAATTAGAAAAGTTGCAAAAAACACGCCCCCGAATCCGAAAAGGACGGGGCCTGTTCGGAGTGATGGACCTCTTCTCCAATGGCTGGCCAGCATTCAAGAGGCCAGCCAATGGAGAAGAGGGGCGGGTTCAAGCCCCTCTTCTCCAAGTCATTATATCTCGCGAGCGAGACTGCGCAATCGCAGCCTTCGCTAGCCGAGACCTAAAAAGTGTTATGAGACCCATTGTTTTAAACACGCTTTTTCCTTTAATTTATTTATAATAACAAGTGAGGAGGCTATTACAGACATTTTGCAGACAAACTGATATTTGTTTTTCAACAACAAGCAACATCCCTAATTCTTAGAACAGGGTATTCAAATATTAGGAAGTAGTGGCGCTCTGCAGATAAACGTAGGTATATTGAGTTACAATATCTGTATGGTGCTAAACAGGGAGGGGAGACCCCTAAACCCCTCAAATTGTAAAGGCCAAAAGAAATCGACCTCAAGCTGGGCAAAAGACCGGTC
Organism: Triturus cristatus; assembly: GCF_964204655.1. Classification (NCBI taxonomy): domain Eukaryota; kingdom Metazoa; phylum Chordata; class Amphibia; order Caudata; family Salamandridae; genus Triturus; species Triturus cristatus. The sequence goes on along the minus strand of NC_140579.1, from coordinate 135,572,804 downwards.
CTGTGCACACATACAATTATATAATCACTGATCGATACAGGTAAGTACAATGCATCAAAGAAAACATCCATATATGAATTGAAAATTCCGTTTAATAAGCATAACCAGCCGACACGTGTTTCATCGTGGGAAGTGTGAACCACGAATCTTCAGGGCTGGAAAAAATACAAAACGATTCATGCTAAGACAAGTGCCATAAGCAAGGCGATACTACAAAATAATGCTCATTACAAACGTAGTATATCAAATCAGTGCGAAGATATACAGGAAGAAAACACCACAACTCCAAGAAGGTGCTGAAGTAATAATAAGATAAAGGTGTCGATAGTGTCTACACCACCAATCGGTGTAAAGTCAAAAAAGGAAAGGAAGAAAGGAAAAAGCAACTAGATATCACCAATACACCCGAATATGTGGAGCGAATCAAAAACTAAGTCCCCCAAGGGTAAAAAAGTACTAAACAAATGTACACAAAAGACCATACCTGAAGCTAATGCCAAACTAGCAGTAGATGCTGTAAAGTAAAACAATACAAACAACGAATAAACAAGAGTTCTTAGATACCAAGACAATGGAAAGCGAGGCGTGTAAAACACAGTAAATAGGGACGTCTTACCCCACTACCGGTGATATTTCCAACCCGGTAGGGTCAATACAGGGTCAGTCGGACTGCACAGATTAGTAATGTCTCTGTATGAATAAAAAATAATATACCTAATGTAGACAGCATATGAAAGCGTAGAAGAGTAAGTACAAGCAAACGATTAATGCTAAAATAACGTAAGTACAAGAAAGCAAATCGTACCTTCAAGATAAAACAGCCACGATCAAAAATAACTTCATACCGCCAGTCACGTAAAAATCCGATATACATAAAAAGTATCTTTAGGGAGTAATTCCCGCTAATAGTAGTCTGGCGACGTGTTCGTTAAGACAAGTCAATGCCATCCATTATCTAGAATGCAAACCACAACGGAAAACACATTAGGTAAAGTTAAATGTCACCCATTGCGTATACTCAAAGTAGATAGGAGATGTCAAAATCAAATCTCTCTCGTCTACTACACAACGAAAAAGAGTAGCAACTGACTAAACAGAGTGAAAAAGATAAAGGAAAAAGGAAAGGGTAAAAGGGAGCGACAGCGTAAAGAGAGAAGGAGGTAGAACAGTAAATACAACTCCCTTTTACCCTTTCCTTTTTCCTTTTTTCACTCTGTTTAGGGGATTGAATCTTATAGTTTCTTCATACACTTGATAGTTTGTAATTTACACTTATACACAGGTTAGCACACCGTGGCAATTTTAGGTACTAACACGCATCACTCGCACCTTCTTCTGCGAGTTTTTGGCGACATTTTTCACTCTCCTTTTCGCGGATGAGTAACAGCTCGAGACATATTGTAATATGGCACTAGGACAATGGCTTTTTTAGCGAGGGCTGATCTACTATCAATTATGAGACTCTTTGTAGTTTTTATATTTACGAGACTTCATCGTAATTACTTTGAAGTCTGTCTTCTTCCGGGTACTATTTGGTTTATTTTTGTTTACGCTCTAGTGTTCCGGTACTTTCCGGCTATATAAGCACTTCCGGGTCAGAATTCTGTGACACACTGACATACGGAATTTATGCCGCCAGGCCGCTCAGACGCTTCGCTTCATTCGTAAGTAATTAGTCAGTTGCTACTCTTTTTCGTTGTGTAGTAGACGAGAGAGATTTGATTTTGACATCTCCTATCTACTTTGAGTATACGCAATGGGTGACATTTAACTTTACCTAATGTGTTTTCCGTTGTGGTTTGCATTCTAGATAATGGATGGCATTGACTTGTCTTAACGAACACGTCGCCAGACTACTATTAGCGGGAATTACTCCCTAAAGATACTTTTTATGTATATCGGATTTTTACGTGACTGGCGGTATGAAGTTATTTTTGATCGTGGCTGTTTTATCTTGAAGGTACGATTTGCTTTCTTGTACTTACGTTATTTTAGCATTAATCGTTTGCTTGTACTTACTCTTCTACGCTTTCATATGCTGTCTACATTAGGTATATTATTTTTTATTCATACAGAGACATTACTAATCTGTGCAGTCCGACTGACCCTGTATTGACCCTACCGGGTTGGAAATATCACCGGTAGTGGGGTAAGACGTCCCTATTTACTGTGTTTTACACGCCTCGCTTTCCATTGTCTTGGTATCTAAGAACTCTTGTTTATTCGTTGTTTGTATTGTTTTACTTTACAGCATCTACTGCCAGTTTGGCATTAGCTTCAGGTATGGTCTTTTGTGTACATTTGTTTAGTACTTTTTTACCCTTGGGGGACTTAGTTTTTGATTCGCTCCACATATTCGGGTGTATTGGTGATATCTAGTTGCTTTTTCCTTTCTTCCTTTCCTTTTTTGACTTTACACCGATTGGTGGTGTAGACACTATCGACACCTTTATCTTATTATTACTTCAGCACCTTCTTGGAGTTGTGGTGTTTTCTTCCTGTATATCTTCGCACTGATTTGATATACTACGTTTGTAATGAGCATTATTTTGTAGTATCGCCTTGCTTATGGCACTTGTCTTAGCATGAATCGTTTTGTATTTTTTCCAGCCCTGAAGATTCGTGGTTCACACTTCCCACGATGAAACACGTGTCGGCTGGTTATGCTTATTAAACGGAATTTTCAATTCATATATGGATGTTTTCTTTGATGCATTGTACTTACCTGTATCGATCAGTGATTATATAATTGTATGTGTGCACAGGACCGGTCTTAAGCAACATCCCTAAAACCGTTCAATTTAGATCATTCAAAACAGGACCTCACACATGACAAATGTCAGTGCGTCGCAGTGATTATTTGCAATAATATTAAGTGAGCTGCTGTCATATTCCAATATTGAAAACGCACGCCACTATCCCTGAATATTGATGGAAACTCATTCATATTTGGAAGAGTGCGCCTGTGCAGTGTCGGTGCCCTGCTGAAGACGCCATGAAAAGGCTGGAATTGGATTATGAATTCGAAGATGTTGACAACAGGGCCCCCCAAAACACGTTTAGTCCAGGGCCCCCAAAACCCTTTGAAGCTGTTTCTGGTTCAGGCAATGGAGGTCCTGCCTTGGAAGGCGACTTTACCTCATCCAGTCACTACTGGAATGCGGCAAAGTGGTTGAGAATCTAATGGATAAATATTTAACCTGTAGAAATGTAACATATTAAATGGTTAAACCCATTTTATTAGTAATACTAAACTTGGCAACAATTGCTACTCAAATAAAAAAGAAAACTTACCTATCTGTTCCAGAAAATTCGTATTTCATCTGTGATCACAGAGTGTCCGTTTCCTCTAATGGACAGCAGGTGGCAGTCTTGGAACATTGTTTCCTTTTTCAACGCCAGTACGGCTCAGAAGGGGGCTAGCGCGGGCTGCATGCGCCTCTGTCCACCATTACCTAAGGTGTTGGGAAGCAGGTGCTGAAGGAAGGGGACGCTACCTTGGTTAATGGTGGACAGAGACGGATGCAGCCCCCGCTGGCCTCCTGCAGAGCCGCTCTGGTGCTGAACGAGGAAACAGTGGTTCAACACTGCCACCTGCTCCAGGAGACAGGAACATGAGACAGCTAGCTACTTACCTCCACACCTTCACATCAATGTCTGATTGCGTTGAACAGGTGACCACGCATCCTTGAGGAGAAGCGCCTACTAGGGCGGGGAGCTCCACAAACCTGGAGTTTGTGGTAAGTGATTGCGTTGAACAGGTGTCCATGCACCCTTGAGGAGAAGCGCCTACTAGGGCGAGGAGCTCCACAAACCTGGAGTTTGTGGTAAGTGATTACGTTGAACAGGTGTCCACGCATCCTTGAGGAGGAGCGCCTACTAGGGCGGGTAGCTCCACAAACCTGGAGTATGTGGTAAGTGATTGCGTTGAACAGGTGTCCACGCATCCTTGAGGAGGAGCGCCTACTAGGGCGGGGAGTGCCACAAACCTGGAGTATGTGGTAAGTGATTGCGTTGAACAGGTGTCCACGCATCCTTAAGTAGGAGCGCCTACTACGGCGGGGAGTGCCACAAACCTGGAGTATGTGGTAAGTGATTGCGTTGAACAGGTGTCCACCCATCCTTGAGGAGGAGCGCCTACTACGGCGGGGAGTGCCACAAACCTGGAGTTTGTGGTAAGTGATTGCGTTGAACACGTGCCCACGCATCCTTAAGTAGGAGCGCCTACTACGGCGGGGAGTGCCACAAACCTGGAGTATGTGGTAAGTGATTGCGTTGAACAGGTGTCCACGCATCCTTGAGGAGGAGCGCCTACTAGGGCGGGGAGTGCCACAAACCTGGAGTATGTGGTAAGTGATTGCGTTGAACAGGTGTCCACGCATCCTTAAGTAGGAGCGCCTACTACGGCGGGGAGTGCCACAAACCTGGAGTATGTGGTAAGTGATTGCGTTGAACAGGTGTCCACCCATCCTTGAGGAGGAGCGCCTACTACGGCGGGGAGTGCCACAAACCTGGAGTTTGTGGTAAGTGATTGCGTTGAACACGTGCCCACGCATCCTTAAGTAGGAGCGCCTACTAAGGCGGGGAGCTCCACGAACCTGGAGTTTGTGGTAAGTGATTGCCCCCCAAACTAGAGGTTAAGAAGCTGTATTGGGATTGGGTTCAGAAGGAGGCTATAAGTAGAGGTGCAGGGGGTCCACTTACAGAGCGGTTCTTGGAGTTTAAATGGTCAAGGAAACTTGAACCGTTCTTTGATTACATAGAGAAACCCCTGGATAGATCACTATACCTAAAAATTAGGCTCGGGATCCTTCCGGTGAATGATTTCACCTCCGAATGGAATAGACAGGGTGGCTCTATGAAAGCCTGCCCGGGTTGTGTAGCCCCCATTGAGTCCTTGGCGCATTTCTTCTTTGCCTGCCCAGCATACAGGGTGGCCAGGAGGATATGGTTAAAGCCACTATGCAAGGGGTTGGGCCTTAGGTGTCATAAAATGGCTTTGCGGGTTCTTTGCACTGACACGACTTCTACAGCCATGGTGTGTGGCGTAGCTAAATACTTGGGCAGTGCATGGCTGACACGCATGAGGAGGACCAAGTCCCCCCCTTACCTACCGAATAGTTAGAGGGCTCTTGGGTAGGTAGCACCCGTGTAAACTGTTAGTTGTTTTATGTTCACTTACTAAAAAGAAATTGTATAGTATGTGCTGATGTACGTAGTCTTGATTTGGTGGGTTTTTGTTTTAATTCTTATTGTATTGTATAAATTGCATACTTTTATGATGAAATTTTTTTATCGAATAAAGTTAAAAGAGTATTGGTAAGTGATTGCATTGAACAGGTGTCCATGCATCATTGAGGAGGAGCGCCTACTAGGGTGGGGAGCTCCACAAACCTAGAGTTTGTGGTAAATGATTGCGTTGAACAGGTGTCCACACATCCTTGAGTAGGAGAGCCTACTAGGGCGGGGAGCTCCACAAACCTGGAGTTAGTGGTCTGTGATTGCGTTGAACAGGTGTCCACACAGATATTCAGTGAATGGTGATGGCGCCCCGGAGATTTGCAGTGGTCTCTATCTCAATGTCGGAGTAGCTTGGTCTGTTAATGTTAGAACTTGACTGATGTAGACAATGGGATTCAGTTAGTCTGTCTGCTCCATTTTTATCAGGAGCAGTGTCCAACCCACAAGGAGTGACATCCACCACTAATTTCCCCAGATCCTGTAGTTTGAATGGGATTTACCAGCAATGTCCTTCACTAATTCCCCTCCTACCTTTCCATTCAACACCTGTTTATTCACAAGGGCATATCCAGGCCACAAACTATCCCTAGCACCGGTGGAGTCCTCCTGGGCTCCATATGGTCTCCTGTCATCTTCAACCTGTACATGGGGCCGCTTAGGGCTCTACTCACAGATAACGCCATCAAGATTCACCAATATGGCCAATGATACCCAGCTCTACTTTAAATTCTCCCCTGTCTTAGACATCTAATGCCTCAAAAACTGCCTGCACATCATCCAGACCTTGATATCCAGCACCCACCTGAAGCTAGTCACAACCACCACAGAATTCCTGTTATTTGCCAAGAACAACAAACAAGATACAGTACAAACCCAGCTTCAAACCCTAATTTTCACCAAATGCCCAGTCACTTGGATTAACCCTGGATACCAAGCTCACCCTCAAGGAGCAGACTGCCAAAAAAAAAACAACCTGGCACCAGCTGTCTCTTCTAAAGAAATCCAAACCATGTGTTTCAGAAAGCAACTGCTGTTCAAACCTCCATTCTCCAGCATCTGGATGGTGGTAATAGCCTACTCCATGGCCTCCCAGATGTGACTCTGGCACCCCTTAGGAGCATCCTACATCCTGCAGCACATCTCATCCAGGGCTTGAAGAAATATGATCACATCACCCCCCCAGTCTGGTGGTATTCCATTGGCTCTTCTTGCCATCTGTACCACCTCAAAAACCACATGCATCATTTACAAAGCTTTCATGACCAGCACCACCATTTATTTTGCAGATCTAGGCCCACCCGCAGCCAGGACACCGTTAGTCTGCAGAATAATAAGAGTAAAAATGAAAAACAAGACGACAGGCCATTTCCATCTGTGCACCCGGGAATCTGTGACAGCATTCCGGTCTCCATGAGGATCACCCCAGAGCTGCTCCAATTTAGAAAAGAATTGAAGTGTCAACTCGATAAAGACTGCATCACAAAGCATGAAACCCCCTCAACCCAGCTCCATTTCTTGCTCGTTGACCTGATGCTTGTCTTTGACCATGTACAGCGCTCTGCTGTCTCTTGACTAGATTTGCACCATAGAAATTCAATATACATACTCATTGGTGTGGTGGTGAGGATTCAAGTACAGCATTTGTGTGTTGCTGGATACAGCATTTTGATAGGTGTGAAGTGTTTGAGTCAGTGTAGGACACTGCGCTCACCTTGATGTTTTCTTTAGAAGTTCTTATACTGGTTCTGTGACAATGGTAAAGGTAAGATTCAAGCTTGTGGCACAGATGGGCTGGGGCTGTCTAAACCCCTATGACTATGCTTGTCTTGACACCTTATTTAGAATTACCATAAATATAAATATATTATGGCCTTCAAGATTTTGCATTTGTCCAAAAGGAATGTGATGCCATATTCACTAATACTTTCAGAGCTGCTTGTAGCCATGTGTTTTACTGGTCCTTTTAAGTTACTTAGATGAGGGTTTCATGGTTGAAAATTGAGTGCCCCAGCGTATCTGGCCAGGCATTTCTGCATGTCTTCTGGAATGCTTCAGCTACACATGATAACTGGAATATTAAGTATCAGTACCCAACCAATCCCACATGTGCCAATAATCTGATGGTATGAAAGTCTGTATCGGCCTGTAAATTATGTCATCCTAAATTTAGCTAAATTCTTCAAAACCACTGGTGGGCTCCGCTAATGTCAATGATGATCTCATCATGATTTGCAGTAACTTTCAGTTCTCTCTTAAAGGCCTTATTGGGAAGCGCATGTCTATGCAGATGCTGTATTTCCTGGACAGTTGTACTTCTTTAAAACCACAGCTGGGGAGATACAAGTTATGGGCCATGTACCCATTCTATAAAGCCCACTTCCAGTTTTTGTAACTCCAATTTAGGTTTTCCATACGTATGATGATAGCTTCCATCAGGGGTTTAAATTAGCCTTTCAGCGATCCTGGTTCTGTGAACAAGCCACGGTATTTTGCTAGGGATTATTCAACTTCAAGGACACTCTACGTGAAGCTGATTGGTTTGAGGTCTAGCCGTAGCCTGGAATGCTAATCTAATAAACATTCCCGACTAGTCTTAGGGCCTGAGTTATGGTTTGGCAGATGGTACTCCATTCGTATGGGTGGTGGAGGACATTCCTTTGCCTCCCTGACAGACTACCGACTGCCTAATTTAGAGATGACCACCAGCCCAGCGGTCATTTCTGCATACTGAAAGAAACCATGGCTCAATTCAATGGTACAAAAACTTTGGTGGATGGCTGCCATTGTTTCTGATGGTCGTTCATCAAACTTCCAAAGCTTTTGTATTTCAGGAGGAAACTCCCAAAGTTTTATTCATTGTGTGGGGGTCATTATTGTTTTTTTCCATGTCTCAAAGCCAGTTTTTCCTAGTGGTGACACACTTTACCACAGTGTAATGTACTTTCTCCGACGGCCCCTACTCTGTCAGGCAATCGGAAGAAGCTTTCTGTCAACTGAGCCAACATGGGCACTGTCGTTGGGAATCCTAAGGTCCACCAGTCTCTAAACGAGGCGGGCGGACAGAGGATTTGAATGTTGGTGTATTCCGTTGTGTTTACAATGGAGTACCCCTAGATTCAAAGTTTATATCATGGCCTTAGTTGTGAATATCGTAACTGTAGTGCTTTGGTTATGTCTTGGTTGGCCCCTTCGAATGCAGCAGAGATAGGGTCTGGCAGCATCGGTCCATCCTTAAGGGCGATGGCCCCCCACCCCTTCACCTTTTTTCCAACATGAAGAGTGTCCGTCAGGCTAAGCAAAGGTCAGCCTGACAGACACTCTTCATGTTCAGGGCAGGCAGCCAGAAGCCTTACATGAGCTAAGTGCGCAGGCACTTGGCTGCCTGAGCTAAACTTTGGCGGGTTGAAGACGTCACAGCCCTGTGGGTGTGACCTACTCATCCCAGCAAAGCACTTGGAGGCCCTCCCCCTCATAATGAGCAGGCATGTTGCCAACAGCGTTGGACCTGGGCACTTCAGTTTTGAACGCTTCTCATAGAGTTGGGTAGGGTCAGCAGTCTCACTGACCCCATTCCACTCCTTCCTGCCGTCTCCTCCTATTGGTTGACCTAAAACAAGGTTCCCTCCAAGATGCCTGCTGCGTCCGAGCAAGTGTTATTTATTTTCATGTTTGGTGCATGCATGTGTTTATGTATGAATGTATATTTGTGAGTGCATGCTTTGAAAAGGGTGTGAACGTATGGGTGGGAGTGAGTGGGTGTGCATGTGTGGCCCACCTATCTCTTCTCTGCTCGAATTACCAGCCACCACTTAGGTCTAGGTCCCTCCAAAAACCTATATATCTGCACTGGTTTGTGTGAACTTTGGTTGCAGTCTTGCCTGGTGTATTATTGTCGATTCAGAATATTTACAGTGGACCGGTATCCAGACCTCCAATCTCTACTACACTTGTAGGACGCAGTTAGGTTCATCTTGGCCAGAGAGATGAAGATACTCATCCTCATAGTCATCTTCCTCTAGCATTCTGTTATCCTTGTCGGCCATAAGGTGGAGTAATAGGGAGCACAGGCTTGGATCCACACATCCTTTCAAACGGGTTTGTTGCACTGCAGGCTGAACATCTATGGTGTCTCTCTTCTTCGTGTGCTGTAGGCATCTCTAGCTGGCTTTGTTTCCTCTGCTCCTGATTTCATCCTCTCTGATCCATACTGTAGTAGTAGGGATGGCAGGCTTGGTTCCATACATCCTTTTAAACTTGTTTATTGCACCGCAGGCTGAACATCTACGGTCTCTCTCTTCTTTGTGTGGTGTAGCCCCTCTGGTAGCCATCTCTAGCTGACTTAGTTTCCTCTGCTCCTGATTTTATCCTCTCTGATCCATACTGTAGAGAAGGCAGTCGCCATGAACAGCAGTTCTGAGAGTTCTACAGCTGGTACCCTTGATCGTGGCTTTGCAATGGTGGCAGGGCACAATGCCCACGCTACACTCAAGCACGTAATTTGCTGTTGTGGCATGAGCTCATGCACAGGATGGCTGGCTCAATTCACAAAGGGATTGGAGCACCTACTCTTAATGTAGCTAGTAGTATTCTTAGTACATACTTTGAATACAATTCATAATACAAACCACAAAATGTCATGTGTTGTGTTTACAAAATGTGAATTTAAACTTAACAATGGCAGCAGATTTGTTTCCAGCAGGTTGTGGGTTTTTGAGGACGAGGATGTCTGCCTAACAAAGGGAAAACATTCACAAACCTTTGGCTGCCGCTTAGAGATCTACTCCTGTAAAGGGCGGATGGAAATATGCACCGTTGGGGGGGAGTGAGCTGCTCACACCTCCAAAATTGATGAGGTTTAAAAGGGCAGTGCCTTCTGCAATAGAGAAAAATATTTCCCATGTGGAGATTGTGGGAAATTGGTTTGCTGGTTGGGGGGGTGAAACCTTTGTGTCCCTGAGACTGCAGAACATGAGACCAGCACACACAGGCCCTTGGCAATCTTCTTCAAGCAGGATCACAGCAAAGCTCAAGTCTTTGTCCTTTCCTTGGCGGAACTGCAGGTCAACCCCACATAACACATAGCAAAGGGGCAGTACTCCTCTTCAGAGCTCTTCAGCACTTCTCCTTGGCAAAGGTTCCTCTTGAGTCCAGAAGTAATCTAAAAATCTGGGGGTTTAAGGTCTACTACTTATACCCCATTTTGTTTTTGTTCTCTCTGTGCAAGGTTCTCTGAGCACAGTCCAAAAACAGTTCTGTCCTCACTGGTGCAGTATGACCAGAGGGGGTGGAGACAGCATTATTCAATTGAGACAGGCCCTATTTAGGTGCAAGGAAATCTCCTCCCACCACTCTAAATGCAGCCAAGCTGCATTCAGCTCAGCTCTGTGTCATCCAGGAAGGGCCAGGCACACCTCAACCCTCCCAGTGGCTGTCTACAGTAAATGCACATCCCCAGCCCCTGTCACTCCAAAACCAGATAGTCAATCCACAAACAGGCAGAGGCACACAGAATGGTTAAACAAGAAAATGCCTGCTTTCTAAAAGTGGCATTTTCAAACACACAGTTTAAAAACCATCTTTACTAAAAGATGTGTTATTAAATCCAATTGTAATAACAATTTACACAGGGAGCACTTTCACTTTGACACTGATCCGCAGTTGCAAAGTGGCCAAAGCATCTAAGCCAGCAAAAGCTAAATCCAGCACAGCATCAAAAAACAGGAGGTTGAGGCAAAAAGTCAGAGGAAACCATGCCAAAGATGCCAAGTCTAACAATTACAGAGTTGGTAAAAGTATGGGGAAAAAGGGAACTTGATAAAAATAGAAAGAAAACCCGGGTCCCCGCTTTAAAACTCATACAAAGGCAATTTGTCCAACCCCTAGTTTTTTGTGTACAAGTATACAGAAAATTAATAAAAAGTACTCCTTGAATATTAGAATTAAGAACTGGGACAACATTAATATTGGCATTACTCGTGTGATCTTTTAATCCAAAAAGAATCACTTGTATGTATATTGTTATGATTTAAAGGTATGATTTGAATGCTAGTTATTGTTTATACAAGTGTCTTCCTTATTGTGGTGGCCTTGCGAAGCAGCTACCTGAGTTGCACAACTGTTTTTTTGGCTCCAAAGTCTATGACATGTTGATTTTGAATGTAATTGTTGAAATGTTGTGAAAAATGTAAAAGAATAAATATGTGGCCACGCTAATTGAGTTTCGTGCCTGCTACACTGAATCAAAATTACTGTCAGGAAAGGTATATCTTTTTTCAGGAACTTTCTAAAAGTGGCATTTTCAGAACTGTGACTTAAAATCAGACTTTACCATCAAAGAGTATTTAAAATTACAATTCCTTAGACACCAAACATGATTTTCTACCTGCTTCCAAGCAAAGGTTATCACTTATTAAATGTAATAAGGTAACCCAGTGTTATCCTATGGGAGGGGTAGGCCTCACAGTAGTGAAAAGCATATTTGTGAGTTTTTCACTACCAGGACATTTTTAAACCAACATGTACATGTCCTAAACACAATGGACCCTGCCCTATGGGCTGTTTAGGGCGCATCTTAGGGGTGACTTAATAGTATTGAAAGAGAGTTTTAGGTCTGACAAGGGGTTTATTTTGTCAAATTGAATTGGCAGTGTAAAACTGATCCAAATCTGCAACGGCAAGCCTGGGACATGTTTTATGGGGCTACTGAAGTGGATGGCACAAATATAATTTACCATACCTGGGTAAATGGTATAACACTTTACTATGGGCTTATATATAAATTAAATATGCAAATCAGGTGTAAGCCAATTTGACCTTGCTTTAGGGAGGGAGCACAACCACTTTAGCACTGGTTAGCAATGGTAAAGTGCACAGAGCCCTAAGCCCAACAAAAACGAATAAAAAAAAAAACAGGATGGGAGAAGGCTAAAAGTTTGGGGGAAGACCACTCTAAGGCTGACAGGTCTAAAAGAGAACAAATTATATAGTTAGCAAATACTTCTGCACTTAGGAAGCATATTACACATGTACAACTGTTACATTTACAAGTGTGAGAAATCACAAAGTCATAAAGGGATTTCACAACTAGTCCAGGCTAACTGTGATTGGTAGAACTTCTCTGAGGGTAGTCCGGAAATCCTCAGTGAATTCTGAAAAAGTAGGAGATTTACTCCTAACATAGGTGCATGTCTGCAGGAGTATATTTTTAATTTTATTTTTGGGATGGTGAATCGAACCCCAGAACAAAGAAGATCGCACAGGGAGGCATTCATTACTGCTTGGAGGATGTACAACATCTGGTGCAAGAGAAGAGTAAATGGCAGTTCGAGTGCACAGACAAAATTTGGCTCAGCGTGCACCGAAGGTGTAAGGCATGTGGTACTGTTCCATGTAGAAAATAGACCATATTTCACTTTGACTTTCAGAGAGGAAGCAATTTTGCCAAAGCATGGACACAGTACAACCTGGACACAGTGAAGCTACTACCCATCAACAGCAAATGTACTCCAGGGACATAGTGAAGTGTGTACCAATCACAACCGAAAGTACTCCATGGAAAAGGTGAAGCGACTACCCATTAGGGATGGGCGGAATTTGTGTAGTCGCGCTACACAAAGCTCCACGAAACGGTCAAAAATCTCCACGAGCACGCAGAGTTTAGCGAACACGCGGAATTGCTTGTTCCGCCCGTTTGCAATGCTTTTTTCCTGTTCGTGAACGCTGTTTGCGTTCTCGGGGGGGAAATATCTTGCAAACATGCATTTTGAAAGCACGAACAAGCAAAAAATTCCGCCAAGCCGCAGATCGCGGAATTTTATGGCAATTCCGTGTTCTTCCCGGGAACGCGAAATTACCCAAATTCCGCATCGGAACGGAATTTACCGCCCAGGCCTACTACCCATCAGAACCAAAAGTACTCCAGAGACATAATGAAGCAACTATCCCTCAGAACCAGAAGTACTCCACGGACAAAGTGAAGGGATAATATATTACATCCAGTTGATCTCTCCCAATCCAACCACACTTCCTCAAACTCTACGGCATCCCCTCCACCACATCCTTCCAGCGCTACTCTCCCACACCCATTGGTGGCACATCCTACTTGCGATACTGGCATCAATACCAAAGATAGAATTCTATGTCAGGACTGGAGGCTCAGATTATGCTTCTCAATATTTACTACAAACTCTAACAGCCAATAAAAACAGTTAAAACACAAAACTACATTTCCCATGAAACAAACCACCAATCAAGCCGCACAACCTTCTATCGTAATCCAATGCACAAACAACTCCTCTTCTTTCTCTGCAAAGTTCAACAATAATCAGTAAAGAAAAAACTATCTCCTTTGCTTAACATGACGGCATCATCATAGGGTTTATTTTGAGAATTTGCTGACCTCCACCTGGAGGAAGACCAACTGGTATTACAGTAGGGCCTCTGGGCGCCGTGAACAGAGCCAGCACAAGTCTGGATCGAGCACATACCGGTCCACAAAGCCGGCCGGCCGACCACTCGAGGAAGCCCTGATTGGGAACTTGGAGTTACAGGTACGATCAACCTGACTCTGCAAAAATGAGAGTGGTAAGTTAGCCACCCATAGTAGTTGCCACAACGTGCCACTACAATTTCACCGGTCCTGAAGAAAGCCTCTAGATGAACCACGAGGCTGAAACATGTCGACCACCATCAGTGCGCTAGATTGGTAACTTAATCTACGCACGCACACACTTTGTTTTTAATTTCCCATAACACTAAATTCATTAAAATACCTGCCAATAAGGTGGCATAGGGAATTTTAAATCCACTTCACAAGGGCATTTAACTTCTTTACTTTTGATCTCTAGACCCTACTGTAATACCAGTTGGTCTTCCTCTAGGTGGAGGTCAGCAAATTCTCAGAATAAACCCTATGATGATGCTGTCACGTTAAGCAAAGGCGGAGAACCAAGATATACCTCCCTAATCTCGTGTATGTGAATGAGGGTTTTTTACGGAATAACAAGAAACATGACCCTGGTATGCAGGACAAGTGGTCCATTCTCCCCCCTTTTTTGATTTTCTGTATCTTCATATGGAAGTCGAATGGACCATTGCTTCTCCTTCCCTCCTTCATGATTTAACTACAATATTTGCAATACACCATTCCCCCTCATCAAAATGGTAGGAAAGACCAATGTGCACCATTTTCTTCATGACCTTTGTGTGGTTAAAAGTATGTTTACACACTTTCCCTATTGTGCCAAACCCTGCTACCATACTATCCTGGTTTATAGAGGTGGAGTGCTACTGTAATGGTTGGGGTGTAGCCGGGTTTAAGCCATGTTGCCATCAGCAATCCTAAATCCGGGGTCTCGGAGGTAAGTAGGTCCCACACCTCAACCGCATGTTTTGGCATGGATCTGACACTACTTAGAAAACCTTTCCAAATGTGGTTGGGGTTGTTAAGAGGCTTCTCTAAATCCATTGGGGGAAGGGGAAGATCGTTGGAGGTGTTCACAATGGGAGACGAGGTCATGGATCAAGAGCATTACAGCTAAATCGAGTAGATTGGTCAAGTCGCTTGACCTGCAGGTCTGGTAACATTTTAGTTTTTTTAGGCCTGTAGCTGTCAGCTGGCCTTGCTTTGCTGCTTGACCAACAGCTCATAGAAGTCATAAATGTATACTTTTTAACACTCTATACACCACAACTCAAAATTGCACTTTTCATATTGACAGAATGGCTGTCAACCATCTCAAGCTAAGGCCGATGTAGAACAGCTCCATGTTCATGCAATAACATTCCTTATTAGCATCAATACAAATACATATGTTTCTAAAACAGCATTATGTCTTCTGTGTCGCACTCCTACCTCTCAAGTAAAGGAATGCTAGTGCTTACAGCCACTTCTACACAGCTCAAGGTCCAGATTTATCAAGGGCTTGAATTGCCCTTACATCACTCAAGACAACGCAAGGTAACGCAAGTCCTTAAGTCAGGTGTATTATGCCATGCAGAGTCACCTTGCATTGCTGTGCATTGGGGAGGCACCCCATGGGTGGGGCATGGGTGTTCCCAGGCATCCGCCCATGGTTTTTGGTGCATTCAGAGATTTATTAAGACTAGTAAACCTGGGAATGTGTCAAAACGGTACACCCTCCCAACAGAGGTGTAACAGGGAAAAAAAATTGTTTATTTCCCCTCTTTATTTCGCCCCTGTGAAAAAGTGCCTCTTTTGACATGGTTGGCCTCCCACCTTTTGCCTGGAACACCATGTGGTTTTGATTGAAAGTGCAGAGGGTCCACGTCAACCAGGTCCCCTATGCCAGAGCTCCTTCCCTAAAACTGTACCAAGAATGACACAATATCAGATCTCCCTGTAAGTCTCAACTAAATGGTACATCTGGTACCTAGGGTTCGGGGACTGAAGAGGGTCTCTTAGGGACCCCTCACCAAGGCCATGCAAACTGCCATTGCAGCCTGCATGCCTTGGTGCAAACAAAAATGACAAAGTTGACATGGCACGCTGCCTGTGTGCCATGTCAAAGCAGTGCTGCCTGGGGTATAGCTAAGTCACCCCTCTAGCAAGCCTTACAAGCCCTAAGGCAGGGTGCACTATATCTCAGGTGTGGGCGTATCTGCATGAGCAGATATACCTCTACAATATTTAAGTATATTCTTAATATTGTATGTGCCAGGGAAGCCATAGAGAGTACATGGCCTGGAAGCTCGACAACTTGAGTTCCCCAGCACCATCATGGCTTCACTGAACCCAGGACTGTTTGGTAACAAACAACGCATCTTAATAAACCCACAATGATGCACGTGTTGGATTTATTAAAACATATACCCAGAGGACACCTCACATGTGCCCCCTGAAAACTTACCAACCCTGGTGTGGTCTCTGACTCTCTTTAGGCAGCCTGCCACCACCAGACATGTTTTTTGACCCCTGCATTGAGAGCCCCCATTTTCTGAGTCCAGAAACAAAGCTTATCCTGGGCAGACGTGTCACACCTCCTCCCCCAGGATGAGCACAGTGCTTGAGAGGATAGTTTATAAGGCCTTGCCCCTTTTGTAATGCAACCCCAGCCTCTGCTGCTGCAGCAGATGGCAGCCCCCAGTTCAAACCCCCACTTTTGGACGGAGAACTGGCAGGAAAACTAAGTGAGAATAGGAGAAGTGCCCCCCTTTACCAACTCCACCCTTCAAGTGCTGGAGGCAAAGTGAAGCACATTTTTCAGGGCCCACCATCTTGAAGAGGGTGGGTGTTAGACCTGGCACCTTGGCGTGGCTCTGCCTTCCATTTTTCTGGTGTTGCCTCGTGTTTTTGCTGGTTATAGATGCTTTGGGCACTGTGCCACTGCTGTCCAGTGCCACAGTGCAAGTGCTCCCTATGGTAACTTGATGTATGGATTAGTGATTCCATGATTTGCTAGTTTGGTTTACCTGTCAGACCCTAGTACAGTGCACCAGGGGTGCCCAGGGCTTGTAAACCAAATGCTGCTGGTTGGCTTGCAGCACTGGTTGTGCCACCCACAGAAGCAGCCTGTAAAAGTGTGTCTCAGGTCTGCCATTGCAGAGCCTGTGTGCAGTCTGGTACTGCCATGCTGACTGGGCACCACTTGCCAGTCCCTAAACCTTCTCTTTTCTTCATATCAGACACCCCTATGGTAGGCCCAAGGGCAGCGTGCATTGTAAGTATAAGGCAGGACATGCCCGGATGTGTGTGGCATGTCCTAATGCTGAATTACAGCAATTTTCGTTTTTCACTATTGCAAGGCTACCTGTTCCCCATAGGCTAGAAGGGGCAGTTTGATTATTACATCTTATAATCCTAACTGACTCAGGGAACTAGGTAGAAATTCGAGTTTAGTATGCCTGAACTCAGAGTGATAAAATGCATCTTTTAGTGAAGTTGGTTTTAACATTCTGTGTTTGAAAATACCACTTTTAGAAAGTAGATATTTTCTTGTCTAACCATCCAAGCCTGCCTCTGCTAGGTTGTGTATTCCTTGTCTGGAGTTTGAGTGACAGGGGCTGGGGGATTCCAGGAGACAGGGTGAGTCAGCACAGGGCTGAATAGAGAGATCTGCATGTAGATGGGTGGGAGGAGTTGCACCTGGGACCTGAATAGGGCTGTGCCTTCCCTCCACAATGCTGGCTCCACCTCCTGTGGTGCGTCTGACGTCCCTGCCCTGCACTGTGAAAGGAAAGAAGGACTCATGTAAACAGAGTGCTCCAGGACTGACCAGACCTGGTTTGGACTAGGCAAAGGGCTCTCAGCCTTCAGAGAACAAAGAGAAACTGTGTATAAAAAGGGAGACCCAGACCCCAGAACTTTAGATCACTTTTGGGAAACAAGAAGAAACCTTTGCTGAGGAGAGGAACCAGAGAGACTGAGGAGAGACTATCCCTAAGCTTGAGGGATTGGCCTGCAGTGGTTGCCAAAGAGAGGAGAAAGGAACTTTGTGTGTACTTTATTCAACTTGTGAAGGATCTCCAAGGGCTTGAGAAAGAGCTTGCCTCTCAGGGACAACAGACTTCAACCACCAGCTCCCCAAGAGTTCTTTGGAAGTGCCTGCAGTTGGATCTCCAAGGGCTTGAGAAAGTGCTTGCCTCTCAGGGACAACAGACTTCAACCAACAGCTCCCCAAGAGTTCTTTGGAAGTGCCTGCAGTTGTGTTGGGCTTTCTGAGGGACTGTGTGTCGCAAGGAGCTGGAAGCGCGACTCACGAAGAAGAAGCGTGTCGCCGCCGTAGCCACTGTCGTTGGATCACTGAAGAAGGGTATCGCCGCTGCAGCTGTCGCATCGCATTGTAGAAGCATCTCGCATCACCGGAGAAGAGTGTAGCTGCCGCAGCCACTGTCGTCGCATCACTGAAGAAGGGTGTCGCCGCTGCAGCTGTCACATCGCATCACCGAAGCGTCTCGCATCACCGGAAAAGTGTGTCGCAGGGCCTGTTGCGGCTCAGAAGAATCGTTGAGTCACCGCACGGCCGTCAGGCATACACGCATCGTGTCGCATCAAGAAGAAGAGGCGATCTTTGTTTCATCGCACCGGATCTTCATCGCAGCACGGAGTTGCGGGTCGCACCGCCACAGAAGTGCAGTAAGAAACCGACGCATCACCGTTCCTGCAACACTTTAATTGTACAGCGTAATGCATCCAAAGATACGTTGAACTCAAAGTGTCGTATTTTAACATCTAAAGAGAACTAAGCTAATTCTACCATTTTAATTAAAGTATTGTGGATTTTTGTTGTTTATGGTCTTGTGTTAAAACTATATAAGAATACTTATTTTTATACTACAACTTGTGTGGTGTCCATCTGTAGTGTTGTCACTGGGTTACTGTATGTGTTCACAAATGCTTTACACACTGCCCCTGAGATAAGGCTGTCTGCTCGTGCCAAGCTACCAAGGGGGTGAGCAGGGGTCATTTTAGGAGTGTACCCCCTTACCCTGACTAGATGCAAGGGCCTCTTTTTGGTCAAAGGTACCTACCTCTGCCAACTAGAGACCACCAAATCTAACAGTGGGACTTATCCAATCAGGGCTAAGGCTATGCCTCCCTCCCACAGGAGTGTGGCGTAATAGAGGGTATAACACTCCAGGTAGGGAACTCATTGGTCCCTACCTGTTACTCCCCTGTAACCCCTCTAAATTTAGTATTTAGATGGCACCCCCAGACACTATAAACAGATTCCTGATGACCTACGAAGCCTGGTCACCAAAGAATCGCCCAAGCAAGAAAGAAAAAGGACCAGTGACTGACTCTGTGACAGCCCTGCTGGCCTGTCTGCTGCCTTTTGTCATAGCTACAAAAGTAGATTTGTCCTGCAGGCCCAGCCACCTCCAAAACCCTGGGAGGACTGCCTGCCTTCTGTAAAGATCAAAAAACCCCAGTGGACAGTGGACCTGTCCAAAAGAAACCAACTTTAATGAACAAAGAACTCTGCCCTGAGGAACAGCGAAACCGCCTATGGACTCACCTTTACACCCGAAGCCTACGGCCCGAGTCCAAATGGCCGACTGGTCCTGCAAAGGTTCCCAAGCCATTCTGTGCCAGTGTCCACTGTGGGCTGATCCCAGCCAAACTCTGCCTCGATGCCTGCAGCCTCAAACCGAGGACTCCCCCTAACCACGATTTGTTGGTAAGCTGTTCCCAATGCAAAAGGACACCCCTGCACCCGAAGCCCCTGAGTCTGGGGGAGCTTGACCAATGGTGTCCCTATGTTCCTTAGCATCAGAACTTGCCAGGAAAGCTGTGGGTTTTCTTTGTTCAGACTCTTGGCTCAAGCCTGCAGCCTCTTTTCAAAACTGATCTTCCCCATTGAATTGCATTGGGCGCCTGACGTTGTGTTGGCATTCTGCACTTGGATGTAAGTTTGGTGTTGCCTTGTCTCCCCTTCTGTGCTTACCTTAACTACAGGAGATTGACCCCTGACACCACGTTATTCACATGTGAGCAGTCCATCTTCAATCATCCCCAGTCTCCATTGGTTAACATTGGGCACGGACCCCAAATTTGACCTCTGCACCCGGCCGCCCCTGTGCCGCTGGTGGTGCAGTCTTGGTGCTAACTTGAACCTTGGCTAGTGTTGATCTAAAATCCCCCACTGGATTTGTAAGTTGTGTACTTACCTTCAAAACTGCATTCTTGTTTTCCTCCCAAAGGGTTAACATTGCTGATCTAAAAAATTGCAGCGCCACTTTTTAAAGTGAAAAGTCTTTTTTACTGAAAAAAATACTTACCTTTCAATATACATCTTGGTATTAAAATAAATCTTGAAAGAAGCTTATTTTTATAAAATTGGTGTGTATCTCCTTTTTGAGTTGAGTGTGTTTTATTAGTCAGTTTGTATAACAAATGTCTTACACTCCTCTGTGTTAGGCCTAAGGCTGCTTGCCCACACTACCACAAATAGAGCATTTTGGGTTTACATTGAGTCCTGTACACTTCTGGGGGAATTTCTGGACCCTTTACATGATATGACCATCTAGTGGTATACCATATACAGAGCCAGCTTCCTACGGTCTTTCAATTTGTGCTGCATTCTGCAGCACACATAGAAAGGGGAAAATGCTACTAAGGATTGTTTTTGTGCAGGATACTGCAAATTACTACACAAAAACAATCCTGTTTGTAACGCAGGCCCCCTTGCACCATGGTGCAAGGTTTGGCACTTGGCATGTACAAGTGTGCCAGTGCAGAGAGAGAGCAGGAATGGGCTATGTTTTGGTAAACATGGTTCATTTCTGCTCTCTTCATTTGACGCAGTGCAGCAAGTTGTCTGCTGCATTGATTCACATCTGGGAGAGGCTGCAGCTACTAAAGGCCTGAGCTGCCACCCTTGGACCTGGTAAGCCGGGGTCGGGTCTGATTGTTGGTTCAACCTCCTGTGATTCTAAGAATCACTTAATATCCCCGACCCCGCCTGCCATAAAAACATGTGTGTGCCCTTGATTACTGGGACTGGTGCTCGTGCAAAGCGCTCCAACCCCTCTGGAAAAAGTTTGCGCTATATTACAGTCAAATAAACACTCATTGTCACTCCCTGCCACATCCATACATGCTGCTGTGGTTTCACTTTCTGGGGCGCCACCTGCAGGTGGATAAGGCCCTGCGCTCTGATTGGTTCCTGCCCCTCATGCTCTCAGTGGTATAAACTCGAGCCCCTGGGTAGAGATATCCCCAGTTTGTTACTTCGCCTCCCAGGGACTCCCCCCGCCTTGAGCCCCGGTACCCCCTTGCAATGACTGCTCCCCACTATATACTGCTCCCGCTGGGGGGGCTCTGGATGCAGACGGTCCGTGCAGGTGAGTGAGTTGGGGAGGGGGGTTTGTACTGAGATCTATCTGACGGGGGCGGCAAGGTAGTGTTAGTTCCCAATGACATCACCGGTGCCCCGGTTCCTGGGCTACTTCATGCGACAGTGACCCTTATATTTTACAGGTCTGTAGTATTCCTCGATAAAGGAGAAAAATAAAGACGTAAAAGAAAATCCTCAGGTTTGTAAATGGCCCAAACGTGTTTGTTTCACTCAGTGATGTTGCTGGAGCAGGGTTTTCTACTTAAACCCAAACATCAGTTTATATTTTTGTATGTCATAATTAAAATTACTAATGATTAATTATTAAGTACTAAGTTTTGTTGAGTTTTTTTATTAACCAACCTTATTAATGAAAGAATTATACGTGGGAATGCAATTGCATGGCTAAATTAATAAGTGAACTAAGTTGGTGAGCAAATTAATTAAATAAGTGTAGCTTATGTGATATTTGTTATGTGATTGCGCTTTAAAATAATATGCTTTAATGCCTTTTTATGTTGCAAATGGCTAGATAAATACATACACATAAGGGTATTAGTGGGAATTAACACTGTATAATCAATACAATGTAGTAACGTTGTTTTGTGTTTCTTTTTAATTAAGTTGTCCGTTGTGGCCTGTTAAGAAAATGTCCGACATCTACAGCCTGCATTTGAGTAGATGAAATATGAAGAGAGGCTTCGCTGATTGTGACCCTGGCCTCTGCCTGAAGTAAAAAGTTATGAAAAAAGATGACAACTCTGGGATGACCGCCTGTTATCCTTGGTAGAGAACATTTGTCACAAATGAACATTTTTGATAAACTTGTGGTGGCTTCACTGCGAGTGATACAATTCCGGAGAAAGATATCCGTGGATGTTATGAATTAGTTTTGGACTTCCTATTTCCTTGTTTTGAATTTCGAGATATCCGAGAGCGGAGATTCTTCTAATGTTGCAAGATGACATCTTTTCCTGCTTAACGGATGTTTTAGAGCTTTGTTTGTAACTTTTAGTATGTAAATTTTAGTATAAATATTACTAGACTAGAGAGGGTCTGTGGCTACTTCTTCCTGAACTTATGATCAAGAGGACCGATGCTGACTGAGAGGACGGTGACTCTACATGACAGCTTGAGAGACTTTAATTCTTTGCCGAGAGACCTGTCCTGACTTAGAAAACGACATTTAGCCAGAATAGGTAAATATGAGAATAATGATCTTGCAAATTGAATGGCTTTTCATATGAATTAATTTAGATAAACAATTCTTGTTTGAATTACAGTGTCGGGTGGTTATTTCTTTGTCATGTTATTGAGATCTCAGATGTGTTTTAATTGTTTTTATCAAGACTCAAGATAATTCAATTTGGTTGCATTGACCTCAAATTAGGTGCAGATTGATTAAAGAGTTCTCTCTTATATTCAGTATGGATAGGGTAATAGAATGAATGTTGGTGTAATGGGCCCCACCAGCGTATGATGAGTGTATGTGCGCATGACTGTGAAATTACTTTGTCTGTGGAAGTAGGGAGAATTTATAAGCTTTGATCTGCAGCAGTTTCCTGGTAGCAGAATGATGGTTTTGATTATTGTCTTGATCTGATAGATTGCTTGTACATAGGCTTTTGGATTTATTGATTGATGTTGATACATGTACTAACACTAAATGTTGAAGTCATATTGAGTTATATGTAGTGTGTACGGCTTCTGGGACGTAGGGAGTCGGTGACAGTTCCGTAGTAGGGCAGAGGGAAGTGAGTACTGCTCTCGGGAAAGGCGGAATTGTTAGCCCTGTACGAATGCAGGGAAAAGCGTGTGACAATTGAAGTTGCGCGTCGCATTGTCTGGGTTCGATTCAGTGACATCGTCGTGTGTTACTACTAGAGACATATTTTCTGTATAAGAGAAGTGTGTATGGTTGCGAAGGTTATCTGTGAAGTTCAGGTCTTAGGTATCAGGGATCCTTTTTGGGATTTCCGTTAACGCTTATCACTGGGAAGGTAATAGGTATTCTCTGAGCTTGTTTGAAGGACAGAGCAGAGGTAAGCGCTGCTTGGTTAACGTATGTTATAATTCTGTAGTAGGACAGATTGTTCGCTGTTCTCGGGAAAGACAGGATTCTGTGTGAATGTGCTACATTTTCTGGTGTGAAAGTGCGTGAATGTATGGGCATTTAGTTGATTGTGAAGCTCTTAGGAACATTCCGGGAGGAAACAGTTAATGGATGCATGTTAGAAGGGCAGAGTAGAGGGATGTGCTACTGTGTCAACGAAAGTAACAATTCCGTAGTAGAGCAGAGGTAAGCGCTGTTCTAGAGAGAAGCGGGATTCTCGTGGGAAAGGTCTTTACTATTCTGTGGTTAGCGGAGCAGACAATGGAGATGTTTATATGTTGTAACTAATAGATTTGTAGAATTTGAAACAGAGTCTACCAAGAAGATTTTGTAAAGGAGGGGTAGACGAGTGACAGGAGACAGGAGTAGAAGCAACTGTAGCGACTGCTGATGTCAGAAAAGACCGCGCTGTGATTGGACAGTGGGTTAGAACAGTGAAAGCACTGGGATTGGTGCGTTGGTGTGAGCCGCGCAGGGATTGGAAGAAGTACAGGGTGACGTAGACGCTCCGGGATTGGTGCGTTAGTGTGGGTCGCGCTGTTATTGGACAAAAGATCGTACAGTTGTAGAAAGGACTAGAGGGTTGTGGTAAACGCAAAAATGTATTACCAAACAGAGGAGAAAAAAAAGAAATCCTTGTTCAGTAAAATTAAAAAATGGTTTGACAAGGATAAGGATATAGTAACTAGAGAAGGTGAGTTACTACCTCCGACAAGAACCCCTGCATCCTTCATGGTTGCGAAATATGGGTATCATACCTGTATTTGGTTAGACAATTGGGCTAAGTATACTAGAGAAGATGGTGTTTTAGCATTCCCGGAACATGGTTCATTTAATCTGGCCGTGTTGAGAAATTTACGGGAGAGAATGATGAGTCTAGAGCCCAGACCAAGGCCAACACAGTTCGAGGCATTGGTAGAATGGGAAGATGAGGTGCATGAGCGAGAAAAACAGAGGAGTGGAGGTAATTATAGGTATATGCTTGGGAGGAAATACGATCGTGAAACTCATCATGATCGAATGAGGAGATGGCGAGATGCTAGTATGACTGAGGGACTATATCCTGTGAGAACTGTTGAGGAAACAGAAGGGAGGAAAGGTACGGAAAAGGTACATAATGCAGAATTGAGAAGGTATGGGGCTAATGAATATGAGGATGAAGTCTTGGATGACATGATCTACAAGAGACCACCTCCATATAGACAAGAACCAGAAGTGAGAACACCAGTTGCTACCCCAATGAGAGATACTTTGCAAATCATAAAAACAGAAGTTGTGACACCCGATCTGAAAAGTAGTAGCTCTTTCGCGGAAAGGGAAAGAGAGAGAGAGCGAGAGAGAGAAAGAGAGAATGAAATTGAGGATGAAAAACAAGAGAATTAGCAAGAACAACATTTGAGTTGACAGAGAAAATCAGGGAACTGACTAAGAATCTAGAAGCTGTTACAGTGCCTGTAACAATAGGTCCGGTTATGCCTATTTTTGATAAGCAAAGAACGGGTGAAAGTGGTTTAACAGTTCCATATGTAGGAAATGGACTAGTTAGTTCTCCGGAACAGTCAGGAATGAGGACGGGAGAGAATCAGTTGAGACATACCATATATGGTCGAGAGTTAAATGTACAGCCTAACTCAGGATTGAATACTGGTTGTGTGGAAAGAAATGTTATGATGGGAGGATCAATTTTGGAACCACAGAGGATGACAGAACAAGTGAGTACAGAAAAATCTACAGGAATAACGGCTGAGGATTTGAATAATTGGTTGAAAGCTCTCCAAAGGAAGGAAAAAGTTTCTCAGGCAATTGATGTAGCCAGGTTGCGTATGGAATTGGAGGAGCTTATAGTGGGAACAATTCCTACAGAAACGTTAAAAAATCATCATGATGGAGAGTTGTTATTCATGTGCAAGAGCATCACATGGAGGGCTAAGAATACACATGACAGGTTAAAAGGAATAGCGAGTGAAATGGGAATTGACATGGATAAGGTGAAAGCTTTACAGAAGCCTTACCGAGTGGATTTTACAGATAAAGATATTGAGAATCTAAATGATGTTGGCCGAACAGGGCAGATTAAGGAAATGATTGGATTATTGCGAAAATGGGGTGATGTGGAAAAGTGGAAGGATAGATGGTATAAGAAAAGAGAAGATACAGTGGACAGGACTTACTCAGCATTCCCCATGAGAGAAAAGGAAAAAACAGTGGATGCTTATCCTATGAGAGAGATTCCTGGAGGAGGATATGTACATGTCCCATGGACTAGGCAGGATATTTTGTCATTTACAAATGATTTCCCTCGACTGAGAGAGAAGCCTGTCGAGTGGTATAGGCAGGTTGATAGGTTTGTGAAATTGTCAAAAGTGCTGTGGATTGACCTGAATAGTCTGTTTGATATAATTGTTCCAGCAGACTTGTGGGCAGAGTGTAAAATAGTCATAGATTGGCCCACTAAAGAATACACAAGAGATCCAAAGACAGGAGCTCCAGATCCGGAGGTTATGAAGAAATACGAACAGGTCATAGTATTCTTGAAGAATAAGGTACCCCCTAAAGAGACAGATTGGGTTAAGATAGATCGAACACATCAGGAAGTAAAAGAATCAGTTCATGCCTTTTATGAAAGGTTAATACTGGCTTTTAAACAGTTCAGTGGAGATGAACATCTGGGTGATAAGGATTTGAGTCATTTTGTATACAGATTTGTATATGGCTTGCGACCCGAAATCAGTGAAATGATACGTGAGCACACAGTTGATTGGCAGAGTAAGAAGATTGATGAGATTTTGAGACATGCGAAGTACTTCAGTGATGAAATTGAGGCGAAACAAAGAAAGCTGAAGGAAAAAGCGATGTGGGCACAGGTGAAGGTTGCAGAAAGACAAGAAGCACAGCTGGTTGAACAAGCAAATAATCCAGGAAATAGGCCCAGATATGGTACAGGAAAAGGAAAGGGGAACATTGAGGAGGCGAAGAAAAAATTTCCGTGCCACAACTGCGGAAAATTAGGGCACTGGAGATCCGAGTGTACGAATCCACCATTAGTGAATAATGACAATCAATCCTTGAATCAACAGGTGCAGAACGAGGGGTGTAATCATCCGCAGCAACAGCAGAAGGTTGTCAAGCAGCAGAATCAGGAGCCAAAACCGCCTTTGCCACAGAACAGAGGATCCCAAAAATACAATCAAGACTCGGGATTCTACAATGAGGAACAGGTAAACAAACAGAGACGTACAAATCTAATACAACAATATTGGCTAAAGAATGAGGGAAGTGAGTCTGAAGGGGACTTCTGACGGTGCCGAAGAGAGGAGTAGGAGTGCATACTTGGAGCAACTCTAGAAATAGACCAGGCAGGACCATTTGTAGATGGGAAAATAAATGGAGAAAGTGTTACTTTTTTAGTAGACACAGGAGCGACGAGATCAACTGTCAGGTCAGCAGATATAAGAAATCTTCCTCTCTCGGACGAAGCAATCCAAATGGTTGGTGTATCTAATACACAGATTAGGACTCGTCTTACTGAACCAGTAAGGGTAAGGATAGGGAAATTTTCAGATATGCACAGGTTCGTAGTGTGTGACACTAGTCCAGTGAACTTGTTAGGTAGGGATTTGTTGTGTAAAATGAATTGCACAATTTTTTGTACTCCGGATGGAATAGCCTTTGAGACACCGGATGAGGATGTCTTATACAGAGTAACTATAGGTAATAGAGAAGATGAGGTTATTGGAACATATGCTGTATTTAATCCAGATGACTTGCCTCAAGAATTGAGACACACAGTAAAAGCAGCAGTTTGGGATTTTACTGGAGAGGATGTGGGATTGATGAATAATGTAGATCCAGTAAAGATTACAGTGAAAGAGGGAATCTCTTATCCTAATATCCCACAATACAGATTGACACCAGAGATAATTGAAGGAATAACACCTATAATTGACAAAATGATTCAGCAAGGAGTCTTGAGAGAGTTACTAAGTAGCCCATGTAATTCACCTATAATGGGACTGAAGAAACCTAATGGGAAGTTCAGAATAGTACAAGATTTGAGAAAGGTTAACAAAATTGTGGTATCATGCTGTCCTATTGTGCCAAATCCATCAGTGATTTTGTATCAGATTCCCCATGATGCTGAATGGTACACAGTAATTGATTTGTGCCATGCTTTCTTTTCAATTCCATTGCATCATGACAGTCAGCCGATTTTTGCATTTCGGTTTGGACAGCGTATTTTGGCATGGTGCCGAATCCCACAGGGGTATACAGAGAGTCCTTCAATATTCAATCAGTTGCTGAAGAAATCTTTGGAAAGTCTGATCATGCCTGAAAGCTCAGTACTAGTACAATATATCGATGACCTACTTGTGGCATCGAAGACACGTGAAGCCTGTGAAGTAGATACCATAGCTTTATTGAATCATCTGGCTGATGGAGGATTAAAGGTATCTCCAGCCAAATTGCAATTTTGCAAGAAAGAAGTACATTATCTTGGACACAATATTGAAAAAGGTCTAAGAAAAGTGACCATTGACAGGATCAAGATTATCAGAGGAATGAGAGCCCCAATGACCCAGAGAGAAGTGAGAATGTTTCTGGGAATGGTAGGTTATTGTCGTCAGTGGATAAGTAACTTTTCCCTGATAGCAAAGCCACTGATTAAATTGACTAAAAGTGAAGTAAAAGACCCATTGGAATTGAATGCAGAACAAATGGCAGCATTCGAAGAATTAAAGAACAGATTATGTGAAGCCCCTGCTCTAGGAATGCCAGACTATGATAAGGAGTTTGAGCTGTACTGTAGTGAGAGGAATGGATGAGCACTTTCAGTGTTAATCCAGAAACATGGACGTCTGAGGAGGCCAATTGCGTACTTCTCATCAACACTTGACCCAGTAGCTGTGGGTTTACCAGGTTGCCTGAAAGCAGTAGCTGCTACATGCAGAAGCTTGGAACAGAGTGAGGGTATAATAATGGGATATCCTGTACGGGTGTTCGTACCTCATGATATGGCAATTCTTTTGACAAGAAGCAGAACTCAATATATGTCACATAGTCGGCTGACTAAATATGAGAAAATCATTCTGGGAGCATCAAATGTGACTCTTGAGAGATGTGTGAATGTGAATCCAGCAACACTGTTGCCAGATGCTGAAAATGTGAGTGTGAGAGATGATGTTGATCATGATTGCTTGGATGTGCTTGATTACTGTACAAAACCGAGACCAGTCATAAGAGATCTGCCACTGCCTGAGAGTGATCATGTGTTGTTTGTGGATGGATCATGTCTGAGAACAGAAGAAGGTGTGCTGAGTGCTGCATATGCGGTGTGTAAAGTTTCAGAAGTTGTGGAAGTTTCACCTTTGAAAGGAGTTAAATCTGCTCAGGTAGCGGAATTGGTGGCACTGACAAAAGCGTGCAAGATTGGAAGAAATGTGAGAGTGACTGTAATGACTGATAGTCAGACGGATTTGGAGTAGTTCATGATTTTGGCCAGCTTTGGCTACAGAGAGGTTTCCTGACCTCAAGTGGAACTCCTATAAAGAATGCTGAAGTGATTGGGAAATTGCTTGAGGCGATACAGCTGCCCAAAGAGCTGGCAGTTGTAAAATGTGCTGCTCATGGACAGGGTGATGATTTTGTTACTCTCGGAAACAAGTTTGCTAATGGCATAGCACAGTATTGTGCAAGGAACAATCACTCCATTAATAGGGGAAAAGAGAAAGAAATGTCTTTTTGTTCTGTGATGTTTACTAATGTGATGGAAACATGGGAGGAGGTGAGGCAGTTGCAGGATGAAGCAGGAGATGAGGAAATGAAAGATTGGATCAAGGCAGGTTGTGCACCAAGAGAAAAGGATCATGTATGGATCTATAGGGATGGAAGACCAGTCATGCCAAATGCTATGTTGTCAACAATGGCAAGAATGTATCATGGCCAGGGACACCTGGGGAGGGATGCTATGATTAGATCCTTTAAGCAGACCTGGTACAATGCGAAGTTCAGGCTGATAGCAGAGAGCATCTGTCAAAGATGTTTGATTTGTCAGCAATTCAATCCTGGAAAGAAAACAGTGGTGAGTCTAGGAACAATAGGCAGGGAAGGAGGTCCTTTTACCAGGATGCAAATAGATTTCATTGAAATGCCCCAAGTCAATAGATTGAGGTATGTTCTAGTGGTAGTCTGTTTGTTCTCAAGGTGGGTGGAAGCATATCCAACTAGGAGAAATGATGGAATAACAGTGGCCAAGTTGCTGTTAAGAGAGTTGATTCCTAGGTACGGGTTCCCAGTGACAATTGAGTCAGACAGAGGAGGACACTTCTATAATGAACTCATGAGTTTAATTTGTGAAGCATTGAGTATACAGCAGAAGCTACATTGTGCATACCGACCAGAGGCTTCTGGCGTTGTTGAGCAGATGAATGGTACAATCAAAAACAGAATTGGCAAGATGTGCTTAGCCACTGGAATGAAATGGCCTGATGTCTTGCCTCTAGTGCTGATGACTATTAGGTCTACTCCAGACAGAACTACGGGGTTGAGTAAACATGAAATAATAATGGGACATGCAATGAGACATGCATTCGTGTCCGTCAACAAGCTGATGACTATAACTGATGACATGATTTTGGATTACTGTAAAGGCCTGGCTGACGCAGTTCATTCTGTGTTTCACCAGGTTGGAGAAGACGCCACCACACTTGAAAAGAAGGCAGCCCATGATCTGAGCCCAGGGGACTGGGTGAGAATAAAAGTGCACAGAAGAAGAAATTGCTTGGTTCCAAGGTGGGGAAGGCCAAGACAAGTCATTCTGACTACGACGACTGCTGTAAAGTGTGCTGGAGTGAAGAACTGGATCCATGCAAGCCATACTCTGAGAGTTCCAAATCCAAAGGATGGGACTGGGAAAGAATACTTTGAAGAGTCAGATTCCAGTGATGATGCAGACACTGAAACAGTGAGAAGAAAAAAGAATCCTGAAAGGGGGGAAAGAGAGTCAGAAAGAGAGTCAGGAGATTCTTTTTTCTTACCAGAAGAAGTTTCAAGAGGAACATTGCGAACCTCAGAAGAGAGTTCAGATTCTGGAAAAGTGCCTGAAGTTCTAACTAGCAGTGGAGAAGATAAGGAGAAAGAAAGAAAAGAAAAGAGCGATTCCACAGAGACTATATCTGAGTCAAATGAGGAAGTTGAGAGGAATCCATCTGAGATAATTCTTGAAGAAGTAGGGTCAGAAGAAGATAGAGAGGGACAGATTGCTGAAGAACCCCGAGGAGGTGTAGGGAACATTCATGATGAGCTAGGTGAAGGGACAAGTAGGCAGCAAGAAGATTGTGTGTCGGAGACCCGAGGAGGGACAGTAGTAGGGAAATCTCAATCGGTGGAGAAGAAGATTGTGGAAAAAGAGAGAATTGTTGATGAACAAGAGGCAAATGAGACAGAATCGGATGAGAGTGAGAATGAGATACCAGAGGGTCGAGTTCTGAGAAAGAGAACTTGGATTGGAGAAAGGAACAATAAAGAAGTAAAACAGAAAGGAAATGTAAAAGGAGATCTTTGGCCTAACAAGATAAAGAGGCTGAGATATCGACTAACACGAGTGAATTCATCGAAAGCTGAACAGGTGAACGAGGTGTCAAGCCAAAATCAAGCGAAAGAAGAAGAACGAAAAAAACCAAAGGAACCAGAGGAGATCAAGAGAATCAGAAAGCCCAACCAGAAGTATAGGTCACCAGAATGGACGTATGTGGCACTGTCTGAAGAAGAAGAAGAGGCAGAGGGTCAAGGAAATCCAGAGGGGACCTTACTGAAAGTGGATGAGGAGGAGGAAACTGTTGGAATCCTGAAAGTTATCTTGTCTGACATTGGAGAAGAGACAGATGTTTAGGATCTGATACAATTTGATGTTGATGAAGAAGAAGTGAAAAGTGATGAAAATCCAAATTGAGTGAACTGAAGGAGTCACTTGGAGAAGAGTGAAGAAGAAGAAATCTAAAAAAAAAAAAATATATTAACAGATTGTAACGATCTAGTGGATGTTTGCTGTCCTAGAGATTCAGTAGTGGAGTAGTAGAGGCTAAGTCAAAAGACACAGTCAAAGTAATAAGATGGCTAACACAGAAAATAATCAAAGTAAATGTACCTTCTTGAAAAGATGGTGCAGAATGTGCTGCTGCTGTACAGGACTATTGATGCTACTATGGAGTGTGCTTGCTTTATTAGTTACTTTTAGAGTTACAGTAGACACTTTGGGAATACATACTGAGAATATGACTAACATAGGGAAGAGTTCACAGAAAGTAGTACCAACTAGAATTAGTAATATATAGATATATAAGGATAGATCAATTAATGATTTTTCTAGTAATGTTTTTTCAAAATTATTGTATGAATATGTAAAGATAATGGAGGTAAGGGATTGCTACGTCTGTATGCAGTTACCTGCATCCGTTTCAGAGGGAGTTACTTATCATCATCTCCCAGCTACGTATGGAATTTCATGTAGTGTGTTGATTAGTATTTTTTATTTATTAGGGAAAATAGATTATGATATGTCTAATAAGAATAACATTTTTGGGCAATTGCCTATGAATAAAAAACTGAATCCTGCTAAAGAAGCTAACATTTTAGGTGAAATTTTTATTGAAACAGAAGAATTAACATTAGATTACATTTTTAGAAACAATTTAACTTGTAGTTTGAAGGAAGAAGAAGAAGCTTTTCTAGACATGGTAGAGAAAAGGAGAATGGGTATGCATGAAAAGGCAGGAGGATATAAAATGAGTGAGACAATGTGGGACATTGAGATGGGAAAAGGGTTGAAGAATGGGGCCAGTCCAACTTTGGCTTTAGATGCACCACAGAAGGGTAAACTATGCGTTACCAGAAGGAAATCCCAATATGATTATTATTTTATTGGGACTAGTGAGTGCTATGATACATACTTTATTGCAACAGGATGGGGATTCAAAGGAGGAGAGGATCCAGTTTTCCCGGGAGTGCATTATATTTGTGGGAATAAAGCTTATTATAGGTTGCCTGACCATTGGTATGGCACATGTTATGTTGGCCTGGTCTTTCCAAAGATTTTCCATATGGATAGAATAGAAGATGCAGAACAAATTAATTTACTAACACGTTTTAAAAGAGAAACTTGGACAGAAATTGTAGGAGATATTTTGGAGCTTTGATACCAGCAGTGGGAATTTCATTAAATGCATATGGAATTCGGAAGCTGTCAACAGTGGTGGATCGCTTATCGACAAGCACCGCTGGAGGGTTTCTATTGGTAAATACAGAGATGGTTGCTTTACGCGCTATGTCTATGCAAAATCGACTTGCCCTTGATATTCTATTGGCAAAAGAGGGTGGAGTCTGTGGAATGCTGAAAGTTCAACATTGTTGCACTTACATTCCTGATGAAAGCAAAGATCTAAAAGTCTATATCAAAAATATTACTGATTTGCATGAAGAATTAGTACCACTGGAAGCTGAAAGTATCTGGACTAAAATGGCTAATAAGATGATTGCTGTTAAGAATTTTATAGCTAAGATAGGTAGTACCATTTTTCGTAAGATATTATTTCCATTGACATGTGTGATTGTTACTTTATTGATTCTTAGATTAGGGTGTTTATGTTGTAGATATAGGAGGAATAAAAAGAAAATAATGAAAGAAAATGTTGAAAAGAGACAAAAGAGGTCAAAAAGAGACCCACAAGAAATAGAATTGGAAGAATTTAGGGAGAGCATGTACTTAGAAACAAAAAGAGATGATGAAAGAGAAACTGGAGTTTAACGAATGAACAAAAAGACATTTGAATTTTTCTTAAAAAAGGGGAACTAAATTTTTTGGGTTGGATTTTTGTGGTGATGATATATCACCAAAGGGGGGATTGCTGGAGCAGGGTTTTCTACTTAAACCCAAACATCAGTTTATATTTTTGTATGTCATAATTAAAATTACTAATGATTAATTATTAAGTACTAAGTTTTGTTGAGTTTTTTTATTAACCAACCTTATTAATGAAAGAATTATACGTGGGAATGCAATTGCATGACTAAATTAATAAGTGAACTAAGTTGGTGAGCAAATTAATTAAATAAGTGTTGCTTATGTGATATTTGTTATGTGATTGCGATTTAAAATAATATGCTTTAATGCCTTTTTATGTTGCAAATGGCTAGATAAATACACACACATAAGGGTATTAGTGGGAATTAACACTGTATAATCAATACAATGTAGTAACGTTGTTTTGTGTTTCTTTTTAATTAAGTTGTCCTTTGTGGCCTGTTAAGAAAATGGCTGACATCTACAGCCTGCATTTGAGTAGATGAAATATGAAGAGAGGCTTCGCTGATTGTGACCCTGGCCTCTGCCTGAACTAAAAAGCTATGAAAAAAGATGACAACTCTGGGATGACCGCCAGTTATCCTTGGTAGAGAACATTTGTCACAAACATTTTTGATAAACTTGTGGTGGCTTCACTGCGAGTGATACAATTCCGGAGAAAGACATCCGTGGATGTTATGAATTAGTTTTGGACTTCCTATTTCCTTGTTTTGAATTTTGAGATATCCGAGAGCAGAGATTCTTCTAATGTTGCAAGATGACATCTTTTCCTGCTTAACGGATGTTTTAGAGCTTTGTTTGTAACTTTTAGTATGTAAATTTTAGTATAAATATTACTAGACTAGAGAGGGTCTGTGGCTACTTCTTCCTGAACTTATGATCAAGAGGACCGATGCTGACTGAGAGGACGGTGACTCTACATGACAGCTTGAGAGACTTTAATTCTTTGCCGAGAGACCTGTCCTGACTTAGAAAACGACATTTAGCCAGAATAGGTAAATATGAGAATAATGATCTTGCAAATTGAATGGCTTTTCATATGAATTAATTTAGATAAACAATTCTTGTTTGAATTACAGTGTTGGGTGGTTATTTCTTTGTCATGTTATTGAGATCTCAGATGTGTTTAATTGTTTTTATTAAGACTCAAGATAATTCAATTTGGTTGCATTGACCTCAAATTAGGTGCAGATTGATTAAAGAGTTCTCTCTTATATTCAGTACGGATAGGGTAATAGAATGAATGTTTGTGTAATGGGCCCCACCAGCATATGATGAGTGTATGTGCGCATGACTGTGAAATTACTTTGTCCGTGGAAGTAGGGAGAATTTATAAGCTTTGATCTGCAGCAATGTCATTAATGAAACACAATGTTAGAGGTGTCTGGTAAATTCATTCAACACGGCAGACCTGGGGGGGAGGGTGGTATACCATATACAGAGCCAGTTTCCTACAGTCTTTCAATGAGTGCTGCATTATGCACAGGGGTACAAAAGGGGGTGGTGATGGACGTAGCATCTGAACCAATCAAACACTCACACCCAGTCAACAGATCTGGGTTTGATCCATCACCGTTCTTTAGCCCACTCTGCCAACCCAGTTCAGACATGGCCATATGCAAATCAGTCTGGCCCTGTGCCTCTTGGGAACAGCCCAGCCCGAACTGCCAAGCCATGCCCTCCCTGGTCCGGAAACAAGCTTCCTAGGACCGGTTTCTGGCATTTCAGCCGTCTTCAGCCAGGCTTGCTTGAATCCAGTGGCAAAGTGAGCAAGGGACTCACGTCTGAGCATACCCTGCCAACTTATGGCGAACAAAGCGGTACAAAAGGGGGTGGTGATGGACGGAGCATCAGAACCAATCAAACACTCACACCCAGTCAACAGATCTGGGTTTGATCCATCACCGTTCTTTAGCCCACTCTGCCACCCCGTCCATCACCACCCCCTTTTGTACCGCTTTGTTCGCCATAAGTTGGCAGGGTATGCTCAGACGTGAGTCCCTTGCTCACTTTGCCACTGGATTCAAGCAAGCCTGGCTGAAGACGGCTGAAATGCCAGAAACCGGTCCTAGGAAGCTTGTTTCCGGTCCAGGGAAGACATGGCTTGGCAGTTCGGGCTGGACTGTTCCCATGAGGCACAGGGTCAGACTGATTTGCATATGGCCATGTCTGAACTGGGGTGGCAGAGTGGGCTAAAGAACGGTGATGGATCAAACCCAGATCTGTTGACTGGGTGTGAGTGTTTGATTGGTTCTGATGCTCCGTCCATCACCATCCCCTTTTGTACCGCTTTGTTCGCCATAAGTTGGCAGGGTATGCTCAGACGTGAGTCCCTTGCTCACTTTGCCACTGGATTCAAGCAATCCTGGCTGAAGACGGCTGAAATGCCAGAAACCGGTCCTAGGAAGCTTGTTTCCGGTACAGGGAAGACATGGCTTGGCAGTTCGGGCTGGACTGTTCCCATGAGGCACAGGGTCAGACTGATTTGCATATGGCCATGTCTGAACTGGGGTGGCAGAGTGGGCTAAAGAACGGTGATGGATCAAACCCAGATCTGTTGACTGGGTGTGAGTGTTTGATTGGTTCTGATGCTCCGTCCATCACCACCCCCTTTTGTACCGCTTTGTTCGCCATAAGTTGGCAGGGTATGCTCAGACGTGAGTCCCTTGCTCACTTTGCCACTGGATTCAAGCAAACCTGGCTGAAGACGGCTGAAATGCCAGAAACCGGTCCTAGGAAGCTTGTTTCCGGTCCAGGGAAGACATGGCTTGGCAGTTCGGGCTGGACTGTTCCCATGAGGCACAGGGTCAGACTGATTTGCATATGGCCATGTCTGAACTGGGGTGGCAGAGTGGGCTAAAGAACGGTGATGGATCAAACCCAGATCTGTTGACTGGGTGTGAGTGTTTGATTGGTTCTGATGCTCCGTCCATCACCACCCCCTTTTGTACCGCATTATGCACAGGGGCTGACTGTAACAGGCACCGGGCATTTCCCCGATGGGCCGCCAGGGTGGTCTGGTTTTGGGCCTCTGGGGGGGGGTGTTTTTGTTACCACAAGTCGGCAATATCGGCCCCCTCTAAAAAAATCTTCCTGCATTGTGCTACATGTTTGTAAATCTTCCCCCAAGTTTGATGTGTGCACGTTGGTTAAATTCTTGGTTCTGCTTGCCATTAACATTGTGATTGGTCTGAGCGGCGCGGCTTGGCACTCAGCCAGGGAATGAGAGCCTGGGCATGTTTTCCACCCAGGCTCAAATACAGCCTGAGTGGAGGTCATGCAAAGTGCGCATACCTGTTTGGCCGGCCTGAGAGGGCTAGCCAATCAGTCATTGCACACCCACAGAGTGCCCACCACTCCTCCGCCCTGCTTTGAGAGCAGAGTAGCCTTGCCCGCCCCACCCTCAAAGATGCCGCTGCAGGAACAAATACAATAATAACTATGAGTTATGATCATTTTATTTTTCCCTTTTTTCCACTATTGAAAGCTGTGGGTGGATGCTCCTCCGCCTTAGCGGAGGAGCCATGTTGCAATGTTGCTTATTCTCATATTGTCATGAGCATTTCTCTCTTAGCTCCTCATGTTGCCTAGTGAAATCCCTGTGTTCTAGAATGGTGTAATGGCTCTGGTAGATGCTTAGAATGTGAGCCTCAGATGCGAGGAGAGCCAGTGGCAGTTGGGTGGCTGAACTGTTTATCCTGATATCTTACAATAAATATCCAAAAGGCCTACTCCTTTCCTGTCATCATTTGGAGAATCCACTTTTTAACACTGGCGACGACTGGGAACAACAACAGGATCTTCAACAGCTCAACACCAACAATTTCAAGTTTCCTCACCTGTCTGATCTCATCCTCAACACTTCGCGGACTACTTACAAGGGGCTACCTTACACATGAGTTCTAAAGGAAGAAACAAGTAAGACTTTTCCTATTTATTTTAAAAAAATAACAGAAGGCGGCAATGTTCCAGCGCTCTCCGCTAATTATAGCACCTGTTTCCTCAGTAGTGTGTGGATATTAACGCTACGTCTGGCACAAGCGATTCTATAAATATTTCTAATTTTGTGGACATATATATCGTGGGTAATACTTAACGATGCCTGCTCACACCTCCTCTGCTGTCCGTGCTCCTAACGGTCTTCACTTCGTCATTGAAACGCTCTGAAACGCACGACCTCCGCCATTCCGCACAGCGCTCTCAACCCTCCTGTGACGTTTACTCTTCTGTCATTGGTTTTCTGCGCATGCTTTTCTGGAAAGCACGTCGCCCTCACGTTCCCATCCTCACTGGAACGCACAGTACAGCTGGGTGAAGCGCACACGTCACAATAGCAAGGCCTCCTGGTGGTGTTCCCTTATCTCAACCCGTGGTTACCTAGGCAACCAGGCCTCGCTGCTGTTTCTGATGCTGCTGAGTGCTCGCTGACGTGCACAGCTTTGTGTGCGTATGGCATAGCTCTCTACCTGTTTGTTGACACTCAGTTTAAAGAGCGTGCAGCAAAAGCTTCCAACAAAATAACGCCTTAGTGCTCACGCTGACACACTCAGCTTTACGTGTGTACAGCGAATTTACTTCACCTTTGGCTGATACACTGCTGATCCATTTGAAATGAATTTTGGCTAACTTTGCTTCGCTGACACGCTCAGGGCCTTGTGCGTGCAACTAAGATTTCCATGGCCATACAACGGACAATGACGTTTGTGCTCACGCTGACACACTCAGCTTTATATGTGTGTGCAGCGAGTTATTTTTGGTGCTCACGCTGATACACTCAGCCTTACAAACGACACTGGTGCTTATGCTCACACTCAGCTTTACGTGTGTGCAGCGAGAAATTTCATTTTCCAACCACAACTGTTACACAACAAATCTTGTCCTGCCTTTAATGCTGTGTGTACCTATTGCAAAAAGAGGGGACATTTTGCGGTCGCTTATAGGATTAAAGCCTCCAATCTCAAGGTCAATGAGATTAATTATGCCCATTCATCTGATCCACATGATTTTGATTGTGGTCAAATACTTCTCCAGGTTGGAGGGGATGGTCCTTTTGATTACATTTTGGTAGAGGGTCTACAAACAAAGGTTTTGTTTGACTCCGGGGCGAAGATTACAATTGCATCCAATTTGTTCTTTGAAGAGCAATTGCAAATTAAGGTCAAGTTGCTTAAAGCTGACTTCTGTCCAACCTCTTATGGAGGTGATCCGATTGAGTTAAGAGGTTATTTTATTGGCCTTATAGAGTACGGGGGACGATTCACCTCCGGTAAGATCTATGGGGCATATTATCAAGACAGGCGATAAAATTATCGCCGCTTTAGCGGCAGAAAACTGCCGCTAAAATGGCGATAATGGGCTTGATAATATGCTCTATGGAATTCCAATTGAAGCTCAGGTTAGATGTTCTTCACATCTAACATGGGCTTCAATTGGAATTCCATAGAGCATATTATCAAACCCATTATCGCCGTTTTAGCGGCAGTTTTCTGCCGCTAAAGCGGCGATAATTTTATCGCCTGTCTTGATAATATGCCCCATAGATCTTACCGGAGGTGAATCGTCCCCCGTACTCTATAAGGCCAATAAAATAACCTCTTAACTCAATCGCCTTTCTTGATAATATGCCCCTATGTATCCAAGAAAGGTGATAGTATTATTAGCTGGTGGCACCAAAAAGATTTGCAAGTTATGTTAGACCCAAACAGCACTCCTTCTATTGTTCTTAAAGACAAAAGTGTGGTTGAGTCTGTTGGTCAATGCTCCTCTCTCCAAGATAAACTCATGGAGGAATATCCTAAGGTATTTGGAGATAACCTTGGATGCCTGAAAGGGTATACCCACAAGATCAAGCTTGTTTCATGGTCTGTTCCTGTATCAAGTAGAGTGCGCAGTGTTCCCTTCACTGTTAAAGATGACATGTTAAAAGAACTCGAGAAACTTAAGTCCCAGGGTATTATAGAGGAGGTGGAGGGCACATCTTGGTTGGTTCCGGTTGTTGCAGCTAGAAAAGCTGATGGTTCGTTCAGATTATGTGTAGACCTTAGGCAGCTGAACAAATGCATACTTGTGGATAAGTATCCACTTCCGAATATTGCAGAGTTACTAAGCATGGTGCGGGGTGCAAGAGTTTTCAGTACAATTGATTTGACGTCCGCGTACCATCAGATCTTGCTTGATGAATCTTCTAGAGACCTAACCTTTTGGGACCTTTAGATTTCTGAGACTCCCGTTTGGTCTTGTCTCAGCCGCATCCGTGTTCCAGCGTGTCATGGAGAGAGTTTTGAAGAACATCTCTGGAGTCTCAGTATACCAGGATGACATTTTGGTTTACGGGGGTGATGAGACAGAACATGCTCAGAGGGTCCGTCAGGTTTTAGACAGGCTGTCATCTCACAATCTAACCATCAAAAGAGCTAAGTGTAAGTTTGGGTTAGACAAAATTGATTATTTGGGTCATACCATAACTGCTGGCGGTGTTGTCCCGAAGAATGAGTTGGTCTATACCATTAAAGAGTTAGCTGCTTCCTCATCTAAGGAAGAACTTATGCGCTTTCTTCGGATGGCAGAATATTATAATAAATTTATTACGAAATTTGCAGAATCTACCTTTAATATTAGGAAGCTACTCAAGAAAAGTGAAAGGTTTGTCTGGGATGAATTGTGTACAAAGGAGTTTGATATATAAAATCTAAATTGCAAAATGCTCCTAAACTCAAGAGTTTTGATCCATCAAAAAGCTCAATTGTGTGCACTGATTCTAGTTTAAAAGGACTAGAATCTGTTTTGTATCAAGGGGGAACAGTTCCAGATAACACCATTATGTTTATTTTGAGAAGTTTAAAGGATGCAGAGTCTAGATACTCTGTAATCGAGAGGGAAGTTCTTGCAGTCTACGGCGCTGTAAATAAATTGAAGACATTTATTTGGGGTACCTCCTTTGTGGTTAAGACTGATCACAAGCCTTTGTGCGAAGTACTAACTGGCAAAGGTTTTGATTCAATTTCTCCCAGAATTTCTAAGTGGGTTGTTGGTTTGCAAGGTTTCGATTTCTCTGTCAAACATGTGCCTGGCTCAGAAAATTTTGTGGCAGATGCCTAATGAAGGTTAGTTCCTGCGACCCTCTCTGATACTCAATGTGATCCTGACTTTAGTCATTCGCATGATTTTGTGTGCGGTGTTGACTACAAGGTCATCTCTCAACAGCGCTGGTCTTCTGCCTTCCAAGATCAGGTAATTCAAAAGATTTTTAAACTCATTCATGACGGTTGGCACCACAAGGAACAAGAGTGGTTAGATGTAAAAGTCTTTTGGTCAGTAAGGGACCAGCTCTCTTGTGGCGAGGGTATGCTGTGGAGAGGTAACCGGCTAGTCCCACCTCTAGTTCTAAGAAAGGAATTGTTGGATCTGACACATGAGGCACATTTGGGGATCTCGAAAACCAAAGAGAGGCTGAGATCATAAACTGGTGGCCAGGGATGGATATCCAGATTGAGCGTCTGGTAAGGGAGTGCGTTCAGTGTTCTCTTAGTGAAAAGAGTTTGAAAGTTAGGACACAACCAATGGAAAAAAGAACTCGCCTCACTGGTTCTTGGAAGGATATAGCCCTTGACATCTTGGGGCCGGTGCATGGTGATGGGGTTGATATGTTTGTTATTGTTGCAATTGATCTGTATTCGAGGTGGCCAGAAATAGCTTTTGTACGTAATATTAATACTAAATCTGTGATTGGATTTTTAAA
Organism: Triturus cristatus; assembly: GCF_964204655.1. NCBI lineage: Eukaryota > Metazoa > Chordata > Amphibia > Caudata > Salamandridae > Triturus > Triturus cristatus. The sequence continues at coordinate 135,532,059 of NC_140579.1, read as the reverse complement.
AGGGTTCATATCTAAAGAAGGTATCCCTGGGACATTACTCACAGATAATGGGATCCAACTGGTCTCCAAAGAAATGGAAGATTTCCTTGCTGACTGTGGGGTCATACATAAAAGATGTGCTTTGTACCATCCAGAGTCAAATGGAACTGTCGAGAGATTCAACAAGGTATTGAAAGAGACAATTGTTTTAGCTAAGCAGAGTGGGCTAAACTGGAAAGATGAAGTTTTGAAGAGTATGTGTGTATATCGTTTTGCACCTTACACAACGACCGGGAAAACACCCTTCCTGTTGTTTCGTGGGAGAGAAGCTGATACCTTCCTTGAACGCCCTTGGGTCAATAAACTTCTCTCCGACAGGGGAGTTTTCCCCGATCTTTCCTCATGAAGGGACAGGGAAGATCGTAAATGTCAGCTGAGTAAGGAAAATTATGACACAAGACATGCGGTCAAAAACCACCTGTATTGCTGTGGGTGATTATGTCAGGATTAGAAAACCTGGTTTCTGTGTTTCAGGTGCTAAATTCTCTAAACCGTTAAAAGTCATAAGAAAGTTTAGCAATGCTGTTAAAACGTCAGACCACAGAATCTGGAATTTAGAGTTGCAGTGTGTGGCAAGAACGACCATGTGATTGATGGTCCTCGTCATACCAGTAAAAAGGCTGTCCCTGAAGCAGTCGTGAGACCTCTAAGGGATAGGCATGCCCCTGCATATTTGGGTGACTACATTGTCTGAATTAGACTTTGTATTTCGGTAGGGAGTGTTGTTTTTCATTCTGATACGCCTTACTTCTTATCACTACTTAGTACTGTGTTTGTGTTTTTTTTTATAAAGCAACGGAGGGAGATGTGTTGTAATGTTGCTTATTCCCATATTGTTATGAGCATTTCTCTCTTAGCTCCCCAGCATGCCTAGTGACATCCCTGTGTTCTAGAATGGTGTAATGGCTCTGGTAGATGGTTAGAATGTGAGCCTCAGATGTGAGGAGAGCCAGTGGCAGTTGTGTGGCTGAGCTGTTTATCCTGATATCTTACAATAAATATCCAAAAGGCCTACTCCTTTCCTGTCATCATTTGGAGAATCCACTTTATAACAAGCCGCCACTAGCTTTGAGAGAGGAGACGCCTGCTGTCTACAGCAGACGTGTGGCCTTGCTCATACAGTATAACTGTCTGGCACTCCCCAAGTGTTAAAGTCCAGACACTGCATCTGTGAGTGTCACGTGCCGCTGGAGTCAAGCTCCCCTGGTCCATGCGTGAAGTGCTGCTGCAGTCCAGGAGTTCCTTTGAATTCTGGGACTTGTAGTCTTGTTTATTCCAGTGTACAACAGGGGTATAAGTCCCAGAGTGCAAAGGAAAAAACCCTAGACTGGAGGAGGATACCAGACTGGGAAACGTGGCAGCAACACTCAAAGGGAAGGCGCCATCCTCTTTTCACAGGTGTTCACACTTCACAGACGTCACCAAGATCACTCTCTTCCTGTACCTTCCTAGGCCGGTTTACACATCTATCCCTTTAAAGTGGTCGCTCTTTTAAATATCTGACTCGATGTCCCTCACCCACAAATCGTTTAACATCTGGCAGAGGCGGCAGCTGCTCACGGCCCGAGCTGCCAACCTTGGACCTGTGAAACCGGGATCGGGTTTGGTTGTTTATTTATTTATTTATTTATTTTTCACATTTATAGAGCGCACTGTTACCCTGAGGTGTCCTGGCGCTGATTGCCTAGGTGTGAGGGCAGAAAGATTACTGTGTGAAGAGCCACGTCTTGAGTGCTCTCCTGAAAGACAGGAGGTCGGGGAGTTGTCTGATGTTGAGTGGCAGTGCGTTCCATGCCTTTGCTGCGCCCAGAGAGAAACTCCTACCTCCCCACCTAGCCTTCCTAACTCTGGGGACAACTACCAGGCTCTGTTCAGCAGACCTCAGCAATCTAGACGGTCTATGCCATTGGAAAAGTTGGGTCATGCAATGGGGCCCTAAGCCATGCAAAGCTTTAAATGTTACGCATAACGATTTAAAAGTAATTCTTTTGCGAACAGGTAGCCAGTGCAGCTTCGCCAAATCTTGCGATACCGAGGCAAATTTGGGTGTGTCTGTAATCAGACGAGCTGCTGCATTTTGCAGAATTTGGAGCCTGTTGAAGAGACCCTTTTGGGCATTCAGCAGAAGGCTGTTGCAATAGTCTAGACGGGGCATCACTAGTCCTGTCACCACTGTCTTCTTGTGCTCGTTGGCCAGAAACGGCAGCACTTTCCGGATGGTTTTTAGGACGAAATGGGTAGCTGAGGTAAGTGCATTGACATGAGGCCTAAAGGACAGTGAATCGTCCATTAGTACGCCCAGGTTTCTAACCTTCGAGACCGGAATTGGGGGGGAGCCCATTTCCTCCGGCCACCAGCGTGGAGACCAGAAGTTGTCTCTGGATCCAAAGAGTAGCACCTCTGTTTTAGCTGTATTTAATTTAAGACAGTTTTCCGCCATCCAGTTACTGACTTCCCGCATGCAGCCTCTGAACCTTTCTGCCGTGCTGTCTGTTTCCCCCGGTAGCAGTGATACCACTATCTGAGTGTCATCTGCGTACGATGTTAAGTTGAAACCAAAGGATCTAATAATCGGTGCCAGGGTAGAGACATATACGTTGAAAAGAGTAGGGCTCAGGGAAGACCCCTGAGGAACTCCACAGGGGAGCACGAATGGGTCTGATTCAAAATCACCTAGTGCCACCTTCTGCGTCCTGCCGGAAAGGAAGGCGTGAAGGATTTTAAGCGCCTTTCCTTGAATCCCGCAGGCCCTTAGCCGGTCCACAAGTATCTTGTGGTGGACCGTATCAAAGGCCGCTGACAAATCCAGCAGGATCAAGGCGGCTCTGCCCCCTGTATCCATCACAGTTCTTACATCTTCTGTTGATCTAATCAAAGCCGATTCCGTGCTGTGCCCTGCTCTGAATCCATGTTGAGATGTATCCAGGCTATGGCCTGCGCCCAAGAAGACACTCAGCTGTGTGTTCAGGATGCCTTCGAAAACTTTTGCCGGCAGGGGTAGCCTGGCGATTGGCCGAAAATTGCACAGGTCCGTTACATCTAAATTAGGTTTCTTCAATAGTGGTAGAATGGAGGTTTGTTTCCAGCGCAGAGGAAACTCTCCGCAGTCCAGCATGGCGTTGAACAGAGGGGTGAGTCCTGCGGCCATGGCCGGTGCGGCTAGTTTGGCTACGCTAGCCGGACAAGGGTCATTAGGGGAGCCAGATTTTATCCGTCGTAATCTGATCTCGACCTCCTCCTCTCTAATGGGAGGGAAATTAAGTAGCTTCGCAAGGTTCCTGTCTGCCTCCAGATTAGATTCAGGAGCGGCCGCCTTGACTTGGGGGTCAAGTGCAAGAAAGATGTTTTCTACCTTTTCCTGGAAGAATTTCGCCAGATCTTCGCATAGTTTGCGACTTGGTGGTATCTCTGCAGGTTTAGGGGCAGCCAGGGATGATACTGTGCGAAATAATTCCTTGGAGGAATTACTGGCATCCTTGATGCGTTGCGTATAATGCTCCTGTTTGGCCTCTTGAATCGCAAGTTTATACCTTTTCAACTCTGCGTTGAGACGTTTTCTGTCCTCCTCTTTGTAGTTTTTTCGCCAGAGTCTTTCCAGCTTTTTGCAGAGCACTTTATGGTCCCTGATTTGTTCTGAGAACCAGGGAGCGGAGGGGCTAGAGCGTGTGGAATGATATGTTTTGGGGGGGGCTAGGTTGAAGCAAGCAGTTTCTAGCCAGTTCGTATACAAAGTGGCTGCGTCTTCCACATTAACTGGGCAAGGCTCCATGGAGGATCTAAGCAGGTTCTCTAGAGCCTCTCTTTCGATATTTTTCCACTTCCTGATCGTTCTGGGAGGATTCTTGACCTTATTTAGTCTAGAAGGCGGATCCAGCCTAATATCAAATAAAACTGCCGCGTGGTCGGACCAGGAGACCGGCCGAACTGCGGTAACTTCTAAATTAGGGAGGCTGGAAAAAATCCCATCAAGCGTGTGTCCTGCTCTGTGGGTCGGCCCGTTGACCCTTTGGTTTAGCTCGACCCCGTGCATCAACTCTGTGAGATCCCGAGTGTCTGGGTCAGAGTCGTTCTCTAGATGAAAGTTAAAATCTCCCAGCAATGTAAACGTCTTTGCGCAAAGCGCTTCCTCTAGTAGGCAGCTGAGTTCTGGGAGAAAGGGAGCTTTGGGCCCAGGGGGCCTATAGATAAGGGCGCCCTTAAGGGTTTGATGATTAGATAGGGTGAAGTTGTAGATGAGCGCTTCGAAAAGGTCGGTGGTCCCCGACTGAAAGGAACCTCTAATCGAGTTGTGGTAGAAAATGGCCAGACCTCCTCCCCTCTTATTAACTCTGTTCTGGACTGAACACTCGTACTCAGGAGGGGTGGCTTTGACGATATCAGGACCTGAGGCAGCATCTGTCCAGGATTCTGTTACGAATGTTATCAAAGCTTTGGTTTCTAAAATGAGGTTCGCTAACTCTAAACTATGTCTTACCAGAGATCTGGCATTAAGTAGCAGGCATTTAGCTACTGTAGATTCCTTCCTCTCCTTAGACTTAAGTGGAGTCATAGGGGGATTGCTAGTTTGCCAGTATAGCTTGGGGGGGACCTGGTTGCAACTCGTACAGGGCAAGGAGGAGGGCAGCACATCCTCCTGCATGTCCCAGATGATGCAGCCCGGGCTCCTGGATTTGTACCTAAGGGCCAGGAGTGTATCACGACTGTAAGGGAGATGAGTCCGGTTTCTCCTTGATCCCGGACCAGGGGTCCTGGCTCTAGGCGCGGAACTGGCGCGGACGGGCGCAGACGGGCTTGCCTTCGGCGCGCCGCTGGCGCGCCCGGTGCGCTCGTCCGCTGCGCTTCCTGGGGAAGGAGGGCATATTAAGCTGATCGGCTCGTGAGGGGCGGAGCACTGGTCTGTTCGCCCAGCTCGTCACTAAAGGGGCGGGACAACGGTCAGCTAATCGCGGGTTCAAACCCGGGGTATGTGCAAATCAGTACAAGTATGTGCAAATCAGTGCAAGTAATAAAAAGAGTTAAAATAACAGGTTGAATAATTTTAAATCAACTGCGGTTTCGCTGGAGTAAATAAAACAGCATACCAAACAGTAGATGAAGCAGCATACACACAATAGGCTCACGGAGCTTCAAGTCCCGGCTTCCGCCTCAGGACCTCACACAGACACACACTAGCAATCAGAGGTGATGTGTTTGGGCGGGAAGTTTTAAGCTGATCGGCTCGTGAGGGGCGGAGCACTGGTCTGTTCGCCCAGCTGTTGGTTCAACCTCCTGTGATTCTAAGAATCACTTAATATCCCCGACCCCGCCTGCCATAAAAAAATGTATGTGCCCTTGATTAATGCGACTGGTGCTCGTGCAGAGCGCTCCAACCCCTCCGGGTAAAGTTCGCGCTATATTACAGTTCAATAAACACGCATTACCGCTCCCTGCCACATCCATGCTTGCTGCTGTGGTGTCACTTTCTGGGGCGCAGCCTGCAGGTGGATAAGACTCTGCGCTCTGATTGGCTCCTGCCCCTCATGCTCTCAGGTGTATAAACTTGAGCCCCTGGGTACAGATCTCCCCAGTTTGTTCCTTCGCCTCCCAGGGACTCCCCCCGCCTTGAGCCCCCGTCCCCCCGCGCAATGACTGCCCCCCACTTCCTGCTGCTCCTGCTGGGGGGGGCTCTGGCTGCAGCCGGTCCGTGCAGGTGAGTGACTTGGGGAGGTGGGTCTGTACTGAGATCTGTCTGACAGGGGGGGCGGCGAGGTACTATTAGTACCAATGACGTCACCGGAGCCCCGGTTCCTGGGCTACTTCACGCGACAGTCACCCTATATTTTACAGGTCTGTACTATTCCTCGATAAAGGGTAAAAATAAAGAATTAATAGAAAGTCCGCAGACTTTTAAATGGCCTTTAATGAAACACGATGTTAGAGGGGACTGGTAAATTCATTCAACACCGCAGACCGGGGGGGGCGTGGGGGGGGGGGGGAGGGGATATCAGTTAATGCACCTTTCTTGTCATCTTCATCATTCATGGCTGTGACTTGGGGCTCCTATGAGGCACCTCTATCCCGCTGAGCCATAGATGCATCGCCACCTGCACCACGCGCCGCTACCACGGATATTAACGTGTACATTTATCGTGACCCGTCATACAGGGCTCTATCATTAGCGACGTATTCCTAGTGTTTTACAAATTAATTCCAGTCTGATGTACGCTGTGCTGTGGTCTTTAACCCCTTCGCTGCCAGGCCTTCCCCGTGCCACACCCTTTTTTTGGGGCTATTTGGGGTAGTTCGCGCTTAGGGCCCCATAACTTTTTGTCCACATAAGGTACCCACGCCAACCTTTTCTTTCAACATGCTGAGGATTATAAATGTACCCATGCTTTGCGAATTCCCCTGGAGGGGACCGAGAAATTGTGCAAAATACAGCAAAAGTGTGCTTTGTTGGGGAAAAAAGGGGGAAAAAAAGCTGCAGAACAAAGCATCTGTTTTTGTGTTTCCCTGTTAATGGTATCAACAAAGAAGTTGTGTTGCTAAAATTACCATCTTCCCAGCTTTCAGGAACAGGAAAACTTTTGTCAGAAAACCAACATTTTCTGCACAGTTTTGGCATTTTACTGGGACATAGCCTATTTTTCCTATTTTTTGTTTTTTCAACCTCCTTCCAGTTAATGGCTGAAATGGATGTGAAACCAATAATGGATCCCGGAAAGCTATACATTTCTGAAAAGTAGAAACAAATCTGAATTCAGTAAGGGGTGATCTGTGTAGATCCTTCAAGGTTTTCCTATAGAAAGCAACAGTTGAAATAAAAGAATATTGAAATCTAGTTGCAACAAACAGCCATTTGTGCCTACATTTTCAGTTGTAACTTCTAACTACGGTAGATTTTTGAAAGCTATATACTGTTATGTCCGCGGGACCCTCATGGTTGTGGGATATATGAGGCTTGTAGGCTCACCTAGAACCCAGAGCAAATAACTGAGTTGCAGTTTCAGTGGTCTTTCATTGTGTACCCGGTATACAGTAATTCATTTGGTAAAATAGAAAGAGTGGAAAACAGGTATCAAGGAAACATGTATTTCTGAAATGGGAAAAAAATATGGAATTTAGATACAGTGGTTATTTGTGCATCTCTGGATTTTTGGTACCCGTATTAGCATGTGAATTAGAGGGCATTGTTCAAAATGACGTCTTTTTTACACATTGTCTTATATTTGGAAGGCAGAAATGCATAGAAAGACAAACGATAAAAACACTTGTTCTACTGGTCTGTATTCCCCTAGGATTTCCAATAAAAATGATACCTCACTTGTGTGGGTAGACCTAGTGTCTGTGACATGAAATGGACCAAAACGCACCGTGGACACATCACATTTTTCCATTGAAAATGGACCCTTTCTTCGCAGTGTGCCTAGCTGTGGATTTTGGCCCCAGCTCAGCCGACACCAAGGAAAATCCTAGCAAACCTATACATCTTTGAAGGCTAGACACCCAGGGGAATCCAGGATGTCTAGGATCTGTTACCCAGGTTCAGTTACCCAGAATCCCTCGCAAACCTCTAATTTTGTAAAGAAATTAAAAGCACATTTTCCTCATATTTTTGTGATGGATAGTTCTGGAATCTGTGGGGAGCCACAAACTTCCACCCACCGACATTCCCCCAATTCTGCTGATAAAAATGGTACCTCACTTGTGTGGGTAGGCCTAGTGCCCACAACAGGAATTGGCCCAAACCTAATGTGGAGGCATCAAAATTATTTTTCATGAAACAACCTGGTTTTGCAAGGGAGTCACCTGTGTTTTTGGTTCCGGGCTCTGCGTACCATCTAGGGACAGCTACCAAACCCAGACGTTTCTGAAAATTAGACACCCGGGGACTCCAGGGAAGTGTACCTTGCATGGATCCCCAAATGTTTTCTTACCCAGAATCCCAGATCTCCTGATCAAAATGGTACCTCACTTGTGTGGTTGGGTCAAGTACCTGCAACAGGCAAGAGCCGAAAACGTATTGTAGAGACATCAAAATTATCTATCACAAAATGACCTGGTTTTGCAAGGGGGCACCTGCGTTTTTGGTACCAGGCTAGGCAGCCATCGAGGGACACCTACCAAATCTCAGACATTTCTGAAAACTAGACACCCAGTGAAGGTCAGGGAGGTGTGCCTTGCGCAGATCCCCCAACGTTTTCTTACCCAGAATTCCCTGCAAACCTGAAATGTAGCTAAAAAACTCACATTTTCCTAACATTTTTGTCTCGGATCACTGCACCAGAATTTCCTACCGTGTTTGAGTGTCCAATGTAGAATCGCCTAAAAACCTATATAAAAAATATGGCGCTTGGAGCTTGCTGTGCTATCCCCTCAATCTCTATGTTTTTGGACTTTCCCAGCTGTAGGCCTTTGGCCCACACACACAAGTGAGGTATCATTTTACTCAGAAGACCGAGGGAAACGCTGGGTGGTAGGAAATTTGTGCCAGCACAGTGATCCAATAAATTTACCACACAGAAATGTGAGGAAAGTGCGATTTGTTAGCTACATTTGAGGCCTGCGGGGTATTCTTGGTAATAAAACCCTGGAGGATCCACGTATGCCACACCGCCAGCCAGGCACCGTCCACGCACACCACCAGCCAAGTGCCATCCAAGCACACTCCAAGCACATCTCAAGCCAAGTGACAGTCCACGCACATTACCAGCCTAGTAATAGTCCACACACATCGCCAGACATGTGCCATACATGCAGACCGCTAGCTAAGTGACAGCCCACGAACACTGTCAGCCAAGTGCTAGTCCGCACACACTGCCAGAGAGGCACAAGTCCACACACACCGTCAGCAAAATCCAGGTGCACACACAGCCAGCCAAACGCAAGTAAACATAGACCGTCAGCCAAACTCCAGTACACACACACACAGAAACTTTTGTTAGTGTCTAGTGGTTTTATGGCCCCCTTGGGGCAGATGTGCCTAAAAATATCATGAATCCGCCCCGAGGGTGGCAGAAGCAGCCAAGATGTGTCCACAAAAAAAGGGGCGCAACCAAAGCCTAAGGGGCTGCTCCCTGACATGCCCATAAAAATATCTCTGGTGCCTAGTGGGCTTTCTGCCCCTTTTGTGTTGGGGGGGGTGGGATATTGGCATGCCCATTGTGGCCCCACCCCTCTTTTATAAAAAAAAACAATCATCCTGGTGTCTAGTGGGCTTTGGGGGCTATTGCCCCCATCTGCTCCCGGGGGAGGGGTCAGAAACACTGTGGCAAGTTTTGGGTGGGTTGGGCATTATAGTGGCCATTTAGGGCACCCCCCACCACCAAGTACTAAAAAGAAGAATCCCTGGTGTGAGGTGAGATTTATGCCCCTGGGAGGGGGGGGGGGCAAATCGGAGGTAATAACCCCCATCTGCCTCCAGGAGGGGGGAAGAAAGACTGTCCTGTTTTTGTGTTGGGGGGATTGGCATGCCCAAGGTGGGCAGGCCTACCCCTCTTTTATAAAAAAACAATCTTCCCTGGTGCCTAGTAGACTTTCCGCCCCCTGGGGGGCAGATCAGGGTTTATTGCCCCCATCTGCCCCCAGGGGGGCAGAAGGATTGTGGAAAATGTTTGAAAGGGGTGGGGCATTATAGTGCCCATATAGGCCAGCCCCTACCCCTAAGTATTACACACAAAAAAAAACTGATGTCTAGAGAGCTTTCTGCTCCCGGGGAAGATCAGGGGCTATTGCCCCCATCTGCACCCCGGGTGGGAGTCGGAAGAAAGACTGTGGCACATTTTGGGGAGGCATGGGGGCATTTCAGTGACCATTTAGGGCAGCCCCAACCCCTAAGTATTGAAAAGAAAAGAATCCCTGGTGTCGAGTGTGCTTTCTGCCACCCCGGGGTGGCATATTGGGAGCTACTGCACCCATCTCAGGTGAGCAGAAAGACTGAATATGCCCATTTAACAATGGTGGGAGCAAAGACCCTTGCCCAAGGGGCGGCTTCCTCAATCGCTGGTGTCCAGTGGTGGTAGCAGTGGTATTGAAATGGGCGGATACTTCCTCTAGGTCGCTGGAGGGTTTTTTGAGGAGGGATTTGTTTTCTACATGATTCAATTGCATTGGTAAGGAAGCCGTGGTGATGGAGGTGTTGATGATTGGGGTGAGCTCTTTGCTGATGGTGTTTTTCCCAGGTTGAACATATGGTGGGGGTAGGGATCTCTGGGGGCTGTTGGGTGAATGGATCTCCACTCTAGGGCATTAATGAAATGTTCCAGTACTTTCGTGGTGCACCAGGGAAGCCTGGCCTTTCCTAGGTGTAGATGTCATTTTTTTCAAATGTCTTAAAGCAGAAATCACTTCCACTATGTCAAGGTCAGCATTTTTACATGGGTGAGCCCCATGTAAAAGGGAGTACATTCAATATGACAGTGCCAGAAAGTTACCATGGATACTTCAGCCACACTTGTATACAAGGGTAATCATTTTGCCATTGACACACCCTATAAAATGAGTACAGGAAATCTTATGACAAGAGTTACCTCAAATATCACTTCCAACATTTTGCTATGGATCCACCCCATATGCTGAGAATTACGTGCATCATGTCAGGGTCTTCGGCCAGGTGTGGTGGTGTGTGTTCAATGTCCCTGCCGCTGGATGTCAAGGCATGCAGTTTGCCATAGGTAACACCTCCCATACACCAGCAGCACACTTGCATGCATAACACACACTCACACACACACATTCACACACTATATCTCTTGTACTCTTTTGTACCTTTGTACTCTGTCACGCTCGCACACAGACATACTGCCACTCACACTTTCATTAGTCAATCTGCTTTCATTGTGTTATAAAAGCTTGCCTTGCTGCTTCTGCTACACCTGCCTTTAAGTGATGCTTAATAAAAAACATATTCTCTATATGGTATTTAAAAATATTAATATATTGCCTTGTCAATTTTTACTACAAGTATGATTTGAATGAAAAGTGCATTGCCTTATAATAGCTTAACGGGGCTTATATTTGGTTTCACGTGTGGATCCAGCAGTTACAGTATTGGAAATGAACTAATCCACGCTCTAACATGTAATATCACAGCATTCAACTGATCTTATGAAATGCTTGACTTCTTCGGCAACCATGGATTTCATCCAGTAACACTTTGCATTTTGGGGTTTTTTGAGACCCAACTTATGATGTAAAAAAAATATATGTGTCTCGGAATAAAGCACTGTGGTGAATGGGAATCCAGGAATGGCTGAAGCTGTCACACGTTCTTCAATCCAGCACCACACTCCAAAGCATCAGCCCTAGTCTCCCTCCTTGTGCCATCCCGCATTCTCAGTCCACTCTCACCTCTTGCACCAGCACAGTTGTTGCAGATGGAATTAAGCAGGCATCTAGTACTACGGTAAGAGCAGGTATTCTGTGGGTGTCCTTGTAGAAATATGTGTATATTTATGAGAGTTGTGCAATTTTTATATGTGCAGAGTAAGATGTGTGCTCATGTGAGTGCTGGGTGCTGGTGAATAGTGTGAGTGAGTGCAGCGTGAGTGGTGCTGGTATAGGGTGAAAAATGAGCCGATGTGAGGGTCAGGTGAGCTGCATGAATGCAATGTGAGAGAAGGGCCCATGTGAGTATCAGGTGAGAGGAGTGTTGCAGAGTGAGAGGAGTGAACGCTGGGTGGTGTAAGCAGTTTAAATGCAGGCTGAGGGATGGGCCTGTGTGTGGTGCAGGATGAGCGGCGAGAGTGAAGGGTGATCTGTGTGAGTGACTGGTGCATGGTGAACCTCCTCCTATCACCCGGCACTCCCAATTCTCATAATGCATTCATAAGGCACTGTGTTCATCCTGCCTGCACACAGGGACAGTAGTATGTTGGAACTCATATGGATACACCACTCACTCTGCACTAACTTCTCTCACTGTGCATTCACCAGTCACTCTCAAAGATCACCATTCACTCTTGCCGCTCATCCTGCACCACACACAGGCACATCACTCATCCTACATTTACACCGCTCGAAACTACCCTGCACTCACTTCTCTCACTCTGCAGGCACTCCTGTCACCCGACACTCACATGGACCCTCCTCTCACAGTGCATTCATGCAGCTCACCCAACACTGACATTAGCTAATTTTTCACCATATACTCACACCACTCACGCTGCACTCATTCACCATCACCCAGCACTTACATGAGCACACTTCTTACACTACATGTATACAAATGACACAACTCTCATGAATATACACATATTCCTACAAAGGCACCTATAGAATGCCTGTCCTCATCATAGTACAAGATGCCTGCTTAATTCCATCTGCATTCACGGGGCTGGTGCAAGAGGAGAGAGTGTACTGAGAATGTGGGATGGTGCAAGGAGGGAGACTAGGGCTGAGGCTTTGGGGTATGGTGATGGATTGAGGATTGTGTGACACCTTCAGCCATCCCTCGCTTTCCATTTACCACAATGCTTTATTCGGAGACACATAGTTTTTTTTTAACAGTGTAAGTTAAGTCTCAAAAACCCAAAAATGCAAAGTATTGCTGGATGAAATCCATGGTTGCCTAAGACGTCAAGCATTTCATAAGATCAGTTGGATGCTGTGATATTACATGTTACAACATGGATAAATTCATTTCCAAAACTGTAACTGCTTGATTCACACGTGAAACCAAATATAGGCCCTGTACAGCTATTATAAGGAAATGCACCTTTCATTCACATCATACTTGTAATAAACATTGACAAGGCAATATATTATTATTATTTTAAAATAGCATATAGAGAATATGTTTTTATTAAGCATCACTAAAAGGCAAGGCGGGTATAAAAGAAGCAGCCGGGCAGGCTTGCCTAACACAATAAAAGCAAATTGACTAATGGAAGTGTGAGTGGCAGTGTGTCTGTGTGTGAGTGTGACGAAGTACAAAGGTACGAAATAGTGCAAGAGATGTTGCTAAAATGTCTGCGTGAGTGAATGTGTGTGTGTGAGAGTATGTGTGTTATGCGTGCAAGTGTGCTGCTGGTCTGGCATTCTGGAGGTTATTCTTGCCTTATGGACAAGAACACTAATGGTATATGGATGGGATCTGTTACCTATGGCAGGCTGCAGGTCCTGACATGCTTCCATTCATTGGCTGTGGGGACTCGAACCATCTAACTCAGAAAGCCGCTATCCCAGTTATACTCAGTGGCAGGGACACAGAACACGCTCAATAGAGAAGCCCCTGACATGATGCACATAATTCTTAGTCTATGGGGTGGATACATAGAAAAATGTTGGAACTGATATTCGAGGTAACTCTCGTCATAAGACTTTCTGTACTAATTTTATAGGGTGTCAATCGAAAAATGCTGACCCTTCTATACCGGGAAGCCTGGCCTTTCCTAAGAGTAGATCTAATTTTCTTCAACTGTTTTAAGTCAGAAATTACTTTCACTATACCAAGGTGATCATCTTTTCATGGGTGAGCCCCTTATGCCAAGGAGTGCATTCAATATGACAGTGCCAGACATTTACCATGGAAACTTCAGCTACAGTCATTGGGCTGTGTCACAAAAAACAGACTTTGACAACAACTTATGCATTTATTTTTTAATAACTCGGCCACAAGGACAAATGCGACAGTAAATATGTCTGGGTTACTTCCCTGACACAAACAGCCCCTCGTGACCCCACCCCCTATCCCCGTCACACCTTGGGCCCAGTTATGGAGTTCCGTAGTATTATTTACAGATCCCAGCTCTGTGGCTTCAGCTGTTTCACCTGCAGTCATTGGGTTAAAGGCATTGAAGGCACAGTCACCCTTTAATACTTGCAAGGTCGATAACAGAATGGTTATATAAGAGGCTCTCTTGGGGTTTTTTACACTTCCCTATCTCGAAAAGGTGTGATGGTGTTGTTAGATACATCTACAGCCCCCATCATCTGCGCTAAAGAGGAGTGGTTACACCGTTGAAAGGGCGTGGTTATGTAAATCTAGACCCGCAGTGTCATCACCGTCTCAAACCGTCTAATCCTTCAGGACTAACTCCCCCTCCCCCTGTTGTGTTTGTGCATCCCCTGCGGTGTTCATGACAGTGAAACAGAGGTCAGTGTTGTGTGTGTGGGGTCAATGTTGTGTTGGGGTGCAGAGGGAAGGTATTACATGTGGGGTAGGGGTGTGCTCTCTCTTCTCTGACCGTCTGTCCCTCTCTCCTCCCAGGCTCACACTCCCTCCTTTACTTCTACTCCCCCCTTTTAGGGGCTCCTCCCCAGGTACCCCAGTTCATTGAGATGAACGAGTAACATTCACTATAGAAGGAAGGGGGCGAGGTGGGTCAGTGTTGTGTGTGGGTGCGGAGGGTAGGTATTACATGTGGGGTAGAGGTACGCGCTCTGTTCTCTAATTCTCTGTCCCTCTCTCCCCCAGGCTCGTACTCCCTCTGGTACTTCTACTCCACCCTCTCGGATCCTCTCCCCGGAGTTACCCAGTTCGCCACATTAGGGTACATGGATTTCTCCAGTGAGAGCCGTAGAGCGGGGACCTGGTCTCCCGGGAAGGAGAGTAACACGGAGATCCGCCGAAGGAACGACCAGCTGCGCCAGGAGAATGTGAGGGACCTGATGGACCAAATCAACCAGACCGGGGGTGAGTCACACCGGGGGAGGGCTGACCAGACCGACGGTGAGTGACAGCGGGGAGGGGCGATCAGCCCAATGGTGAGTGACACATGGGAGGGGCAACCGGCCTGAGGGTGAGTGACACCGGAGGGAGGGGCAACCAGACCATGGGTGAGTGACACCGGGGGAGAGGTAACCAGACTGGGGGTGAGTGACAGTGGGGGAGGGGTGTCGAGTCCAGGGGAATAGCTTGGTCAATAAGATAGGGAGTGGGGGGCGTGAGCTTCAGATTTCCCAACAATGACGCTGGGATATTTTATTAAAATGCATTATATGAGAAGCAGGACATAAGGTGGGGCTTAAGCGGCAGTGGAAATAGAGAGGAGGGCGGGATGTTACGGGTACTCAAAACACATTTTCAAACAAATCCAAAAATTTTAAGGTCTTCAAAATAGACACGAAAGTGTGTCTGTGTCAGCACGGCCACGTAAACATCCCAAGTGAAATCTGACAAACTTCACCATAGCCGACTGAAAGCCCTTGTACCCAACTATTTACTACAGAATTTTTTTTTAGGGGAGTGTAACCAATGGTCAAAGTGGGGAAACAATTTGGGAAACTGTGGGCGGAGAATCCGAGGGCGGGAATAACCAGAGGATTGGTCCAATGAGCGGAGTCAGAGGTGCGGCCAGAAAGAGCGAAACTTTCCAATGTTTTGTATTTTTGGGCATTTCACTGACCAGTTACAGCTTATTACATTATTTATTTCAACCAATGGATACACATGTTTGTTTAAAGCTTAATATGAGTTATTGACATTAAAATACATTCACAAAGTGGGATACGTTTCCAATCACAGAATGTCCCAAATACGCTTAAAAGTGGAATCACAAGCTATTTGTCTCTGAGCCATGGAGTTTCTGTTCTCAGCGTTTCTCCACCCTTTTTCTGCAAGAGCAGTTCAAACATGAATGGCAAAATATCCTAGTTTGCAAATGATTTCCACATAATTATGGCTCTGTCATATTTGCCACATAATACATCATCAGCTGCATGATCTGACAATTTTTACTAATAAATTGTTTGTAGCTCAAATGGATCAAAAGTTACAAAAAAATGTAGCTTCAGCTGCTGTGAAGTGGACTACCCTTAGCAAAGGTTGAGTGGTCACCTTTCTCACTGCTGCATTTGAATGTTACACTGGTACTAATAAGGCAAAACCTTTGCAGAGACTGTTAGTATGTATAAAAATGTCAAAATAATAAAGTATCAGAAAATATACCACATTACACTGCAGCCTTTTTTGCTGCATAATTTAGTCAACATCGCAGCATCATTTTGTCCTCCATTGCTGCATAATTCCAGTGCCCACAAAGCAGGCAGCACATGTTGAAAGTGCTTGTGCATGAAGCAGAGAGACCGTGAAGTTTGTGAACTTAGTTTGGTGTGCGTGCAAATCCTGCCTTGCGGATCCCTGGTGAGGTGCACTACTACTGCTGAAACACGGCCACTTGAGGTACCAATGGGTGAGGCAGACTGGCTTCAGTGGTCCTGTGACCTCAGTGACAGAGTCACTGTCACTCTAGGGTGTGCTGCTTTGTAGGCCTGCCCGCTCGACTGGAGGTAAACGTCAGTCTGGATTGTGGAGGACAGGCCTTCAAGGATAACCCACACTTGCCACTGCTAGGGTCCACCTGCTGGTGCTAAGATACTGGTGCTTCTAAGGGCTAGCGGGGCCTTCTAAGGTCTAGCATGAGATAGTGCTCCCTCGGGTGATAGTCTGGGGGACTGGTCATGAAGGCTGACCCTGGTTCCCCAGTTCCATATTCAGCAGCTCTGGCCATAGTACCACATCCTCTCTCCCATTGAACACCATACTGCCCCACTGAGAGAAACTCGCACTGCCTTCAGCTACAACCCAATTGTGCCCCCCTATAAACACCTGGATGCGGCTCAATCCAAATTATGCACTAGACAAGAGAAATATGTTGCCTGAAAAAAAAGTAATAACATCTTGGAAAAAGCAAACACTCATAGGGAATGCAAGATTAAGTAAAGCATGTGAAATGTAAACAGGAACAACATGGTTACCTTAATGCTTTTATATTCATCATTCAGAAATCAATGAGTGTTTTTTGCCTGAATAGTTAAGAACGTGACTACAGGGCCCAGAAGGGACTCGTTTCAATGTCCATTGCGTATATCCTTACAAAACGTAAGCGGTGTGGTTTAAATGGACCACATCCGTGAACACAGAGCCAGTGTACACATTTTGTTTTCCAATCCACCCATCAAGCATGTATTGCAGTACCTCCGGGAATGGTGCACTTTCCCACCCAGGGAAAATAAGCCGTTCAAGGAAAGACGAAAAAACAAAAGTAGCGATTCACTGGGAAACTCTGTAAAGTGGCGCTAACGTGTTTGGGTGCGAAGAAAACCAATCTGGCCACTTTGCGACCACTCTGTCTTGCTTTATTTAGTTATTTAATTATTTTTCATATTTTGAACCTTTTATTTCTCTCCGTCCAGAGGCCGCACTTTGGAATGTCCGAAAAAGAAGAAGACATTTCCAGCAAAAGTGTTTCTTTTTTGGATCCATTTCACAGGGGAACATATAAAGGAAGGAAGGGGGACTAAGAGGAGGAATGAGAGGGACGGGGGACAGCGGTGGAGAAGGAGAAGTGAACTCTGACTGTCCTTGTCTTCTCTGGGCAAGAAGGAAGAGACGGGCTCCTTTTCCATCCTTGCCCCCGTCCCCACTCCATCCCCACCCCATCCTCCAATGACCACGAATGGCCAAGTCGTATCTCTAGGCCTTGACTATTTCTGCCATCCTGGGACGCATTTTTAAAATAAAAAAGTTGGGGAATGGATTCTATTAATTTAAAGAAGTAGGGGCACGCCGTGCCCTGCCGATTCCACCCCAAACTCCCCCTCTTCCGCCAGAGCTACGCCCCTGAACTAGACCAGGGGTGATTTACTTGGGGGGGATCCAGGAAAAGGGGCAGTGTTTGGGGGTTGCGTGCCTAGGGAAGGGGGTGACAGACACAAAATATTTTCAAGCACAGACGCTGTGATTGGTGTTTCTGTTGTCCAAGTTGTCGGGTAACAAGGCCCCTCCACCCCCCCCCCCCACAAGGGCCTCACTGCTCCCTCACTCACTCAGTGCTGCCTTCTGTCAGATCTCACTTTGCCCCGCCCCCCTATTAGGGGGACAGCTCTATCGGAGGGGGGTTCTTGTGTACAATCAGTCTGCCTGACCCCCTTGCCCCCCCCCCATGGGCCCTCTTCTCCTCAGCCCCTCGCTCTCCTATCCCCACCCCTACAAATCTCCCCATGGTGCAGGTGATGTTTGGTTGTGCACTCCGCGGTGTAAGAGGGGTGTGGTTTCTTGCCCCCCACTTTCTGCTGTGACATCAAGACCCTCACAGGCCCTCATTCACCTCTGGTCTCATGATGTTTACATTACTCTCTACTCTCAGACAGTCTCTTTGCTGCCCCCCGCCCTCAAGCAGTGATCATGCTCTGGTCCCCCCCATTGATACCCCCCGCATCAGAATGCTCTGCGAGCCCCTCACTCTCTCCCCCTGTCAAGTCTCCCTCCACGTGACCCAGTTTATGTCCAGCCTGAGCTCTGGGTGAAGTGCCCCGTGGGCAGCGGTGTAGGAGACATTGCCAGGGTCAGGGACAGGCTTACAGACTTCCCATTGACCCTACACAAAGTGCCTGTTGTCTCCTATAGCGCCTAGTTCTGAAGTGAAAAAGAAAGGCAGGCATGTAGTCACAGTTTGCAAGTGTGCTTTATTGTTATTTACCTTCTACAATAATGCGAGGGTGGACGTGTGATGTCAAGCATAGGTTTTGGATTGTGAGATCACCCTTAAACACTTTCACAAAACTTTACAGCTGTTTCGAGGAAGCGTATATTTTTGGCACAAAGTCCTGTCTACTCTCTATAATAGATGGGGCTTTGCATCAAAATCCGTGGGTGGTTGCATGGGAATGCCTACTTACAACCCATGGATATCCTCCTTGCCGCCAAGTAGCGCGTAGCTCTACTTTGCGTTACGTTAGGTCACTTTCCAATGCAAATCAGAATTAGTGTTGGAAAGTAAATCCCAACACAACACTTTGCCTGGATTTGTGTCACTTTTGTGAAGCAAACCTAGTGAAAAGCGTCAGTGTATTTCGTCGTAAATCTTTTTGCACTTATACAGTGAACAACCTAATACATTTACACGTTTTAAACTGACCTCAATGCTTTATCGCCCAGGCTGGGACCTCTTAGGCAGGGCCACTGGAATTATGCGGCAGAGTTGAGTAAATTATGCTGCACAAAAAGGCAAATTATGCCATTTTGTGAAAGTATTGCTTAATTATTTTGTAGTTTTTAAGCTTGTTAACAGTATCTGAGCATTAGTTGTACCTCATTAGTAACAGTTTAACACCCAAATATAGCAATAAGCTACAGAAAGGCGACCAGTCAACCTTTGCAAAGGGCATCCCATCAGGGGCGGCTGGCACAGGTAACCGCGGCGGGGCATTGAGGCGGGGCAAGGGGGGCGGGGGCAAGTCGACAGATGATGGAATATGATTTATTTATGTATTTAATTTGCCCTATTCGGTCGTCTGTTGACTAACCCCCACCCTGCCCCGCCTCACCACCCAACCGGTGTTACCTTTGCTGGCTGCTCCTGCCTCCCACTTGTCCCTACATATGTCACTGCATTTTTACCAAGTTTTGAATCATTTGCAGATTATGTGACAGATGATTGATTTTGTGCAACTCTACAATTATGCAAAAATCGCATTGGCCGCACAATCTCATATTTCCAATGGCCCTACTCATAAGTCAATAAACACACTAATCACTAGTCCCTAGTACATCAACCAGTTATACACACAGATTTTAAACAATTACGTTTTCTTACCAGAACAATGCAGTTCCACTGATTAGTTTATCTTTCATTTATTTTTCACTTAAGGTGTCTGCATTACATTTCACATGCAGTTGTTGCCAATGTTCCAGGATACTGGTAGTATGTGGCAGGGAGGACCAAATTATGTGGCAGAGTTGACTAAATTATGCCCCAAACATGAGGCAAATTATATGGCATAATGGGTATATTTCTTGATCACATTTTGACATTTTTAGACATATTAGCTCAAGGAAATGTTTCACCTCATTAGTACCAGTTTATCAGCTAAATACAGGAATAAGCAACTGGAAGGCTGACAGGTCACCTTGCAAATTGCTTTCCATTGTGCTGCAATTGGTTGCTGCAGTTTTAGTAACTTTTCAGCTGTTTGAGCTAGAATCAATTTTTTTATTAACTCTGAAGATTAGACAGCAGGTGATGGATTCAGCAGCTGCAGAACTGCATGAGTCAAGTGCACCTGCTTATGGTGAACTACTCGACATGATATTAGTAAAAGGTACAAGCTGGCCCACACACACATGTAGAAAAGTTTAGCACAACACCGGATGGTATGACTTGTCAAGACTGGTTATGCTCAGTCTGATGTGAAAAGCAGTCACCATCAGGTGACCCGTCATGAATTCCAAAAGCAGCACATGACATCTTTGAACAGTAAATGTGAGGAAATGTAGAACAGGAAAAACAAACAGGTTGATAGTAACAAAATGTAAAGATTTGAGACAGAACCCTTTGAGATCTTACCACTAGACATTCAGACATATGGTTAATGTACGCAATCCACTCCACCTCAAACAGTGCCGTCCCAGCATATGGTTGAATCGCACACACATCCAGGTTCTAGTTTAGGAGGCTCTCACAGCTGCTTTTTGAAAAAAGTCATGCTGAATTTAAATCAGGGATGAACATAATTACTTCAAGTATTTATTTGTTTCGGCTTGGGCTACAAACTTGTAAAATCTGAATAAATGTATTAAATATTTCCTAAAACAGAAAAAAGACAGAACCTTGGCATTAGGGTAAAAAGTCAACTGGGTCTATAAATAAAACTGAATTCACGAGTTATCTGTAAGCCAAACGCCAGCAAAATGAATATATAAGTGTTATTTCTTCGCCACATCTCTACCCCGACCTCCTTTGTAATCAGAGTCACAGTTCCCTTGCTTTTTATGCACTGATAAATGAGTGAAGTTTAAACAGGGGATGCATTACTATCTCTATTTAAACTTCACACGTTATTGAAGAGCACATGGTTTCACTCTAACTATGGGGCATATTAACAAGGGCCGGCGATAAATATCGCAAAGCACGCTTAGCGCTTGCATATTTATCGCAGGCTATCTCTGGAATTTATCGCCCGGTTTGCGCGTTATTCACAATGCGCATCGCGGAGGCGATAAAAATTCCAGAGATAGTTGGGATATCGCCGTTTTCCATGGTGGAAAACGGCGATATCCTAGATGATAGGGCCTGTGGTCTTAGCCACAAAATCCACCCCCCATGTTAAGTATGCCTTAGTCAGGAATTTAACAGACGTTAAATTCCTGCGTTAAGGCATACTTAACGCGATTTTAAAAATCGCTACCCTCCCTTGTTAATATCGCGAAGCTGCCTTCGCGATATTTTCCCAAGGGAGTCTTGTCAGACACGCCTCCTTTGCATCTCATTAGCGATGCGATCGGAGGCATGCTGCAAAGGGGCGCTAAGTCAGCAAGACACACGATAGCGTGTCTTTGCTGATAAGGCGATTAAATTATCGCCACTTTTCGCCCGAAAACGGACGCAAAAGCGGCGATAATTTCATATCGCCGCCTTGTTAATATGCCCCTATAATCTCTTGCCTGGCAGTAGCAGTCGCAGGCATTGGGCGGGCAGCATATTGGCAGTCCTCTTTTTCAGCATGAAGCTCAGCTTCGAAGCGGCCAGCGTGGTTGGGAGGCATAGCTGGCAAGTTTCCCAGGTCCATGCATGCTCCATGAATGAATATTTATGTGCAGGAAGGTGTCCCTTCCTGCACATAAACAATCATTTTAAAAATGATGGTTTGCAACTTCTATGTTTGCTGCACAATTTAATAGAAGTTACAGATCACCATCTGCGATTGTTTATGTGCAGGAAGGGACACCTTCCTGCACATAAACAATCATTACCCCCAATGCAGGCATCCTTGCACTATGGAACAAGGGTGCCTGCGTTGGCACTAGGCAGCTAGATTTAGTACCAGCACAGGGGAAATGCAGGGGTGCGCCGCATTCTTGTGAATACGGTGCATCCCTGCGTTTTCAGAATTTCAGAACGCCATGCTTCGCCATTTTGTTGGAAATAAGCCCATATGTGTCCCAGAATTCAAAGAAGAAAAACCTGGACTGGAACAGCGCATAATGCCTTGACCTGGAAACCTTGGCAAGGCTGTTGCTGAGGAGGACCTGGGTCACTAGACGACCCGGAGCCTGTGCCTGACAGCTAACGAGCAACGTGTGGAGGTCTTGATTCTAATCCGGGGCAGACTGCAGGCAGAAAACAGCTTCCATCTCTTCTTTTGTACTCAGCAACACAAGACAGTTTGAAACTGTGGACTAGCAGGTGGGTGAACACACAAAGAATGGGTAAGGCTTTGGAGTATTAAATAAAAGGGCAGTGGGTTTAAGGTGGGGGTGACCTTTATGACGGTTGCCTTATTTTGTGACCTGCTGATTGGTCAAAAGTACTAAAGACAACTCAGAAGGTCAGAAGCAGGGTCATCATAATTTAGAGTGACCACATTTTGATAACCAACAAGCATTAGCAAAGGCAGAAGGTCTCCCCTATGAGAGAGCTATTGGTTTTGTTAATGTCTTTTAGCCATGTTGTAGAATGCAGCATGGCTAAACAATGTTTTAAAAGCGCTATGACATGGCCAGCGATGGCCTTATCATATGCTTCTGTTTCTGGCAGGAGAAGCAGGGCAAGCAACACAGTGCTGCTCCCAAAAATTCCCAATTAAAAGCCATAGTATTACCCAAAAAACACAATGCAAATTATTATAGTACTTTACAAAAATGCAACAAAGATGTTTTGGAATGTTGTCTGTTGTGCAATAAAAAGAGAATTAAGATAGTCAAAATTACAATAAATTGGGTACACAGGTTTGTCTAAGAGCACCATAATTGGGAGTGGGATTTTGCAACACACAACTATAAATCTGTGACTTGATTTATCAAAACGTAAGATAACATTTTTAAGGGATTTGCTTAAAAAAAAAATCAAAAAGGTATAGTGCTGTTTGACCAAAAAGCACAAGTAATTTTAAAAGGCCAAATTAATAGTAAGTAATGTGTGGGCTTTAAGCCCCCTTTAAGTTTTGTTTAGTCTAATAAAAGCTTTATTATATTGTAATACATATGTACAGAATTTCTTTTTGAAATGGATAGTCCAAGGTTATAAAATAGAGTGATTCGAAAAAAGTGCCAACAGAAAATAATAGTAAAGAAGAGAGGGTATAAAGTATACAGTAAATTTATTAAGATTATAATATAATAATTCCGCACTTACAAAATTGCATTTTATGGTTTATAATGCATAATAAGGAGAGAAGAGAAAAAAGAAAGAAAAGAAGAAAGAAAGAAAAAGAAGAGAAAGAAAGAATGAAGAGGATGTAAAGTATACAGTACATATCCTATACTGTGCCATATAATAAACTTATAGCATATAAAAACTTATAAGATATAATAACACTGGCTGTGTTAAATATACTATATACAACAATAAACAGGAATGAGTAAAACATTCAAGGAGGCCCTTATTTATCATCTGTAATGTATACGTAACTGATGCAGTATCAAGTCTATGATGCGAACAGAGAAGATTCCACTAACTAGTAACATTAACATTATTGGCATTTTTCCATTTGGACGTAATTTGGATGTAATGACTTGAAACTCATTGGCAAATAATAGGAAGTCTCGGAATGTACCTAAATTAGAATGAACTTGCCAAGAGCGTGAGGAGCGCCCCAAAGAATGTGTTGAATATCAAAGGGAAATTTAATAGAGCAAATAGTAAAAATAGTCCTACACACCTGACACCAAAAGGCTGTGATTGGCGGACAGTGAAAAAACATATGCAAATATGTACCAGGGAGGGAGTAACAGGACCAACATATGTTCAGAAGTGTTGGGTTGTATTTATGTAAAGATAGCAGGATAATATACATCCTATTATAAAAATAATAAAGGGTTTTTGTAATACTGGCATTACAAGAAGTATTATGTAGCTTGCTCCAAACTGATCCCCAGACATTAGAAGAAAAGGAACACTTAAGATGCATTTCCCACACTAATTAAGTTTTACATTTTGCATGAGAAGGGGTGATGTACTACAAATATTTATATACATAGAATGCTTTAAGTGGAGAGGAAAGAGTAATTAGTTCAGGAGGCGGGGAAAGAACAGGAGATTGCGTTTACCTGTGCATGGAAATAGTTTGCAAAAGAGGATCCTTAAGAAACTCATATTTGAGGTATAAGCAGCAGAAAGACCACATTTATTTTAAATATTCAAAGAAGAAAGAGGAATCTCATTAATTGTTTGACTTGAATTATGCCCTTGATAACCCATTGTTTCCAACAAATAGATATTTTGATGAGTTTATTATGCCAAATAGAGGATTCCAAAAATTCTTGCATCGGAGACATGGGTCGTGTAAAAATACGAGGAGATATTATACTATAGTATTTAATAGAAGGAGAGGAAAAAGCGCTAGAAGGTTTTGAAACATGAACTAGAAAGTGAATGGTGATAAAAGGGAATCTTCCAGCTTAAGCAAAACATTATTTGGTAAAGAGTCATTATCCCTAAGATAAGGTAAGACTTGCTTTAGGAAGAATGCTACATGGTATTGTTCAAAATTTGGAAAATTTACATCACTCAATTCCTTAGGTTTATATAGAGTAGTTATGGAAATTCTATAAAAAAAAGCAGCATGCAACTTATGAAGTGTCTTAAACATTTTTAAAGGAAGTTTAATGGGTAGCGTGGACAAGTAAAAATTAATGACGGGCTGCAAGATCATCTTTATAGTGGCCAGCCTACCCCACCAAGACAAATATAAAGTTGAACGTTTTTCAGTCATGTGAAGAATTCTATGTTTTAACCTCATGTAAATTAATATGAATGGTCTTAGCAAGGAAGGAAGTAGAGTATTTAATTCCCAAAAACTTAACAAATTGTGGAGACCATTTAAGCCCTGAGCCAACAAACATATCCTTCAGACAATATTTATTAAAGGGAAAAACCTCTGAATTTGACAAATTAAGTTTATATCTTTTTATTATATCTTAATAATTTAGAATAGGACAATAAAAGATGAGCAAGTGCAGGTAGTGCGGTTTGTGGATCAGAGACATAACGGATCACATCATCAGCATAAGCTGTGAAGTGTGGGTCTCTAAAAGGTTGTGGCCTACATAACTATGGGCGTTGCTTGAACATGTAAACAAAGTGACAGATTTACCAAAGTGTTGCGTTGCCCTAGTGTCATACAAGGTAACACTAATGCAATGCAACAGTAAAGTCAGATTTCCCAAGCCACGCAATGCCACCTTGCATGGCCATGCGGTGTTTGGTAAATCTTGAGTAACGCAAGGCAGTGCGAGTAGCTGCCTTGCGTTAACCTGCCCCAGGGAGGTGTTCCCAGGGCGGAGCGTTCCCACGCACCCACCTATGGATTTTGGCTCACTCCCTGATCTACCATGTTCTGTTCTGTAAAATTACTGCTTATCACTAGGAACACAGGACAACAGGTATCATCTCCAAAAGGAAATTACACTATTGCCAACCCAACCAGCAGATGTGCCAAGTTCCAAACACACAAACCAACAACAAATGAATCAAATGCAAAAATCGACACTTCGCGAAGATCCCCCTGCAAGAACAACAAATACTGGAAATAGCCATTTCAAAAGCTTTATAAGATCATTAGAGGAAGCCCAATAAACCAAGGCAGAGCAGTGACCAAGGACAAAAGAGGGACTTCATCATGGGAGGTGCACTAATTCACAGAATTTGCAAAACAGGGTGTTCACGAAAGCAATAAATAAAACACTACGGAAGCTTAACCTACATGTCCCAGATACCAACCTGCAAAGGGAACTGAGTCAACTCAATGCAGAATGAAAAAGCTAAATTGGCAATTAAAATAAGAGGCTGAAGAGATGTTATGGGCCAAGCTTCTTTATGACGTGAAGTGCAACAACAGCGCATGAGTCTGGTGCACGATCAACACGCTTCAAAATCCCACCGTCTATGGAGCTGGTTCAGAGGCTTGGGCGAGCTTCCTCTGGGAACACTTTAAAAGCATCCAAAAGCAGAAGCCAATGTAGGACTTGCGCAAGAAGAGATAACTTATGAGTTAAGCAGCAATCCTGTTACATCTACAATTGCACTCTTGGCCCAGCAAATTACTAAGTGGATAGCCAAAGGTAGTGAAAGAGGGTGCACCAGACCCAAACAGCACCCCCGGTCTTATTCAAACTAGCTCCTGGATATTGGACAGAAACTCTAAAGCCGTTTTTTGACGAAATGCTACAAAGAGAGGCACTTCCGGCCCCGTGGAAGGGGGCCGTGATCTATAAACATGGAAACAAGAACAAGGCTAGATTGGTAGCCCTTATAGATAATTACGCCACATATTACGCCAGGAATCATCCTGGAGGAATTAACATCTTGAGCCACTGAAAACGCAGTTATTCCTCTCAAACAGGCAGGTTTCTACAAGCACACAGGCAGCACTATCAACATTTTAACCCTCTCTCTACTGATTGATGCCACGAATGCTGCTAAACTTCCCACTTATTTATGTTTTACAGATTGCAGATTGGCTTTCAATTGTGGCGCAAATTGACTCATTGGAAGATTCCATCTCCCCTCCTGAACCAGCTAATACTGCTGCATACAGACACCTTGGTACAAGTAAAGCCAGGGACTGGAAGCATCTGTCTAGAAGGATTCCAACTACCAAAGGTCTTAGCCCCAGCCCTGTTCAATCTCTTCATGTCAGATTTAACCTCAAGGCTGGACATGTGTAAGTCTCATGCCCCAAGGATGGGTGGTCTGGTCTTCTCGAATCTACTATATGCTGACGACCTAGTACTCATAAGCCATGCCCTTGTAGGCCTTCAGCATCTATTAGACATCTACTGAATCTATTCCGATGAAAATGGCTTGAGTATTAATTTGGATAGGACCATGGTTATTTACATGAACTATGGAAGGGCAAAAGGGACTCATCGCTGCTATCTGGACAAACAACTGCTGGAGATGGTCAAAGAGTACAAATATGTAGGTGTTATAACAGCCAGCATGGGCTTATTTACTGTTCAAGAGGAAGTGCAGCAAAGGTAGAGGTAATATTGCAGCAGTGGCACTAAAAAACCCTAAGGAACAAAGCAGTCAATTCTAGCTTCACACCACTGCTTCAAGTGATGCAGGCAAAACTCCTCCCAACAATCACCTGTGGAAGTGAGTCAGTGAGGGGGAGAGATGCGTCCACCCCGAATGGGATAGTAACTGGTGCAGGAAGACTGATCTTCAGCTACCCTAAAAACACGTCACCAGCCCAAATAAGACTAGAGTTTGGCATGCAGAGGCAAGGGCTGGCACGTAGAGGTGCATACATTAACTGCTGGTGCAAGATCAAGGGAGCAAAGCCAGGGACCCCGAATCCTCACTTGTGGGCTAAACTATCGTCCAAGGAAAACAGCGCAGCAAAGGCCTATCTACAGGAATCAATAACCCAATTAGGCCCATTCATGGCCTATGGGAGGAGTCAGAAACATGCAAAAGCTTCAATCGGCTAGTTAACAAAACTGTCAAACCAGTCTCCCTGTTAGAGGACAAAGCATTACTGACTGGTAGGGCACACGGATAGTTCACCCTGCACGGCTACAACAAGGCTGCACCTCAGTCTATCTAGGCGCTGGGTTCACTAAACCCACCAAGGAGAAATATCTGCGTTATCGACTTGGCATTCTCCATTCTTTGCTCCACTTTCGCACTTCGACAAGGTCTTGCAGCGTTTGTGTGGGGAGGAGATGGAGGACATAACTCATCTGCTATGTTAATGTTAATGGGGATTTCTAAAGTGCATAATCACCGACAGGTCTCTAAGCGCTGTGAGAGAGAGCCCAACCTCGGCACATCTGCAGGAGAGTGCATCGAAAACTTGGCTTAGGATGTGCCCAAGCTTAAAAAAAAGGAGTGTTTTTAGTTTCTTCCTGAATGGGAGGAGGACGGGTTCCCTACGGAGACTTGCAGGTAGCTTGTTCCAGAGTTGAGGAATCATTGTGGAAAAGGCTCTGCCCCCTTTGGGGGAAGTACTAAAACGGGGACAAGCCAGCAGGCCGGCATCCGAAGAATGAAGGGACCACCCTGGCACATATGCATATGTAAAGAACTCATGAGAGAACGCAGAGCACTGTTACTTCTTCTCTTCAATTATTAAGGAATCTGCACTTGCAGGCAGGCGGGTATGGCGTCCTGTAAGATTCTTGACTACACCTGAAAAGAGATTAAACAGCAAGGTTTCTCCCGAAGGCCATAGCAGACAACCAGGCGAGGCTGGGGACTCAGCTCATGAACGTGCCTGCCACAGACTTTTCACCAACTGCTGATTGGTGTTATCTCTACACATAAAAATGTATGGTGCAATTGCACTTTATGTACATTGCTAACTACATCACCTTTGTAGGGAAAATATCTCTGCACCCTAACTATTGGGGACTGTTAGGCCTACGAACTTGTCAAGAGTTATTTAAGCTGCTCGCTTACTAGTCATCTTACATTGGGTTTATTGTTTATTGATCTACACCTCCAGCTGAGCAGACTGGTTTTCGTAAGAACTGTGGAATCTTGGATAATATCATGGCCCTTCAAAAACTGATTGAAAAACATCCAGATGTGTCCACAGCATTCGATAGGGTTGAATGTGGGATGCGACGGAGGAAATTGGTCGCACTGGGGATCCCTGCTCACCTGCTTAGGTTGGTCGTTGCTCTGCTCGCTTCGACTTGGACTCAGGTTCTGAGGGAAGGGAACCAGTCTGTCCAGCAAAGTGGAGACACACAATGGTTTGAAGCAGGGGGGCCCACTTGCGCCCCTCTTTTTCTCCCTTCACACCCATGACTTACCTCGCAAAGTTGGACAGCCTAAAGGGGACCCACATGAGCTAGCATCGATGAGTGTTGGTTGTCTACTCTACACTGGCGATGCTGTTCCGTTCGATTTAACCTCGATAAGTACAGAGGCGTCTTCCCGAGCTGAGAAACTGGGCTGATGAACACTGTATAAAAATAAACATCTCTAAGAGCAAAGTTATGGTTTTTAGGTCCTGGAGGTGCAGGGTTTGGAAGGATTTGCACTGGTTCCTGGGGAATGATGAGTTGGAAGTGGTGAAGTTCTACCCATATCTTGGTGGAATTATTTTCTCATCATTGCTTAAATAAGGATCATAACAGTCAGTGTAGAAGTGAGGCATTGCCTCAAGCTCCAGCCATTCGCAGTCGATATAAGTGTTGCGGGCAAAGGCATGTTGCCCATGTTTTGGCGGTTTATAAGACTGATATTCCATCTTCTCTGCGCTATGCCAGTACAGGAATGGAAGAGCGGAACTGGTCCATTTTCGAGAAAGTTGAAGGGTGTATTTGGCACCAAATCTGTAATTTGAATTTCTCAGCAGCACATTCGGCCTTCCGGCTTGATTTCAGGCGCCTCTCTACGAATGTATTCGCAATGCCAGCTCTTTTATGGTGGGGGAATAATGTACTGAATACTGATTTGGGTTCTATCTGCACTGCATGAAAATATGAACTTTTTTACAGTTTGAAGAGAAGAAATGCCATCTTTTCAAATCACATGACAGCTCTGGATATGTTTGAAATTGGTCAGAGTGAGGTGGCACCACCTAAAGCTTATCTTGAGAAATGTGATTAAAAAAATCAGTCTATGAAGTGATTTGGAGAAGGAACATTGGGGCATATTATCAAGCCAGGCGTTAAAATTATCGCCGCTTTAGCGGCAGAAAACTGCCGCTAAAACGGCGATAATGGGCTTGATAATATGCTCTATGGAATTCCAATTGAAGCCCATGCTAGATGTCCTTCACATGGGCTAATGTTATCACCTGGCTTGATTATATGCCCCTAAGTTCTTTCTGATCACCATGCCCACAATGAAATAGTAGTGACTAGCAGCATCTGTAAAAAACAAAACACAACGGTATGTTCTACGGAACCTTCCCCATGGTGTACGTAGAAATATTTTGTTATAAAGTTTAAACTTGCTTCAATTACATATTATCACTGGATCCTTGGAAGGATTCGCTAGGGAGGAGAGGCTTTGTTATCTCTGTTTGAGTTATGTCCATGATTTAAATCATGTGATATTTGTTTGTCCTTACATACACTCATTGTGAAGTCAATAGGTAAGACCACTGTTCCTATCGTATAACATTACTGCGGTAGCAGAGGCCGGAAATGTCTCTTTGCACCTCCATCAGAAATAGTTTGTTACATTTTTTTTACATTTTGCAAACATTTCTTAAATATTTTTTAGATATGTTTGAACATTGTAATTCAATATTAACTTTATTCGGCTTTGCACTTGTGGAATATGGCATTTTAGGGCTGAAATTGTAATGTATAAATAGAAGTACTGTATTAGTATTGCTCTGTAATGCTTAATGTATTGCATATATAGAAGTACTTATTGATTTTGCACTGTAAACATTTTGCACCACTTGTTTGCTGCATTGTATTAAGCTTGTATAGTTTCCTGCATTCTTCAAGAATTGTACTATAATGTTTAACTGAATCAATTGCACATTTGCACCTTTTCAGCCCATGGGGCTTTATACCTTTTGTATTTTATAATTCTGTATATTTTTCATTGTGTGGAAGCTTTTTATAAAACCTTTTTTGTATTTATGTGGACCTCTTTGAGTTTCAAATCATAATAAAGTACTTGAACTTGAACTGCACCTCCGTTCCGGATGTCTTTCCTGAAGGTATGACATGATTTTAATATTGGCACGTGAGGGAGAATGGAATTCATGCTTTAAGCACTGTCGCCTATTTTGTACAAATGATTGATATTTTTTTTAATGTAAATTCTGTTGCACCGGTTTTATTTATTCATGGAAATAAATGACTTACTTGCTTACTTAAATTTTCCATGGGGGGTAGACCAGAGAATGCGTCAAAATGCTACGCCTTCCCCGGAGGGGCGTAACGAGTAGTAATTTCTTTATTTCACCCCTTGTTTCTGCAGCACATGTAGAAAGAGGACAACGCCTCAGAGCTTCCTGCACAAAAACAATCCTGCCTGCAACACAGGCATCCTTGTTCC
The DNA here is from genome assembly GCF_964204655.1 of Triturus cristatus. NCBI lineage: Eukaryota > Metazoa > Chordata > Amphibia > Caudata > Salamandridae > Triturus > Triturus cristatus. The sequence continues at coordinate 135,501,118 of NC_140579.1, read as the reverse complement.
ATGGTGCAAGGATGCCTGCATTGGCATTATGAAGCCAAAAGTGGGCCAGCACAAGGAGAGAAGAGGAATGCACCAAATAATGTTTCATATGGGGGCATTTCTGCCCTCTTCCTTTCACACAGTGTAGCCCAGCAAGGTGTCTTGCTGTACTGCGTTGCATGAAATATTGATAAATCAACACCTAAATTTCTGTCATCCCAATAGCATTCCACCCAGCTGGCTCCCTGTTATCAAGCTATATAACGCAACAGCTGACATACACCTAAAGCTAGACAGGACTATTGGCTACAAGGTTTTAGCTCTTTAGGATAACTGAGTAACAACAATGCCTTTGTTTTGTGCAATTAATATTGAAAATGTTTCAGTTCTGAAATTGTGAGAATGTGAATTAAACATTACTGAGGCCTGTGGAAAGGGGTAGTTGTCTAATGTGTCTCAATCACTCCTGTTAGGTTCACGTTATGTGAGACATGTGCACCCTTTTACCCTCCATCTGCACATCATACATCTCATCGTTCCTCTTCTGCACCCCCTATTTCTTGTCTTGAAAGCACCCCCAAATACACAAGGCACTCACTTGCATGGAAGCTCCTCATTTTCTGATACTTTGTCAATATTTTGACAATTGTGACCGTCCTTCACACACATTTATACAGAATTACAATTGCAACTGGTATGAGACCATTTCTCTGTTCATTCTGCGGAGATGCCAAGGATTGGATGTCCATGTATTTTTAACACCTTTTTGACCCACTGACAGGCATCCTGGGAAACTGGAGCTGCCTTCAGTCTCCACTCCAGAGCGCTCAGTCGTGGCGCTTTATAACTACACGGAGGTGACTCTGTTGAAAATATGCTCTGTATAAATGTAAAATACTAAACAATAAAAAAACCAAGAAACATAACATCCTGGAAGTAGCTAACACATTTAGGGAATGCAATATTAAGGTAAACTTGAAATATAAACAAAAATGAAATATCTGACATAGATTTTCTAAATGTATTTTTACATTTATTGTTCAAACTCGATCAGTGTTTTTGCCAAATAAGGTGATAGACATAAACACAGGGCCTGATAGGGACCCGTTTCATTGTCCTTTCTTTATTTCTACGGGCTCTGAGACCAGCCGAGACTGGCCCATTTAAAGCCCTGGTCTGATCTCAGAAGCTATTTGCCTCTCTTTACATCCTGCTTTGCAGAGACACTGCAGCACAGCTGGAGAAACTATAGAACAATCAGGGGGCATATTATCAAGCACGGCGTTAAAATTATTGCCACTTTAGCAGCAGAAAACTGCAGCGAAAACGACGATAATGGGCTTGATAATATGCCGCAGAGAATTCCAATAGAAGCCCATGTTTACACCAGAACATGGGCTTCTATGGGAATTCTCATGGGCATATTATCAAGCCCATTATCGCCGCTTTAGCGACAGTTTTCTGCCGCTACAGTGGCGATAATTTTAATGCCGTTTCTTGATAATATGCCCCTATGTCTGTCCCCTTGGTGATATGAGAGGAGAGGAATAGAGTAAATGGTCCTCCTAACACCGACCCCGATCTATCCCACTTCAGTCTACCACACTCCACTCCACACTACCCCACAACTCCTATGCCCATATCCAAGGGGTTCTTGTCTCCTGCAGATGTCTGACCCTCGCTCCCTCATTCTGCTCCCTCAGCCCCTCACTCCCCCTCCCCCCTCTGTTCTCCACATGTTCCAGTTTATGTCCAGCCGTGAGTTCTGGGTAAACAGCTCTTGTGTCCCATCACTGTCTGTCTGTCTAGAGGAATGGGACTTCCGCTCTGCTACCTCAGCCCCTCACTCTCCTCTCTCCCCCTACAGGTCTCCACTTGTACCAGCGGATATACGGCTGTGACATCTGGGAAGATGGCTCAGTCGGGGGGTTTTATCAATACTCCTTTGACGGACACGACTTCATCAGCTTGGACAAGGACAGATTGACCTACACGGCGGGTACGGATGTGGCAAAAATCACACAGGATCGATGGAACTCGGAGAGGGTCAATGCCCAGAAACAGAAGGACTACCTGGAGGGCAAGTGCATCGGGAATCTGAAGCAAAATATGAAGACTGTGGCAGAGAGTCAGCAAAGAGGTGGGTTATGCGTATTCATATAGCGTCTACTGCTGCCTTCCCATCATTATTCTTAATCTTCCCCCCCAGATCCTCTTCGGCTCCGACTTAAAACCTTGCATTGGCTTCCGGTTCACCAAAGAGGACATTATAAAATCTTAAGTCTCACACACAGGATAATGTATGGTATCGGTCCATGTTATCTGGCAAAAAAATTGCAATGGTACAAACCTGGACGTTCCTTAAGGTCCGGCACAAAATCTTTCCTTGCTCAGCCGCGTATTCGAACTGTCCGTAATGGTGGCCTATCATTTTCTTACCTCCCCCCTATGCCTTGGAACAAATTGCCATCAGAACTTCTATCCATAGCAGACCACTCATGTTCTGTAAAAGACTGAAAACCTGGCTCTTATCTCAATAAGCTTTTGTATCGGGTATCTAGGTTACTGTCTGTTTCTCTGTCTTTTTTCTGCTAGCACCTTGAGACCTTTCGGTGATTTGAGTGCTTTATAAAAATATTTGACATTGACATTGACATTGACATCAGGCACTGAAGCGATTGCACAGACAGGTACTAATAGCGCTGTACTGCACGGAGCTCATTGTGGGGATCAGGGTGGGGCGGGGCAGTGTTACCCTCAGAGGTGTGTGGTCTGTTTGGTGCTTCTGTGAGGTCCGGTCTTCACCTGTCCCCTCCAACGTCCCCACAAGGACCGCTGGGGGGGGGCACTGTTGTGTGTGGGACGTAAAGTGTTACAGTGGGGTCCTTTGTACCCCTGTATGAGGTCCATGCTCTGATTCCCCCCCACCCATGCTTGCACTCTTAGCTTGGTTTCCACTTGCTGGCATGGTGCAGGGGCATTGAGCACTTGGGGGGCAGTGGTATGACATAGTGTGCAGTGGTATGGGTCTTGCTTAGGCACGGGTACTGTATACAGTGGCGGTGCTTGGAGCGGAGCCTGAACCACCAACAACTACTAATTGATTTATCTCCTTTGCAGTGAGATTCAGGCTACTTTTTTACGCCCAGCATTGTTTTTTCTACCTTGGACTTTGTTCTATGTTCCACACCATGGATGGCTTTAACGCTGATGGCACAGTCTTTTTTAGTGCCCCCCTCCTGCCATGGCCTCTTTCTGCACAAATGCCCTCACTCCCCCTCTCCAGCAGCCCTCCTCATCTCTTCGTAGTCCCTCTATCACATGCATTTCATGTTTTTTTAAGTGCTGCTCATAGTTCACTTGGACTGTTTTGGGGTCTGTATGGTACACATTCTTAGCAGCTGGCACATTAACCCTCTGCGCTACTTCATGATGAGTCAAAACTGCCACTAGACAAAATCCATCTCTCACCAGCAGGAACATGAATCACCAGATTTATCTTGACTTATTGTTGCCTGAAAATTGCTGCACCATACTTTTAAATCCATGTTTTTTTTAAACGTCTGCATGGGACCTCTACATGGGACCACAGCTGGTGGCCGGAAGAACTGGGACCCACACCGACTGGCCATGCTCACATACTCGGCATAATCCTGGACAGCCTACTAACCATGAAACAACAAGTCAACGCAGTCGCCTCTTCCTGCTTTCACACACTCTGAATGCTCCTCAAAATCTTCAGATGGATGCCATCTATGGATATATGCCAGTAAACACCAGAAAGACCGTCACACAAGCACTCGTCACCACCCATCTTGACTATGGCAATGATGTCTACATCGGTATCTCCACCCAGCTCCTCAGAAGACTCCAGACAATACACAGCGCAGCAGTCAGACTCATCCTGGACTTCCCCAAGCATACCCACATCTCCCCTTACCTCAGGGACGTCTACTGGCTCCATGTCCAGAAAAGAAGCCAGTTTAAGATGCGCACACACGCCTACAAAGCTCTCCACAAACATGGACCATCCCACATCAACCATCCGCTGGATTTCCATCTTTCCTCAAGAAACCTGCGCTCTACTTCACTCGCACCTGTAACCCACTAAGCTATGCACACATATAATACTGTACTGTGATCTGCATTGTATATGTTCTTTGCTGCAGGTATATTAACCCTCAGCGCTACCGTAGACAAATCATAACTGCCATTAGACAAAACTCAGATCTCTCTCCAGCAGGCACATTTATCACCAGAGTTATCTTAAAAATGTTGATTGTTGCCTGAAAACTACAGATGTAAAGGAACTCTGCAGGGGATGCTTTCAAAACTTCTGCACTGCTACAAAACAGCCCTCCCAGTGTCCCGAAGAAACGCCCGATGCCCAGTGTAGCCACTCCGGCCTTGGATACAACTTTCGAATGAGGAACTTTCCGATGGCTTCATCAGCAGCGAGTACAGAAGATTTCCTCCCTTGTGCACAGGTGTACAGACTAAACACCTTCTGCCTTGTGCACAATACACCAAGCCATCAAGGACCCTTATAGGAGCCTGAGGTCAATGAGAGTATCTCACGCTTCTGATATAAGTTGAAGTCCCTGTCAGGCTCTCCGGTTCCATGTCCTCGGGGCTGTGTCGATGCTCTATGGGGGCCCACCTCTGAATCGAGCCAAGTCTGGCCATGTAAACATACGCAGACATTTGGGGCAATTGAGCGGGGGAAGGAAAGGGTGGGGACTGCGGAGAGGGAGACCTGTGTGGGAAACAAGGAGACACAATGAGAATCTGCTATAACCCTTTACTCTCTCGCTCAATTCCCTGACCCTCTCAATCCCCCCCTTCCTACCTGCAAAGAAAAAGAACGAAGTTCCATCCCATTTCAGAGTAGAGGAGAGGAAGACGCCTACCAAGCGCGGTTCTGTTACCCTGGCCTTTTGTGGCTAACCTTCCTGATTCTGTTCTCTTTACTCTCACTCCTGTGTGGGTACCAAAAGATAAACACAACACATACAACAAAAAAGGAATGCGGGGAAGACACTGAATTCCAACACTATAGCAAAGTTATGTATCAGGTAAGATCATGTCTGTTGTTGGAACAAAGAAGTGAATCGTTAGGTATCACGTTCCTTCTCTAGGTTTTGCACCTCATATCCCATGATGCCTTGTGGTCCCCTGTAATCCAGAACCTCTGATGTAATCACATAATACAAGTTAAGGAAATGTCACACAAACTAAATGCCCAATTCGTCGTTTTCTAGGTCTCAAAATTATTACATAACGTATGTACACCGTCTCGTGATGCCTGCTGAGTTATGGCCGCACTCATACATCCATACAGCGTTTGCTCACTGTGTAATTCGCGAGCGCGTATTCACCCCGCATGAAACCGTGCACGGTTTCGCCAATGGGGTCAGAAGCTGCCCAAGCGCCACTAAGTGCGCGTACGCTCCCCTGCACTGTGATGCGATCACCAACAACAGGGGAGTCACTGGAGACCGGGATTAATTTCCCGTGATGTCCTCAAACAGCGGTCGAAAGTTGTGTCCTTAGACACTCTTACCGCAACTGGAACGGAGGAAAGAAGCGTCCTGCTTCCTCTATGGCGAAGGTCAAATAATCGCCAGCGCGGTCCGGAGTGCAGGGTCTTTATTTCCTGCTTCCGGACCCGCCGCGCGTTGCCTGATGGGGGTTGTGGTTCCGGTCTCTCCCGCATCGCGTTGTCTCTAGGCATAGCAGCGAGCGCGATTGCCGGATTCAAGTTCCTGACAGAACATCCCCCTTACCGGGAGCGCAAGCTGCAATCAGGTTTTTCAGGGTGCAAGCAATGAAACCGGGCTACCAACCTGGGAGCATGCACTGCCTCTCTCGGTTCCCATGAGTTCTCGTCAGGGCCGTACCCCTTCCAAGCCACCAAATACCACAACTTCCTTCCCACTCTCTTGGCATCCAATATGCCCTGTACCACATATTCGAGATCCCCCTGTACTAACACAGGCGCCGGGCGTTTCAGTGTCTTACCATGAACCGGTTTCAAAAGAGACACATGAAACACGGGATGCACGCGCAGATGGGAAGGTAGCTTCAGCCTAACCGCCACAGGGTTTATATGTTTCACCTCCTGGTATGGGCCTATGTATTTCAGGTTAAACACGCTGTGCTTTTTTAATCTAATGTGTTTTGTGGACAACCAGACCCAATCACCCCTTACATATGTAGGACCGGGTCTACGCCTTTTGTCAGCCTGTGTCTTGTATCTTTCTTTGGCCTTAATCAGGTTGCCGTGTATTGCCAGAAGCGTTTTGCGCATCCGCTGAAGCAGTGTATGTACCTCAGGGATGCGAGTAGAGGAGCTAGGAAGGATCAATGGTGAGAATCTAGGGTGGAACACATAGGTGCTATAGAACGGAGTGTATAGCGTGGAGGAATGTCTGGCGCTGTTGTATGCAACTTCGGCCGCCCACAACCAATCCACCCACTCGTCAGTATTGGTTTTGACATAGGACCGAAGGAACTGTTTCAGAGTCTGGTTGAGCCTTTCGGTTTGGCCGTCCGTTTGTGGTTGGAAGCTAGTGGAAAGAGAGGTTGCCATTTGCAACTCCGAGCACCACGTTCTCCAGAATCCTGCTGTAAACTGGGCCCCTCGGTCTGAGACGATATCTTTCGGAAGGCAATGGAGTCGAACTATGTGGACTAACAACAGTTTCGCCAGTTGGCTGGCTGTGGGTGCTTGTCTACACGCTATAAAGTGGCCCATTTTGGTCAAATAGTCTACTACCACGACTATAGCGGTGTTTCCTTGATCCCTCGGTAAACCCACTATGAAGTCCACCGAAATTCGTTCCCAGGTGTGGGCATAATTTGCAGTAGTCCTTGTGTCTGTTGGTGATCCGTTTTTGATTGAGCACACTTGTTACACTCCCGTACCCACATGAACACGTCAAGACGGACTGTTGGCCACCAGAACTGATGCAACACCTTGTCCAATGTTTTAGCGCCCCCTGGATGTCCAGCACATGGTAGATCGTGACACCATGAAAACGCAGCTCGGCGTAGTTTGAGGTTAGGGAGCAGCAACTGTTGTCCCTTAATGGGGAGTCCTTGTCTGACTCGCCATTCTGGATGTGATTTGAGCCAGCGTCTCCATGTGAATGTCTGTATTCCAAGTTTGGCCTGAATTATCCTCAGGGGGAACGACTTCTTGTCTTGTCAGTGCGTCTGCCTTTTTGCTCTGGGCTCCCGGCCGGTAGGTAACCACAAAATGGTATTCGGCGAAGAAGAGCATCCACCGAAGCTGACGTGGAGTGAGATGACGTGCCGCCTTCATAAACTGGAGGTTACGATGGTCGGAATACACCGTGATTTGATGGACTGCTCCCATTAACCAGTGTCTCCATTCCAGAAAGGCGCCTCTGATAGCTAATAGCTCCTTCTCTGCTATTGTATAGTTCTGTTCCGCTGCATTGAGTTTCCGAGACATAAAGGCTATGGGATGTAGATAGCTCGTAGATTCATGCTGTTGCGAGAGCACCGCTCCTATCGCTGACTCAGAGGCATCGGCTTCTACTATGAATGGTAGAGCTGGATTGGCGTGTGTGAGAACTGGGGCTGTTACAAAAGCGTTCTTTAGAAGGTGAAGGCCTTTTGGGTGTCCTGTGTCCATAAAAACAGGGTCTTTTTTCTGGTTAACTTAGTTAACGGAGTAACTATTTCTGAGATGTGCCGGATTAACCGGCGATAGAAATTCGCGAAACCCAGTAGGCTCTGGATTTCCTTGACATTGTGTGGACAAGGTCATTCGAGGATGGCCTTCACCTTCCTTTCCGCCATGACTTGACCAGAAGGGGTAAGCATCACCCCAAGGAATTCCACGGTTGTGACGTGGAATTCGCACTTCGTTATCTTGCAAAACAACCGATGTTTCCTTAAGGCTTGTAAGACCAGGCTTACGTGACCAACGTGTTCTTCTTCTGTGGCTGAGTAAATAAGTATGTTGTCTATATAGACCACGACGAAGAGGTCCAGATATTGTCTCAGGACCTCATTGAGAAAAAACTGAAACGCCGCTGGGGCGTTACATAACCCAAAGGGCATTACCAGGTATTCGTTGAGCCCGTATCTTGTCTTGAACGCGGTCTTCCATTCGTCCCCTTCTTTTATTCGGACCAAGTGATAGGCACCCCTCAGGACCAATTTAGTGTAGATGCCTGCTGCTCGCACTTGTTCCAAAAGCACCGGAATCAGGGGGAGTGGATAGCGATTCTTGATGGTAATTTCGTTCAATGCCCTGTAGTCAATGCAACATCTTAAGTCCCCGTTGGCCTTGGGTATAAAGAAAAGGGGAGAGGCCGCTGGTGATCTCGAGGGTCTTATAAAACCCAGCTCTAGGTATTTATCCAAATACTCACGTAGATATGTTGTTTCTGGTACAGTAAGGGCGTATATCCTCCCACATGGTACTACCGCTCCTGGGACCAGGTCTATGCGACAATCGTAGTCTCTGTGGGGTGGTAACTTTTCTGCCTGGATGTTGCAAAACACATCGGCGTAGGGCTCATAACACAAAGGCAGCGCCACGTCTTTCTCTGCTGCGGTGGCTATACGTTGACTAGTGGCTAAGAGTCTCGAGGGCCGGGATAACGTTGGGGTGCAATGTTGTCTGCAATACTCTGAATTGAAACTCAACGTCTTTTGAGTCCACCTTATCGTTGGGTCGTGCTTCTGGAGCCAAGGCAGGCCTAGAATAACTCCATACTGGGGAGCGTGTATTATGCAGAATGATAATTTCTCACTATGACAGTCATCGTAGAGGAGTTCGTATTCCGGAGTGTGGTGTGTGATGGGACCGGTTTCCAACTCTTGACCATCCACTGCGTACACCTTCTCCGGAATGGATCTGGGAACCATTTGTACTTTCAGGCGATGCGCCTCTTCTTTGTCCATGAAGCAACTGGTGGCTCCTGAGTCTACCATTGCCTGTATGTGCTGGTTTTCGTTGTTTATCTTGATCACCAGCGTTATAAAAAAGTGTTTTGTTGTTTCGAACTCATAAGCATCCACGGAAGGGATGGCGCATTCGCTTGAGGACTTCCCTTCCTTCTTCCTCAAGCCCTGCCGTTTCCCTCCTCTTTTTCAGTGGTTAGGGCAGCGGTTTGCCCTACTTTTCCCCTACCATACTTGGGTTTTACCGGACATTCCCGGAGGAAATGCCCCTTCTTCCCACAATAGAGACACAATCCTTGCTTGCGGCGATGGTCTCTTTCGCTGAGTGTCAATGATGCTCTTACAGTTCCGATTTCCATCGGTTCAGGTTGGGTAATCGTCTTTTCCGAAACGCAGCCACGATCACCGTACGCGGCGCCTTTGTCTTTCTTTTTATTTTCTCCTCGGCGTTCTCTAAGTCGGTGGTCCAACCGGAGTGTAAGGTCGATAAGGGCGGTACACGTGCGAGGCTGAGGGTCAATTTGGGCTAATACGTCCTTTAGCTCCTCTGAGAGCCCCTGATAGAATATAGCCGATTGTTTTGATTCCGGCCAGTCCGTTTCTGCGGCGAGTCTCCGAAAGCTATTCAAATAACTAACCAACTCAGAGGACCCTTGGCGAAGTTCCAACAGGTCCCTATCTGCTGAGAACGTGTCTGCCCTTCTATCGAATGTCTTTTCGAAGCTTTCCCGGAACTCGTCCCAATCATACAGCTTCAGGTCATCTCTCCGCACTATGGGGACTGCCCATTGTGCGGCCTCTCCTCCCAGGTATGAAATCAAAAACGCCACTCGTGCTTGATTTGTACCGAACATCTTTGGCTTGCAATTGAAGTGAAGGAGGAGGACCTGGGTAAGGAACACTTGCACCTTCTTGATGTCTCCGTAAAACATCTCCGGAGGTGCTAACTGGATTTGTGCTGGCATCTCTACCACTACTGACGGTGGGTGTGGAGAACCCCCTACGTCAAAGGGGTTTTTCTGAAGCCTATCCACTTGGGTATGAAGGGCTGCTGTCTCCTGACGTGACGCGGCCAGTTCGGCTTGAACCAGCGTTAAGGCTGCGACTACGTCCTCTAAGGTGGCCATGCCTAACTCAACACAACCAAGAGGAGACTGATTCGTGGGCCGATTATTCTGTCAGGCTCTCCGGTTCCGTGTCCTCGGTGCTGTGTCGATGCTCTATGGGGGCCCACCTCTGAATCGACCCAAGTCTGGCCATGTAAACATACGCAGACTTTTGGGGCAATTGAGCGGGGGAAGGAAAGGGTGGGGACTGCGGGGAGGGAGACCTGTGTGGGAAACAAGGAAACACAATGAGAATCTGCTATAACCCTTTACTCTCTCGCTCAATTCCCTGACCCTCTCAATCCCCCCCTTCCTACCTGCAAAGAAAAAGAACGAAGTTCCATCCCATTTCAGAGGAGAGGAGAGGAAGACGCCTTTCTGTTACCCTGGCCTTTTGTGTCTAACCTTCCTGATTCCGTTCTCTTTACTCTCACTCCTGTGTGGGTACCAAAAAAGAAACACAACACATACAACAAAAAAGGAATGCGGGGAAGACACTGAATTCCAACACTATAGCAAAGTTATGTATCAGGTAAGATCATGTCTGTTGGAACAAAGAAGTGCATCGTTAGATATCACGTTCCTTCTCTAGGTTTTGTACCTCATATCCCATGATGCCTTGTGGTCCCCTGTAATCCAGAACCTCTGACGTAATTACATAATACAAGTTAAGGAAATGTCACACGAACTAAATGCCCAATTCGTCGTTTTCTAGGTCTCAAAATTATTACATAACGTATGTACACCGTCTCGTGATGCCTGCTGAGATATGGCCGCACTCATACATCCATACAGCGTTTGCTCACCGTGTAATTCGCGGGCCCCACTAAGTGCGCGTACTCTCCCCAGCACGGTGACGCAATCACCACCAACAGGGGAGTCACTGGAGACCGGGATAAACTTCCCGTGATGTCCTCAAACAGCGGTCGAAAGTTGTGTCCTTAGACACTCTTACCGCAACTGGAACAGAGGAAAGAAGCGTCCTGCTTCCTCTATGGCGAAGGTCAAATAATCGGCAGCGCGGTCCGGAGTTCAGGGTCCTTATTTCCTGCTTCCGGATCCGCCTCTGCCTCACGCGCTACGTGCCGCGCGTTGCCTGATGGGGGTTGTGGTTCCGGTCTCTCCCGCGTCGCGTCGTCTCTAGGCATAGCAGCGAGCGCGATTGCCGGGTTCAAGTTCCTGACAGTCCCAATCACTTTCCCATCAGAAGGACCGCACTGGTCTGGACTGAAAGAAAGCTTAATGCCTCCTATCAATCAATCAATCAATCAATCAATCAATCAATCAGTCATTTGTAAAGCGCACTACATACCCGCGAGGGTCACAAGGCGCTGGGGGGGCGCTACTGATCGAACAACCAGGTCTTGAGTAGCCTCCTGAAGGTCAGCAGGTCTTGGGTCTGTCGTAGGCTCAGTGGGAGGGTGTTCCATGTCTTGGCAGCGAGGTGGGAGAAGGATCTCCCGCCGGTGGTTGTTCTTCGGATGCGCGGGACGGTGGCGAGTGAGAGGTCGGCGGAGCAGAGCTGGCGGTTGGGGATGTAGAAGGAGAGATGACTGTTGAGGTAGGCTGGGCCGGTCTTGTGGAGTGCCATGTGTGCGTGGATGAGGAGTTTGAAGGATATCCTCTTGTTGACGGGGAGCCAGTGCAGGTCCCTCAGGTGGGGGGCGATGTGGCTGTGGCGTGGTACATTAAGGATCAGTCTGCCGAGGCGTTTTGGATGCGTCGTAGTCGTTTGATGAGCTTGGTCAGGGCTCCCGCGTAGAGGGCGTTTTCCTATCAGCCATGTGGCCCCCAGACTGTGAATCTGTTGTCCCTGAGTAGCACTGTATACTTGAAGGTGACTCTCCAGGTATTTCTGATTATAGATTTACTAGTGCCTCGAGGACAGTGGAGCACTGCGTGTGTTCTTTCAACTCTCACCTTTTATGCACTAACTACATCGGAATGTTGCTGGCTGGCACGAAGCCTACTGATCCATATTGGTGCAGGTCCTTATCTACTTATCATACCTGCCTGTTTCAGAAAGCGTAGTTCCCTGAACCAGTCTTGATCCAGGGGGACACAGCACCTTCAGTACACCTGCGGTCCTGTCTTACAGAGGTATGGTGCCTGGAACCAGTCTTAATTCAGGGGTTCACCACCTTTACTACACTTGCCGTTCCTTCTTACAGAGACATGATGCCTGGGGCCAATCTTAATCAAGAGATGCACCACCTTTAGTACACCTGCAGTCCCCTCTTACAGAGGCGTGGTGCCTTCAGACAGTCTTTATCCAGGGGTGCTCCAACCTTTGTACACCTGCGGTCCCATCTTACAGAAGCATGGTGCCTGGAGCCAGTCTTAATTCGGGGGTTCACCACCTTTACTACACTTGCCGTTCCTTCTTACAGAGACATGATGCCTGGGGCCAATCTTAATCCAGAGATGCACCACCTTTAGTACACCTGCTGTCCCATTTTACAGAGGCATGGCGCCTGGTGCTAGTCTTTATCCAGGAGTACACCAAATTTAGTACTCCTGAAGTCCCATCATGCAGAGGCGTTGTGCTGTGAGCCAGTCTTTATCCAGGGATACATCACCTTCAGTACACATGCGGTTCCATGTTACCGAGGCGTGGACCCAGAGCTGGTCTTTATCTAGGGGTACCTCACCATCGGTACATATGCGGTTCCATTTTACAGAGGCATGGTGCCCGTAGCCAGTCTTTATCCAGGCAAACTGCACCTTTATTACACCTGCAGTTCCATGTTACAGAGGCGTGGTGCCCGCAGCCAGTCTTTATTCAGGGGTGCACCACCTTCAGTACAACTCTGGTCCCCCCTAACAGAGGTGTGTTTACTGGAGCCAGTCATTATGCAGGGGTACACTGCCTTTAGTACACCTGCAGGTCCATCCTGTAGAGGCGTGGTGCCTGTACGCAGTCTTTATCTAGGGTACACCTGCGGTCCTCTTTTACAGAGGTGTGGTGCCTTGAGGCAGTCTTTAACCAGGGGTGCACAGCCCTATAGTACACCTGGGGTTACCTTTTAAAGAGGAGTGGTACCTGGGGCCACTCATTATCTAGGGGTGCACTACCTTTTGCACACCTGTGATCCCATCTTGCTGAGACGTGGTGCCTGAGGCCAGTCTTGATCGAGAGGTACACAACCTTTTTTACACCTGCAGTCCTATCTTACAGAGGCGTGGTGGCTGGATTCGATCCTTATCTAGGGGTACACCACCTTTTGTACACCTGCAGTCCCAATTTGTAGAGGCGTGGTACCTGCAACCAGTCTTTATCCGGGGAGTTCACAGCCTTTAGTTCACCTGCAGCCCCATCTTACATAGCCATGGTGCATGGAGCCAGGCTTTATCCAGGGGGTACATCACCTTTAGTACACCTGTAGTTTCCTCTTGCGGAGATGTGGTGCCTGGAGCAAGTCTTTATCCAGAGGTATACCACATTTAGTACACTTGGAGTCCCTTCTTACACAGGTGTGGTGCCTGGAGCCAGTCTCTATCCGAGGGTACAGCATGTTTAGTACACCTGTGGCCCCATCTTGCATGGCGCATGGAGCCAGTCTTTATTAAGGGGTACACCACCTTCAGTACACCCTCAGTGCCATGTTCTAGATGCGTGGTGCTTGAAGCCAGTCTTTATCTGGGTGTACACCCCCTCCAGTACACTCGCGATCCCATCTTGCTGCAGCGTGGTGCCTGCAGCCAGTCTTTATCTGGGGGACACCCCATTCATTGCACATTCAGTCCCATCTTCCAGAGGCGTGGTGCCTGGAGACAATCTTTATTCAGGGGTACACCACCTTCAGTACACCTGCGGTTGGTTCCATGTTACAGGTGCGTGGCGCCCAGAGCCTGTTTTTATCCAGAGGTACAGCACCTTTGCTATATCTGCAGTCCCCTCTTACATAGGCATGATGCCTGAAGCCAGTCTTTATCCAGGGGTACACCACCTTTAGTACACCTGCAGTCCAATCTAACAGAGGCGTGGTGCCTGGAGCCAGTCTTTATCCAGGGGTACACCACCTTTAGTACACCTGCAGTCCAATCTAACAGAGGCGTGGTGCCTGGAGCCAGTCTTTATCCAAGGGTACACCACCTTCAGTAAACTTGCAGTCCCATCTACCAGAGGTGTGGTGGCTGGAATCAGTCTTTATCCAGGGGTACACCACCTTCAGTTAACCTGCAGTCCCATCTACCAGAGGTGTGGTGGCTGGAGTTAGTCTTTATCCAGGGGTACACCATCTGTGGTTTGCCTGCGGTCCCCTCTTACAGAGGTGTGGTGCCTGGAGCCAATCTTTATCCAGGGGTACAACACCTTTAGTACACCTGCGGTCCCATCTTACAGAGGCGTGGTGCCTGGAGACAGTCTTTATCCAGGAGTACACCAACGTTTGTAAACCTGCGGTCCCATCTTACAGAGGCGTGGTGCCTGGAGTCAGTCTTTATCCAGGGGTTCAGCATCTTTTGTACACCTGGGGTCCCATCTTACAGAGGCGTGGTGCCTTGAGACAGTCTTTATCCAGGGGTTCAGCATCTTTTGTACACCTGGGGTCCCATCTTACAGAGGCGTGGTGCCTTGAGACAATCTTTATCCAGGGGTTCAGCATCTTTTGTACACCTGGGGTCCCATCTTACAGAGGCGTGGTGCCTGGAGCTACTCTTTATCCAGGGGTGCACCACCTTTAGTACACCTGCGGTCCCATCTTACAGAGGTGTGGTGCCTGGAGTCAGTCTTTATCCAGGGTACACCATCTTCTGTACACCTGCGGTCCCATCTTACAGAGGCGTGGTGCCTTGGAGACAGTCTTTAGCCAGGAGTACACCAACGTTTGTAAACCTGCGGTCCCATCTTACAGAGGCGTGGTGCCTTGAGACAATCTTTATCCAGGGGTTCAGCATCTTTTGTACACCTGGGGTCCCATCTTACAGAGGCGTGGTGCCTGGAGCTACTCTTTATCCAGGGGTTCAGCATCTTTTGTACACCTGCGGTCCCATCTTACAGAGGCGTGGTGCCTTGAGACAGTCTTTATCCAGGGGTTCAGCATCTTTTGTACACCTGGGGTCCCATCTTACAGAGGCGTGGTGCCTGGAGCTACTCTTTATCCAGGGGTTCAGCATCTTTTGTACACCTGCGGTCCCATCTTACAGAGGCGTGGTGCCTGGAGTCAGTCTTTATCCAGGGTACACCATCTTCTGTACACCTGCGGTCCCATCTTACAGAGGCGTGGTGCCTTGGAGACAGTCTTTAGCCAGGAGTACACCAACGTTTGTAAACCTGCGGTCCCATCTTACAGAGGCGTGGTGCCTTGGAGACAGTCTTTAGCCAGGAGTACACCAACGTTTGTAAACCTGCGGTCCCATCTTACAGAGGCGTGGTGCCTTGAGACAGTCTTTATCCAGGGGTTCAGCATCTTTTGTACACCTGGGGTCCCATCTTACAGAGGCGTGGTGCCTGGAGCTACTCTTTATCCAGGGGTTCAGCATCTTTTGTACACCTGCGGTCCCATCTTACAGAGGCGTGGTGCCTTGAGACAGTCTTTATCCAGGGGTTCAGCATCTTTTGTACACCTGGGGTCCCATCTTACAGAGGCGTGGTGCCTGGAGCTACTCTTTATCCAGGGGTTCAGCATCTTTTGTACACCTGCGGTCCCATCTTACAGAGGCGTGGTGCCTTGAGACAGTCTTTATCCAGGGGTTCAGCATCTTTTGTACACCTGGGGTCCCATCTTACAGAGGCGTGGTGCCTGGAGCTACTCTTTATCCAGGGGTTCAGCATCTTTTGTACACCTGCGGTCCCATCTTACAGAGGCGTGGTGCCTGGAGTCAGTCTTTATCCAGGGTACACCATCTTCTGTACACCTGCGGTCCCATCTTACAGAGGCGTGGTGCCTTGGAGACAGTCTTTAGCCAGGAGTACACCAACGTTTGTAAACCTGCGGTCCCATCTTACAGAGGCGTGGTGCCTTGAGACAGTCTTTATCCAGGGGTTCAGCATCTTTTGTACACCTGGGGTCCCATCTTACAGAGGCGTGGTGCCTGGAGCTACTCTTTATCCAGGGGTTCAGCATCTTTTGTACACCTGCGGTCCCATCTTACAGAGGCGTGGTGCCTGGAGTCAGTCTTTATCCAGGGTACACCATCTTCTGTACACCTGCGGTCCCATCTTACAGAGGCGTGGTGCCTTGGAGACAGTCTTTAGCCAGGAGTACACCAACGTTTGTAAACCTGCGGTCCCATCTTACAGAGGCGTGGTGCCTTGGAGACAGTCTTTAGCCAGGAGTACACCAACGTTTGTAAACCTGCGGTCCCATCTTACAGAGGCGTGGTGCCTTGAGACAGTCTTTATCCAGGGGTTCAGCATCTTTTGTACACCTGGGGTCCCATCTTACAGAGGCGTGGTGCCTGGAGCTACTCTTTTTCCAGGGGTTCAGCATCTTTTGTACACCTGCGGTCCCATCTTACAGAGGCGTGGTGCCTGGAGCTACTCTTTATCCAGGGGTTCAGCATCTTTTGTACACCTGCGGTCCCATCTTACAGAGGCGTGGTGCCTGGAGTCAGTCTTTATCCAGGGTACACCATCTTCTGTACACCTGCG
Source organism: Triturus cristatus (assembly GCF_964204655.1). NCBI lineage: Eukaryota > Metazoa > Chordata > Amphibia > Caudata > Salamandridae > Triturus > Triturus cristatus. Next base: position 135,484,495 of record NC_140579.1, on the reverse strand, counting down.
GTCCCATCTTACAGAGGCGTGGTGCCTTGGAGACAGTCTTTAGCCAGGAGTACACCAACGCTTGTAAACCTGCGGTCCCATCTTACAGAGGCGTGGTGCCTTGAGACAGTCTTTATCCAGGGGTTCAGCATCATTTGTACACCTGGGGTCCCATCTTACAGAGGCGTGGTGCCTGGAGCTACTCTTTATCCAGGGGTTCAGCATCTTTTGTACACCTGCGGTCCCATCTTACAGAGGCGTGGTGCCTTGAGACAGTCTTTATCCAGGGGTTCAGCATCTTTTGTACACCTGGGGTCCCATCTTACAGAGGCGTGGTGCCTGGAGCTACTCTTTATCCAGGGGTTCAGCATCTTTTGTACACCTGCGGTCCCATCTTACAGAGGCGTGGTGCCTGGAGTCAGTCTTTATCCAGGGTACACCATCTTCTGTACACCTGCGGTCCCATCTTACAGAGGCGTGGTGCCTTGGAGACAGTCTTTAGCCAGGAGTACACCAACGTTTGTAAACCTGCGGTCCCATCTTACAGAGGCGTGGTGCCTTGAGACAGTCTTTATCCAGGGGTTCAGCATCTTTTGTACACCTGGGGTCCCATCTTACAGAGGCGTGGTGCCTGGAGCTACTCTTTATCCAGGGGTTCAGCATCTTTTGTACACCTGCGGTCCCATCTTACAGAGGCGTGGTGCCTGGAGTCAGTCTTTATCCAGGGTACACCATCTTCTGTACACCTGCGGTCCCATCTTACAGAGGCGTGGTGCCTTGGAGACAGTCTTTAGCCAGGAGTACACCAACGTTTGTAAACCTGCGGTCCCATCTTACAGAGGCGTGGTGCCTTGGAGACAGTCTTTAGCCAGGAGTACACCAACGTTTGTAAACCTGCGGTCCCATCTTACAGAGGCGTGGTGCCTTGAGACAGTCTTTATCCAGGGGTTCAGCATCTTTTGTACACCTGGGGTCCCATCTTACAGAGGCGTGGTGCCTGGAGCTACTCTTTATCCAGGGGTTCAGCATCTTTTGTACACCTGCGGTCCCATCTTACAGAGGCGTGGTGCCTGGAGCTACTCTTTATCCAGGGGTTCAGCATCTTTTGTACACCTGCGGTCCCATCTTACAGAGGCGTGGTGCCTGGAGTCAGTCTTTATCCAGGGTACACCATCTTCTGTACACCTGCGGTCCCATCTTACAGAGGCGTGGTGCCTTGGAGACAGTCTTTAGCCAGGAGTACACCAACGCTTGTAAACCTGCGGTCCCATCTTACAGAGGCGTGGTGCCTTGAGACAGTCTTTATCCAGGGGTTCAGCATCATTTGTACACCTGGGGTCCCATCTTACAGAGGCGTGGTGCCTGGAGCTACTCTTTATCCAGGGGTTCAGCATCTTTTGTACACCTGCGGTCCCATCTTACAGAGGCGTGGTGCCTTGAGACAGTCTTTATCCAGGGGTTCAGCATCTTTTGTACACCTGGGGTCCCATCTTACAGAGGCGTGGTGCCTGGAGCTACTCTTTATCCAGGGGTTCAGCATCTTTTGTACACCTGCGGTCCCATCTTACAGAGGCGTGGTGCCTGGAGTCAGTCTTTATCCAGGGTACACCATCTTCTGTACACCTGCGGTCCCATCTTACAGAGGCGTGGTGCCTTGGAGACAGTCTTTAGCCAGGAGTACACCAACGTTTGTAAACCTGCGGTCCCATCTTACAGAGGCGTGGTGCCTTGAGACAGTCTTTATCCAGGGGTTCAGCATCTTTTGTACACCTGGGGTCCCATCTTACAGAGGCGTGGTGCCTGGAGCTACTCTTTATCCAGGGGTTCAGCATCTTTTGTACACCTGCGGTCCCATCTTACAGAGGCGTGGTGCCTGGAGTCAGTCTTTATCCAGGGTACACCATCTTCTGTACACCTGCGGTCCCATCTTACAGAGGCGTGGTGCCTGGAGTCAGTCTTTATCCAGGGTACACCATCTTCTGTACACCTGCGGTCCCATCTTACAGAGGCGTGGTGCCTTGGAGACAGTCTTTAGCCAGGAGTACACCAACGTTTGTAAACCTGCGGTCCCATCTTACAGAGGCGTGGTGCCTTGAGACAGTCTTTATCCAGGGGTTCAGCATCTTTTGTACACCTGGGGTCCCATCTTACAGAGGCGTGGTGCCTGGAGCTACTCTTTATCCAGGGGTTCAGCATCTTTTGTACACCTGCGGTCCCATCTTACAGAGGCGTGGTGCCTTGAGACAGTCTTTATCCAGGGGTTCAGCATCTTTTGTACACCTGGGGTCCCATCTTACAGAGGCGTGGTGCCTGGAGCTACTCTTTATCCAGGGGTTCAGCATCTTTTGTACACCTGCGGTCCCATCTTACAGAGGCGTGGTGCCTGGAGTCAGTCTTTATCCAGGGTACACCATCTTCTGTACACCTGCGGTCCCATCTTACAGAGGCGTGGTGCCTTGGAGACAGTCTTTAGCCAGGAGTACACCAACGTTTGTAAACCTGCGGTCCCATCTTACAGAGGCGTGGTGCCTTGAGACAGTCTTTATCCAGGGGTTCAGCATCTTTTGTACACCTGGGGTCCCATCTTACAGAGGCGTGGTGCCTGGAGCTACTCTTTATCCAGGGTTGCACCACCTTTAGTACACCTGCGGTCCCATCTTACAGAGGTGTGGTGCCTGGAGTCAGTCTTTATCCAGGGTACACCATCTTCTGTACACCTGCGGTCCCATCTTACAGAGGCGTGGTGCCTTGGAGACAGTCTTTAGCCAGGAGTACACCAACGTTTGTAAACCTGCGGTCCCATCTTACAGAGGCGTGGTGCCTTGAGACAGTCTTTATCCAGGGGTTCAGCATCTTTTGTATACCTGGGGTCCCATCTTACAGAGGCGTGGTGCCTGGAGCTACTCTTTATCCAGGGGTTCAGCATCTTTTGTACACCTGCGGTCCCATCTTACAGAGGCGTGGTGCCTTGAGACAGTCTTTATCCAGGGGTTCAGCATCTTTTGTACACCTGGGGTCCCATCTTACAGAGGCGTGGTGCCTGGAGCTACTCTTTATCCAGGGGTTCAGCATCTTTTGTACACCTGCGGTCCCATCTTACAGTGGCGTGGTGCCTGGAGTCAGTCTTTATCCAGGGTACACCATCTTCTGTACACCTGCGGTCCCATCTTACAGAGGCGTGGTGCCTGGAGTCAGTCTTTATCCACTTCTATAAACTCTGCCCAAGCTGTCAGGCTCCTCCTACAATCCCTTTAACTGTCCCCACATGTTTTGAGATTGCCCTGATAGTCTGACAAGGCTAGCGATTCATTTGCACATTTTTCTTCTAATAATTCCGCCCTTCCACGCTCGTCTTTCACCTCTAACCAGGCCTGAAGGATTGCGCACACAGTCAGGAGGTATGCGGCTAAGGTTGCCAGAAGCGAGGTCAGGTGATATGCTGAATACTTTGAGGTCGTCATCACAGAGTCACGTGCATACATTTCCTGGCTCGGTCACAGGTATCCTTGCTTGCTGACAGTGAAGAGGATGCTCAGCGGCCTGTTTCTCTAAACCCCCACCCACCCCAGGGCTTTTTGTGTTTTTTTTCAATAACTGAAATTCTTTCCTTGTTTGCGAATACCATCAACTGCACCTGCAATACCTGTGAGCACTAAAAGCACTCAAAGATGAACCTGAGGTATCTGTGTGCCCCTGCAGTGCATGCAAGCACCTCTAACTGCAGCCAAGGCACCATTTAGACCAATCATGATCATCTGAGCCACTAAGGCACCAGTGTCCCTCCTGTGAGCAACACCACGTACAGAGGCACCTCGGGAACCTGTATGGTAAATCGGTGCTGGCAGTGGCAAGCAGACTCTTCCTGAAGGCGGCCTGCCCTTGACGGGACTCAAACTCCTCCCCACAGCAGCTCACAAGTCACCATCCATCAATGAGAACCATCCCACTTGTATCGACATCACAAGCGCGTCACTAGAGGGAGGATGCGGACACCCGTGAATGGATGCCATGTCCAGCGAGGATGAACCCGGCAGGCAGGTCTCCACCACCACAGCTGTCAGCTCGGTGGTTCTCAAGGCAGGGGACTTAGTGTCGACCCATGGTGGCCGTGCTAAAGGTACATTCTTGATAGGGGTAAACCAGTAATTTACTTTTTTCCACTTTAAAATTAATATAAATTGTTCCAGTTGCACAAAAAGCCGACGGAGTTACTTCTTAAAATGATGGGCCGGTATATTTTGAAATGTGCGTGCACTATGTAGAGAATGGAACCTTGGCTCGTCCAGCAGGGACCATGTGCTTGCTAATGCCGTATCTGAAAGCTGATAGGATGGAGCGGAACGGCACAGATTTCCACTGAGTTTTTATGCAACTTCGCGGAATTCCGTGTAGCGCAACTCCTCAAACTCGGCCCACCCCTAGTAATTTGACAAGGTATGTTCCAGGTTAGAGTTTATAAGCAGAAGAATAATAATCTGATTTTATTGCATCGAGTGTAGAGTAGAGCTGGGAAATACTAATGGGATTGAAGTTACCATTGAGTTGATGGGGACAATTGATTATTAATTTGGGGGCAGAGGAGTAGGTCCTCTGTGTGAGGGACTGGATGGGAGAATTGGCACTGACCTGAGGTAGGGTAGTGGGGTTTTGATCGGAGTTTGTACTTTAAAGTGGAGCTTAGGGGTACGAAGGAGAATGATCATAGAGAATAGAGGTAAGGGACTCGCTATTGGGCTCCTGTCTGGTGCTAGTACTGTCAAAAAGGGAACACGTAGAATGAGAAGAGATGGAGGACAGGAAGTTAGATGGAACCAATGATGGTGTTGTAGTGTTGGAACACTGATTGGGCGAGATGAAGTTCCTTGACTGAGAGTGTGCAATGTTAGCAATAAGTTTAAATAGGTTGAGTAGAAGACTTGTCAGACTGATGATTATGCGCAGGGTAGGCACTCTCATAAGATGAGGTTGTCCGCTGATAAGTAGAGATACCAGGTGTGGGAGAGTAGCTGTCTGTCATAGGAGAATAGTGGGGTAGAGGAGGGTTTAAGTGGGAAGTAATTATCCATAGGAAGGGATTCCGTGTGGATTAGGATTGGGGTAATATCCCTGTCTAGTTTAGCCACGAGGAAGGGGAAGAGATTGTCAAAGAGTTCCAGGTTGCAATTAGAGGATAGAATGAGCACAGTGCCATCATTATAACTGGAAATACTGGCTTCTGCATCGTACACAGGGGAGAGCAAGATAGTACGTTTATAGCTGTGGGGTACTTTGTTGGTAGAGGTAGTCTTGAGTGTGGAGGAGGTACTTTTCTCCAAAGAGCACAATGCTTGGTGAAGAAGATAACGTTGTTAAGTGTCATACTCTTATTGATGCAAAAGTAGGGGTCTATTATAAGTGTTTGAGAATTCTCTGTTTGAAAGTTTTTGTAGCACATTTGTAGTTACATTTGGAGGGTAGCTGATATTGAATGAATAGTGTCCTGCAGGGGACAATAGTGTGTTCAAACTGTTGATATGCAGTGGCTTCATGATGAGTCTCATAAGTAGGGAGGGGCAGATAAGAGAAGGTAGAGAAGATTGAATATAAATAAAGGGGGGAGCCACTACAAGATGGCTGCCATTGTGCAAGCAAAAGAGAGGGCTGCTTCATAAATAGGGTGTGAGAAATCCTCTTTCAGTTTTAATTCTAGTCTTGAGGTGGATAGTCCTATTTCGCTGTTTGTGTATAAGGGAGGGAGAGGGTCAAAGGACAGAGTTGGGGGTAATTTGGGATAATGTAAGCATAGCCAGGAATGGGGAATGGTAGAGAGGGGGAGAGCTGGTGATTAGAACCAAATGCAAATCAATAAAATACAAGATGGCGGCAAAAACTTGTAGGTCCACACCTGGCTCAAAACAGCAACATCAACACAAGGAGGTTTGAAAAAACAATCATGGGGTTGATTATACACAGAAATAAGCAAGGAACCCTAGAGGACCAAGGTCAGCCTTCCATGCAATGGTCAGCCACCCTTCACAAGCCAAGTCACAGGTTGGGAGAGGCAGGAGCACCTCATTCACGCCTTATGTAAAACAGGGGAAGACCATCAGGTCCAGATTGTATGGGCTCGGCAAAAGGCCAGGGACTGGTGAACATTGAATTCAAGTGGGAGAGAGTGCGCAGGAATGCAACAAACGGGCACCAGAAATTGCCATTCAGGTGCGTAGCTTCGGGATCTCCCAAGCACCAGTGCAACCAAGCAGATCACCCTGTACACCGCTGATCGGGAACGGGAAGAGCACAAGCCGTTTGTGAGCCTAGATGATTGGCGGGGTCTCAGTCAAGGGTCTGGGGGTGGCGATAACGTCCTGGCCAGCAGACAGCCCCAGAGAACAAGACCGATGTGGTGCAGTAGCACTGTGAGAGGCAGTATGGATGGAAGTAGGGAGGGGAAACCCGGTAGGAAAGCACCCAGTGCCTTCACAATCAGGCAGCCATTTTCGTTGTTATGGCTGTAAAGGGTGACATCAGATTTGATAGGGTAAAATCACTGCTATCCTACCAAAACCACCTTCAAAAGAAGAAGTCAAGCAAGAGGATTTAATTTCATCACAAGCCAGGAGGAGGAATCGCAGTTGTCTACAAGTACATTTAGTGGACTTTGTTACAATTACACCTACATTCTGGTTAACCCTCTAAGAACTGTGATACACCCTGTACCTAAATTATACTTCAATAATATAATGATTTTTACTCAAAGCATTGTTACCCAACCAAGTTTTTTAATTTCGCCTTGAAATCCTCCATTTGAATTGAAGAATTGGATCGAAACTTTTGAGGTCTGTTAACAGTCACTGGATGATGTTGATTTTACTTTTATCAGGCAAAAATCTCTTCTTCCTCAGTCTTAAGGTAAAAAGGTCAGCATATATTTAAATACTTACCTGCAGTGCATGTTGAACAAGATAATGAGATCACTGATGTGTACAAAGAAGCAAAAGTATGCTTACAGACCACCTTTGAAAGGTGGCAGGGGCATTCTTTAGTTCAAAGGGCATAGCACTAAACTGGTAATGCCCCTCTGGGGTGGAGAATGCTGATTTATCTTTTGCTCCAGGGGTTAGACCTATCTGCCAGTACCCTAATTTGAGATATAAAGTACTGAGATATTTGGCTGCCCCTAACCTGTCCATTAGTTTATCAGTAGCGCAGCAAAGTTTGTTCCCCACTTGCAGTTCAACCGGTAAGTTGGCGAGCAAAAGCTGCTGCTCGGGTAAAAATTTGCAGTTCGCGCAGCGCTCAAGAGCTTGCGGAACTCAGGGGAATTTTTTTATCACTTCGCGGAGTTCCGCGTTGTGGAACTCCGCAAACTACACTACAAATTGGATGTGCTTTAGTCTTGGTGACAGCATTGAGATCCACACAAAACCTCAACTCTTTCTTTCCAACCTGAGTGTGAGGTTTGGGGACTAAGACAACTGGGCTGGCCCAGGGGCTCTCAGAGGGTTCAATGACTCCCAATTCCAGCACCTTATGGACTTCTGCTTTGATGCTCTCTTTGACATGATCAGACTGCCCTTACATTTTGTTTTTGACAGGTAGCTGTCCCCATTGTCCACATCATGTGTACACCACTTGGTTTGACTATGAAAAAAAAAAAGAGATCAGCATACTGATCGACGACTTGCCTGCAATCAGTCTGCTGTTGGGCAGCGAGGGTGTCTGAAAACAGAACTCCTTCAACTGACCCATCTTGTGGGTTGTTAGAGAGGAGGTCAGGGAGAAGTTCACTCTTGGCTTCCTGATCCTCATCTGTGACTATGAGCATGGTCATGTCACCCCTGTCATAATAGGGTTTAAGGCGGTTCACATGGATGACTCTATTCACGGATGACGCAAGGTAAAAACATACAATCGAGCATTCTCCGGGGCTGCACCAAGAATCTGGAACTAGCTTCCTTCCTCCATCAGAAGAATACCTTCTCTGGCGCTCTTCAAAAAAGAAGCTAAAACCTTCTTAAGGAGCAAATTCCTCCAATAACGCTCCCTTGGTGCACAGACCACCTTTTCTTGATTTATTTCTGCGCCTAATCCCCTTCATTGCTTGGCCTTCTAGGTGTAACAGCTCTCACTCCTTCCAATGCTACCTGTACCATTTATTGTACATATCTTTTCTTTTGTCCTTTTGTAATCAAGTCGCTCGCTGACTTTGGAACCGTATTGACTCTTGTATATATCCTTGGCTTTGTCCCACTATTGTCATTTCCCTAACTCCAATCCTTTTATTTTGCCTCTGCCATCCTGTACTTAGAACTGTACCATTTATTGTATATATCTGTGTCTTGTGTCTTATTGTAATCAAGTCTCTCGCTGATTTTGGAACTGTATTGACTCTTGCATATATCCATGGCTTTGTCCCACTATTGTCATTTCCCTAACACCCATCCTTGTATTTTGCTTATGTCATCCTGTACGCAACATATCTTTCCCTGTAAAGCTCTCTGATACCCTAACGGGTCATGTTCACGCTATATAAAACTTCAAATAAATAAATAAATAAAATAAAACATGGATGACTCGGTTCACATGGATGGCGTTCCTCCAGGCAGATGACCTCCCCTTTTCCTTCTATGATCGGGTAGGGTCCACTACATTTGTCCTGGAGTGCCCTAGGAGCCATAGGCTCTTGTACCCACACCTTCTGCCCTGGTTAGAACTCCACCAGTGCTGTCTTTTGGTTGTACCAGTGCTTCTGGAGCTCTTGGCTGGCCTCAAGGTTTTTGTTTGCTTTTTCCATGTATTCAGCCATCCTTGCACGTAGGCCAAGTACACAGTCCACTATGTCTTGCTTAGGCTCTTTGTGAGTTCTCTCCCAGCCTTCCTTCACTAGGCACAATGGCCCCCTTACAGGATGACCAAACAGAAGTTCAAAGGGGGGGAAACCCCACTCCCTTCTATGGCACTTCCCTGTAGGCGTAATGCAAGCATGGTAGTAGGACATCCCATCTCCTGAGTTTTTCAGGGAGTCCACCAATCCTACCTTTCATGGTCTTGTTAAATCTCTCAACAAGGCCATTTTCTTTATGGGTGATATGCAATAGTGAACTTGTAAGTCGCTCAACATTTTGTCCACATGTGTTTTAGGTAACCAGACATGACGTTTGTACCTCGTTCTGACACCACCTCCTTTGGAAAACCCACTCTGGTAAAGATACCAATGAGGGCTGTAGCTACTGGAGGGGCAGTAGTAGTCCTTGGGGTAATTACCCCTGGCGTCTTGATACACTGCTACCAGTAAGAATCATTTTCCTGATGCAGTTGGCGGGTCTGGGGGACAACAATGTCAATCCCCACCCTTTCAAAGGGGAACCCTAAGCACTGGCAGTGAATTAAGAGGGTCTTTGGGTGGCCACTTCTCCTACCACTGGGCTGGCAGTGGCATAAGAGTTACCAAACTCCTTTACCTTCTAGGACATCCCTGGCCTGTGGAAGTGGCTGACTAGCCGACTCCAAATTTTGGTCTGGCCATGGTACCCTGCTAGAGGGATGTCATGGGACAATGTAAGGAGAAACTCTCTAAACTGCTGAGGCACTAAAACAGGTTTGGGTCTCTGGCCTCAGTTTAAATGAGTCCCTGTTCCCAAAGGATCCTGTGGGAGCCACTGACATCTCCCTTTTTTTGATCAGCAGCCTGCCGTCTCAGGCCGGGGTAGGTCCTCTGTCCCTGAAACAGATCTTCTCTAGATGGACGCCTGGGTCCAAGAGCTCTGCTGTGTAAGGCCCAAGCTCCTGGGGCTCAGTTCCTTTTGGGGCTGACACATCTTCTCCCTGAAGAGAGGGGACCTGAGCTGTTGTCTTTTCAGAATCTGGTTCCTGCCTTTTGTCTTAGAGGGTTGGGCCATTCTTCATATCCATTCGCGGTGTTGCACTGTGCTTGAGTTTTCACAACCACCCATTCAGGTATACCCAGACTCCAGATCTTTACCTAGTAAACACTGTACAAGAATAGCTGAGGATACCACCACCTTTTTTTGGCCAGTAACCCCTCCCCATTCTAAGGATGCCATGGGATGGACCTTAGCCTGATTATCAGTGTTGAGGACTGTATATGTGTCACCAGTCAAGTATTGTTCTGAGGACACCAGTTGTTCAGACACCATGGTGACACTGGCACCAGTATCTCTCGGTGCTTCAGCTCTAACCCCATTGATAGGTGGCATTTGTCTGTACTTCTCCAGGTTACTGGGCCAGACAGCCAGGGCAGCTGCATCCACCTCACCCTCTGAGACTAAATTTGCATCAGTGAACTCCTTGATATGGTCAGAGCTCACCTGAGATTCCATATGGAGACTTAGCCACTACATTTACGGCAAGTGCACTAGAGTAATGCTTCTTGTGGGGACAGCTAGGGCCTCCAGCTCGGTTTCCAAGAGCTTTACGATTATGACACCAAGCCCCTTTGGGATCCCAGTTCTTACCCTGGTACCCACCCTTCGACTGTGTAGAGTTTCGGGGCCCCCCCTCCTGAGCAGGTTTTTTGGGGCCTTCAGAAGATGTTTTATTTGTATCTTTCACTTGATCACAATTTTTCCCTGGGGGGGGGGGTCTTTACCTCTTTCCTTTGGTCACACCCACCAGTGGTAGTTCTGGTCACCCTATTTTTGACCCCGTGGTCTGCCTTCTTCCTCAGCTCTTGAGGAGAGAGTGGACCTAGGTCAACCAGGTACTGATGTAACTTCCCAGGTACACAATTACTTAACAGATGCTCTTTCATAAATAAATTATAAGGCCCATCACAATCATGCACATTGTTACCTTTCAACCAGCCACCTTTTGTCTTCACTGAAAAGTCTACAAAATCAACTCAGGTCTGACTTTGGGTTTTTCAAGCCTCCCTGAGCCTGATCCTGCAATCTTCAGTGGTGACCAAAGCCCTCAATCTGGGTGACCTTCATGAGGTCATAGGGCCCACCATCTGCCTCATTCAGTGTCAGGAGCCTGTCTTTAATGCTATTCTCCTGGCTAGTTTCTGACGATCTGCATCTTCAGTATATATTTCTTCTGGGACAATTCTCGGTGTTGCTTCCAGTGGTATTGCTTTGTGAAGCTGTAGTGATGGAGTTAGTGTCACCATCATCCATCTCTGGGTTTCCTCTTCTTCCCCAGAGGGGACCTTTACGTACCAGAGTCCTGCCATTTTCTGCCAGCAACTGCTGCAGATGGCCTTTTGTGGGTCTAGACCCCAAGGCACGTTTATATACATTGCAGAGCTCCTTAAATTGGGCCAACCTATAGTGCTGATAGGGTGCCAGGTTCAGCTCCTGGGTAGGCCTTCCCTTAGACATGGTTTTAAAGTACTTGGGAATACTCATGACCGACATACGCTGGACCAGGTGTTTTGTGGTGTATTGCTGGAGCAGCATTCACCCTCCAGTACCCCTTGTGTTGCAGGAGCTGTAGAAAGAACATGTTGTCCCACAGTAAGTGTGTGATTTCATCTGGGTTGTGTGCATATAGTGACTCCAAGTCTGAAGTTAGACCCCATGCTGTAGTGGGGGTTTAATTTAGAGGAGGTTCGGGAAAGGTTTTAATGATTAATCCAATTTTGCTGTTCTTAATAAAGATGAGTAAGGGTTGTGCATCTCATCAGTGCACAATGCATACGTTTCATTGCTTCTTTATTGCACCTTTTCTTTCTGATAACCACCAGTATCTTACCCAGTGAAAAGAAACTCTGATGGGTGTTGCTCTGCTTTACAAATTAGATAAATAAATAGATGTCAATAGATTTAAATGATTTATCTTTCTGGATTATTCTCAGTTTTAAGGGATTTTATTACTCACGGTTGTGTGAGTTTATTATTTGTAGTTGTGGGTGCAGGTTTATAATTCATATGACATTTTTACTCATAGTGGTAAGTGTGAGTTTATTATCTGGTACATTCAGTCTTCCTCAAGGAGTTTTGTCTGAACCTTAAAATGACCCCCTCGCATTTGTCACAGACAAGGTATGGTGGCAGGAAACATGCAGTCAGGGAGCTTAAATAATCGTATTTCCTCTATTGGGGTGTCCTGGCATTGCCCTCCTATTTATTTGCCCACCTAACTCCTATACTGGTACACCCCCGGACCGTAGTGTGTTATATATTGTCACTTATTTATTACGCTTGAACCATTGAGCGATACACAATGGAACTTTCCCCAGCCCTTGGTGTGTTATATAGCATCACCACCTGGATCGTATTTATTAGTTAAAGGGAGTTATCTTAGGGACTGTTGGTTTCTGAACACGGATGGTCTTTGAAAAGAGTGTAGGGTGTACTTCTGCGCTTTTTGCGCTTGGACCGCTTGGCGTCAGGCAGTTGGTACGCACAACCCATGGGTGTGACATAGGGTGTAATTCAGACGTTAGGGAAAAATTCAGACCTTGGTAAATAAGATATAGATTATATCTGGCCACTAATTGTTGCTCTTTTGTCTGCTGAGCCGATTCTGACAGACTATCGATCTGCATTAGCTCCGTGTGCTGCACTAAGCATCCCGCTCCTCGGGCAGTAGGTGTGGGAGAGGAGGGAAAGGGAGGGTAGAGTACTAAGGTTTTTGGACGAGGTAACCATTTTTTCTGTCAAATCTTTTCTCTTCTATTGTCTTTTAGATTTTTCTATTTTATGCATTATTGATGTCGTGGTGCTGTTGAAATTTTGCAAATTGTACTTCATGTTAAATGTTGTGCCATGTTAGAAAGAAGTCTCCATATTTGCTATTTCACTGCTAAAAGTCAACTCATATTGTTCTGAACTAACCATTAAACTTTGTTGCAGGTCACTATTTGTCATTGTCAAACTGGTAAAAGTCTTGTTGATGCATCAGTTTTTTTTTGGAGCTTTTAAATAGTTGATTGTTCAGGTACAACCTAGTGTACACAGTTTCTCCACAACTAGAATAGAATTTGTAATCATTTAAAATCTCGAGACAATCAAAGCTAGTAAATTCCTTAAAAGAAGTTCTCTAATCTATCATGGAGACTCCACTCGACCACATGCAAGCTAGGTTCCACACACAGGCCAAGAGATTAGGAAAACATTGCAGTGAGTGGCACACCTATACCAAAGCATTGGCATTCCTCTGGCCTGGGGGGGGAACAATCAATACCAACCTCATAGAGTACCCAAAGACACACATACAGATGAGGTATACAGGTCAGAAGAGAGCTAAAAGAGAAGCCTTACTTGAACTATGGGACAATGGCAGGGCGACTCCAACTTGCCACCAGCAACAACAGACAGGGTCCAATAGTGAGGGTGAAAATGCAAAGATGAACCCGCCAACTCAGGGGAAAAAATGGGGCACACGCCAGAGTTGGACTACGGGAACACCCTCTATGCCGGGATAAACAATCAATTCACTAGAAGACTTCAAACATCCAGAACTCGGCAGTCACCCCTATTCTCAACCTCCCACAAAGAATTCACATCACATCACACCACTGGCACCTGATTTATGATTACGCTCATTTCAAACTGCTCACACACACATTCTAGACACTACTCAACTTGGGCCCCACCTACCTGAACAGCCAGATCTCCTTCCACCAATCATCCAGACACCTCTGCTATGGTGGACAACTACTCTCACACACCAGCACATACACAGAACCAAATCAGTAGAAGGGGCATTCCCTTACATTGCTCCTAAAGCGTGGAACGGCTCCCCACTCCACAGCTGAGCCTCCTCCTATCTTCTTGAATTCTGCAAAAGCTGAAGACATCGCATTTTAATTAACCAGCTTACCATAGGCAGGGCTAGGCACACTCAGTCTCCCTTCTCTGTGGCATGAACCACCAAACTGCTTTAGTATGCCGTGAGCAGCTCACAATCACCTTGTGGAAGGGAGAATTGGACATTTTCTCCCCAGTTAGCATTCCATTAGATCGTACTTCTTCCGGCAGGGTTTTGTCCTCTCATTTCACTATGTCAGATGCCGCTTCCTCCCACGTCAAGGCGGCATTCATCGGAGCACCTTTCCATCCTGCTACAAGAGGTGCAGGACTTACTGCCAAAGAGGAGAGGGTGCAGTCCTTGGAAGCAGGGACAGCTTCTTACTGCCACTATATTCCCATGCAGAAACAGGATGAATGCCTTTGTGCTATTTTAGATCTTTACCCCTGAATAGCTCCCTTTGGAAGCAGGAATTTAAAATGCTCACTCTGGCCCAAGTTCCATCTGCCCTGGATCCGTGCGACTGGATGGTTGCCTTGAACCTGCACTTTCATGTGCCTTTCCTGCAGCCTCACAGGCGTTACATGCGGTTCAAGGTAGGCCAGGACCATTTTCAGTTTGCTGTGCCCTTCTTCGGCCTTACCAGCACCCCTTGAGTATTCATGAAAGAGATGTAGGTGGTTGCTACCCATCTTCGGAGGTTGGAGAAAAACGTTCTCCCCACATTAAATGACAGACCTTTAAAGTCAGTCAGTTGTAGACCACCTCCAAATGATAGTGAACCTTCTGACACCTTTTGGGGTTCTCAATGAATGAGCTGAAGTCACACCTGACTTCTTCACTGAGACTTCCTTTTATCGGTTGTCTTCTGGAAACTGTGCCCTTTTGGGTCTTTCCTCCCTAGCAATGAACCCAGGACATTCAGGATATGATCCTGATGTTTTAGCCTCTGTCTTGAATTTGGGTGAGACTGGCTCTGATGCTGCTTGGCCTTCTGACCTCATGCATCCTGATTGTATCTGTGCCAGGTAGCATATCTGGACCTGCACTAGGATCTGAAGTCACAAGGGGTCCCAGCACCAAGGAAACCTATCCGATGTATTCCAGGATTCAGCAGAGACTGCACACAATCTTCAGTGGTAGCTGCTTGACTCCAACCTGATCTTTGGCAGACCCCTCTTCCTACCCCACCCAGGAGCTGACAGTGGTGACATATCATGTCCCTGCTGGCTGGAGAGGTCATTTGGAAGAAGTAAAGGTCAGAGGATTCTGTTGGAGTTGCGGGCTATCCCTCTGGCATTGAAGGCCTCCTGCCATCCGTTTAGGGAAGGCCTATACAGGTTCTCACAGACAACACCACTGCCATGTGGCACTGCAACATGGTCTTTCAGCAGTTACTGCCTCATTTTGAGCCCAAAGGCTGTCAACTGGTCAGAGTCATGATGCAGCTTTTGGGAATGATGGTTTTGTGTATTTCCATCGTACCACTCACCGCTGAGGGTTACTGGGAAGGTGTAATGTTGGTAAAGACCTGCATCTATTTCTCATTCTAATGGTGGAACAGTAGCAATTTGTTTCAGGGCAGTCCTTTCTGAGACCCACTCTTGCAGGTGACTATTACCACTGGGGAGCGTATTTCTGCACTATGATCGTGCAGGGGTATGGGCCCCTTAATACCGGGCCAACACATAAAGTACCTGGGACAAATAGCCTTACACTTAACTCTCAAATATGATTCAGGGCAAAGTAGTTCTCATCAAGACAGACAATTAAAAGCCCATGTATTACTTGCAGAAACGATGGGGCACTCTTCCCAGCTTTCTAGCACAGGAAATTTGTCATGGGCGATCCAATGCTACATCTAACTCTTGGCAGAGCATCTCTCCGGAGAGGACAAAGATTTTACAGATCTACTCAGCAGGATACATCAACAAGTCCACGAGTGGGAACTCCTTCCCCCAGTCCTACACAGGTTTTACCAGCATTGGGGCACCCCATAAATAGACTTCTTTGTCTCTGTCAAAATGCAAAATGCACAAACTTCGCCTCCAGGTTCCCTCAACCAAAGTCCATGGGCAGTGCACTATGGATGAGCTGGTCAGAGATCTTTCCTATGCTTTTCCTCCTCTCCTTCGCCTCCTGTACGTGGTAAGATGAGGCATGTGTCCATGACCCTCATCCTTCAGGAAATGTCCATCAGCCACACAAAAAGTTCCCAATCAGTCTGGATCTTCTCACCCAGAGATGGGGTCAGATCAGACACCCAGGCCACATGTAGATTAACTTAGGGATTTTTCCATTACTGCCTTCTCAAAAATCAATACCCATTGACAGCTAAGGTCCAGGGCATCAGCTGCTATCTTTTACACCTACATGTCAAAACACCTCAACCTCGCTGCTGTAGCAGCTTGTTCATGAAATATGCATTCCTCGTTATAATCCCAGTAGTCAAAGCTTTAATCGGGGGCCTTAAAGGGGTCACACTCAGTTGGCTATCTCACACCCTCATGCAGAACTGCAACATAGTCCCAAGAAGGCTCCTGCCCCTTACTGTTTCTTTCCTGGGAGGTGGGTTTCTTAGCTGCCATAACATCACTCGGGTGCATTAGGGAGCTGCAAGCGCCCCCCATACAAGAGCCTTTCATTCATGTTCTCAAGGATAGGAGTGTTCTCAGAACCAATCCTAAGTGCCTCCCAGAGGAGGCTTCACCTTAATCAGACCATAGAACTCCTAGTCTTCTTTCTGCAACCAGACTCGGAGACAGAAAGAGCATTACACACATTAGATACCAAGAGAGCTCGTATGTACTACATTGACAGAACAAAGCCTTCCTATCAGCTCTGTAGCCTTTGAAAAACTTTACAAAGGTCATTCCAGTTCAAAGGCAGGTATTGCAAGATGGATAGTCACGAGTGTCCACACTTGCTATCACGTCGCCCGCCAACATGATCTCAACATCATCTCCAACGCCGATGACACCCAGCTGATCCTCTCCCTCACCAAGGACCCACACACCGCCAAAACCAACCTCCACGAGGGAATGAAGGCCGTCGCCGAATGGATGAGGAGCAGCCGACTGAATCTGAACTCGGACAAGACGGAGGTCCTCATCCTCGGATCCACCCCCTCAGCCTGGGACGACTCCTGGTGGCCAACCACGCTAGGAACAGCACCAACACCCACCGACCACGCACGCAACCTGGGAATCATCCTCGACTTCTCCCTCTCCATGTCAAAGCAGGTCAACTCCGTCTCCTCCTCCTGCTACAACACCCTCTGCATGCTCCGCAGGATCTACAAGTGGATCCCCACCGAAACAAGAACTGTGACCCAGACCTTCGTCAGCAGCAGGCTGGACTACGGCAACGCACTCTACGCAGGTATCCGGGCCAAACACCTGCGACAACTGCAATGCATCCAAAACGCCTCATGTTAGAAAACCCCGGGCAACCGAGGTTAGCAGTCACCCGGTGTCTCCCAACACACACTGTGGTAGCTTGGCTCGAGCGGTAAGGAAGGCACCGTGTTAAGCATACGCAATACCCACACAATAACCATGCGTGCATCCGTTCCAAAAACAACACTACACCTTAAAAATTATGAAAATCTCACTGTGTTTATCTTCTTTTCTCTTAGTTGCTGATTAAATAAATAATAATACAATTACAGTACACAAGCTTCTCCTTAGAAAGTGCAGGTCAAATAAATAATAACACTTTACAGGTGCAATAAATAGGATCAGGTCAAATAAATACTGTGAGGGAATAAATACTGTACAGGAATAAATTAGCTCAGGACAATAAATACATTACAGGAATAACTTAGATAAATACAATAAATACAGTACCCTCAACAAATAATATCAGCCAACAATGACATTTGTAAAATCAGATCACATTTAAAATACTTTGGGCTGATTTGGCCCAGTCACAGCTTGTGGTTAGGTGGTTGGCCTGAGGATGTCTCACCTAGCTTGGGTAAGGCTGAGGCTAAAACTGAGGTAGATCAAGGGTAATCTAGGAATCTGGCTCTCCCAAACTACACAACCCCTCACATAGGTCACTGTATCAGTCTCAGTCCACCCCTGGCACTTCCAGGCTGGTCCTAACACCTCTTTATCCCCTAGGATGTTCTCTTAGAGTTCCACAGGGCCTTAGGCGCCCTCTATTCCACTTACTGCCCTTTTTATGAAGCTCCGACGCCGCTGGAGTCGTGTCGACGCCGTGAGGCGGTTCCGGTTCGATGTCGGCGGCCTCGGCTCGATGACAGTTCTTGACGACGCCGGTAGGCGGTTCCGGTTCGATGTCGGCGGCCTCGGCTCGATGTCGACCTCCGGTTCGATGACGTCGGGCAGTCTTGGCTCGATTGTCGACTTCGGGCGGCTCCGGTTCGATGTCGGCGGCCTCGGCTCGATGTCGACTTCCGTCGGCTCCGGAGTGCGATCTCCACTCCCGACCTCCGGTGCTCTTTTCCTTAGGTTCCGGCGACTCCGGAGTGCGACCTCCACTCCCGACCTCCGGCACGATTCTCTTCAGGTTCCGGCGACTCCGGAGTGCGATCTCCACTCCCGACCTCCGGTGCTCTTCACCTCGGTCTCCGGCGACTCCGGAGGGCGGACTTCACTCCCCCGTCGACGCCGCACACTCGACCTCAGGTGACTTCCTCCTCGACCTCTGGTACTCTTCACGACCTCCGTCGGCGCCCTCTCTCGACCTCCGGCGGCTCCGGGTACGACGTCTGCTTTCCAGTCAGCGCCGCTTCTTCACCTCTGGCCCCAGGTCTCTAGGCTTCTCAACGTTGGACTTCAGGAAGTTACCAATAACCAGGTCAGGAACTTGCTGTTCTTTACTTTTAAGGCCTGTTCCTGCTGTCCAGGTCCTTAAGATGGTTTTTCTTGCTTTCTCCCACACAGGGCTCCAGGCTGGGCTCAGTCAGTAGGGACTAGTATCAAGGGTGGGTTTATGGACCCCACTCCAGGCACAAGTTTCCACCCCTGCTGCCTCACTCCTTCCTCCTTCAGGTTTCTGCTGCTCTCTCTTCACCAGTCAGGTGCCAACTGCCAGCTCCAACTGTCAACTCTGACTTTTAGCTTCCCAACATTCTAAACCGCCTCCAACTGTCACAGGGTTCCAGAATGTTGCAGAAGGTTCTAGTAGGTTCCAGTGGGTTCTGATGATGTCACAGGTGGCCACCATTTTGTGCTCCAGGCCCTCAGACAGAAGTTCCAGGGGTAGATAAAATGGCTCCCTGAATCTGCATCAATACGAAAAAGTCTGGTGGTTCCCAAAAAGGAAAAATACTAACTGGGTTTGAGGCAAAAGTGGGACAAAATAAATAATGATGAGGAGGGACCACCCAAAGGGCTGACAGGTCTAACACGCGTCCCCCCCAGCTGAAAGTGGGGAGAGCTACCCAACCCCTTGGGAGTTCTCATCACTAAGGCGGAAATACCTTGAGAGACCGTCTGCATTGGCGTGGTCCACTCCAGGCCGACGTTCCACCTGAAAGTCCATTCCCTGTAGGGAAATAGACCACCTCAAGAACTTGGGATTCTCCCCCTTCATCTGCATCAGCCAACGAAGGGGTCTGTGGTCGGTCTGAACCAGGAAGTGCGAGCCAAACAGGTATGGCCGCAACTTCTTCAGAGCCCATACCACTGCAAAGGCTTCACGCTCTATTGCACTCCACTTCTGTTCCCTGGGAAGTAGTCTCCGGGATAGGAAGACCACGGGTTGATCCAGACCCTCTTCATTGAGTTGCGATAACACTGCCCCAATGCCATGTTCTGATGCATCCGTCTGGACAATGAACTCCTTGGAAAAGTCTGGGGCCCTTAAGACCGGGGCCTCGCACATGGCTTTCTTCAGTCTCACAAAGGCCTGCTGACAAGCCTCCGTCCAGACTACCCGTCGAGGTTGTTTCTTGGACGTGAGCTCCGTGAGGGGGGCTACGATGGTACCGTACCCCTTCACGAAGCGGCGGTAGTATTCCGTGAGGCCCAGAAAAGCTCGGACCTCAGTCTGTGTCTTGGGGGGTTCCCAGGCCATGATGGCCTCGATCTTCGCCTGGAGGGGTTGCACCGCTCCCCTACCCACCAAGTGTCCAAGGTACACTACCGACCCCTGCCCTATCTGGCACTTGCTGGCCTTGATCGTCAATCCAGCTTGTCTCAGGGCCTGGAGAACAGCTTGCAGGTGACGCAAGTGATCCTCCCAGCTGTTACTGAAGACGGCTATGTCATCCAGATAAGCAGCAGAGAAACTCTCCATTCCGGTGAGGATCTGGTTTACCAGGCGCTGAAATGTGGCAGGGGCGTTCTTGAGCCCAAAGGGCATCACACAGAACTGGTAGTGGCCATTGGGCGTGGAGAAGGCTGACCTTTCCCTTGCTCCATCAGTCAAAGAGATCTGCCAGTACCCAGAAGTAAGGTCAAAGGTACTTAGATATTGGGCAGCTCCCAGCCGGTCAATCAATTCATCCGCCCTAGGGATCGGATGAGCATCAGTTTTGGTTACTGAATTCAGTCCCCGGTAGTCCACACAGAACCTCAATTCCGGTTGGGCACCCGGTGGTGCAGCTTTTGGTACTAGTACCACCGGACTGGACCAGGGGCTGCTAGAAGGTTCGATCACTCCTAGCTCCAGCATCTTAGTGACTTCACTGTGAATGCTGGCCTTCACCTTGTCTGCCATCCGGTAGATCTTGGACTTCACAGGTGGGCTGTCTCCTGTGTCCACGTCATGGACGCACAGGTGAGTCCTACCCGGGACAAGGGAGAACAACGAAGAGTACTGCCCCAGGACCTGGCGGCAGTCCTCCTGCTGTTCAGGAGTTAGAGATGGGGAGAGAATCACTCCCTCCACCGAACCATCCTTCTCTTGAGACGCAAACAAATCGGGGAGAGGCTCGCTTTCCACGTCCTCTCCTCCGTCAGTCACCATCATCAAGATGACTTCGGGCCTCTCGTGGTGGAGTTTGAGGCGGTTGGCGTGCAGCACCCGTAGGGGCTGACGAGGGGTTTTAAGGTCCACCAAATAGGTAGCCTTACCCTTCTTCTCCAATACCTCAAAGGGTCCTGACCAGCGATCCTGGAGGGCGCTAAGCTCTCCTGGTTCGATCACCCACACCTTCTGGCCAGGCTCCAACTCCACCGGGTGAGCGTTGTGGTCATACCACGCCTTCATCACTGCCTGGCTGGCTTCCAAGTTGTCAGAAGCTTGCTTCCACAACTTAGCGATTTGGCTCCGGAAGGCCAGCATGTAGCTCACCACATCCTGGGGAAGCTTTCTGGGAGTTCTTTCCCATCCGTCTCTCACCAGGTTGAGAGGTCCACGTACAGGGTGCCCATACAGAAGCTCGAAGGGGCTGAAGCCCACTCCCTTCTGTGGCACTTCCCTGTAAGAGAAGAGTAGACAGGGTAGGAGGACGTCCCATTTCCTCCGCAGGCTTTCAGGCAGACTTCTGATCATGCCTTTCAAGGTTTTGTTAAACCTCTCCACTAGACCATTGGTCTGGGGGTGGTAAGGAGTTGTGAACCGGTAGGTCACTCCACACTCCTTCCACATCGCCCGCATGTACGCTGACATGAAGTTGGTCCCCCTGTCGGACACAACTTCCTTGGGAAAACCCACTCGGGTAAAGATTCCCATCAGGGCCCTAGCCACAACAGGTGCTGTTATGGTCCTCAGAGGTATTGCCTCTGGGTACCGTGTGGCATGATCCACCAGAACCAGGATAAACCTGTGACCAGCTGTAGTAGGTGGATCTAACGGACCCACAATGTCGATGCCCACCCTTTCAAAGGGGGTGCTAACGACAGGAAGTGGTTCCACGGGAGCTTTCAGCTTCACCCCTGTTTTCCCACTGGCTTGGCAAGACACACATGTCCGGCAGTAGGTATCGGACGACACTTTCATTTGAGGCCAATAAAAGTGTGGGACAAGACGGGCGAAGGTCTTATCTTGCCCCAGGTGTCCTGCCAATGGGATCTCGTGAGCCAACTCCAGTAGGAAGGCTCGATAACGTTGAGGGACTACCAAGGCTCGTGACGATCCATGTAGGGGTGCCTTGGGTTCACTGTAGAGGAGGCCATCCTCCCAGTAAACACTGTAGTTCCCTTCAACGTTCCCTGCTGCCTGGGCTTCGGCCTGACGCCTTAGCCCCTCAAGGGTAGGGCACTCCCTCTGGCCCTGGCAGAATTCCTCCCTGGACGGGCCTCCCTCCACGTGCCACTCGGCCGGGATGGGTAGGTCCTCCAGTTTGGTAACATCCCCCACCGCGGACTCCTGGTCCACCACCTCCGGTGGCCTATCCGTCCTACGGGGTGTGGACGCCGAGGCAGGCTCCTCCTGTCCTCGGTTCTTCCCTTGACTGGCAGCTGGCTGGGCCTTTGTTCCAGGCTCCAGCCGAAACGAACTCCCTCTCCGGGTAGTCGCGGACCTTGTGCTAACACAGGCCCAATCAGGTGTACCCAGCATCTCGGCATGAGTCCGGTATTCCACCTCCTTCCAAGCATTGTGCTCCATGTCATTCCCCAGCAGACAATCGACTGGCACGGCAGGGCTTACGGCAACTCGAAGTGAACCTGCAACCCCCCCCCATTCAAAGGGAACCTCGGCCACCGGATAGTGGCCTGTTCTGCCGTCAGCCATCGCGGCTGGGTGGAGTACATCGGGAATTACCTGCTCTGGAGACACCAGTTGGCTACGTACCATAGTCATACTGGCTCCTGTGTCTCTCAGAGCCTCCCCTCTTTGGCCGTTGATGGTGACCCACTGCCCATACTTTACGGTATTTGCGGGCACCTGGATCTTAGGAACCATCTCCCGTTCTCCCAGGGACACTAAAGTGACACCCGCCCACTCCCTTCCCTTAGTTAAGGGCATCTCCTCCCCGAGCACTGCACTAGCTACTTCGGGGGTCTTTCCTCCTATGGGAGGGGGTGGTCGTTTCGGGCACTTCACATCTCCCTTATAGTGTCCAACGCCACCGCACTCGAAGCAATGGACAACCCTTGGCTGCTGACTCTGGCCAGGATTAGGGTTTCTGGGTGGGTTAGCCCTCGGGGTGAATCCTGTTCCCTTTCCTTGGAAATTATTTTGGGGGCCTTTGGAGAACTCCTTTTTCTTTTCCCCTCCCTCTTTCTTCTGGGGGGCGCCCTGTCCGGCCTTTTGAGTATCCCCTCCAGTCCCCCTTGTGGACACCCGGGTACTAGCCCAAATGTCCGCCTCCTCAGCAAGCTTCCGGGGACTGGTCAGCTTGCTATCCACCAGGTGTTGACGCAGTTCAGGGAAACATTTTTCAAGCAGGTGTTCCTTCAGTACTAAGTCAAACAACCCCTCGTAGTTCCTCACTTCACTGCCCTGAATCCAACCCTCTAGTGCCTTCTTTGCATAGTCCAGGAAGTCCACCCAATTCTGTGTGCCCAGTTTGTGACTACCCCGGAACTTCTGTCTGTACTTTTCGGGTGTTAGTCCAAACTTTCTTATGAGCGCCAGTTTCATGGTGGGGTAGTGGGTCTGCTCATCCTCCTCGAGGGCCAATAATGCATCCCTACCAGCTGGAGGCATGTACCTGTACAATCCCGCTCCCCAGTACTTCTCTGGAACCCCATGGGCCCTTAACGAGACCTCATAGGCCGCTAGCCACTTGGCGATATCGTCACCCGCCCCATAGCTAGCTACTATGTCCTTCGGCAAGTAGGGTTTGGGTTCCCTGGTGAACTCTTGGTCTTTGCTGCCACCATTAGGAACAGTTTGTGCCCCGACTCTCAGGATCTGAAGATCTATCTCTTTCAGCCTTAACTCATGAGCCATCCTCTGTTCCTCCTTCTCTTTCTCCAGCCTTGCTAAGTCCCATGTGAGCTGTCTTTTCTCCCTCCGGTCAGTTAACTCTACTTCAGATAAGCCACCGCTAGAGACAGTGCTGCCCTTCCTGGAAATGGTTCTGGGCCCCGCTACTAGGTTCCCCACCTCAGGTTGGTACATCCCAGCTCCCTCGCTGTCAGGCTCTCCATCCCTGTCTTCCTCCTCAGCCTTGCTTTCTCGTCGTGCCTCCCCCCAAGCCCTCAAGCTGGTTTGTAATTCAGCCTTCTTGGCACCTGGGGGACAGTACACCCCCTCTATCTGACAGAACTCTCTGAGTTGGGCCACAGTATAACTTTCCACATTTTCTAAGACAAATTCCATTTTGCCCACTCAGAACAGAAGACAGGTTTTTACAGAAGCAATGCAGGGGGGTACCTTTAATAATACCTCCTCCCACCACCAGAGTAAATTTGGAAAAAACAAAAACTCACAATTAGGAAGGCCGCTTTGAGAAAACTCCAGGTGTAGGCCTATGGACTACCCACAGTTATTGTCGAGTATGCGTAGGCACAGCTCAATCCCGCCGCTGCCACCAATCATGTTAGAAAACCCCGGGCAACCGAGGTTAGCAGTCACCCGGTGTCTCCCAACACACACTGTGGTAGCTTGGCTCGAGCGGTAAGGAAGGCACCGTGTTAAGCATACGCAATACCCACACAATAACCATGCGTGCATCCGTTCCAAAAACGACACTACACCTTAAAAATTATGAAAATCTCACTGTGTTTATCTTCTTTTCTCTTAGTTGCTGATTAAATAAATAATAATACAATCACAGTACACAAGCTTCTCCTTAGAAAGTGCAGGTCAAATAAATAATAACACTTTACAGGTGCAATAAATAGGATCAGGTCAAATAAATACTGTGAGGGAATAAATACTGTACAGGAATAAGTTAGCTCAGGACAATAAATACATTACAGGAATAACTTAGATAAATACAATAAATACAGTACCCTCAATAAATAATATCAGCCAACAATGACATTTGTAAAATCAGATCACATTTAAAATACTTTGGGATGATTTGGCCCAGTCACAGCTTGTGGTTAGGTGGTTGGCCTGAGGATGTCTCACCTAGCTTGGGTAAGGCTGAGGCTAAAACTGAGGTAGATCAAGGGTAATCTAGGAATCTGGCTCTCCCAAACTACACACCCCCTCACACAGGTCACTGTATCAGTCTCAGTCCACCCCTGGCACTTCCAGGCTGGTCCTAACACCTCTTTATCCCCTAGGATGTTCTCTTAGAGTTCCACAGGGCCTTAGGCGCCCTCTATTCCACTTACTGCCCTTTTTATGAAGCTCCGACGCCGCTGGAGTCGTGTCGACGCCGTGAGGCGGTTCCGGTTCGATGTCGGCGGCCTCGGCTCGATGACAGTTCTTGACGACGCCGGTAGGCGGTTCCGGTTCGATGTCGGTGGCCTCGGCTCGATGTCGACCTCCGGTTCGATGACGTCGGGCAGTCTTGGCTCGATTGTCGACTTCGGGCGGCTCCGGTTCGATGTCGGCGGCCTCGGCTCGATGTCGACTTCCGTCGGCTCCGGAGTGCGATCTCCACTCCCGACCTCCGGTGCTCTTTTCCTTAGGTTCCGGCGACTCCGGAGTGCGACCTCCACTCCCGACCTCCGGCACGATTCTCTTCAGGTTCCGGCGACTCCGGAGTGCGATCTCCACTCCCGACCTCCGGTGCTCTTCACCTCGGTCTCCGGCGACTCCGGAGGGCGGACTTCACTCCCCCGTCGACGCCGCACACTCGACCTCAGGTGACTTCCTCCTCGACCTCTGGTACTCTTCACGACCTCCGTCGGCGCCCTCTCTTGACCTCCGGCGGCTCCGGGTACGACGTCTGCTTTCCAGTCAGCGCCGCTTCTTCACCTCTGGCCCCAGGTCTCTAGGCTTCTCAACGTTGGACTTCAGGAAGTTACCAATAACCAGGTCAGGAACTTGCTGTTCTTTACTTTTAAGGCCTGTTCCTGCTGTCCAGGTCCTTAAGATGGTTTTTCTTGCTTTCTCCCACACAGGGCTCCAGGCTGGGCTCAGTCAGTAGGGACTAGTATCAAGGGTGGGTTTATGGACCCCACTCCAGGCACAAGTTTCCACCCCTGCTGCCTCACTCCTTCCTCCTTCAGGTTTCTGCTGCTCTCTCTTCACCAGTCAGGTGCCAACTGCCAGCTCCAACTGTCAACTCTGACTTTTAGCTTCCCAACATTCTAAACCGCCTCCAACTGTCACAGGGTTCCAGAATGTTGCAGAAGGTTCTAGTAGGTTCCAGTGGGTTCTGATGATGTCACAGGTGGCCACCATTTTGTGCTCCAGGCCCTCGGACAGAAGTTCCAGGGGTAGATAAAATGGCTCCCTGAATCTGCATCAATACGAAAAAGTCTGGTGGTTCCCAAAAAGGAAAAATACTAACTGGGTTTGAGGCAAAAGTGGGACAAAATAAATAATGATGAGGAGGGACCACCCAAAGGGCTGACAGGTCTAACACCTCAGCTCAACTGATCCTCAACATCCCTCGCCGCAGCCACATCACCCCCCACCTGAGAGACCTACACTGGCTCCCCATCGAACAGAGGATCACCATCAAGCTACTCACCCACGCACACAAAGCCCTCCACAACACCGGACCAGCCTACCTCAACGGCCGACTCAGCTTCTACACCCCCACCCGCCAGCTCCGGTCCACCAGCCTCGCCGCTGTCCCCCGCATCCAACGAACGACCACCGGCAGCAGATCCTTCTCCTTTCTCGCCCCCAAGACCTGGAACACCCTCCCAACCCACCTACGGCAGACCCAAGACCTGCTCACCTTCAGAAGACTCCTCAAGACCTGGCTCTTCGAGCAGTAGCAGCACCCCCTCCCCTCAGCGCCTTGAGACCCTCACGGATAAGTAGTGCCCTTTACAAATACAATGATTGATTGATTGATAAAACAAAGATAGGTTTACCCCAAGGCACATTCAGCCTACAAGAACGGAGCAGCCATGGCTTTCTTATGGAACATTGCACCAACCTACATTTACAAAGAGGCCACCTGATCACCAACACACACCTTTAACAAGCATTATTGGGGGATCATCTTAGCCTGCCACCAGGCTTTGGTTGGCCAGACAATCCTAAGAACTTTGTTTCATACATCAACTTACTAGCCACCGCCTTTCAAGGGTACTGCTTTCTAGTCTGTCCAGTTCATGTGTACCAGCAGCCACACGCTGTACAAACAGAAACAGACTCTACGAACTGCAAATGTTAATTCCCCTATTCCCATCTATTTATGGTGCATAGTGCTGCAGATTTACATACCCTCCTCCCTGGAAGCTTGTAATATTTGCACATATCTCCTTTCACTCCACACTCCACAGTGCACCTTACACATGGTGCACCATAGTAGTCTCAGTCCACATTCCATATACATTCTCATCCACTGTGTGAAAAACACAATCTAAGATGGAGCCGGGGCCCATGCACATTGTGGACGAAGGGTGGAGTCGCAGCAAATCTCGTTACTCGAAACCTTCTTAGAAAGAAAACAACTTCCAAGCACCTGAGCCAAAAACTTGATGGCAGGAGTATGCAGAGCACGTGAATCTACAGCACTACACACTGCGAACACTTGCTTACTGGCTAACCTTCTCCCTTCCTTTTGCGGCATGTAACTCTTCTAGATTTACTTCTTAATTTAGCCGCCGCCCCCATCTCCCTGGTGAAAAGACTCAAAAGATAAAGTTTTACTGAGCCAGAAATTTCTGGACCCAACCACTAGATAACAGAATGATGTGAATGAAGAAGAATTCCACACTGCAAAATTGTTTCAGGAAAGCTGCCAGTTTGGCCTTATTGCTGTTCTTCTGGAGGTTGACCGCTACAGTTGTCGATGGGGCCCTCGCCGTAGGTTCTTTCCACGCCCCAACAGAGAAGACTCTAAAGCAAGACATCATGATCCCAGCCGGTCTTTACATGGCTGCCCTGGCCACAGCCATTAATGATGGAGCCAGTCAGAAGGAGGGGATGTTGGTGTGGGAGAGGCAGGGCAGGGTAGCTTGTGATGCAGTAAGTGCAGGAAATCATTTAGTGCCAGCCTTGCTGTGACAAGCTGTAGATGGGAAGGGTGCAGCCAGAAGAGAACCCACCACTCACCAAGGAATCCTATGGAGAAAAACAAAAGAGAAGAGAGAAAAGTACAACCTACAAAACACTCTCTTAGTGCAGCAATGTTTACTTTTAAGGAAGCTGGAAGCCAGGGAGAGGTCCCTAAAACAAGCAAAAAGACACAATTGCACACCACTAGCTCTCCCTGTGTAGTACAGGTGCCTTGAGCCTTTAATACAAATGAGCCTCTATGCTGCCGAAGTACACAGGAAAATGCTTTAAAAAAATTGCTTTCATGGTTTTACCGTGCACTTCACTGTTTGGAGGTCTCACGGCTGCTCCTTCTTTGCATTTCATCCAGCTGTCATGCCAAAATGGAAATAACTTTCTGAACTTTTCCTCTTGATGCACTATTTGTTAAAACGCCTTTCTGTATTATTGTCACTCATTGGGACCCTATCCAAAGGACAGAACTTTTTCTGGTCACTCATTGGGCCTCTAAGCTAAAGGTGGACCGTCTCCTGGTCATTCATTGGGTCCCCACTGTAGTGATAGAACTTCTGGTCACTCATTGGGCCTCTAGGCTAAAGATGGACTGTCTCCTGGTCGTTCATTGAGCCTCTAGGCTAAAGATGGACAGTCTCCTGGTCATTCATTGGGTCTCCAAGGTTGGAATAGAACCACTCATTGAGCCTCTAGCCTATGGACAGAACATCTTGTGGTTAATCATTAGGCCTATCAGCTAAAGATGGACCGTTTCATGGTTATTCATTGGGCCTCCAAGGAAGTGACAGAACTTCTGGCCACTCAATGGGCCTCTAGGCTAACCACGGACCACCCACTAGTCATTCGTTGGGCCTCCAAGGTAGCGATAGAAATTCTGATCTCTCACTGGGCCTCTTGGCTAAAGGTGGAGCATCTCCTAGTCTTGCATTGGGTCTCCAGGGTAGAGATAGAACTTTAGTCAGTGTTCCCTAAGCCTAAGGACAGAACGTCTTCTGGTCACTCACTGGTCCTCTAGACTAAAGATGGACAGTCTCCATGTCATTCATTGGGCCTCCAAGCTAGTGATTGATCTGGTCACTCATTGGGCCTCTAGGCTGAAAACTGTACTTTTCCTAGTTACCGATAGGGCTTCAAGGCTAAGGATGAAACTACTTCAAGTAACTTGTTGAATATCTAGCTGAAGGGTGGGCCTTCTCCTGGTCACTCATTTGGGCCTCTAGACTAAAGGTGGAATGTCTGCTGGTCCCTCATGGGGCATTATGGTTAAAATAGACCTTCTCATGGTCACTCAATGGGCCTCTGTGAAGTTGTTTCTTGGGCCCTGGGCAGTCAAGAGTTACTGAGTCTAAAGAGCTGTGAGTGGTTGTTTTCAACGGGTGGCTTCGGGTCACAACACTAACAGTACTCTCTCCCCTTAAGCACTCGACTTTCATAGGTAGTGAGGTTGAGCAACCAAACCTTACTCGGTTAGACGCTCGGAACATGCTCTACACAATACTGATAGCACCCCCACCTTTGCTTAGTGGCCTGTGGTGTAACAGAAGAGCCCTGAGAGAGGCAGCAGAGTTTAAGAGAGGAGGCATGAGCTAGGCTAGGTGAGGGCAGTGCCCTGAAGAAGGCTACAAAGTGCTGAGTATACTGTGGGCTGTGGTGTGATAGCAGTGTCCTGAGAGAGGGTACATACCATTCTGTATATTGTTAGCAAGGAAGGCTATAAAGTGCAGGGTATACTGTGGGCTTAGGTATAGTAGCAGGGCTCCCAGGGGGGTACACAACACTGAGTGCATTGCAATGAGGAAGTTTAGAAAGCGCTACGTATACCGTGTCCTTCGATATGACGGCAGAGCCCCGAGGAAGGCTATACAGTGCTAAGTATACTGTATTGTGATATTGCTTCGTGGCCTCTCCCAGGTTACTGCTAAGTACGCTCTGTGCTTTAGTAATGTCAGTGCCCTGAGAAGGGTGCAAAGCACTGTGTGTACTCGGGTGTGGTGTGATGGCAGTGCCATATGAAAGGATAAAAGGTGTTTAATATGCTGTGCTCTGTGCTGTGATAGTGCTTTGTGGCTTATCCAAGGATACTGTACCCTCTCACACCTAAGCTCTCAGTATAAACAAAGTGCTGAGTTCAGTGGGTAAAGCGTGGCTAGTGGTGGTTTAACAGTGTCCTGAGGAAAGGTACAAAGTGTTGCGTGTGCCATGGGCTGTGGGGTGACAGTGCTGTGTGGCCTCTTTCATGGCACTGCTGAGTACAAAGTGGGCTCTGGTGATAGTAGTGCCCTGAGAGCAGGTACAAAGCACTGCATTAAGGAAGGCCTGTAGTGTGAGAGCCGTGCCATGCCAGGGGACGAAGCGTTGTGTGCAGGTCTATGAGGCAGGCTATAAAGCATGGGTAAACCATGGCCTGTGGTGTGATACTACACAAAGGCTACAATAATAATCCACATTTGTAAAGCGCGAACAATCACCCGTAAGGGTCTCTAGGCGCTGGGGGCCGTCGGGAAGATTAAGCAAGCTATTGCCCAGAGTCACATGGTGCTGGGCTAATCTGCCACTGGTGCCGGGGATCGAACCTTGATCCCCAGATTCCGGAGTCAGTCGCCCTGGCCGCGGCGCCATTACTCTTACAAAGCGGTGAGTATACAGTGAACTGTGGTGTGATAGGAGTACAGTGGGGAGGGTTACAGATCGCCGATTATACCTTGGGCTGTAGTAAGATCAGACTGCTTTTCCCAGGTTAGGCCACAGCTCTCTGACCCATTACTCACAGAGATATTTACATACCTGGCAGGTGTTGGTGGTACTGCATAATAATTCATAACTCTGCTCTTGTCTGTCTCTGTCCCACAGAAGAAACATCTCCTCCAATGGGGGTAATTATCGGAGGCGTCATTGGAGCCCTGGTGGGTGTTGCGCTGCTCGCTACTGTCATTTGGGTTGTCTACTCGAGGAAGAAGACATCAAGTAAGTGGATTTAATGTGCTATTCCTAGTAGGAGGTACCAATGCTTCTTGATTCATGTGCGGGGATGCAGGTGAATACCATCTGTCACTTGCGGCAGCGACACATCAATGTTTGAAGTCCTGGTTCCTTTACCCGTGGCGTAACGAAACTTGAGGGGGTACCCCTGCAAAGCATATGGAGGGCCCTCCCCCCCCCCAGCCCGGGGAGGAGGACCCCCAGCAGCCCGTCCCACCACCTACCACTTTGCCCTACCACCCAGAAATCTAGTATATTTTGATTTGACAATAACACTCACTGTGACGTAGCCAATGGGAGTGACGAGGCAAACGCCATATAGGCGCTGGCCGCAGGGTACTGTTGTCACATCATGCCTATCTGTGCTCACCAGCAGCAAACAGGGGGCTGTTGAGGGTCAGCCACAGTGTCCAGGAATGCGGGTCAACATTGATACCACAAGGTCAAAGGGCGTCTTGTGTCACTTTCACTATCCCTGGCATTTTTGGGCATTCCGCTTTAAAACATGAACAGCCTCACACAGCTTTCCTCTGATGACGCAGTTTCACCGATTTCAAGTGTGGGGCCTTCCTGCCCTACAGTTGCATTTCTACCCTTGCCCTAGGAGGGGGAATGCCTGGACGATCCGGCCTTACCTAAACCGTTTCAAGTGTGGTCTTCCCTCTTACACCTCACCTACGCCTCCTGTGCTAAGAAATCTCCAGCCAGTGCCAGGTTTCGGCTCTGGGCGCCACCCAGCTGCGCCCCTCCGCGTCCCGTGCCTGGCAGGCTCACGCGCTCGGTCCTTTATCGTCATTGCTTCTGTAGTGTCTCTAATGAAGCCCTTAAGCAGGAGGGAGAGACTGCCCTGGCAGGATGAATGCTCCCCATTTCAGATTGGTTCAGTAAAGTTGTGTAAACTAATTACATAATAATAAAAATATTCAAAGACAGATTTGCCACGTTAAAAAGCAATGGTGGAAATTTTACAGGCATTCTTATCCAAGCATCAATTTATTTCCCAGTCATAATCTCAAAAGCCAGTATTTTTGCAGAGCCAACAGAAGAGAGAAGGGAGCCGGACGGAAAACGGTGACGCAATGGCTGCAGTAACGCGTTCAGAAGACAAGTTACCAACTCAAATCTTAACAGGGCCTACTTGCCCTCTCATCTTTCTGGGATCACAACACTGTGACTTATAGTAACTTTCAGTTAGTGTGCAATCAGAGGATGATCGGGGGAGTTTCCACTCATTTAACAAACATTATTTCCTCAAATACACAACAATGATATTAAGATCAGTCAGGCTTGTATATGGTGTTGCGAACAAGATATGTCGTCGTATCACAGGTTCACTGGTACAGAACACGTATTTTAATTGATTTGCATTTCATTATAACAGTACGAATTGGGATTCGAAGGCAAAGAAAATTATTTAAAATAATAATAATAATAATACAAGTGTTATTGACAGCTCCTGAAGCGCAGTATGAAGCGCTACATAAAAAACATTATTATTGCTTTATCGTTGAGACACTTCTGCGCAGCTGATGGGCACCACCGATAAATGCTCAGTCTGTGGAAATGGTGACATTTTCCCACGATAAGCGCATAAAAGAGAAGCCGGTATTGGCGAAGCCAGTAGGGGTGTTGTGACACAGTGAACGGCCTGCGCGCGCTAAGATTGTCTAAAAATCCACGTGTGCGCTTGTTGAACTGCTGGTAGTCCCCGCAGAAATGGAAGGTACTGGATTGGGGCGGGGCCTAGTCTCTTTTTCACCCCCCTTATTACTTGCTCGGGCGGAAGTGAGAGGAGCCGCAGTGGTTGTTAACAAAACTGACATACACAACACTTCCATGGGCAAGTCCTGGAAGGAGAGTGCGCTTTCAATCGGATAGTACCAGAACCGCTCAGCAGCACTGCCATATTATAGCCTTATAGCCCGCCGTAGCGGGCTATTCCGGCTATTAAAGGCCCGCTGCAGCATTAAAGGCCCGAGCCGAAGGCGAGGGACTTTAACAAAGCAGAGGGACTTTAAAAGCCGGTATAGCCCTGCTATGAAGGGCTATAAGGCTATTAGAACATTCTGCCACTAGAGGGCAGAATGTTCTAACAAAACAAAGCCTTCAGGGAGCGCGAGGGGATTCAAATCCCCTCAGGTTCCCTGAAGCCTTTGTTCACAGCCAGAGCTGTGAACAAAGACACATTGGAATGTTGGAGCTCCGGGCTTACACCAGCCATTATAAGCCCAGAGCACTCCATTGTTTTCAATGGAGCTTCCAACATTCCAATGTTCTAATTAAATGTAGACATAGGCAGCAATTTATTGCAGGTCCGCAGTTCTTTCAATAGTACAGTCCAATAACTTTGTATATGACGGCTATACCTTCAGCAGTGCAGTGCTGACACTTGTTGACAGTCTCTGCAAGGAGACCAATGTTTGAATGGGCATGGAAACTACAATCGCCTCAAACATTGGAGCAGATGAGGTACTGACCTGAGGGCTGGGCCTGGCCTGCAGCTTCAGAGGTAGGCCATAGGCGCGAGCGGCCGGGCATGGCGGGCAGGCAGCAGAAGGCAGGGCAAGGCTAGCCAGGCAGGGGCTAGTAATAATTGAAATGATGGCCGGCGGTGACGGACGTCCGACGGTCCTTCTGTCTGGTGTAGGAGCGTGGCTGGGTCCTGCGATTTGGGATGCCACACCTCACGTCTCACGCGCACTTTTAATTGCACGTGCTCAATGCGCCATGCAAATGACGCGCACCATTTAAATTAATAAAGAGGCGGCTCAGAGGCCCGGCCGGAGCCCGCACCTAATTAATGATGGGCCTCTGAGGCCCGCCGGGCCCGCACCTAATTAATGATGAGCCTCTGAGGCCCGGCCGGGGTCCAGGCGTGCGTGCCGTGCACACTGCGCACTATTTAATTCACAACAGGACTGATTCATAATGAAGTGAGGTGGCCCCTTGAGCGCGCCCCCCCCCCCCCCCGCAACGCCGGGGCTGCGGGGGTGAAATGAGTAGGTCTTCTCAATGAAAGAATGAAAAGGAGACGTCTTGGTGAAAAGGTGAAGTAGCTTTAATTAAGTAGAAAGCTAACACCACTGGAGTGCATCATGACTCCTCGAAGCACGAACAGGCAATGACTGTTAGAGCCGTTCGTGCCTCGATGAAAGTCAGTATGCATGCGAATACAAGATTGTAAATAAACATGTTATTAACCCCTTCGCCGCGGCAGGAATTCCGCCGCAACGCTGGGGGGGTTTGGGGGCAGTTGCGGGTCCGCTGTGCTCGTGACGGAACCACTCCGTCACGAGTCACGGGTGAGCTGTGCTCATGACGGAGTGGTTCCGTCACGTCTCCGCCCACTGCGCTAATCACCCGCACAGGCGGGGAATTAGCGCTGCGTGGGCGGAGCGGCCGCCAACGGCCGCAGCATGACGGAACCACTCCGTCATGAGCACAGCGCACCCGTGGCTCATGACGGAGGGGTTCCGTCATGAGCACAGAAAGGGTTAAGAATCAACTGTACAGCATGCGCATGCAAAGGAAGGGAAGCGCATGCCAGAACAAAGAGGCAACATGCATTATACATATAACATGCACGAGGAAATAAGCATGTACGCAAACATTCTCATGCGCGTGAACCAACAGGATTCACTCATTACGCCACCCTCCCCCTATTAAAAAAAAACAATATAAAACTTTAATCAAGAACAGTGTGGAACATGAAATGAGGTTGGTGATTTACGTCATTTAGAAATCCTTATATTTCAAAGGAGGAGGACAATTGCGAGAAGGTCTTGAGGTCAGTATGGATGGTGTAGCATCTAAGTCAGTTTGGCAGGAAGAAGCTGTAGATGGGGACATTGCTGATGACATGGGAACTGAGGACTGTGAATCAACTCCATTAGTAGAGACGGCTTCATCACTTGACAAGTCGTTAGAAAAGTGTGAAAAATGTAGATCATCATGTAATGGAGATCTCTTGTTAGATAAAATAGTATAAGCTTGATCAGGAGTTAATTTGACTAACATTCTTTTATTCCACCAACCCTTTGAGTCCAAAAACAAAGATCCTTTTGCGAGCTGGAGGATTTGTACGGGTAAGGAATAATTTCAGAGTCCCTTTTTAACCCTATTGGGAGACTTCACCATAACCCAATCACCAACCTGAAATTCATGTAAAGTATTACAACTCTTTGTGTCAAACCTTTTCTTTTGTGCCAAGTGTTGAGCAGAAACATTTTCCAGCATATTTTTTTTTATCTATGCGAACCTGACATGAATCGTCCCCCTTTTTCAAGAATTTCAACCAAGCAGGGTAGAGAGTACCATTTAGATCTCTCTTCTTAAGGAGTCTGAAAGGAGAAACACCTGTAGAAGAGTGAGGTGTAGTGAGACCCGACCAAATCTTTTTCTTAAGAAAAATGTCTACAGGTGAATTAGAGGCTAAAGCAGATTGAATACCCTCCTTTATGAATCTATTCATCCGCTCCACAAGACCATTTGAGGAAGGGGAATATAATGCCACTCTCACATGTTTAATGTCATGAGCAGAAAGAAAATTGTCCATTGAAACTGAGGTGAAGTGAGAACCATTATCTGTGACCAGTTCCTTGGGAAAACCTTCCGAAAGAAAAACTTTTGTTAGAAAACTGATCACAGATGAGGTATTCAGAGAAGAACAAAATTCGAACTCTACCCACTTTGAGAAATAATCAATTAATACAATGATGTATTTCTCATCACTGGACAAGACTTCAAATGGTCCTGCGAAGACCAAGCTCCTTCTGGGACAGGCACATTATGTAAAGGAACTTTCATTTTTTTCCAGTGCTTATCAGACAAATGACAGGTTTGGCTCAAGTTAATCCAATTTGAGACATCCCTTCCCAATCCAGGCCACCAAAAATTTTCTTTCAGTCTTCTTGATGTGGCACCTACTCCAAGATGACCTTCGTGTGCTATATTAAAAAAATGTGAGCGAAGAGAAACAGGAGGAACAGCAAGATCACCACGCATGATTAAACCTTCAACAACAGAGAGCTCCTATCCGGACACGGTCTGGAGCCACATCATGCGGAGGACCTGGAAGGGTAGTGGGAATGCCCGTTTTCAGCAGGTGCATTTCTTCGTCCTCCATAGGGCATATCTGACCCCGGGAAAGATTAAACGATACTTTAAGGTGCGGGATGCGGCTTGCCCGAGATGCTTAGCGCTGGGGGCCGAACTAGACCACTTACTGTGGGGGTGCCCGAAGCTTGGGACGTACTGGGCTGAGGTGGGGGAGCTTTTGAATGCAGTAACTGACCGGGAGGTGGAGTTTGACATGGCGGCATGTTTACTGCTTTGGTTCCCTCACACGGCAAAGACGAAAGTGACGAGCAAATTCATTGATTTAGGTCTCATGTTGGCCCAGAGGGAAATCACATGGCACTGGAAATCCCGGGAGGGCCCATCAGTCGGGCGATGGATATCCGAGCTGTTGAAATGGTCTAGATGCGAGAGTGTGCTTAGAAGGCGGCAGGCCACCAAGGCGGATAACGAGAAGGGGTTGGAGTGGGTAAGGGCTTGGGAGATGATCATACAAGCTCTGCAGGACCACCGGCTGGAGCGTGCGGAACGTGAATGTTCGGAGGGCGGAGTTCCTTGAGGCTGGGGAGACTATATGCAAACCCAGATGACTAGCGCGCATTAATGTTAGGATCCACTGGTAGGGCCCACGTCAGCAGCAGTTGGGTGGGTGGGGTGGGTGGGGTGGGTGGGGTGGGTGGGGGGGAGTTAGAATCTGATAGGAATAAATGCAGAGGCTATAATAGGACATGGACCGGGCTTTGCTATGAGGAGATCGTTATGATCACATGAATCACTGTCTTACCACGCCGCCCGGCCCCCGGGATGTGGGCTAAACGGCTGTGTGCATTGCTATACCGAGGGGTGTGATCTGAGATTATACGCGGGTACCGGTTGCCCTAATGGAGGTTTTGTTTATAATGCTGCAATAAAAACATGTTTAAAAAAAAACAACAGAGAGCTCCTCATTCGCTTGGGCAAAGGATTTTAAAGGCGCAGGCAGAGAGCGCTCCTTTGGCCAGCCAGAAACAATCATGTTCTTGACTGCCAAAAGAATGGAGTCTTCCTCTGACGCCTTAAGCCAATCTTCTTGTGCAATACATGAAACATTTTCAATAAAATCTTCAACAGATGCCACAACACACTCAACATCATCAAACCTGGAGGAAGGTGAAGCATCACCCAAAGGAAGTCTAGACAGACAGTCTGCCCTGACATTGCGTCCACCAGGAATGTACTTTATGAGAAAGTTGTGTTCATGTAAACGTGAAAGAATACGGACAAGTCTGTCAGAAGGCTTTGCCCGTGCCATTCCCATTGAGTAAATGGATGAATGGTTTATGGTCTGAGCAAATCTCAAATGTGTGCTCCAAATAAATTTTCTAAATTTCTCTACTGCCCACGAGCAGGCTAGTGCCTCTCTTTCGATTGTACTATAGTTACTCTCAGCAGTTGTAAGTGTCCTGGAAGAAAAACCTATAGTGTTTGCTTTGCCATTGATCCATTGACAAAGGACTGCTCCCAGACCATGTTGGCTTGCATCTACAGAGATGGTGCATGTATGACCAGGTGAAAAGGCAGTAAGAGCTGGAGCCTCAAGGATGAGTTTTTTAACCAACTCAAAAGCTTCTTGAGCATCCTGATTCCAAAACAAATTTGCATTTTTCTTGAGTAGTACTCGTAGGGGTTGAACAACATGTGCATAACTTGAAATAAATGAATGAATGAATGAATGAATGAATGAATGAATGAATGAATGAAAATACATTTGT
The DNA here is from genome assembly GCF_964204655.1 of Triturus cristatus. Taxonomy (NCBI): domain Eukaryota; kingdom Metazoa; phylum Chordata; class Amphibia; order Caudata; family Salamandridae; genus Triturus; species Triturus cristatus. Next base: position 135,447,050 of record NC_140579.1, on the reverse strand, counting down.
ACAGCGCGATTGCTGCCCTGAGGCGTCCAAGCGCTAGGGGAACCAGCAGGGTGTAATGAGACTATCAGAAACTAGGAAGAAGCTGGGGGGGCTGAGAAGATTACGGGGATTTGAATAGATGGGTTTTTAATTGCTTGCGGAAAGAGGCAAGGTTCGGATTCGATCTCAGGGTAGGGGGGAGGGTGTTCCAGATTTTTGAGGCGTTAAGGGTGAACATTCTTCCACCTGCTCTAGATCTCTTGATTCTGGGGATTGTTGCCATGAAGGCCTGGCTGGAACGTAGTTCACGGCCCGGATGGTATTGGCTGACTAGGCTACGCAAGAGTTTTGGACCCGAGTCCCAGAAGGCCTGGTGGGCAATGCACATTGCCTTAAAGGTCACTCTTTTTCGCACTGGTAGCCAATGAAGGCTAGTCAGTGCCTCTCTAACTGAGGCTCTTCGTGGGATTTGCAGTAAGGTGCGGGCCGCACAGTTCTGCACCAGTTGCAACCTGTTTAAAGAGTACTCCGGGGCTCCTAGGTAGAGGACGTTGTTTGAGTCCAGGCGTGATTGTATTAAGCCCTGAATAGCTGTTTGTTTGGCCTCCATTGGGAGCAGGGGTAGGACCTTCTTCAATGTTCGAAGAAGTCCAAAGCAGGTGGCGGAGAGCTTTGTGGCCTGGGTGTTGAGGGTAAGGTTCTTGTCTAGCCACACCCTAGGCTTTTGATGTTATCTTTTGGGGCCGGGGGGGGGCCTAGACAGGTGGGCCATAGTGATTTGAAGAGGGTCGGGTCAGTCGGGCCTAGTAGCATGAGCTCAGTCTTGTCCCCATTCAACTTCAGTGAGGATAGCGTCATCCAGGACTTCACCTCCTCCAGACATTTGGTCAGACCCCCCGATGGAGAAGGTTGGGCTTCCTGCGCTAAGGAGACCACCAGCTGTGTGTCGTCCGCATAGGAAATGATCTTAACTCCATACGGACGAACTACGTCAGCCAGTGGCCTCATATAGATATTAAAAAGCGCAGGGCTTAAAGAGGATCCCTGGGGGACTCCCCACTTCATCGGTATGCTGGAGGAGACGGTTTGTGCGTCAAACACCTGGAATGACCTGTCACCTAGGAAGGATTTTTATCCAGAGCCATGCCTTATCCGCAATGCCGACGCTTGCCATACGGTTCAGTAAGGTGTTATGACTGACCGTATCAACGCCGCACTGAGATCAAGAAGGACCACTGCCACTGATCCTCCTTGATCGATGATTTTTCTGGACTCCTCGACGACCATAAGGAGGGCAGACTCTGTTCCATGCTTTGGCCTGAATCCTGTCTGTGTAGGGTCTAATAGCAGATTGCTTTCCAGGTAGTTGACCAGTTGGAGATTGATGTGTTTCTCCGCGATTTTACTGACCCATGGGAGTAGTGAGATCGGGCGGTAGTTGGCAAAGTCCGAGGGGTCCAAATGAGGCTTCTTTATTAATGCTCGGACCATTGCCTTTTTCCAGGCAGCAGGAACCAAGGCAGAGTTAATGGACGGCATTCACTAGATTCTTGATGATGGGTAGAATCGTCTGGGATGCGAGTAACATTATCTCTGGGGGGGCCGGGTCTGTAGGTGAGCCGGATTTCACTTTCCTAGCTATGGATTCAGCTGCTTCAAGTCCATACAGGTGAACCGGTCGAGTATG